>NC_090327.1:53588045-54229742 GCF_035084215.1 Heptranchias perlo
GAGGTTAAAAACAGCGCACAGCGAGAGCGGGAGTTCACCGGAGCGGTGGGAAACAGTGAGAGCGGAGCGAGGTTAAAAACAGCGCACAGCGAGAGCGGGAGTTCACCGGAGCGGCGGGAAACAGCGAGAGCGGAGCGAGGTTAAAAACAGCGCACAGCGAGAGCGGGAGTTCACCGGAGCGGTGGGAAACAGTGAGAGCGGAGCGAGGTTAAAAACATCGCACAGCGAGAGCGGGAGTTCACCGGAGCGGAGGGAAACAGTGAGAGCGGAGCGAGGTTAAAAACATCGCACAGCGAGAGCGGGAGTTCACCGGAGCGGAGGGAAACAGTGAGAGCGGAGCGAGGTTAAAAACAGCGCACAGCGAGAGCGGGAGTTCACCGGAGCGGTGGGAAACAGCGAGAGCGGAGCGAGGTTAAAAACATCGCACAGCGAGAGCGGGAGTTCACCGGAGCGGCGGGAAACAGCGAGAGCGGAGCAAGGTTAAAAACATCGCACAGCGAGAGCGGGAGTTCACCGGAGCGGAGGGAAACAGTGAGAGCGGAGCGAGGTTAAAAACAGCGCACAGAGAGAGCGGGAGTTCACCGGAGCGGAGGGAAACAGTGAGAGCGGAGCGAGGTTAAAAACAGCGCACAGCGAGAGCGGGAGTTCACCGGAGCGGAGGGAAACAGTGAGAGCGGAGCGAGGTTAAAAACAGCGCACAGCGAGAGCGGGAGTTCACCGGAGCGGAGGGAAACAGTGAGAGCGGAGCGAGGTTAAAAACAGCGCACAGCGAGAGCGGGAGTTCACCGGAGCGGAGGGAAACAGTGAGAGCGGAGCGAGGTTAAAAACAGCGCACAGCGAGAGCGGGAGTTCACCGGAGCGGTGGGAAACAGTGAGAGCGGAGCGAGGTTAAAAACAGCGCACAGCGTGAGCGGGAGTTCACCGGAGCGGAGGGAAACAGTGAGAGCGGAGCGAGGTTAAAAACAGCGCACAGCGAGAGCGGGAGTTCACCGGAGCGGAGGGAAACAGCGAGAGCGGAGCGAGGTTCAAAACAGCGCACAGCGAGAGCGGGAGTTCACCGGAGCGGAGGGAAACAGCGAGAGCGGAGCGAGGTTCAAAACAGCGCACAGCGAGAGCGGGAGTTCACCGGAGCGGTGGGAAACAGTGAGAGCGGAGCGAGGTTAAAAACAGCGCACAGCGAGAGCGGGAGTTCACCGGAGCGGAGGGAAACAGCGAGAGCGGAGCGAGGTTAAAAACAGCGCACAGCGAGTGCGGGAGTTCACCGGAGCGGAGGGAAACAGTGAGAGCGGAGCGAGGTTCAAAACAGCGCACAGCGAGAGCGGGAGTTCACCGGAGCGGAGGGAAACAGCGAGAGCGGAGCGAGGTTCAAAACAGCGCACAGCGAGAGCGGGAGTTCACCGGAGCGGAGGGAAACAGCGAGAGCGGAGCGAGGTTCAAAACAGCGCACAGCGAGAGCGGGAGTTCACCGGAGCGGAGGGAAACAGCGAGAGCGGAGCGAGGTTAAAAACAGCGCACAGCGAGTGCGGGAGTTCACCGGAGCGGAGGGAAACAGCGAGAGCGGAGCGAGGTTAAAAACATCGCACAGCGAGAGCGGGAGTTCACCGGAGCTGAGGGAAACAGCGAGAGCGGAGCGAGGTTAAAAACAGCGCACAGCGAGTGCGGGAGTTCACCGGAGCGGAGGGAAACAGCGAGAGCGGAGCGAGGTTAAAAACATCGCACAGCGAGAGCGGGAGTTCACCGGAGCGGAGGGAAACAGTGAGAGCGGAGCGAGGTTCAAAACAGCGCACAGCGAGAGCGGGAGTTCACCGGAGCGGAGGGAAACTGCGAGAGCGGAGCGAGGTTAAAAACAGCGCACAGCGAGTGCGGGAGTTCACCGGAGCGGAGGGAAACAGCGAGAGCGGAGCGAGGTTAAAAACAGCGCACAGCGAGAGCGGGAGTTCACCGGAGCGGTGGGAAACAGTGAGAGCGGAGCGAGGTTAAAAACAGCGCACAGCGAGAGAGGGAGTTCACCGGAGCGGAGGGAAACAGTGAGAGCGGAGCGAGGTTAAAAACAGCGCACAGCGAGAGCGGGAGTTCACCGGAGCGGAGGGAAACAGTGAGAGCGGAGCGAGGTTAAAAACAGCGCACAGCGAGAGCGGGAGTTCACCGGAGCGGAGGGAAACAGTGAGAGCGGAGCGAGGTTAAAAACAGCGCACAGCGAGTGCGGGAGTTCACCGGAGCGGAGGGAAACAGTGAGAGCGGAGCGAGGTTAAAAACAGCGCACAGCGAGAGCGGGAGTTCACCGGAGCGGAGGGAAACAGTGAGAGCGGAGCGAGGTTCAAAACAGCGCACAGCGAGAGCGGGAGTTCACCGGAGCGGAGGGAAACAGAGAGAGCGGAGCGAGGTTCAAAACAGCGCACAGCGAGAGCGGGAGTTCACCGGAGCGGAGGGAAACAGCGAGAGCGGAGCGAGGTTCAAAACAGCGCACAGCGAGAGCGGGAGTTCACCGGAGCGGAGGGAAACAGCGAGAGCGGAGCGAGGTTAAAAACAGCGCACAGCGAGTGCGGGAGTTCACCGGAGCGGAGGGAAACAGCGAGAGCGGAGCGAGGTTAAAAACATCGCACAGCGAGAGCGGGAGTTCACCGGAGCGGAGGGAAACAGCGAGAGCGGAGCGAGGTTAAAAACAGCGCACAGCGAGTGCGGGAGTTCACCGGAGCGGAGAGAAACAGCGAGAGCGGAGCGAGGTTAAAAACATCGCACAGCGAGAGCGGGAGTTCACCGGAGCGGAGGGAAACAGTGAGAGCGGAGCGAGGTTCAAAACAGCGCACAGCGAGAGCGGGAGTTCACCGGAGCGGAGGGAAACAGCGAGAGCGGAGCGAGGTTAAAAACAGCGCACAGCGAGTGCGGGAGTTCACCGGAGCGGAGGGAAACAGCGAGAGCGGAGCGAGGTTAAAAACAGCGCACAGCGAGAGCGGGAGTTCACCGGAGCGGTGGGAAACAGTGAGAGCGGAGCGAGGTTAAAAACAGCGCACAGCGAGAGAGGGAGTTCACCGGAGCGGAGGGAAACAGTGAGAGCGGAGCGAGGTTAAAAACAGCGCACAGCGAGAGCGGGAGTTCACCGGAGCGGAGGGAAACAGTGAGAGCGGAGCGAGGTTAAAAACAGCGCACAGCGAGAGCGGGAGTTCACCGGAGCGGAGGGAAACAGTGAGAGCGGAGCGAGGTTAAAAACAGCGCACAGCGAGTGCGGGAGTTCACCGGAGCGGAGGGAAACAGTGAGAGCGGAGCGAGGTTAAAAACAGCGCACAGCGAGAGCGGGAGTTCACCGGAGCGGAGGGAAACAGTGAGAGCGGAGCGAGGTTAAAAACAGCGCACAGCGAGAGCGGGAGTTCACCGGAGCGGAGGGAAACAGTGAGAGCGGAGCGAGGTTAAAAACAGCGCACAGCGAGAGCGGGAGTTCACCGGAGCGGAGGGAAACAGTGAGAGCGGAGCGAGGTTAAAAACAGCGCACAGCGAGTGCGGGAGTTCACCGGAGCGGAGGGAAACAGTGAGAGCGGAGCGAGGTTAAAAACAGCGCACAGCGAGAGCGGGAGTTCACCGGAGCGGAGGGAAACAGTGAGAGCGGAGCGAGGTTAAAAACAGCGCACAGCGAGAGCGGGAGTTCACCGGAGCGGAGGGAAACAGTGAGAGCGGAGCGAGGTTAAAAACAGCGCACAGTGAGAGCGGGAGTTCACCGGAGCGGAGGGAAACAGTGAGAGCGGAGCGAGGTTCAAAACAGCGGACAGCGAGAGCGGGAGTTCACCGGAGCGGTGGGAAACAGTGAGAGCGGAGCGAGGTTCAAAACAGCGCACAGCGAGAGCGGGAGTTCACCGGAGCGGAGGAAAACAGTGAGAGCGGAGCGAGGTTAAAAACAGCGCACAGCGAGAGCGGGAGTTCACCGGAGCGGAGGGAAACAGTGAGAGCGGAGCGAGGTTAAAAACAGCGCACAGCGAGAGCGGGAGTTCACCGGAGCGGAGGGAAACAGTGAGAGCGGAGCGAGGTTAAAAACAGCGCACAGTGAGAGCGGGAGTTCACCGGAGCGGAGGGAAACAGTGAGAGCGGAGCGAGGTTCAAAACAGCGCACAGTGAGAGCGGGAGTTCACCGGAGCGGAGGGAAACAGTGAGAGCGGAGCGAGGTTCAAAACAGCGGACAGCGAGAGCGGGAGTTCACCGGAGCGGTGGGAAACAGTGAGAGCGGAGCGAGGTTCAAAACAGCGCACAGCGAGAGCGGGAGTTCACCGGAGCGGAGGGAAACAGTGAGAGCGGAGCGAGGTTAAAAACAGCGCACAGCGAGAGCGGGAGTTCACCGGAGCGGAGGGAAACAGTGAGAGCGGAGCGAGGTTAAAAACAGCGCACAGCGAGAGCGGGAGTTCACCGGAGCGGAGGGAAACAGTGAGAGCGGAGCGAGGTTAAAAACAGCGCACAGCGAGAGCGGGAGTTCACCGGAGCGGAGGGAAACAGTGAGAGCGGAGCGAGGTTAAAAACAGCGCACAGCGAGAGCGGGAGTTCACCGGAGCGGAGGGAAACAGTGAGAGCGGAGCGAGGTTAAAAACAGCGCACAGTGAGAGCGGGAGTTCACCGGAGCGGAGGGAAACAGTGAGAGCGGAGCGAGGTTCAAAACAGCGCACAGTGAGAGCGGGAGTTCACCGGAGCGGAGGGAAACAGTGAGAGCGGAGCGAGGTTCAAAACAGCGGACAGCGAGAGCGGGAGTTCACCGGAGCGGTGGGAAACAGTGAGAGCGGAGCGAGGTTAAAAACAGCGCACAGCGAGAGCGGGAGTTCACCGGAGCGGTGGGAAACAGTGAGAGCGGAGCGAGGTTAAAAACAGCGCACAGCGAGAGCGGGAGTTCACCGGAGCGGGGGGAAACAGTGAGAGCGGAGCGAGGTTCAAAACAGCGCACAGCGAGAGCGGGAGTTCACCGGAGCGGGGGGAAACAGTGAGAGCGGAGCGAGGTTCAAAACAGCGCACAGCGAGAGCGGGAGTTCACCGGAGCGGAGGGAAACAGTGAGAGCGGAGCGAGGTTAAAAACAGCGCACAGTGAGAGCGGGAGTTCACCGGAGCGGAGGGAAACAGTGAGAGCGGAGCGAGGTTCAAAACAGCGCACAGTGAGAGCGGGAGTTCACCGGAGCGGAGGGAAACAGTGAGAGCGGAGCGAGGTTCAAAACAGCGGACAGCGAGAGCGGGAGTTCACCGGAGCGGTGGGAAACAGTGAGAGCGGAGCGAGGTTAAAAACAGCGCACAGCGAGAGCGGGAGTTCACCGGAGCGGTGGGAAACAGTGAGAGCGGAGCGAGGTTAAAAACAGCGCACAGCGAGAGCGGGAGTTCACCGGAGCGGGGGGAAACAGTGAGAGCGGAGCGAGGTTCAAAACAGCGCACAGCGAGAGCGGGAGTTCACCGGAGCGGGGGGAAACAGTGAGAGCGGAGCGAGGTTCAAAACATCGCACAGCGAGAGCGGGAGTTCACCGGAGCGGAGGGAAACAGTGAGAGCGGAGCGAGGTTAAAAACAGCGCACAGCGAGAGCGGGAGTTCACCGGAGCGGAGGGAAACAGTGAGAGCGGAGCGAGGTTAAAAACAGCGCACAGCGAGTGCGGGAGTTCACCGGAGCGGAGGGAAACAGTGAGAGCGGAGCGAGGTTAAAAACAGCGCACAGCGAGAGCGGGAGTTCACCGGAGCGGAGGGAAACAGTGAGAGCGGAGCGAGGTTCAAAACAGCGCACAGCGAGAGCGGGAGTTCACCGGAGCGGAGGGAAACAGAGAGAGCGGAGCGAGGTTCAAAACAGCGCACAGCGAGAGCGGGAGTTCACCGGAGCGGAGGGAAACAGCGAGAGCGGAGCGAGGTTCAAAACAGCGCACAGCGAGAGCGGGAGTTCACCGGAGCGGAGGGAAACAGCGAGAGCGGAGCGAGGTTAAAAACAGCGCACAGCGAGTGCGGGAGTTCACCGGAGCGGAGGGAAACAGCGAGAGCGGAGCGAGGTTAAAAACATCGCACAGCGAGAGCGGGAGTTCACCGGAGCGGAGGGAAACAGCGAGAGCGGAGCGAGGTTAAAAACAGCGCACAGCGAGTGCGGGAGTTCACCGGAGCGGAGGGAAACAGCGAGAGCGGAGCGAGGTTAAAAACATCGCACAGCGAGAGCGGGAGTTCACCGGAGCGGAGGGAAACAGTGAGAGCGGAGCGAGGTTCAAAACAGCGCACAGCGAGAGCGGGAGTTCACCGGAGCGGAGGGAAACAGCGAGAGCGGAGCGAGGTTAAAAACAGCGCACAGCGAGTGCGGGAGTTCACCGGAGCGGAGGGAAACAGCGAGAGCGGAGCGAGGTTAAAAACAGCGCACAGCGAGAGCGGGAGTTCACCGGAGCGGTGGGAAACAGGGAGAGCGGAGCGAGGTTAAAAACAGCGCACAGCGAGAGAGGGAGTTCACCGGAGCGGAGGGAAACAGTGAGAGCGGAGCGAGGTTAAAAACAGCGCACAGCGAGAGCGGGAGTTCACCGGAGCGGAGGGAAACAGTGAGAGCGGAGCGAGGTTAAAAACAGCGCACAGCGAGAGCGGGAGTTCACCGGAGCGGAGGGAAACAGTGAGAGCGGAGCGAGGTTAAAAACAGCGCACAGCGAGTGCGGGAGTTCACCGGAGCGGAGGGAAACAGTGAGAGCGGAGCGAGGTTAAAAACAGCGCACAGCGAGAGCGGGAGTTCACCGGAGCGGAGGGAAACAGTGAGAGCGGAGCGAGGTTAAAAACAGCGCACAGCGAGAGCGGGAGTTCACCGGAGCGGAGGGAAACAGTGAGAGCGGAGCGAGGTTAAAAACAGCGCACAGCGAGAGCGGGAGTTCACCGGAGCGGAGGGAAACAGTGAGAGCGGAGCGAGGTTAAAAACAGCGCACAGCGAGTGCGGGAGTTCACCGGAGCGGAGGGAAACAGTGAGAGCGGAGCGAGGTTAAAAACAGCGCACAGCGAGAGCGGGAGTTCACCGGAGCGGAGGGAAACAGTGAGAGCGGAGCGAGGTTAAAAACAGCGCACAGCGAGAGCGGGAGTTCACCGGAGCGGAGGGAAACAGTGAGAGCGGAGCGAGGTTAAAAACATCGCACAGCGAGAGCGGGAGTTCACCGGAGCGGAGGGAAACAGTGAGAGCGGAGCGAGGTTAAAAACAGCGCACAGCGAGAGCGGGAGTTCACCGGAGCGGAGGGAAACAGTGAGAGCGGAGCGAGGTTAAAAACAGCGCACAGCGAGAGCGGGAGTTCACCGGAGCGGAGGGAAACAGTGAGAGCGGAGCGAGGTTAAAAACAGCGCACAGCGAGAGCGGGAGTTCACCGGAGCGGAGGGAAACAGTGAGAGCGGAGCGAGGTTAAAAACAGCGCACAGCGAGAGCGGGAGTTCACCGGAGCGGAGGGAAACAGTGAGAGCGGAGCGAGGTTAAAAACAGCGCACAGTGAGAGCGGGAGTTCACCGGAGCGGAGGGAAACAGTGAGAGCGGAGCGAGGTTCAAAACAGCGGACAGCGAGAGCGGGAGTTCACCGGAGCGGTGGGAAACAGTGAGAGCGGAGCGAGGTTCAAAACAGCGCACAGCGAGAGCGGGAGTTCACCGGAGCGGAGGAAAACAGTGAGAGCGGAGCGAGGTTAAAAACAGCGCACAGCGAGAGCGGGAGTTCACCGGAGCGGAGGGAAACAGTGAGAGCGGAGCGAGGTTAAAAACAGCGCACAGCGAGAGCGGGAGTTCACCGGAGCGGAGGGAAACAGTGAGAGCGGAGCGAGGTTAAAAACAGCGCACAGTGAGAGCGGGAGTTCACCGGAGCGGAGGGAAACAGTGAGAGCGGAGCGAGGTTCAAAACAGCGCACAGTGAGAGCGGGAGTTCACCGGAGCGGAGGGAAACAGTGAGAGCGGAGCGAGGTTCAAAACAGCGGACAGCGAGAGCGGGAGTTCACCGGAGCGGTGGGAAACAGTGAGAGCGGAGCGAGGTTCAAAACAGCGCACAGCGAGAGCGGGAGTTCACCGGAGCGGAGGGAAACAGTGAGAGCGGAGCGAGGTTAAAAACAGCGCACAGCGAGAGCGGGAGTTCACCGGAGCGGAGGGAAACAGTGAGAGCGGAGCGAGGTTAAAAACAGCGCACAGCGAGAGCGGGAGTTCACCGGAGCGGAGGGAAACAGTGAGAGCGGAGCGAGGTTAAAAACAGCGCACAGCGAGAGCGGGAGTTCACCGGAGCGGAGGGAAACAGTGAGAGCGGAGCGAGGTTAAAAACAGCGCACAGCGAGAGCGGGAGTTCACCGGAGCGGAGGGAAACAGTGAGAGCGGAGCGAGGTTAAAAACAGCGCACAGCGAGAGCGGGAGTTCACCGGAGCGGAGGGAAACAGTGAGAGCGGAGCGAGGTTAAAAACAGCGCACAGTGAGAGCGGGAGTTCACCGGAGCGGAGGGAAACAGTGAGAGCGGAGCGAGGTTCAAAACAGCGCACAGTGAGAGCGGGAGTTCACCGGAGCGGAGGGAAACAGTGAGAGCGGAGCGAGGTTCAAAACAGCGGACAGCGAGAGCGGGAGTTCACCGGAGCGGTGGGAAACAGTGAGAGCGGAGCGAGGTTAAAAAACAGCGCACAGCGAGAGCGGGAGTTCACCGGAGCGGTGGGAAACAGTGAGAGCGGAGCGAGGTTAAAAACAGCGCACAGCGAGAGCGGGAGTTCACCGGAGCGGGGGGAAACAGTGAGAGCGGAGCGAGGTTCAAAACAGCGCACAGCGAGAGCGGGAGTTCACCGGAGCGGGGGGAAACAGTGAGAGCGGAGCGAGGTTCAAAACAGCGCACAGCGAGAGCGGGAGTTCACCGGAGCGGAGGGAAACAGTGAGGAGCGGAGCGAGGTTAAAAACAGCGCACAGTGAGAGCGGGAGTTCACCGGAGCGGAGGGAAACAGTGAGAGCGGAGCGAGGTTCAAAACAGCGCACAGTGAGAGCGGGAGTTCACCGGAGCGGAGGGAAACAGTGAGAGCGGAGGCGAGGTTCAAAACAGCGGACAGCGAGAGCGGGAGTTCACCGGAGCGGTGGGAAACAGTGAGAGCGGAGCGAGGTTAAAAACAGCGCACAGCGAGAGCGATTCACCGGAGCGGTGGGAAACAGTGAGAGCGGAGCGAGGTTAAAAACAGCGCACAGCGAGAGCGGGAGTTCACCGGAGCGGAGGGAAACAGTGAGAGCGGAGCGAGGTTCAAAACAGCGCACAGCGAGAGCGGGAGTTCACCGGAGCGGGGGGAAACAGTGAGAGCGGAGCGAGGTTAAAAACAGCGCACAGTGAGAGCGGGAGTTCACCGGAGCGGAGGGAAACAGTGAGAGCGGAGCGAGGTTCAAAACAGCGCACAGTGAGAGCGGGAGTTCACCGGAGCGGAGGGAAACAGTGAGAGCGGAGCGAGGTTCAAAACAGCGGACAGCGAGAGCGGGAGTTCACCGGAGCGGTGGGAAACAGTGAGAGCGGAGCGAGGTTAAAAACAGCGCACAGCGAGAGCGGGAGTTCACCGGAGCGGTGGGAAACAGTGAGAGCGGAGCGAGGTTAAAAACAGCGCACAGCGAGAGCGGGAGTTCACCGGAGCGGGGGGAAACAGTGAGAGCGGAGCGAGGTTCAAAACAGCGCACAGCGAGAGCGGGAGTTCACCGGAGCGGGGGGAAACAGTGAGAGCGGAGCGAGGTTCAAAACAGCGCACAGCGAGAGCGGGAGTTCACCGGAGCGGAGGGAAACAGTGAGAGCGGAGCGAGGTTAAAAACAGCGCACAGTGAGAGCGGGAGTTCACCGGAGCGGAGGGAAACAGTGAGAGCGGAGCGAGGTTCAAAACAGCGCACAGTGAGAGCGGGAGTTCACCGGAGCGGAGGGAAACAGTGAGAGCGGAGCGAGGTTCAAAACAGCGGACAGCGAGAGCGGGAGTTCACCGGAGCGGTGGGAAACAGTGAGAGCGGAGCGAGGTTAAAAACAGCGCACAGCGAGAGCGGGAGTTCACCGGAGCGGTGGGAAACAGTGAGAGCGGAGCGAGGTTAAAAACAGCGCACAGCGAGAGCGGGAGTTCACCGGAGCGGGGGGAAACAGTGAGAGCGGAGCGAGGTTCAAAACAGCGCACAGCGAGAGCGGGAGTTCACCGGAGCGGGGGGAAACAGTGAGAGCGGAGCGAGGTTCAAAACATCGCACAGCGAGAGCGGGAGTTCACCGGAGCGGAGGGAAACAGTGAGAGCGGAGCGAGGTTCAAAACAGCGCACAGCGAGTGCGGGAGTTCACCGGAGCGGAGGGAAACAGCGAGAGCGGAGCGAGGTTAAAAACATCGCACAGCGAGAGCGGGAGTTCACCGGAGCGGAGGGAAACAGCGAGAGCGGAGCGAGGTTAAAAACAGCGCACAGCGAGTGCGGGAGTTCACCGGAGCGGAGGGAAACAGCGAGAGCGGAGCGAGGTTAAAAACATCGCACAGCGAGAGCGGGAGTTCACCGGAGCGGAGGGAAACAGTGAGAGCGGAGCGAGGTTCAAAACAGCGCACAGCGAGAGCGGGAGTTCACCGGAGCGGAGGGAAACAGCGAGAGCGGAGCGAGGTTAAAAACAGCGCACAGCGAGTGCGGGAGTTCACCGGAGCGGAGGGAAACAGCGAGAGCGGAGCGAGGTTAAAAACAGCGCACAGCGAGAGCGGGAGTTCACCGGAGCGGTGGGAAACAGTGAGAGCGGAGCGAGGTTAAAAACAGCGCACAGCGAGAGAGGGAGTTCAC
Organism: Heptranchias perlo; assembly: GCF_035084215.1. Taxonomy (NCBI): domain Eukaryota; kingdom Metazoa; phylum Chordata; class Chondrichthyes; order Hexanchiformes; family Hexanchidae; genus Heptranchias; species Heptranchias perlo. The sequence continues at coordinate 53,598,760 of NC_090327.1, forward strand.
CGGAGCGGAGGGAAACAGTGAGAGCGGAGCGAGGTTAAAAACAGCGCACAGCGAGAGCGGGAGTTCACCGGAGCGGAGGGAAACAGTGAGAGCGGAGCGAGGTTAAAAACAGCGCACAGCGAGTGCGGGAGTTCACCGGAGCGGAGGGAAACAGTGAGAGCGGAGCGAGGTTAAAAACAGCGCACAGCGAGAGCGGGAGTTCACCGGAGCGGAGGGAAACAGTGAGAGCGGAGCGAGGTTAAAAACAGCGCACAGCGAGAGCGGGAGTTCACCGGAGCGGAGGGAAACAGTGAGAGCGGAGCGAGGTTAAAAACAGCGCACAGCGAGAGCGGGAGTTCACCGGAGCGGAGGGAAACAGTGAGAGCGGAGCGAGGTTAAAAACAGCGCACAGCGAGTGCGGGAGTTCACCGGAGCGGAGGGAAACAGTGAGAGCGGAGCGAGGTTAAAAACAGCGCACAGCGAGAGCGGGAGTTCACCGGAGCGGAGGGAAACAGTGAGAGCGGAGCGAGGTTAAAAACAGCGCACAGCGAGAGCGGGAGTTCACCGGAGCGGAGGGAAACAGTGAGAGCGGAGCGAGGTTAAAAACATCGCACAGCGAGAGCGGGAGTTCACCGGAGCGGAGGGAAACAGTGAGAGCGGAGCGAGGTTAAAAACAGCGCACAGCGAGAGCGGGAGTTCACCGGAGCGGAGGGAAACAGTGAGAGCGGAGCGAGGTTAAAAACAGCGCACAGCGAGAGCGGGAGTTCACCGGAGCGGAGGGAAACAGTGAGAGCGGAGCGAGGTTAAAAACAGCGCACAGCGAGAGCGGGAGTTCACCGGAGCGGAGGGAAACAGTGAGAGCGGAGCGAGGTTAAAAACAGCGCACAGCGAGAGCGGGAGTTCACCGGAGCGGAGGGAAACAGTGAGAGCGGAGCGAGGTTAAAAACAGCGCACAGTGAGAGCGGGAGTTCACCGGAGCGGAGGGAAACAGTGAGAGCGGAGCGAGGTTCAAAACAGCGGACAGCGAGAGCGGGAGTTCACCGGAGCGGTGGGAAACAGTGAGAGCGGAGCGAGGTTCAAAACAGCGCACAGCGAGAGCGGGAGTTCACCGGAGCGGAGGAAAACAGTGAGAGCGGAGCGAGGTTAAAAACAGCGCACAGCGAGAGCGGGAGTTCACCGGAGCGGAGGGAAACAGTGAGAGCGGAGCGAGGTTAAAAACAGCGCACAGCGAGAGCGGGAGTTCACCGGAGCGGAGGGAAACAGTGAGAGCGGAGCGAGGTTCAAAACAGCGCACAGTGAGAGCGGGAGTTCACCGGAGCGGAGGGAAACAGTGAGAGCGGAGCGAGGTTCAAAACAGCGGACAGCGAGAGCGGGAGTTCACCGGAGCGGTGGGAAACAGTGAGAGCGGAGCGAGGTTCAAAACAGCGCACAGCGAGAGCGGGAGTTCACCGGAGCGGAGGGAAACAGTGAGAGCGGAGCGAGGTTAAAAACAGCGCACAGCGAGAGCGGGAGTTCACCGGAGCGGAGGGAAACAGTGAGAGCGGAGCGAGGTTAAAAACAGCGCACAGCGAGAGCGGGAGTTCACCGGAGCGGAGGGAAACAGTGAGAGCGGAGCGAGGTTAAAAACAGCGCACAGCGAGAGCGGGAGTTCACCGGAGCGGAGGGAAACAGTGAGAGCGGAGCGAGGTTAAAAACAGCGCACAGCGAGAGCGGGAGTTCACCGGAGCGGAGGGAAACAGTGAGAGCGGAGCGAGGTTAAAAACAGCGCACAGTGAGAGCGGGAGTTCACCGGAGCGGAGGGAAACAGTGAGAGCGGAGCGAGGTTCAAAACAGCGCACAGTGAGAGCGGGAGTTCACCGGAGCGGAGGGAAACAGTGAGAGCGGAGCGAGGTTCAAAACAGCGGACAGCGAGAGCGGGAGTTCACCGGAGCGGTGGGAAACAGTGAGAGCGGAGCGAGGTTAAAAACAGCGCACAGCGAGAGCGGGAGTTCACCGGAGCGGTGGGAAACAGTGAGAGCGGAGCGAGGTTAAAAACAGCGCACAGCGAGAGCGGGAGTTCACCGGAGCGGGGGGAAACAGTGAGAGCGGAGCGAGGTTCAAAACAGCGCACAGCGAGAGCGGGAGTTCACCGGAGCGGGGGGAAACAGTGAGAGCGGAGCGAGGTTCAAAACAGCGCACAGCGAGAGCGGGAGTTCACCGGAGCGGAGGGAAACAGTGAGAGCGGAGCGAGGTTCAAAACAGCGCACAGTGAGAGCGGGAGTTCACCGGAGCGGAGGGAAACAGTGAGAGCGGAGCGAGGTTCAAAACAGCGGACAGCGAGAGCGGGAGTTCACCGGAGCGGAGGGAAACAGTGAGAGCGGAGCGAGGTTCAAAACAGCGGACAGCGAGAGCGGGAGTTCACCGGAGCGGTGGGAAACAGTGAGAGCGGAGCGAGGTTAAAAACAGCGCACAGCGAGAGCGGGAGTTCACCGGAGCGGTGGGAAACAGTGAGAGCGGAGCGAGGTTAAAAACAGCGCACAGCGAGAGCGGGAGTTCACCGGAGCGGAGGGAAACAGTGAGAGCGGAGCGAGGTTCAAAACAGCGCACAGCGAGAGCGGGAGTTCACCGGAGCGGGGGGAAACAGTGAGAGCGGAGCGAGGTTAAAAACAGCGCACAGTGAGAGCGGGAGTTCACCGGAGCGGAGGGAAACAGTGAGAGCGGAGCGAGGTTCAAAACAGCGCACAGTGAGAGCGGGAGTTCACCGGAGCGGAGGGAAACAGTGAGAGCGGAGCGAGGTTCAAAACAGCGGACAGCGAGAGCGGGAGTTCACCGGAGCGGTGGGAAACAGTGAGAGCGGAGCGAGGTTAAAAACAGCGCACAGCGAGAGCGGGAGTTCACCGGAGCGGTGGGAAACAGTGAGAGCGGAGCGAGGTTAAAAACAGCGCACAGCGAGAGCGGGAGTTCACCGGAGCGGGGGGAAACAGTGAGAGCGGAGCGAGGTTCAAAACAGCGCACAGCGAGAGCGGGAGTTCACCGGAGCGGGGGGAAACAGTGAGAGCGGAGCGAGGTTCAAAACAGCGCACAGCGAGAGCGGGAGTTCACCGGAGCGGAGGGAAACAGTGAGAGCGGAGCGAGGTTAAAAACAGCGCACAGTGAGAGCGGGAGTTCACCGGAGCGGAGGGAAACAGTGAGAGCGGAGCGAGGTTCAAAACAGCGCACAGTGAGAGCGGGAGTTCACCGGAGCGGAGGGAAACAGTGAGAGCGGAGCGAGGTTCAAAACAGCGGACAGCGAGAGCGGGAGTTCACCGGAGCGGTGGGAAACAGTGAGAGCGGAGCGAGGTTAAAAACAGCGCACAGCGAGAGCGGGAGTTCACCGGAGCGGTGGGAAACAGTGAGAGCGGAGCGAGGTTAAAAACAGCGCACAGCGAGAGCGGGAGTTCACCGGAGCGGGGGGAAACAGTGAGAGCGGAGCGAGGTTCAAAACAGCGCACAGCGAGAGCGGGAGTTCACCGGAGCGGGGGGAAACAGTGAGAGCGGAGCGAGGTTCAAAACATCGCACAGCGAGAGCGGGAGTTCACCGGAGCGGAGGGAAACAGTGAGAGCGGAGCGAGGTTAAAAACAGCGCACAGCGAGAGCGGGAGTTCACCGGAGCGGAGGGAAACAGTGAGAGCGGAGCGAGGTTAAAAACAGCGCACAGCGAGTGCGGGAGTTCACCGGAGCGGAGGGAAACAGTGAGAGCGGAGCGAGGTTAAAAACAGCGCACAGCGAGAGCGGGAGTTCACCGGAGCGGAGGGAAACAGTGAGAGCGGAGCGAGGTTCAAAACAGCGCACAGCGAGAGCGGGAGTTCACCGGAGCGGAGGGAAACAGAGAGAGCGGAGCGAGGTTCAAAACAGCGCACAGCGAGAGCGGGAGTTCACCGGAGCGGAGGGAAACAGCGAGAGCGGAGCGAGGTTCAAAACAGCGCACAGCGAGAGCGGGAGTTCACCGGAGCGGAGGGAAACAGCGAGAGCGGAGCGAGGTTAAAAACAGCGCACAGCGAGTGCGGGAGTTCACCGGAGCGGAGGGAAACAGCGAGAGCGGAGCGAGGTTAAAAACATCGCACAGCGAGAGCGGGAGTTCACCGGAGCGGAGGGAAACAGCGAGAGCGGAGCGAGGTTAAAAACAGCGCACAGCGAGTGCGGGAGTTCACCGGAGCGGAGGGAAACAGCGAGAGCGGAGCGAGGTTAAAAACATCGCACAGCGAGAGCGGGAGTTCACCGGAGCGGAGGGAAACAGTGAGAGCGGAGCGAGGTTAAAAACAGCGCACAGCGAGTGCGGGAGTTCACCGGAGCGGAGGGAAACAGCGAGAGCGGAGCGAGGTTAAAAACATCGCACAGCGAGAGCGGGAGTTCACCGGAGCGGAGGGAAACAGCGAGAGCGGAGCGAGGTTCAAAACAGCGCACAGCGAGAGCGGGAGTTCACCGGAGCGGAGGGAAACAGCGAGAGCGGAGCGAGGTTAAAAACAGCGCACAGCGAGTGCGGGAGTTCACCGGAGCGGAGGGAAACAGAGAGAGCGGAGCGAGGTTAAAAACAGCGCACAGCGAGAGCGGGAGTTCACCGGAGCGGTGGGAAACAGTGAGAGCGGAGCGAGGTTAAAAACAGCGCACAGCGAGAGAGGGAGTTCACCGGAGCGGAGGGAAACAGTGAGAGCGGAGCGAGGTTAAAAACAGCGCACAGCGAGAGCGGGAGTTCACCGGAGCGGAGGGAAACAGTGAGAGCGGAGCGAGGTTAAAAACAGCGCACAGCGAGAGCGGGAGTTCACCGGAGCGGAGGGAAACAGTGAGAGCGGAGCGAGGTTAAAAACAGCGCACAGCGAGTGCGGGAGTTCACCGGAGCGGAGGGAAACAGTGAGAGCGGAGCGAGGTTAAAAACAGCGCACAGCGAGAGCGGGAGTTCACCGGAGCGGAGGGAAACAGTGAGAGCGGAGCGAGGTTAAAAACAGCGCACAGCGAGAGCGGGAGTTCACCGGAGCGGAGGGAAACAGTGAGAGCGGAGCGAGGTTAAAAACAGCGCACAGCGAGAGCGGGAGTTCACCGGAGCGGAGGGAAACAGTGAGAGCGGAGCGAGGTTAAAAACAGCGCACAGCGAGTGCGGGAGTTCACCGGAGCGGAGGGAAACAGTGAGAGCGGAGCGAGGTTAAAAACAGCGCACAGCGAGAGCGGGAGTTCACCGGAGCGGAGGGAAACAGTGAGAGCGGAGCGAGGTTAAAAACAGCGCACAGCGAGAGCGGGAGTTCACCGGAGCGGAGGGAAACAGTGAGAGCGGAGCGAGGTTAAAAACATCGCACAGCGAGAGCGGGAGTTCACCGGAGCGGAGGGAAACAGTGAGAGCGGAGCGAGGTTAAAAACAGCGCACAGCGAGAGCGGGAGTTCACCGGAGCGGAGGGAAACAGTGAGAGCGGAGCGAGGTTAAAAACAGCGCACAGCGAGAGCGGGAGTTCACCGGAGCGGAGGGAAACAGTGAGAGCGGAGCGAGGTTAAAAACAGCGCACAGCGAGAGCGGGAGTTCACCGGAGCGGAGGGAAACAGTGAGAGCGGAGCGAGGTTAAAAACAGCGCACAGCGAGAGCGGGAGTTCACCGGAGCGGAGGGAAACAGTGAGAGCGGAGCGAGGTTAAAAACAGCGCACAGTGAGAGCGGGAGTTCACCGGAGCGGAGGGAAACAGTGAGAGCGGAGCGAGGTTCAAAACAGCGGACAGCGAGAGCGGGAGTTCACCGGAGCGGTGGGAAACAGTGAGAGCGGAGCGAGGTTCAAAACAGCGCACAGCGAGAGCGGGAGTTCACCGGAGCGGAGGAAAACAGTGAGAGCGGAGCGAGGTTAAAAACAGCGCACAGCGAGAGCGGGAGTTCACCGGAGCGGAGGGAAACAGTGAGAGCGGAGCGAGGTTAAAAACAGCGCACAGCGAGAGCGGGAGTTCACCGGAGCGGAGGGAAACAGTGAGAGCGGAGCGAGGTTAAAAACAGCGCACAGTGAGAGCGGGAGTTCACCGGAGCGGAGGGAAACAGTGAGAGCGGAGCGAGGTTCAAAACAGCGCACAGTGAGAGCGGGAGTTCACCGGAGCGGAGGGAAACAGTGAGAGCGGAGCGAGGTTCAAAACAGCGGACAGCGAGAGCGGGAGTTCACCGGAGCGGTGGGAAACAGTGAGAGCGGAGCGAGGTTCAAAACAGCGCACAGCGAGAGCGGGAGTTCACCGGAGCGGAGGGAAACAGTGAGAGCGGAGCGAGGTTAAAAACAGCGCACAGCGAGAGCGGGAGTTCACCGGAGCGGAGGGAAACAGTGAGAGCGGAGCGAGGTTAAAAACAGCGCACAGCGAGAGCGGGAGTTCACCGGAGCGGAGGGAAACAGTGAGAGCGGAGCGAGGTTAAAAACAGCGCACAGCGAGAGCGGGAGTTCACCGGAGCGGAGGGAAACAGTGAGAGCGGAGCGAGGTTAAAAACAGCGCACAGCGAGAGCGGGAGTTCACCGGAGCGGAGGGAAACAGTGAGAGCGGAGCGAGGTTCAAAACAGCGCACAGTGAGAGCGGGAGTTCACCGGAGCGGAGGGAAACAGTGAGAGCGGAGCGAGGTTCAAAACAGCGGACAGCGAGAGCGGGAGTTCACCGGAGCGGTGGGAAACAGTGAGAGCGGAGCGAGGTTAAAAACAGCGCACAGCGAGAGCGGGAGTTCACCGGAGCGGTGGGAAACAGTGAGAGCGGAGCGAGGTTAAAAACAGCGCACAGCGAGAGCGGGAGTTCACCGGAGCGGGGGGAAACAGTGAGAGCGGAGCGAGGTTCAAAACAGCGCACAGCGAGAGCGGGAGTTCACCGGAGCGGGGGGAAACAGTGAGAGCGGAGCGAGGTTCAAAACAGCGCACAGCGAGAGCGGGAGTTCACCGGAGCGGAGGGAAACAGTGAGAGCGGAGCGAGGTTAAAAACAGCGCACAGTGAGAGCGGGAGTTCACCGGAGCGGAGGGAAACAGTGAGAGCGGAGCGAGGTTCAAAACAGCGCACAGTGAGAGCGGGAGTTCACCGGAGCGGAGGGAAACAGTGAGAGCGGAGCGAGGTTCAAAACAGCGGACAGCGAGAGCGGGAGTTCACCGGAGCGGTGGGAAACAGTGAGAGCGGAGCGAGGTTAAAAACAGCGCACAGCGAGAGCGGGAGTTCACCGGAGCGGTGGGAAACAGTGAGAGCGGAGCGAGGTTAAAAACAGCGCACAGCGAGAGCGGGAGTTCACCGGAGCGGAGGGAAACAGTGAGAGCGGAGCGAGGTTCAAAACAGCGCACAGCGAGAGCGGGAGTTCACCGGAGCGGGGGGAAACAGTGAGAGCGGAGCGAGGTTAAAAACAGCGCACAGCGAGAGCGGGAGTTCACCGGAGCGGAGGGAAACAGTGAGAGCGGAGCGAGGTTCAAAACAGCGCACAGTGAGAGCGGGAGTTCACCGGAGCGGAGGGAAACAGTGAGAGCGGAGCGAGGTTCAAAACAGCGGACAGCGAGAGCGGGAGTTCACCGGAGCGGTGGGAAACAGTGAGAGCGGAGCGAGGTTAAAAACAGCGCACAGCGAGAGCGGGAGTTCACCGGAGCGGTGGGAAACAGTGAGAGCGGAGCGAGGTTAAAAACAGCGCACAGCGAGAGCGGGAGTTCACCGGAGCGGGGGGAAACAGTGAGAGCGGAGCGAGGTTCAAAACAGCGCACAGCGAGAGCGGGAGTTCACCGGAGCGGGGGGAAACAGTGAGAGCGGAGCGAGGTTCAAAACAGCGCACAGCGAGAGCGGGAGTTCACCGGAGCGGAGGGAAACAGTGAGAGCGGAGCGAGGTTAAAAACAGCGCACAGTGAGAGCGGGAGTTCACCGGAGCGGAGGGAAACAGTGAGAGCGGAGCGAGGTTCAAAACAGCGCACAGTGAGAGCGGGAGTTCACCGGAGCGGAGGGAAACAGTGAGAGCGGAGCGAGGTTCAAAACAGCGGACAGCGAGAGCGAGAGTTCACCGGAGCGGTGGGAAACAGTGAGAGCGGAGCGAGGTTAAAAACAGCGCACAGCGAGAGCGGGAGTTCACCGGAGCGGTGGGAAACAGTGAGAGCGGAGCGAGGTTAAAAACAGCGCACAGCGAGAGCGGGAGTTCACCGGAGCGGGGGGAAACAGTGAGAGCGGAGCGAGGTTCAAAACAGCGCACAGCGAGAGCGGGAGTTCACCGGAGCGGGGGGAAACAGTGAGAGCGGAGCGAGGTTCAAAACATCGCACAGCGAGAGCGGGAGTTCACCGGAGCGGAGGGAAACAGTGAGAGCGGAGCGAGGTTAAAAACAGCGCACAGCGAGAGCGGGAGTTCACCGGAGCGGAGGGAAACAGTGAGAGCGGAGCGAGGTTAAAAACAGCGCACAGCGAGTGCGGGAGTTCACCGGAGCGGAGGGAAACAGTGAGAGCGGAGCGAGGTTAAAAACAGCGCACAGCGAGAGCGGGAGTTCACCGGAGCGGAGGGAAACAGTGAGAGCGGAGCGAGGTTCAAAACAGCGCACAGCGAGAGCGGGAGTTCACCGGAGCGGAGGGAAACAGAGAGAGCGGAGCGAGGTTCAAAACAGCGCACAGCGAGAGCGGGAGTTCACCGGAGCGGAGGGAAACAGCGAGAGCGGAGCGAGGTTCAAAACAGCGCACAGCGAGAGCGGGAGTTCACCGGAGCGGAGGGAAACAGCGAGAGCGGAGCGAGGTTAAAAACAGCGCACAGCGAGTGCGGGAGTTCACCGGAGCGGAGGGAAACAGCGAGAGCGGAGCGAGGTTAAAAACATCGCACAGCGAGAGCGGGAGTTCACCGGAGCGGAGGGAAACAGCGAGAGCGGAGCGAGGTTAAAAACAGCGCACAGCGAGTGCGGGAGTTCACCGGAGCGGAGGGAAACAGCGAGAGCGGAGCGAGGTTAAAAACATCGCACAGCGAGAGCGGGAGTTCACCGGAGCGGAGGGAAACAGTGAGAGCGGAGCGAGGTTCAAAACAGCGCACAGCGAGAGCGGGAGTTCACCGGAGCGGAGGGAAACAGCGAGAGCGGAGCGAGGTTAAAAACAGCGCACAGCGAGTGCGGGAGTTCACCGGAGCGGAGGGAAACAGCGAGAGCGGAGCGAGGTTAAAAACAGCGCACAGCGAGAGCGGGAGTTCACCGGAGCGGTGGGAAACAGTGAGAGCGGAGCGAGGTTAAAAACAGCGCACAGCGAGAGAGGGAGTTCACCGGAGCGGAGGGAAACAGTGAGAGCGGAGCGAGGTTAAAAACAGCGCACAGCGAGAGCGGGAGTTCACCGGAGCGGAGGGAAACAGTGAGAGCGGAGCGAGGTTAAAAACAGCGCACAGCGAGTGCGGGAGTTCACCGGAGCGGAGGGAAACAGTGAGAGCGGAGCGAGGTTAAAAACAGCGCACAGCGAGAGCGGGAGTTCACCGGAGCGGAGGGAAACAGTGAGAGCGGAGCGAGGTTAAAAACAGCGCACAGCGAGAGCGGGAGTTCACCGGAGCGGAGGGAAACAGTGAGAGCGGAGCGAGGTTAAAAACAGCGCACAGCGAGAGCGGGAGTTCACCGGAGCGGAGGGAAACAGTGAGAGCGGAGCGAGGTTAAAAACAGCGCACAGCGAGTGCGGGAGTTCACCGGAGCGGAGGGAAACAGTGAGAGCGGAGCGAGGTTAAAAACAGCGCACAGCGAGAGCGGGAGTTCACCGGAGCGGAGGGAAACAGTGAGAGCGGAGCGAGGTTAAAAACAGCGCACAGCGAGAGCGGGAGTTCACCGGAGCGGAGGGAAACAGTGAGAGCGGAGCGAGGTTAAAAACATCGCACAGCGAGAGCGGGAGTTCACCGGAGCGGAGGGAAACAGTGAGAGCGGAGCGAGGTTAAAAACAGCGCACAGCGAGAGCGGGAGTTCACCGGAGCGGAGGGAAACAGTGAGAGCGGAGCGAGGTTAAAAACAGCGCACAGCGAGAGCGGGAGTTCACCGGAGCGGAGGGAAACAGTGAGAGCGGAGCGAGGTTAAAAACAGCGCACAGCGAGAGCGGGAGTTCACCGGAGCGGAGGGAAACAGTGAGAGCGGAGCGAGGTTAAAAACAGCGCACAGCGAGAGCGGGAGTTCACCGGAGCGGAGGGAAACAGTGAGAGCGGAGCGAGGTTAAAAACAGCGCACAGTGAGAGCGGGAGTTCACCGGAGCGGAGGGAAACAGTGAGAGCGGAGCGAGGTTCAAAACAGCGGACAGCGAGAGCGGGAGTTCACCGGAGCGGTGGGAAACAGTGAGAGCGGAGCGAGGTTCAAAACAGCGCACAGCGAGAGCGGGAGTTCACCGGAGCGGAGGAAAACAGTGAGAGCGGAGCGAGGTTAAAAACAGCGCACAGCGAGAGCGGGAGTTCACCGGAGCGGAGGGAAACAGTGAGAGCGGAGCGAGGTTAAAAACAGCGCACAGCGAGAGCGGGAGTTCACCGGAGCGGAGGGAAACAGTGAGAGCGGAGCGAGGTTCAAAACAGCGCACAGTGAGAGCGGGAGTTCACCGGAGCGGGGGGAAACAGTGAGAGCGGAGCGAGGTTCAAAACAGCGCACAGTGAGAGCGGGAGTTCACCGGAGCGGAGGGAAACAGTGAGAGCGGAGCGAGGTTCAAAACAGCGGACAGCGAGAGCGGGAGTTCACCGGAGCGGTGGGAAACAGTGAGAGCGGAGCGAGGTTAAAAACAGCGCACAGCGAGAGCGGGAGTTCACCGGAGCGGTGGGAAACAGTGAGAGCGGAGCGAGGTTAAAAACAGCGCACAGCGAGAGCGGGAGTTCACCGGAGCGGGGGGAAACAGTGAGAGCGGAGCGAGGTTCAAAACAGCGCACAGCGAGAGCGGGAGTTCACCGGAGCGGGGGGAAACAGTGAGAGCGGAGCGAGGTTCAAAACAGCGCACAGCGAGAGCGGGAGTTCACCGGAGCGGAGGGAAACAGTGAGAGCGGAGCGAGGTTCAAAACAGCGCACAGTGAGAGCGGGAGTTCACCGGAGCGGAGGGAAACAGTGAGAGCGGAGCGAGGTTCAAAACAGCGGACAGCGAGAGCGGGAGTTCACCGGAGCGGAGGGAAACAGTGAGAGCGGAGCGAGGTTCAAAACAGCGGACAGCGAGAGCGGGAGTTCACCGGAGCGGTGGGAAACAGTGAGAGCGGAGCGAGGTTAAAAACAGCGCACAGCGAGAGCGGGAGTTCACCGGAGCGGTGGGAAACAGTGAGAGCGGAGCGAGGTTAAAAACAGCGCACAGCGAGAGCGGGAGTTCACCGGAGCGGAGGGAAACAGTGAGAGCGGAGCGAGGTTCAAAACAGCGCACAGCGAGAGCGGGAGTTCACCGGAGCGGGGGGAAACAGTGAGAGCGGAGCGAGGTTAAAAACAGCGCACAGTGAGAGCGGGAGTTCACCGGAGCGGAGGGAAACAGTGAGAGCGGAGCGAGGTTCAAAACAGCGCACAGTGAGAGCGGGAGTTCACCGGAGCGGAGGGAAACAGTGAGAGCGGAGCGAGGTTCAAAACAGCGGACAGCGAGAGCGGGAGTTCACCGGAGCGGTGGGAAACAGTGAGAGCGGAGCGAGGTTAAAAACAGCGCACAGCGAGAGCGGGAGTTCACCGGAGCGGTGGGAAACAGTGAGAGCGGAGCGAGGTTAAAAACAGCGCACAGCGAGAGCGGGAGTTCACCGGAGCGGGGGGAAACAGTGAGAGCGGAGCGAGGTTCAAAACAGCGCACAGCGAGAGCGGGAGTTCACCGGAGCGGGGGGAAACAGTGAGAGCGGAGCGAGGTTCAAAACAGCGCACAGCGAGAGCGGGAGTTCACCGGAGCGGAGGGAAACAGTGAGAGCGGAGCGAGGTTAAAAACAGCGCACAGTGAGAGCGGGAGTTCACCGGAGCGGAGGGAAACAGTGAGAGCGGAGCGAGGTTCAAAACAGCGCACAGTGAGAGCGGGAGTTCACCGGAGCGGAGGGAAACAGTGAGAGCGGAGCGAGGTTCAAAACAGCGGACAGCGAGAGCGGGAGTTCACCGGAGCGGTGGGAAACAGTGAGAGCGGAGCGAGGTTAAAAACAGCGCACAGCGAGAGCGGGAGTTCACCGGAGCGGTGGGAAACAGTGAGAGCGGAGCGAGGTTAAAAACAGCGCACAGCGAGAGCGGGAGTTCACCGGAGCGGGGGGAAACAGTGAGAGCGGAGCGAGGTTCAAAACAGCGCACAGCGAGAGCGGGAGTTCACCGGAGCGGGGGGAAACAGTGAGAGCGGAGCGAGGTTCAAAACATCGCACAGCGAGAGCGGGAGTTCACCGGAGCGGAGGGAAACAGTGAGAGCGGAGCGAGGTTAAAAACAGCGCACAGCGAGAGCGGGAGTTCACCGGAGCGGAGGGAAACAGTGAGAGCGGAGCGAGGTTAAAAACAGCGCACAGCGAGTGCGGGAGTTCACCGGAGCGGAGGGAAACAGTGAGAGCGGAGCGAGGTTAAAAACAGCGCACAGCGAGAGCGGGAGTTCACCGGAGCGGAGGGAAACAGTGAGAGCGGAGCGAGGTTCAAAACAGCGCACAGCGAGAGCGGGAGTTCACCGGAGCGGAGGGAAACAGAGAGAGCGGAGCGAGGTTCAAAACAGCGCACAGCGAGAGCGGGAGTTCACCGGAGCGGAGGGAAACAGCGAGAGCGGAGCGAGGTTCAAAACAGCGCACAGCGAGAGCGGGAGTTCACCGGAGCGGAGGGAAACAGCGAGAGCGGAGCGAGGTTAAAAACAGCGCACAGCGAGTGCGGGAGTTCACCGGAGCGGAGGGAAACAGCGAGAGCGGAGCGAGGTTAAAAACATCGCACAGCGAGAGCGGGAGTTCACCGGAGCGGAGGGAAACAGCGAGAGCGGAGCGAGGTTAAAAACATCGCACAGCGAGAGCGGGAGTTCACCGGAGCGGAGGGAAACAGTGAGAGCGGAGCGAGGTTCAAAACAGCGCACAGCGAGAGCGGGAGTTCACCGGAGCGGAGGGAAACAGCGAGAGCGGAGCGAGGTTAAAAACAGCGCACAGCGAGTGCGGGAGTTCACCGGAGCGGAGGGAAACAGCGAGAGCGGAGCGAGGTTAAAAACAGCGCACAGCGAGAGCGGGAGTTCACCAGAGCGGTGGGAAACAGTGAGAGCGGAGCGAGGTTAAAAACAGCGCACAGCGAGAGAGGGAGTTCACCGGAGCGGAGGGAAACAGTGAGAGCGGAGCGAGGTTAAAAACAGCGCACAGCGAGAGCGGGAGTTCACCGGAGCGGAGGGAAACAGTGAGAGCGGAGCGAGGTTAAAAACAGCGCACAGCGAGAGCGGGAGTTCACCGGAGCGGAGGGAAACAGTGAGAGCGGAGCGAGGTTAAAAACAGCGCACAGCGAGTGCGGGAGTTCACCGGAGCGGAGGGAAACAGTGAGAGCGGAGCGAGGTTAAAAACAGCGCACAGCGAGAGCGGGAGTTCACCGGAGCGGAGGGAAACAGTGAGAGCGGAGCGAGGTTAAAAACAGCGCACAGCGAGAGCGGGAGTTCACCGGAGCGGAGGGAAACAGTGAGAGCGGAGCGAGGTTAAAAACAGCGCACAGCGAGAGCGGGAGTTCACCGGAGCGGAGGGAAACAGTGAGAGCGGAGCGAGGTTAAAAACAGCGCACAGCGAGTGCGGGAGTTCACCGGAGCGGAGGGAAACAGTGAGAGCGGAGCGAGGTTAAAAACAGCGCACAGCGAGAGCGGGAGTTCACCGGAGCGGAGGGAAACAGTGAGAGCGGAGCGAGGTTAAAAACAGCGCACAGCGAGAGCGGGAGTTCACCGGAGCGGAGGGAAACAGTGAGAGCGGAGCGAGGTTAAAAACATCGCACAGCGAGAGCGGGAGTTCACCGGAGCGGAGGGAAACAGTGAGAGCGGAGCGAGGTTAAAAACAGCGCACAGCGAGAGCGGGAGTTCACCGGAGCGGAGGGAAACAGTGAGAGCGGAGCGAGGTTAAAAACAGCGCACAGCGAGAGCGGGAGTTCACCGGAGCGGAGGGAAACAGTGAGAGCGGAGCGAGGTTAAAAACAGCGCACAGCGAGAGCGGGAGTTCACCGGAGCGGAGGGAAACAGTGAGAGCGGAGCGAGGTTAAAAACAGCGCACAGCGAGAGCGGGAGTTCACCGGAGCGGAGGGAAACAGTGAGAGCGGAGCGAGGTTAAAAACAGCGCACAGTGAGAGCGGGAGTTCACCGGAGCGGAGGGAAACAGTGAGAGCGGAGCGAGGTTCAAAACAGCGGACAGCGAGAGCGGGAGTTCACCGGAGCGGTGGGAAACAGTGAGAGCGGAGCGAGGTTCAAAACAGCGCACAGCGAGAGCGGGAGTTCACCGGAGCGGAGGAAAACAGTGAGAGCGGAGCGAGGTTAAAAACAGCGCACAGCGAGAGCGGGAGTTCACCGGAGCGGAGGGAAACAGTGAGAGCGGAGCGAGGTTAAAAACAGCGCACAGCGAGAGCGGGAGTTCACCGGAGCGGAGGGAAACAGTGAGAGCGGAGCGAGGTTAAAAACAGCGCACAGTGAGAGCGGGAGTTCACCGGAGCGGAGGGAAACAGTGAGAGCGGAGCGAGGTTCAAAACAGCGCACAGTGAGAGCGGGAGTTCACCGGAGCGGAGGGAAACAGTGAGAGCGGAGCGAGGTTCAAAACAGCGGACAGCGAGAGCGGGAGTTCACCGGAGCGGTGGGAAACAGTGAGAGCGGAGCGAGGTTCAAAACAGCGCACAGCGAGAGCGGGAGTTCACCGGAGCGGAGGGAAACAGTGAGAGCGGAGCGAGGTTAAAAACAGCGCACAGCGAGAGCGGGAGTTCACCGGAGCGGAGGGAAACAGTGAGAGCGGAGCGAGGTTAAAAACAGCGCACAGCGAGAGCGGGAGTTCACCGGAGCGGAGGGAAACAGTGAGAGCGGAGCGAGGTTAAAAACAGCGCACAGCGAGAGCGGGAGTTCACCGGAGCGGAGGGAAACAGTGAGAGCGGAGCGAGGTTAAAAACAGCGCACAGCGAGAGCGGGAGTTCACCGGAGCGGAGGGAAACAGTGAGAGCGGAGCGAGGTTAAAAACAGCGCACAGTGAGAGCGGGAGTTCACCGGAGCGGAGGGAAACAGTGAGAGCGGAGCGAGGTTCAAAACAGCGCACAGTGAGAGCGGGAGTTCACCGGAGCGGAGGGAAACAGTGAGAGCGGAGCGAGGTTCAAAACAGCGGACAGCGAGAGCGGGAGTTCACCGGAGCGGTGGGAAACAGTGAGAGCGGAGCGAGGTTAAAAACAGCGCACAGCGAGAGCGGGAGTTCACCGGAGCGGTGGGAAACAGTGAGAGCGGAGCGAGGTTAAAAACAGCGCACAGCGAGAGCGGGAGTTCACCGGAGCGGGGGGAAACAGTGAGAGCGGAGCGAGGTTCAAAACAGCGCACAGCGAGAGCGGGAGTTCACCGGAGCGGGGGGAAACAGTGAGAGCGGAGCGAGGTTCAAAACAGCGCACAGCGAGAGCGGGAGTTCACCGGAGCGGAGGGAAACAGTGAGAGCGGAGCGAGGTTAAAAACAGCGCACAGTGAGAGCGGGAGTTCACCGGAGCGGAGGGAAACAGTGAGAGCGGAGCGAGGTTCAAAACAGCGCACAGTGAGAGCGGGAGTTCACCGGAGCGGAGGGAAACAGTGAGAGCGGAGCGAGGTTCAAAACAGCGGACAGCGAGAGCGGGAGTTCACCGGAGCGGTGGGAAACAGTGAGAGCGGAGCGAGGTTAAAAACAGCGCACAGCGAGAGCGGGAGTTCACCGGAGCGGTGGGAAACAGTGAGAGCGGAGCGAGGTTAAAAACAGCGCACAGCGAGAGCGGGAGTTCACCGGAGCGGAGGGAAACAGTGAGAGCGGAGCGAGGTTCAAAACAGCGCACAGCGAGAGCGGGAGTTCACCGGAGCGGGGGGAAACAGTGAGAGCGGAGCGAGGTTCAAAACATCGCACAGCGAGAGCGGGAGTTCACCGGAGCGGAGGGAAACAGTGAGAGCGGAGCGAGGTTCAAAACAGCGCACAGCGAGAGCGGGAGTTCACCGGAGCGGGGGGAAACAGTGAGAGCGGAGCGAGGTTCAAAACAGCGCACAGCGAGAGCGGGAGTTCACCGGAGCGGAGGGAAACAGTGAGAGCGGAGCGAGGTTAAAAACAGCGCACAGCGAGAGCGGGAGTTCACCGGAGCGGAGGGAAACAGTGAGAGCGGAGCGAGGTTAAAAACAGCGCACAGCGAGAGCGGGAGTTCACCGGAGCGGAGGGAAACAGTGAGAGCGGAGCGAGGTTAAAAACAGCGCACAGCGAGAGCGGGAGTTCACCGGAGCGGAGGGAAACAGCGAGAGCGGAGCGAGGTTCAAAACAGCGCACAGTGAGAGCGGGAGTTCACCGGAGCGGAGGGAAACAGCGAGAGCGGGAGTGGAACGACTGCATTCCGATAAAAATCGAAGAGTGACATCACAGGTGAAGCGGGTTGGTGATTGGTGAGACCGGAGCTGATTGGTGAGTAGGTTCAGGTGAGTATTTCTACCATTTTACTGTAAGTAAAGTAATAAGAACGGGAAGGTCTGCAGGTTTTATAGCAGGTAGTGTTTTTTTTTAAGTGAACCTAGGTCCCTAGTATAGTTAACATTTTCTAATTTCAACGTAATTTGAAAGGGGAAACTAAGCTAAGGCAAGTCATGGCAGCAGACCTCGCACCCGTGATATGCCCCTCCTGCAAGATGTGGGAAGTCATGGACACTACCAGTGTCCCTGCCGACCATGTGTGCAGGAAGTGTGTCCACCTGCAGCTACTGACCGATCGTATCTCGGAGCTGGAGCTGCGGGTGGATTCACTGTGGAGCATCCACGATGCAGAGAAACTCGTGGATAGCACGTTTAGCGAGTTGGTCACACCGCAGGTAAAGGGAGTACAGGCAGGAAGTGAATGGGTGACCACCAGGCAGAGTAAGAGGTGCAGGCAGGTAGTGCAGGGGTTCCCTGTGGCCATCCCCCTCTCAAACAGGTGTACTGTTTTGGATGCTGTTGAGGGAAGATGGCTCACCAGGGGAAGGTGACAGCAGCCAGGTTCATGGCACCGTGGCTGGCTCTGCTGCACAGGAGGGCAGGAAAAAGAGTGGCAGAGCTATAGTGATAGGGGACTTGATTGTAAGGGGAATATACAGGCGTTTCTGCGGACGCAACCGAGACTCCAGGATGGTATGTTGCCTCCCTGGTGCAAGGGTCAGGGATGTCTCGGAGCGGCTGCAGGACATTCTGGAGGGGGAGGGTGAACAGCCAGTTGTCGTGGTGCATATAGGTACCAACGATATAGGTAAAAAACAGGATGAGGTCCTTCAAGCTGAATTTAGGGAGTTAGGAGTTAAACTAAAAAGTAGGACCTCAAAGGTAGTAATCTCAGGGATTGCTACCAGTGCCACGGGCTAGTCAGAGTAGGAATGACAGGATAGCTAGGATGAATACGTGGCTTGAGAAATGGTGCAAGAGGGAGGGATTCAAATTCCTGGGCCATTGGAACCGGTTCTGGGGGAGGTGGGACCAGTACAAATTGGACGGTCTACATCTGGGCAGAACTGGAACCAATGTCCTAGGGGGAGTGTTTGCTAGTGCTGTTGGGGAGGGTTTAAACTAATGTGGCAGGGGGATGGGAACCGATGCAGGAAGTCAGTGGGAAGTAAAGTGGTGACAGAAACAAAAGGCAGTAAGGGAGAGTGTACAAAACATGACCGGACAGATGGTCTGAGAAAGCAGGGCAAAGACCAAGGGAAGTCCAGATTAAACTGCATTTATTTCAATGCAAGAAGTCTGATGGGCAAGGCAGATGAACTCAGGGCATGGATGGGTACATGGGACTGGGATGTTATAGCTATTACTGAAACATGGCTAAGGGAGGGGCAGGACTGGCAGCTCAATGTTCAAGGGTACAGATGCTATAGGAAAGATAGAGCAGGAGGTAAGAGAGGAGGGGGAGTTGCGTTCTTGATTAGGGAGAACATCACGGCAGTAGTGAGAGGGGATATATCCGAGGGTTCGCCCACTGAGTCTATATGGGTAGAACTGAAATATAAGGGAGAGATCACTTTGATAGGATTGTACTACAGACCCCCAAATAGTCAACAGGAAATTGAGGAGCAAATATGTAAGGAGATTACAGACAGCTGCAAGAAAAATAGGGTGGTAATAGTAGGGGACTTTAACTTTCCCAACATTGACTGGGACAGCCATAGCATTAGGGGCTTGGATGGAGAGAAATTTGTTGAGTGTATTCAGGAGGAATTTCTCATTCAGTATGTGGATGGCCCGACTAGAGAGGGGGCAAAACTTGACCTCCTCTTGGGACATAAGGAAGGGCAGGTGACAGAAGTGTTAGTGAGGGATCACTTTGGGACCAGTGATCATAATTCCATTAGTTTTAAGATAGCTATGGAGAAGGATAGGTCTGGCCCAAAAGTTAAAATTCTAAATTGGGGAAAGGCCAATTTTGATGGTATTAGACATGAACTTTCAGAAGTTGATTGGGAGAGTCTGTTGGCAGGCAAAGGGACGTCTGGTAAGTGGGAGGCTTTCAAAAGTCTGTTAACCAGGGTTCAGGGTAAGCACATTCCTTATAAAGTGAAGGGCAAGGCTGGTAGAAGTAGGGAACCTTGGATGACTCGGGAGATTGAGGCCCTAGTCAAAAAGAAGAAGGAGGCATATGACATGCATAGACAGCTGGGATCAAGTGGATCCCTTGAAGAGTATAGAGATTGCCGGAGTAGAGTTAAGAGAGAAATCAGGAGGGCAAAAAGGGGACATGAGATTGCTTTGGCAGATAAGGCAAAGGAGAATCCAAAGAGCTTCTACAAATACATAAAGGGCAAAAGAGTAACTAGGGAGAGAGTAGTGCCTCTTAAGGATCAACAAGGTCATCTATGTGCGGAACCAGAAGAGATGGGTGAGATCCTGAATGAATATTTCACATCGGTATTTACGGTTGAGAAAGGCATGGATGTTAGGGAACTTGGGGAAATAAATAGTGATGTCTTAAGGAGTGTACATATTACAGAGAGGGAGGTGCTGGAAGTCTTAACGCGCATCAAGGTAGATAAATCTCCGGGACCTGATGAAATGTATCCCAGGACGTTAGGGAGGAAATTGCGGGTCCCCTAGCAGAGATTTTTGAATCATCGACAGCTACAGGTGAGGTGCCTGAAGATTGGAGGGTAGCAAATGTTGTGCCTTTGTTTAAGAAGGGCGGCAGGGAAAAGCCTGGGAACTACAGACCGGTGAGCCTGACATCTGTAGTGGGTAAGTTGTTAGAGGGTATTCTGAGGGACAGGATCTACAGGCATTTGGAGAGGCAGGGACTGATTAGGAACAGTCAGCATGGTTTTGAGAGAGGAAAATCATGTCTCACGAATTTGATTGAGTTTTTTGAAGGGGTAACCAAGAAGATAGATGAGGGCTGTGCAGTAGACGTGGTCTACATGGACTTTAGCAAAGCGTTTGACAAAGTACCGCATGGTAGGTTGTTACATAAGGTTAAATCTCACGGGATCCAAGGTGAGGTAGCCAATTGGATACAAAATTGGCTTGACGACAGAATACAGAGGGTGGTTGTAGAGGGTTGTTTTTCAAACTGGAGGCCTGTGACAGCGGTGTGCCTCAGGGATCGGTGCTGGGTCCGCTGTTATTTGTTATTTACATTAATGATTTGGATGAGAATTTAGGAGGCATGGTTAGTAAGTTTGCAGATGACACCAAGATTGGTGGCATTGTGGACAGTGAAGAAGGTTATCTCGGATTGCAACGGGATCTTGATAAATTGGGCCAGTGGGCCGATGAATGGCAGATGGAGTTTAATTTAGATAAATGTGAGGTGATGCATTTTGGTAGATCGAATCAGGCCAGGACCTACTCTGTTAATGGTAGGGCGTTGGGGAGAGTTATGGAACAAAGATCTAGGAGTACAGGTTCATAGCTCCTTGAAAGTGGAGTCACAGGTGGATAGGGTGGTGAAGAAGGCATTCGGCATGCTTGGTTTCATTGGTCAGAACATTGAATACAGGAGTTGGGATGTCTTGTTGAAGTTGTACAAGACATTAGTAAGGCCACACTTGGAATACTGTGTACAGTTCTGGTCACCCTATTATAGAAAGGATATTATTAAACTAGAAAGAGTGCAGAAAAGATTTACTAGGATGCTACCGGGACTTGATGGTTTGACTTATAGGGAGAGGTTGGATAGACTGAGACTTTTTTCCCTGGAGAGTAGGAGGTTAAGGGGTGATCTCATAGAAGTCTATAAAATAATGAGGGGCATAGATAAGGTAGATAGTCAAAATCTTTTCCCAAAGGTAGGGGAGTCTATAACGAGGGGACATAGATTTAAGGTGAGAGGGGAGAGATACAAAAGGGTCCAGAGGGGCAATTTTTTCACTCAAAGGGTGCTGAGTGTCTGGAACGAGCTGCCAGAGGCAGTAGTAGAGGCGGGTACAATTTTGTCTTTTAAAAAGCATTTGGACAGTTACATGGGTAAGATGGGTATAGAGGGATATGGGCCAAGTGCAGGCAATTGGGACTAGCTTAGTGGTATAAACTGGGCGACATGGACATGTTGGGCCGAAGGGCCTGTTTCCATGTTGTAAACTTCTATGACTCTATGACAAATTGAGAAGGCTGTTAAAAAAAGCTTTATTAATAGAGGCATAGAGTACAAAAGCAGGGAAGTTATGCTAACTTTTATAGAACACTGGTTAGACTTCAGCTGGAGTATTATGTAAAATTCTGGGCACCACGCTTCAGGAAGGATGTGGCCTTAGAGAGGGTGCAGAAGAGATATACTAGAATGGTACCAAGGATGAGGAACTTCAGTTATGCAGAGAGCCTGGAGAAGCTGGGGATGTTCTCCTTCGAATCGAGATGGGTAAGGGGAGATTTGATAGAGGTGTTCAAAATCATGAAAGATTTTGATGGAATAAATAAGGAGAAACTGCTTCCAGTGGCAGAAGGGTCAGTAACTGGAGGACACAGATTTAAGGTGAAAGGAGCCAGAGGTGACAGGAGGAAACATTTTTTTTAACGCAGCAAGTTGTAATGGTCTGGAATGCACCACCTGAAAGGGTGATGGAAGCAGATTCAATAGTAACTTTCAAAAGGGAATTAGATAAATACTTGAAGGGAAAAATTTACAGGGCTATGGGGAAAGAATAGGGGAACGGGACTAATTGGATAGCTCTTCCAAAGAGCCAGCACAGGCACGATGGGCCGAATGGCCTCCTCCTATGGTGTACCTACTGTGATACTATGATATCCTCCCCATCAATAAAAGGTTTGCCAAATATTTGTTCATGAAGATTTGTGCCTTTACACATCTCAGGATTAATTTACTTTTAGCACACCTATTGTATGTCACATAAGAGTTCATTTTTACTTTTTTGGTACACCAATAGGTCTGTGGAGCTTTATTCAGTGCAATTTTTGTGAGGCCATATATATTACAACCAATGCACAACTGAGCAACCAATTACCATATGGTTAAAAGTATATACAAAATAAAGAGAGAAAGCAAGCAAGCAAGTGATTGACTTCAGGTTGTTCTTATTTAGGCCTCTTCCCCACAAGGAGTACCTGAACAATTGCCTTAAAGGGGAAGGCCAGGTTAAATACAGCTCCATTTTAGCAACTAAATATTACAACCATGCCATGGGAAATCAGCTGGTATTTGAATGATAATCCTGAAGGAAGTTGCGGGGTGATCACTTGTTTATTGTTGGAAATATTGGTATTCTAGCCTCTTACTATGAATCTCAGTAATTTTCAGTGTCTCTACTTCGCTTAAAGAAATACTGGCACTGACATTCCACAAAGGTTCTACCGGTCTCCTGCTGTAACTCCATTGAGAGAACCATGGAACCCCCAGAAAAACAGCATAAATGACTAAAAAGAGTTATGGCGGAAAATCTGTAGAACCTCCGTGGGATTTCAGGGACACTATATTCCAGTTCCTTTTTGTACATATTCTTGATGAATGAGAATATTTTGATTTCAAAAAGAGCAAACCAATTATTTGATTTCAAATTGAATACTTTGTCATGTGAAATGATGTAAGAAAAGGATAGAACACACACTTTTGCATGCTTGCTCTCAAGCAAGGCTGATTCCCAGTATTAGAAAACTAATTTATGAGGAGAAACTTGGGTTCTTTGAAAGGAAGCCTCTGAGAGGGGGACCTTGCAGAGGCTTATGTTAGTAAACGGTATAGAAAAGTTACATCTGGAAAATTATTTCATCATAAATGTTAACAGTAGAATAATCTGGCACAGGTTCAAACTGGTGAAAGTCCAGGATATGATATCAGGGTCGATATCGGGAAGGTCTTCTTCAATTAAAGAATTATCAATTATGGAATAGACTTCTGGGTAAGATAGTGGAGGCAAAAACCAGTTTAAAGTTGGATGCTATGATTGGAGATTGTAGGTTTCTCTGGATGGATCAGCTAAAATGAGCCACATGGCCTTCACATTTTTATTTACCATGATCTTGTGAGAACGTACTTATAATAATTCTACTGAGCTAACTTCTGAACTGCTAACCATCCGTTTAATTACTTTGGACCTGCAAGTGTTGGGTAATTCTGTGTATTGAGAGTACTTCTAATGCTTTTTGTTTTGATTGACAGAGGTAAATGTTTGGGAAACTCAAGGTTCCCAGAAAGCCTGCATTATCCTATCCCTATAATGCTAACCATTTTGCTTTTTACTTATAAAAATTAGAAGCCTCTATTGAAATAATTATTTGTGGGAAAACTCCTTGCTATCTTTTTCATACAGCTAATCACCAACTAAAAAATACATATTCATCAACTCAGTGAACAGGTCTGTCATTTTTGGGAACTGTGAGGATGAAATCATACAATAAGCCTTAACAAGAGTGAAAGATTTTACAATCACATGCACAGGAAATGCAATGAAGTATTTTAAAGGGATAACAAATACAAATGCTGAAAATCTGAAATAAAGGAGAAAATACTGGAAATACACAACAGGTCCATCAGCATCTCAGTGCAGCTCCAAGATAGGTTCAAGAGCAGTACGGAGAGACACCAAGGGTAGGCATGGTGATAAAAAGAAGCACTTGCCAATAATATTTATGTGCACAGTAAAACCAATTTCTGATATGATGTCCAGTGTTCTGAAATTAGTCTGTTCTTTGTTTTTTTGTCTTTGTGAAGATATTTGGAGGTCAGTTTACAATGGGAGACACAGGGAGTGAAATTGGTCTTCGGCGAAAGTGTGAAACGGGCAATCGCGAATTGATAGCCTGTTTTACACCGTTGCCTGATTTTATTTTTCATTGAAGTCAAAGCTGTTGATTCGCCAGCGCCCATTTTGCGCTTTTGCAAAGACCAATTTCACCCCCAGAATTCCTTCTATATCTCCATACTGAACTCTTGAGATATAGAGGGTGCAACGTGATCTATAGATTCTGGTGGAAGGGTACCTCGTTGGTCTTTTTCTCCTTTGGTGTAGTCTTATCCTGCATCCCTCAGTCATTCCCTATTCTGCCACCATTATAAGGACATATATGGTAATGTCCAGAGTGAACCTCATGATAAGGGCTCCGTGACAGAAAGGTGGGAAGCAAAATGTTTCCCTGCCTGAAACTGCAGAAAGGCAGCGTGCAGAATCCTTTCTCAGTCGCACAGCTGAGAAATGACTTTGCTGAGAAATGAATAATGACTTCACAGAGTTTGTGAACATTCAAAGCCTGTAACCTCAACCACTTCCTGGTTTAACAAGTCATGCCAGTAACTTACCACTCTTTTCTACGGGCGTAACTTTAGTCGGGTGCAATTGGCAGAATTTCTAGGACCGTAGCTTTTGCCCTCATTATTCTGTCATTTGTAAACATGCATCACTTTGGGAGCAGGCGCATCTTCTGCCAGCAGTCACTTCTTGCAGAACGAGTCTAACACCATAACTTACATCCCGAATTCCACTCTCCTACTTTTGCACCAAACAAATAAGCTGATTTGTCAGAATTCCTTAACACAAATTGATTTACTTATCCAACCTACCATTTGACACTTTAGCTAATTGATTTTGGTTGGCCATGCGCCAATGGGATTACAACTGAGTTCCGCCGTGTGGGCGATCTTGTGTATTGTTGTTCAGTATATCGTCTACAATTAGTTCGATGTGGTGACAGAACAGGAAGCCCGAGACAAAACATTTAACCTTGCCGAGTTTTAGGATACAAAAAGATTTGGTCATTAAATACTTGTTTTCCCCTATCTTGGAATCATTTAGATTTCTATCGTGTTCGCTGTTAAAGAATTAGAAATTTACGATTGCTGAGAAATAAATTGAGGCTGTATTTGTGTTTGTTTGTATGTGTGCTTATGTCTATTTGTATGTGTAAGTGTGTGTGTTTGTTTGTGTGTATGTGTTTGTTTGTGCGTGTGTATGTTTGTGTGTATGTGTGTGTTTGTGCGTGTGTATGTTTGTGTGTATGTTTGTGCGTATATAGGTTTGTGTGTATATGTGTGTATGTTTGTTTGTGTTTGTATGTTTGTTTGTGTGTGGTTGTATGTTTGTGTGTGTGTGTGCGTGCGTGCGCGTGGGGTGAGGCCCATTATACTGAAATATCTGCTAGATCTGGCAATGCACGACTTACTGCAGCAAAAAGATATTTGCAGAGCACAAAATGAAGCTGTTGTGATCTCATCTTCAAAATTAATGCTTGTTTTGTTTTATCGAAACGTGCGCTATAATAACATATTTTCACCTGGTGGTTTATATGGACTGGTCGCAGTCCTTCCAAACAGCAAATATCATCATAACCGTTGGACCATCGCTGCAGTGCTGTGACAGCTTTTTACATTTCGTTCGGTCATATTTAGAGATTTAAGTTAAACACAAGGAGGAATTTACTTTAATTGTCTTTATCCCCCCCCCCTCCCACCATCGTTCTGAAAATAATAGCAGGGCACATTGATACCAAAATACTGTGGTATAAGGAGAAACGTATACGCGTACTGGTGTTTTATTGTAATGTTCATATAATACATTATCAAGTTTCATGGGATAAGAAACATTCCCTGGCCACCAGTACTGGGCCACCACCTGCATTCGAATCACATAAAGCACCACGATTTATAATTCAGTGTGAGGACAAGTGGTGATAATTTGCCGGTCCTACTGGAATCGGGATAATTATCCCACTCAATTTATTTAGTTTACAAAAATCTATATTACATCCCTCCAGGCGTCCATCCCCCTGGTTCATTCAAACAGTATATAACAACGCGATGGTAACTTGTGTTCGTTCATACTTCCGTCCGGTGGCGATAGCTTCAGAAGGATAATCAGACGTGAACTAATTCTCCTCCACTTTAAAGTATGCGGGGAATATTAAAAGTATTAGTCGAAACTAGTCTTAGGTTGAGGAATGCTAATGAAACCGGAATGAGCCTTTTCGGACTGGCGAAATCAGTTTCACAATATGCAACAGTTCAATTCATCCATCGATTGACTGACTGACTGACTGCTCTCTCTGTCACTGATAGGCTGGTAAATTGTCAATTTGTGAGTTTGGCAGTAATACTACAATTATGTTATTTTCTGATTATTCATAAGAAGAACGACGCCCTTAATATTAATTTTCAAGCCTTCTGTTAAAAGACCAACTGAATCAAATGTTATTGATCCTAGTCAAAGCAAGAAAAAAGGGGCTGGTTAGACATGTAGGCGTGTTTGCCGGTGTACCACGGCAGAGAAGGCTACGATGGAGCTCAATATACCAAGGCAGACCTAGTCCGTCTATGGATCAAATGGGCCTATTTCCAACGGGTCAAAATTTCAACACACAGCGAAACCAATACCTGCAACCTTCAGAGATCGAATTTCTATCGGATTGATGAGATTCGTTGAAAGATTCCAATGCTTTTTAGATCACAGTAAGCTCTATGAGCAAAAGAAAAGTGTTCGAAATATTATACCGTTAGCGGCTTGATGTCAGTGTGGAAGACACAAGTCGATGAGATGGCAGGGTGAAGCCATGCTGTACTCTTAAGAGGGGCTTCAGTCAAAACTGCCAACGCATGTGTTCATTTTCTTACATAAATAGACGAAGGAATAAACACACCAATATTACGGTTTTCAGGAAACAGCTACACTTAGCAGTCATTCATTTGCAATGAAAATATCTGTTTGAACCAAAGACTTCAGTTTTTTGTTCTGTTGTATTTGATTGCTTCAATGCAATAATTCTTTTTACACTTCAACGTCCACCTCCTAACGTTCTGCTGTAATTCTTAACCCAAATACAATAATGAATGTTGAGTTCACAGCGCAGTATAACTCGCAGTAAATTGTGTCACAAATGTTTGAAGACCCTTTTTGTTTCAATACTGGCAGCTTAGTGACAAATCCAGAATGGAGAGAACAATCAGTACTTCGGCCAGAAATTATTTAAAGGGGTACTGTTGATTATATTCCTTGCTAAGTTGACAAGTACTTATTTAAAACCAAAGCTGTGTGGTGCTTTGGTGTCGCGTATTGAAGATTTGAGTACAGTAGTGCTGGGAGGTACACAACTGCCGACGGGCACTGAACAGTTTCTGCAATATTTCCAAATCCTACCTCATTATATATCATTGGGGGTATTAGCTAATATTACGAACAGTTTACATAAATATTTTCATAAGTTTGTAAAGCGTAATGATTATGACACGCAAGTGAACTGCGGGGGTTTAACCATGTCTTGTCTCATATCTATGTAGATCTGGATATTTTTGGGTAGTTAGTCATACAGCAAAAGGTGTATGCTGTCCATTATGATCTAAAATAGCCCATTGGGGTGAGCGATTTCAAGATTGTAAGTTTTGCTGTTCAGATGACACGCATACACCATTCCAG
Source organism: Heptranchias perlo (assembly GCF_035084215.1). NCBI lineage: Eukaryota > Metazoa > Chordata > Chondrichthyes > Hexanchiformes > Hexanchidae > Heptranchias > Heptranchias perlo. The sequence continues at coordinate 53,625,593 of NC_090327.1, forward strand.
TTTTGTTTTCGCATTTAAATCCATGTTATGCCTGCTCCGGCTAGATTGCAGCTCTTGTAGATCGCTGTTTACTCCCTATTTAATTCATTGACAGATATTGTGCTGTTTTCGTTGTCCATTTCAAGTGGTTGCTATTAATCTGTGTTTAGTTGTGAATCTTTACACAAAGAAAAAAGTTAAAATGCCCTTTAGCATTCTATTCAAGGAGCTACACAAAAAGTCCAACTTTAGGATTCATTTCATTGCTTCAATAATACTCATTTTTAATCAAACGATTTCAAGTGCCATAAGTTAAATACCAGCTGCTGGGCATTGTGTGCTGTAATTTTATTGAACATTGTGACTTGGAAAGCAGATGGAAATTTGTTTAAAAATAAGATATTTTTTAATATAAAAAGGAATGATGTTGGAATACAAACTGTAAGGCTGCATATTAGCAACGACTCATTGGTATAAATAACTAAATAAATTGAAGATAAAGCATCTTTAATGTTGTCACACAGACAGAATTGACCATTTCAAACAGCAAATAATGCAACAACAAAACATAAACAGGTCCCATTTCAAGGTAAATTATATATAGGAGAACTGTATGAATCTGAAATATTTCTCATGTGTCAAATATGTCAATTTAGGAAATCAACACTGGGTAGGCTATATATATCAGTTATTATGGATTTACCTTAATTAAATATTTTAGGAGTTATCAAATTAACTTGTTTGAGACACCAACGTGATACAGATGTGGTGAGGAGATTGCTATCATAGATCACTGATTTTATCAAAGAGAAACATGACCACTTCAATCTGCATCCCAGGAATTAGGGAGAAGAACACAACTGGATCGTGATGCTTCTTTGCTTGCTATAGCATAGAATCAATTTGTAACAGATTGTTTGTGAGATGCAACATATTGTATTAAATTCACTATTTAATACCTCACAGAAAACCTCCTCCAGGCAATGCCATTAGATATGCTTGTGTGAGCACTAAGCATGCAAATTGTTTTTTATGTGGCATGCAACCCAATAAATTTGCCTTCATTTCCTTATGAATCTAGTATAGATTTTGCCTTGGTAGAAATTACAAAAATTTTTTAAACAGTATAACATCCAAAAACAAGTGAACTATAGGAAGGTATTGTACCAAATAAATCATCATTCATCTTCATAACATAAGAAAGCATGTCAAGAGAAATGGCCATTTGGCCTATTGGCTACACAGGCCATGTACAATCTATTTTATTATTGAAACTTACTCAATCTATTTAATCTATTCAGCCTTGAAATAAATACATTGTGTCATGCAAAGCCTTTTAAATATATATCGGGCCAATTTTTCATGCTTGTGGCAAATTAAGATTGTATTCCCGTTCTCATGCATTTCATCATTAATTCAATAGTTGGATGAGTGCAAATCAACAAATTTGGCATAAAACCTTCCTTGGATTTAAGTCTGAATATAAAGCTTTACTACAGCATCTGATACCAAGCAAAAATAATGGCTACAACAATCTAACTTATTTCATTATACTAGTTAAAATATACATTTGTGAGGTGTTTAGCCAGTGTCATCATAAACTAGCCTTCCTCTCAATTTCAACCCCTTTGAACCTAGAACTTTCTCCAGCTGGTAGTTCTGCTGTGTTGTACAGACATCGTTTCCGTTTGGCCTTGTATTGTGCACTCTTTCTTTGATCAGTTGCAAAAAAGGGGAAACTGATAATTTTACGTGTAACTGTTTCAGCTACATATTGCACAATGTAAAAATGCAATTGAATATAAAAAGTATCATCCAATACATTTGTCTTATTTGAAGGTAATGTTGAGGCTTTACTTCCATTCATCGCCCTTCACCCAAGAGGAGTCCCAAATCCAAACCCAAACCCAAAGATGTAATAATGGGTATCATGGGCTTTGATAGTCTCAGCTCAATCCACAATAGTTTACTATAGCACACACCATCTCAGCTCTGATAGATTCAAAAATGGAAATGTGGTGTGAGGTATGGCATGGCAATAAAAGCAAAGGCTGGTCTTCTGATATTTGACTTTATTTTTTTATTAGTTCATGGGACGTGGGCGTCGCTGCCAAGGCCAGCATTTATTGCCAATCCCTAATTGCCCTTGAGAAGGTGGTGGTGAGCCGCCTTCTTGAACCACTGCAGTCCGTGTGGTGAAGGTTTTCCCACAGTGCTGTTAGGTAGGGAGTTCCAGGATTTTGACCCAGCGATGATGTAGTAAGTAGTTAAAGCAAGCTGTCCAACATTCTTGCTGACCTGTAACTATACTTGACCCATGAATACATAGTGTTGGATGTACAAGTGAATGTTTCTCTATTTCTACCCCTATCACTTATCTGTCTGACAAGCACTAAACATTTTCAATTACAGGTATCATGTTAAAAATACTGAAGGTTTCTTTCAAGTTCAAATCCGGCTTAAGATCAACGTAATTCATGTACAAACTTTTCATTCAACACAATGTATTTTTTTATATATATAAAATGGACTAATGTCAAATCTAAATCAAAATCAATCTATTGAGAAAATGTAGCTCCAGGGTGAATTTAGATCAGTTTCTATCTTTCTCTCCTTTCACAATATTAATAGTTTCACTTTCAGTATTTGATATGTCTTAGGTAAATGAAACTACTGCGCATGTAGAATCCTACTTGTTCCATTGGCTGTCTTTGGCATGAGTTGTAAATACTAAAGTACAGTATTTAGAAAGTGTTATCCACATCTAGTAGCACAAGGCACTATTATATTAGTTGTCTTTTTTTAAGGAACACTGTGATGATGCTCCACAGAGGCTTTATTCTGGAGTTACCTCAATGTTAAGTACTGCCCCATGATAAAAGAATTGTTTTATTAAACATATTTTACTGAAATAATTTAAAAATTAATTTACTAAATATAAACAGATTTCTTAAGTTCAAATGATAAGATTCTTTTCCGCTTGGAAGCTGAAAGTTTGCTAAAGAGGGCTCCATTGCATTGTATTTTCAATAATTGCTCCTAACACAAATGTTATTTACATCACACGCACACAGACATTGTTATTAACAGATAATGAAAGCACTATCAGGCACGAAGGCTGCATCACACAAACAACAACAACAATAACAACAACTTGCATTTATATAGCAACTTTAACGTAGTAAAACGTCCCAAGATGCTTCACATGAGTGATTTTCAAACTAAGTTTAACAATGAGCCATATAAGAAGATATTAGGACAGGTGACCAAAAGCTTGGTCAAAGAGGTAGGTTTTAAGGAGCGTCTTAAAGGAGGAGAGTGAGGTAGACAGGCAGAAAGGTTTAGGGAAGGAATTCCAGTGCCTAGAGCCTAGGCAGCTGAAGGCACGGCTGCCAATGGTGGAGCGAAGAAAATCGGGGATACGCAAGAGGTGAGAATTGAAGGAGCGCAGACATTTCGGAGAATTTTAGGGCTGAAGGAGGTTACAGAGATAGGGAGGGGTGAGGCCATAGAGGGATTTGAAAACAAGGATGAGAATTTTAAAATCAAGGTGTTGCCGGACAAGGGAGCCAATGTAGGTCAGTGAGCACAGGGGTGATGGGTGAATGGGACTGAACAAACTCATGCTCCAATTGTTTTTAAGGTGCTCCATCCATTTGTTCTGCAACTAAGACCACATAATTCTGTTTTTTACTCGCTCTCCATTAAAAACTAAAAATATGTTAGTTAGATAATAATAGATAATAAGAATGATTAAAATCATTTTCATTTGGTCAGATTGATCATATAAACTGTCAGAGTGCAGCTCAAATGGTTTGTATCTGAACACAGAGATTTAGTTACTACCTTGAAATAATTTCCAAGTAACTGAAATTTTTACAATGTAATGTCTGGACTTCACAGGGGCAATTTTATTCTGCTTTTTTTCCTAGGAGTGAATGTTACAGTGGGCCTCAATAGCCAGAGGTTAATTCATAATGACATCATCGCTAAATGATTAACAACTATGATATAATCACAGCAAATTTAATATGCAGCTGATTATTCGAAAACAGTCAAAACAATATTTTGCGCTCAAGATAAAATCTAGAGCATACTGACAAAATGTACTTAGTGACATAATGAAGGTAATAACTGCTTTTGAGGACTGTAGTGCTGAATACTAATGGTCACAGAAATAACTGGGAGTGTTATAATTTCCACGGTCAAATTGTGAAATCTATCTTATCGATATAGACTCTATGTTATTAAGACCCGAGGGATATAATTTATATCTAAAAAGTAAAAGAAGGACTTGCATTTATATAGCACCTTTCACGACCTCAGGACGTCCCAAAGCGCTTTACAGCCAATGAAGTAGTTTTGAAGTGTAGTCACTGTTGTAATGTAGTAAATGCAGTGGCCAATTTTTTACATAGAATTACATAGAATTTACAGCACAGAAACAGGCCATTTGGCCCAATTGGTCTATGCTGGTGCTAATGCTGCACAAGGGCAATTTGCACACAGCAAGGTCCCACAACAGTGATAATGACGAGGTAATCTGTTTTAGTGATGTTGGTTGAGGGATAAATATTGGCCAGGACACCGGGGAGAACTCCCTTGCTCTTCTTTGAAATAGTGCCATGAGATCTTTTACATCCACCTGAGAGGGAAGACGGAGCCTCAGTTTAACGTCTCATCCAAAAGATGGCATCTCCAACAGTGCAGCACTCCCTCAGTACTGCACCAGAGTGTCTAGCTTTGGCCTGACCTGTTACTCATGAGTGACAAAGTTGTGGACAAGAGTGGAATATAGGTCATATGTAACCAATCTTTATAATATATTCTAATTATACAATATGTGGCATATCTGTTACCATCAAAAAGTTGCTGCCACTGTTTCTTTTAAGATAGACAGAATAAATGATTGGTGGTCACTAATTCAATTGGCTACTTCTGATGGTGCATTAGTGAAGCTCCAGCCTGTTATTTTTTTCAGTAAACATTCTTCTCATGAAACAAGATGCCAATACAAGGTCTAATGTCATAACTCCTGTAAATCTGGTCCTGTCACATAATGCAAACCACTATGAATTTCAAAAAGTGGTTAAAGTGGAATTTGTTATGAAAGAGTATGCAGCCCTGTGTAATCTTTGATCCCACTCTGAAATTTTTAGTGCTTTCTCTCTAGTCTTTCTCGCTTTCGCATGCACTTATGTACACTCAAACGTGCAAACTCTTGCCCCTCTCTCTTTCCCCATTTTCATCTACTCCAAAACCAATCTCTCCCTCCATGCCTATTTCTCTCTCAACCACAGATCTCCCCACTTCTCTTCCATACCTCTCTTTTCTTCACCTCTTCATCACTCCACTCATACCCCCATTGCTCTCATTATCCTGCTATCATCTTATTGCATTTTTCATCCAGCCTATCTCTCTTTCAACTTCTTTTTGTCTCTCTTCCTCCTCATCTCTGTCTATTTTTCCATCTCCATTCCTGCCCCCTCTCTCTTTCCTCACTGTCCTGGTCTGTATGCTTCTCCCTTTCTTTCCCTGCCTTCCCTAATTAATTTCCAGATACATCTCCTTTAGCCTTCCTTCCTGTCTTTTTTTGCTATACCTCTCCCTCTATCTGCTTTCCTCTCTAACCCTTTCATTCTGCACCTCAATCCATAACCTGTAGACACATTCTGTGAATTAAAACTTAACCTCTCACCAAATGTTGCACTTTATCACGTAGCTAATTGTTTCTTTCTTTGACCTTCTAACTCCCCACTACTGCCCAAACCCTATGTGAATTGGTATCTTTCACATCACAGGTGTAAACTAAGACTGGCTGTATCCCTGGGTTGGTTTCATGAAGCCAATGGTACAGATAAGAGTGCTTCAAACCTTGCCCTCTTTGACAACTCCAAATCAGCTTTACTGGGGTGACAGTGGGCTACATCCAGCCTGGATCAGCTTTACAGGAATTGCAATCTGGCAACAAGGGATCTTTACAGTTAGATCCTGGATTGCTTTTAAGCATCTCCCCCCCACCACCCCCACCACCACCACCGCAAGTGAACACAGGCTTGATTTACATTTAATGGTCACAACGCCATACGAGGTAAGTGCATCAGATCTGCCTCAGTAATGGCATGGGCTACCCCAAGCATGTACCTCATGGTTCTGATTATTAAATGCACAGCTTCAGCTATGCTCTTGCCATTCATGAACCCTTTTATTGCTGTCCATTGTTTTAATACACTGACAACTATTATTCTCTATAGGATAATAAACAGGACAGTTACAGCTTTGTAAAACATAAGGGTAAATTAACCAATTCCGCGCTTCTAATGGGGAGCCGGGTTTGCAGGGAGTGTATGTGAGAAAATCACCACTGCAGTGTCATAGCCCTATCTCTGACCCGCACACCTTTCCAGAGCAGTTCCCTGATGGGAGCTTTGCATCGGTGAATTTATCTTATAATGCATTGTTTCTCAGGAAAAAAAGCTTATCAGTTTAGCACCATTATAATCCAGGTCTAGCATCATAAGGAGATATTTTCCACTTGGGCATTCCCAGCACAATTGCGCACCCCCAAAAAGTGCCTGTGATTTTCCATCCATTAAAATTAAAAGATGGAAAATCAGGCATTACGGGTGTGCAGTTTCCCAATATGCATTCCTGGCATGCAACAAAACAGTAATTTTCCTTCTGGGGTCATAAAACACCATTTCTTCTTGATGCAGATCTGTGTTGCAAAACTCAGTGACCATAATGGCTGATGATTAGCAGCAGTAACAGAAAGTAAGAGCTTTAGTGGTAAACGTTTTATGACAAAGATCTAAGCAGATTAAAAAGATGAAATAATACATAATACCTAAGAAGTGTGCTCAATGATACAGAGCACTCTTTGGGTTTGGTGAAGATTGTGAGCCGCTCAACCTTCCCTATCTCAGATTGTGGCATTGTTCAATCCCCTTGAGTCTACTGCACTTTAGCAAGAAACACCCAGCAATCATTCATTCTCTATTTTATATTCTCTATCTATAATCACTTTCAGGCAAATCAGCCACTTATACTGGCAAACATAAACTGAAGCACTCTGAATTTCCCCATGTAATCCAGTTTCCATTGAAGGTAAAAGTATTGCAGAGATGGGCAATGTGAACTATTATTGATTCTGACAGAGCTGAATTAACTGTCTTTCTAATTTGATTTCCTAGTCATCTGTATTATCAAAAAGGTAACTTTGTGACATTATTATGGAGGTGTCACTGCAGCAACACATATATGCTGATGGTCAGAATTCTGAGTTTAAAATTCAAGGCTGGTTAAATGATCACAAATTAAGTAAAAATATTTAGGATGTATTTGGAATGGCCCAGCCCAGACGTAAATGGAGCATAGACAGTAAATGCTAGTGGTTGTATTAAAATAGGTGAAGACAATGGCTAATTTTGTGAGGAACTTTGCTCACTGACAACAAATTGGCAAATAGTAGCTGAATAACCCACAGTTTTCCGATATTCACTGCCAGAGGGTGAGGTTTCTATTGAAACGTGAAAGAACTGAAAGTTGTTTGCACATGAGGGTTTGCAACCTGATGGAACTTGGTGAAACTTCAGCATGAATGGACAGGGCAGATTAAAGCAGATCATTGCTATGAAGAAGGAACAGAGTAGAAGAGAAAGCATGTGCATAGAGCTTGTTCATACATTATGAATTTTTATATTTTGACTTTTTCTTAAGCCATGTAGTTGCTGAAGTAAATAAGGGGAAAATCATAAAAAGCTGGTTTTGAGAGAACAAGAGGAGGTGAGAGGGTGGAGGCCATGTATTTATCTACTTAGGATTGGACAGTATCTTGAATGCCTGCTTAATGGCCAGTTAGCATCTAGTCTCCAACTTGGCTTGGGCCTTAGACCAACATCTGAAATGAATCTCAGACAGCTTGGAGTCCAGGTGCTTTTGGTTGGTTCAAGTCCTTTAATATTCCAAAAAGAATTCACGTGCAATTCCAAATGCTATTTTCAACATTAAATAGGGTATCAATTTAACTGTGGCCCAAGAAGAAATAAACTTGACATTAATTCCACAGAATGAAAATAATGGCCCCCTTTCTTTATAAACAGCAATATATGTATTTATTTCAAATCTATGTTGTTGTCCATTCAATTTTACAAACCAGAGATTGTACTTGATAGGTGAGAGGCATTTCGTATATCAACAACACAGATCATTGTACTGGTATAAGCTGATAAAAAAAAACTAAGTCATAATAGTTATTCACCCAGAATATGAGGACTAATACCAACCTGAGAGGTCATACACAGCAGTCTTCTTTTCTATTGCCTGCTGATGGCACTTCTGAAAAACTACAACCCTTCTCAGCGAGTAACACCACAAATTATTTTAAGTCATATGTAAGCATCACATCCAATCACATTTGAGATTAAATTTCAGGTTATAATATGCAGCTACTAACAGTTTGGAATGGCAATAGTACTAAAATATGGCCCCAATTTCAAAGGCGAAGTACATTATTACATATTCAAAGTCAATTCCGTAACCTGTGGGTCAATATTTTAATATTAATGAGGCATAAATACTGCAAGTACCAGTCTCAGACTGGTACCTTTATAGAGCAGCATGAGATCAGCGGACTTTAATTATACTGCTGATACTCACACCACCCTGGAATACTGCCATGTATGCTCGCATGTGTTCAGAGCTCCATTCAGTCACTTCCCAATGCCAGGTAAATTTTAATGTTAGGAGAGATGGGAAAAGAATATGGCTCTCTGCTGACATTAAAAGACTCACATTTTTATTTACAAAGTTACCTTGTGGTCCGTTGGACTGCCTGGGATAGTTTTAAACCTGGCTTTACCTCAGAGTGCAGTAAGACTGCAGCCTGTGTGAAACCCAAGGAGTGTGATACTCATCCTTGGAGATGGTCTCACACTTCATGCTTTAGCATGTTAGGCAATCAGACTGTGGAACTTACCCCTGAGTTATACTACCACTTTTGCACTCATGCACATATGAAACTGCTTCCCAGAGATGCAAAAGCGAAAGTATAACTGGCCCATTAGAGGAAAAACTTCCGTCACTATCTGTTCTATTATAGGTTTTTACTGTGCATTTGCTAGTACTATAACGGTATGCAGACAGTTTAATGAGTAATGACTGAAGCTAAGGATCACTTAGCTGTGAGTTCACTGAGACACAAGTAGTTTTAAGTTTCTTAATGTACCCACTAAGTCAAAAGGACTGTTGAACAAAATAATGTTATGTCATTTGAACTTATTACATTGAAGACACTAAACTAAAGATTCAATCATTCTCATTTTTCAACAAAATGTGCTAACCATCAATATTGGTAGTGAAACACGGTACACATAAAATCTGGTCATCAACTGTCACCTTAGTAATATTTAGAGCAACATTTTAGCCTGTAGTTGCTATAGTAATATTTCTGTATCTTTAGATACAGAGCAATAGTGCAAATCATTACATCTGGCACCAACTGATGAAAATTATTATTCACACTAATGAGCTGTCTAGCTATAGCTCTGGATGATATTACTTCTAAACAAAACATTTAGCACTATAGTTTGTATTAGCTATTTCCTTTGGCTGATAAATGTTCCATTACGATTGTCTAAATATATATTTAGAAAAAAGCAGAAGTAATACCATTTGTAATTTAGATATCAGTCATGCTATTATCCAATTATTAGAAGTCTAAATAACTCAAATTGATATGTACTGCATTGTAAAGTTTAGGTACTTTGGTTAACAATTAAACTGATCGTCATTGTATTAAAGAGAGAATCTTACCATCAGCAGCTCTTTAAAAATCAAACTGCTAAGAAGTGCTATGATTAATATTAATAGCTTGTTTTCTAGCCTTTTATGTGGGTCTTAAAAATATTTTTGTTTAAACTGTGAATACTAATGACATCTTTGAGGGAACTGGGTGTAAGGAATTACAGAACTAAAAAGTATGAGGGAGCTGAATTAATATTAGTGGATATCATCACTAAACCTGAATGTATCAACATTATTTTAACCTTAGATAGTTATTTCAACTCCCATGAACTGCTGGTCTGATTAATTCGCTGATTAAAATGTTACCCATCCTTATGTGAAAAAGTTTGATTAAAGTCTTGGGAAATGTTTTTGTTCAACATACTCTTACCATTTTGTAGAAAAAATCGCAGCCGAAGCAAAATTTTATTTGCCATTTTAGTGAAAATGTGGAATTTTCTTAGCAGCATGGAAATTCTCAAGATGGATCTCCCTCACTGCTAGCCTGTTCCAATGATGTCAACAATGGAGAGATTTCCTTGTGCATGTCATGGTTTGCTGTGGTCCTGCAATTCCAAACTGGCCCTCAGGCCAGTTCAAAGTTGCTGGTTCCATCTCAGCCATTCAGCGATGTTCCCCACTATTGATGTCACCATATCAGCCTATCGATGAGGGAAACTCAATTTAGTGGTGTCCATACTGATTAAAAAAAGATAACATTTTTAATAGAACATCAAAAAAGTTCTGTGTAGACTATTATTATCTTCAGTAAAATTGGTGAGTACTTTTAACAAAGAAGAGAGTTCTTCATGGCAGTATCATACACTGACCTCCAACCCTCACCTACCCAGCCATTGTTCTTTAAGGAAGCAAGATAAACAGGTAAGTGAAATGTGACTTTTATTTAATGCATGTGTGTTTGACATCTTCAATCACAAGTGACAAAGTTGCATCTGAATTATCAAGTTATCCAAGCATTAGATAACAGTCACATTTTAAATGTTAATAATATACCTGATTGAAAGTTGAAATGGTAACAGTATGGTGGAATTTTTCACCTAACAGTAAAAAATTGTAAATACTGGACTGAAAAAAGTTACCAAGATAAGTTTTCATTTTTAAAGCACCTTATCATGTCTCTCTGACACATCTGGCCCCTCATTACACACAATGAATTAAATTGTCCAGCCATTATACATACGGTAAGATCCCACAAACGACGGCAAGGTGAATTACCAGTTAGTCTGTTTTTAGTTGAGGGAAGAATAACTAGTATAAACACCAGGAGACTTTTCTGCTTTACTTGAAAAATTGAGTTTTTAACATCTAACTGAACAGGGTAGCTTGGCCTCAATTTAACATTGTTCTTCTGAAAGATGGCACCTCTGACAATACTAGTGCTTGAGTCCTGGAGTGAGGCTTGAGCCTACAAGCTTCAAATTCAGAGGTGAGAAACTGAACCAAGCTAACAGTGCCCACTTGATGCATAGGATAGGGTGGCAGTAATTCCTCGATCCCACTCTGCCACCATAAGTAGGGCAGAGCAGGATGTGCCAGTGACCAACGCTCCTGATCCTGCCGAAAAGTCAGGATCACCGAATTAAAATAAATTAGCTGGGCACCCATGCCAGTATGGATGCATCTTATGCTCCCTTTGTAAGGAAGGGAGTGCAACATGCGGTGCCTGACAGATGCTGGAGGAAGAAGCTGTGCGACAAGCTGAAAAGTCAATTTTTAAAAATTATAAAAGGACTGACTTGCTTGATGCTGCCTTTAGTATTCAATAGTATTCCAAGCCAAGATCCAGGTCTGGATACAACTGTGGGCACCACTTGTGCCCTTTCATTGACCTGGATGCTGGCATCTTTCCATTCAAGGAGGCCATCCTATCAGCTCTGCCTTCTTTTTAACATCAGGCCATTTCTGGGGCAGGGGGAACTACCACTTACCCTCGCCTCCCACAGGAAATCACAAACCAACAGCTACAGGGCTGAGACCCAGCGTTTCTGGGTCACATTCAATTTTTCACCTCCACCGATCCACTCCCAACACTTTTGTGCTGGGGCTCTGCCCCGGGCCCTGAGAAAATTCAAGGCCAAAGTCTACGGCTACCCGAAGACCACATCATTAGCAAATTTCTACTCGAGAAAACTAATTTTTGTAATTTATCAAATATTGTAAAATATTAAACCAAATCTAAAACAGTGAGGTCTATAACTATTAAATTGATGTGCACACTTTTGCTTTCTAGTTTATGTTTATAGTGTGTATACATGGGTGAAGATTTACAAAGGGTTGTTTTTAAATTTTGTTTTATGAATATGGAAAAAATCACATACAGTACAGACCAAGTGTGACCAGCAAAAGAAATATTTGTAACATAAACATTGACATGTGCTCATTCAAACTTTACAGTGGTGACATGTCTCCTCAGTACCAATGCTATTAGTACAGAATTGTCTGAATAAATTGTGAACTATTAAACTGCACTTAAAGAGCTTTATGCTTGCATCAACTTTTGCATTGTATTAGCAACAAAAGGAAAATATGTGCATAAGTCTGATAGATACCTCTTTCAAAAATCAAAGTTAAAAAGAAGTCATTAACATTAGCACACTAGTTTTCCTATTTCTGTTGCTTTCTTGAATAATTTTGTTTAAACAGTGAGCATTGTGAGCATCATCAAGGGTACTAACAGAGGAGTTGCTTAGCCTGGCAGCATCACTGGTACATATAGTCATTCACAGGTCATTTCAGTAACCATTGTCACTTCAACTGTGTACATCTATAGAATCATAGGATGCTATAGTACAGAAATGGGCCATCTGGTCCAACAAGTATACACTGGTATTTTGCTCTATATGAGCTATCTGGTCTAATCCCACTCTTCAGCTCACTCCCCATACCCTTTAATATTCCTCTTGTTCAAGCAAATATCTCATTCCCTTTTAAAAGAATTTATGGATTCTGCTTCAACAATGGTTTGTAAAACCGGAATTTAAATTCTAACCATCCTTTGCATGAAGATTTTTTTCTAGTTTCCCCTTTAAGACTTCTTGTGATTATCTCAAATTTGCGCCTTTTTGTTACTGTCTTGTCGAACAGTGGATACAATCTATCACAATTTACCTTATGACAAACCTTCATAATCTCGAAGATCTCTACCAGGTCAACCTTTAACCTTCTACTGAAACATAGCCCTAGCTTCTCAAATCTCTCTTTTTAACTTTAACCCCTCATCCCAGATAATATCTTAATGAATCCACATTTTCCATTGCTTTTACATCCTTCCTACAGTGTGGTGCCCGAAAACTGTACACCCTAATCCTAACTAAAATTTGTTTAAGTTCAAAATTACCTTTTATTTTATTTGTTCTCAGGATGTGGGTGAGACTAGCAAAGCCAAATTTATTGCCCATCCCTAGTTGCCCTGAAAACATGCTGGCCAGCCTTCTTCTAGTGGTTGTTTGTAGAACTGAGTGGCTTGCTAGATCACGTCAGTGTCAACCACAATTTGTGGACTAGAATTACATGTAGACCAGAACGAGTAGGGGTGGCAGGTTTCCTCTGAAGGTCACGTTTTCTGGTGTAAGTTCACAAATTACCAGATTTATTGAATTCAATCTCACAACTTACACTTTTGGGATTTAAACTCCTGACCTCTGGGCTGCTGGTCCAGTACCATGACCATTACACTACCATATCCACTTTGTCACAGTTTGCCTTACCTCCTTGCTCCTGTATTATATCCCTATAGAAACAAAACCGAGGATTCTCATTGCTTTTTTTTTGCCTTAAGGGGATGCAGGAACAGAGAGACCTGGGGATGCACACAAGTCTTAGAAGGTGGCAGGACAACTTGAAAAGGCTGTTAAAAAAACACATAGGATCCTTGGCTTTATAAATATAGGCATGGTTATGCCCAGCTGGAGTATTGTGTCCAATTCTGTGCATCACACTTTAGGAAAGATGTCATGGCCTTAGAAAGGATGCAGAAGAGATTTACTAGAATGGTACTAGGGATGCAGGTCTTCAGTTACATGGAGAGACTGGAGAAGCTGGGGTTGTTCTCCTTAGAGCAGAGAAGGTTAAGGGGAGATTTAATAGAGGTGTTCAAAATCATGAGGGGTTTTGACAAAGTAAATAAGGAGAAACTGTCAGCAACCAGAAGACACAGATTTACATTAATTGGCAAAAGAACCAGAGGCGAGATGAGGAGAAATGTTTTTACGCAGCCTCTTGTTATGATCTGGAATGAACTGCCTGAAAGGGTGATGGAAGCAGATACAATGGTAACTTTTAAAAGGGAATTGGATAAATACTTGAAGGGGAAAATTTTGCAGGGCTATGAGGTAAGGGCAGGGGAGTAGGACTAATTGGATAGCTCTTTCAAAGAGCTGACACAGGCACAACAGGCCGATTGCCTTCCTTCTATGCTGTATCATTCTATGATTCTATGATTATCCTACTAGCCTGCCCGTCCTACTAGCCTATCTATGTCCTCCTGTAATCTTTTGCAATCTTCATCACAGTTTTCCATATGCTCATTTTGGTGTCATCATCAAATTTCAATATTGTTCCCTCAATTCCTAACTCTATATCATATATGTTTATAGTAAATAAAAGGGGCCCCAACATGGTCCTCTATGGAACACCACTCACCATACCTTTCCATTCTGAGAAACTTCATTTTACTCCTAACCTTTATTTTCTGCCCTCCAAACATCTCTCTATCCATGTGGTCGCATTCCCTTTAATGTCATTAAATGTAAAGGAAGTGAAATAATGGCACATTAATTCCGTTCCCTCAGACTGGTAGGTGCAGTAACTTCTACCAGACATAAAATCAATAAATGCTGGAAATGCACAGCAGGTTGATCAGCATTCAAACTCAAAACATCAACTTACCTTTTTCTCTTCCAGATGCTGCCTGACCTACTGTGCATTTCAGCATTTTCTGTTTCTGGCCCAGTTTTCCAACATTTGCTGCTTTTTTTAATCCCACCATGCTTTGCGCTGTCATCCAGATTCACTGTTGAGATAAAAATATATCAGAACATACAAGGAAAAGGTGCTATCAAAAATCAATGATAATGATTTGTAACTGTTAGGTTTTTTATTAGGAATTTTTAAATAGCCTGACTCTCCAATATCTGCAATTATTTTGTTCTGAACTGCCACCATGGGTGTCAGTTGGCACATGTCTTCAATGCCATGGAGTGCAGCTTTTGCTCCATAGGTACTACAGCAATGTTGTGCAACATGTAGCCCGTACCAGGCCCAGTATTGCAGGAGCTATACCAAGTGCGGGCCTCTGAGCCACAGCACTGCTCCAGCAGCACCACTGAAACGGACCACCAAGTATTACTGTTATTCATCAATTGTTATTCTTCCCTGGCTCCCGTTTACTTCCTATTTCCTCTGGGCTGGGAGCAAAGAAGGAATCGACACCATACCTGCAAAAGAAACAAATTCAAAGTACACAGCTGCATTGCCTGTTTCTCTGAAGTAGAGAACCAACTGATGCCCTTGTCATCCCTTTCATTATTAGGAGGAAGAATGTGAGTGGGGAGGCGGGGAGCTCATGCTGGTAAGTAGCAGCGTGAGGCAGATATCACTGCTAGAGGTTTTGCTTACCTGGGCAGCATGCTAACGCTGTGGGAATTCAACTGTGAAAACACTGAGGAAATCATGTGGCTGCCAAGAAAGTTCTACCCCAGGTTCAAAACACAATCAAAAAGAGAAATATAGCAATATTGGTATTATTGTAACAGTGCTCCCAAATTCACTACCAGCCTTAATTCTACATCACCTTTTCTCTATGCTTTCCATGTATTTTTAATTTCCTTTCCCATATATGTTTAAAAATGCATGTACACATGAAAATTGGCTTCATATTTATTCTTTGTGCTCCTGTTATGTGCATGCCAGACTTTAAAAGATATATTCTCAACTACTTTTATTGTCTTTTCTGTTTCTTTTCTTTTTCCCTGCTGTTTCTTCTAGTTCTTTCCTTGTAAATATTTGGTTCCCTTATTCCCCCCTTCTCACTGTTCATTAATTGTTTCTTTCCTCGTTCCTGCTGTCTGCTAGGATTGCTGGCCTTTACAAGTTCTGACTTTCTAGAGCAAGCATTTTAAAAAGAAACAAAATATATAATTAATTTAATGATTATTAGACATTTAAACTCTTTACTTAGTGATGAGCTCTTATACCCAGAGATAAACAAAATAATGACACGGAGAACAAAATTGGATTCTTACATAATTATTGATTTTGTTATTTTTCTTATAATTTACTATTTTCTAACAAACCACATCTCCATTACTGTTCCCACCTGCTATCTAATTCACATCATGCATATGAACAAGGCTACCGAGGAGTATTAGGAGAGGTATAAAAACAGAAAATGCTGGAGACACACAGCAGGTCAGGCATGAAAGTTCATCGACCTGATATATTAACCCTACCTTCCTCTCTCCACCGATACTGCCTGACCTGCTGAGTGTTTCCAGCATTTTCTGTTTTTATTTCATATTTCCAGCATCTACAGTATTTCGCTTTTTGTAGTATTGGGAGAGGGGTGGGATAAGGATGGGGGTGGCAGGGAGGGTGGTGAAGGAACAGACCATCAATTGTTTATAAAAACTTCAAATTGCTAATTATGACCCTACCTGCAATCACTCTATTGACTAATATGACAACAATGTTGACAATCTGAAATAACCTGAATTTTGTTTTGTAATTATATTATCCTTTCCGCATTGATGCAAAGCAGTTTTGAATGTGCATCAATGAAAAAACAGTAACATAACTCAGGAGTCAGGTCGATAATCTGACTCTTTCTCACCCCCAGCTCTAAGACCAAAAGGTATGAGACCATTTAACGATTATTAAGGCATGTAAACTCATTACCTAATGAAGCCTTACATAATCTGGGTTTCACATCACTATAGGCCAGTGCCAGGCCATATTTAAAAAGGTCCTAGATAGTCAACAAAGTGTCCTGAGAACCTTTTAATATAACATTTAATGTTTTCAATGTTGGAAGAGAGCCCAACCTGCCATTCTCTTTCTCCCAATATTAAAAGGGGTTCACTAATATGGCAGTAATACTGACAACCCAAAATCACCTGGAGAGTTTTATGTAATGTGTTGCCTCCATAATATTGCTTTTGTATCTATGCGAAGCAGCTTTGGATGTGCATCAATGCAGAAATGTTAGTGTGAACCTTGGGAGTCAGCTCAACGTGCACACAGCTCCTCTGTCATTTAGAGTGACACAGGAACCAGCGCTATCATTCAGGCTCGCTGAGTGTGCACAGCACTCCACAGGTACTGGCCCGAGATGAGTCCCAAACTTATCATTGAATACCATAACACTGAAACTGAATTAAAAAGGTGTGATTTTATCAATTTAATGCAGATATTAAGTTAAGAACACAAACATTTTAATGGGGAATTGTTTCATTAACTCAAATACTTGTCATTTTTCCCTACACTTACAGTTAAAGAGATTGTGTGAATTCAAATTCTAATTATTCATTTTATGCCCCAGTTATCATGGAATCATAGAATCAATAATACACCACAAGAGGCTATTCATGCCTCTGCCGGCTCTTTGAAAAAGCTATTCAATTAGTCCCATTCCCCTGCTCTTTCCCCATAGCCCTGCTAGAGATACTGGTTTGAGACTAGTATCTGCTTACAGGGCTATTATACTTTTGCTTTTTCATCAATACGAATCACCTATGATTGCACATCAATGTGAAAGTGGCAGTGTAACTCAAGAACCAGATTCTAATCTGACTCCTGAGCGCATTGAAGCCAGAACTTGTATAATCACTTCCAGTAGATATTCTCATATAACTTGGGGCATCACGCTGGGTTTGGTGTAACTCCAGTTTGGTGGGCAACCACATTAAACATGTAATTTGGGGCACTTGGGCATTTTATTAAACTTATTTTTGAATCATTCTAGTGTTAGGAGACAACTGACACTCTTCCCCATTAAAAATCAACTGGCTGTGGAGCAAGTCTCTGAGTATGCATGCACAGAATTTTCTCCTCACTAGTCAGAATGCAAGGCACAGCCAGCAGTGTTATTCAGATCCATCAGCTGCAGTTCACACTCTACTGATACTGTTCTGAGACTGGTCTCTGTCGTATGGGGCAGCCTTAGAGAGCTGTACCGCCTGCTTCGCCTTGCTTTCTGCTAGGGAAGGTGGGGCTTTGTGCATGGATAATTGCATTGACACACAAAGCTCCACTAACTTGCACCCAAATGCCAGTTACATTTCAACATTATTGAAGAGTCAAAGAGACAACTAGCTCTTTGCCAACATTAAACTTTATTTTAGACTGCTTAAAAAGTCCCTAGCCATTCCAATTGATCACTGGGAACTTTTTAAACGTTCATTTGCACGGTTAATGCTATGGTAACCATTTCACGTCACCTTGCACGCCTTAAACACATAAAATAAATTAATTTTCAGTATTATAATGGCAGAATATTACAGTACAGAAAATTGAATTCTTCAGGTTAAATTGAAGGATTACGATAGAATGGGTCAGGTTAGATTGGTTAAAATCTTTCTTCTTTCGCAAACATTTGTCGGTGTTCAGACTATAGCCACTGAAGGCAATTATTAAATGAGTGAAAGTGTATTTGATTAATACAGACTCTAGTGCTTCAGCGCAAGGCTGTATTATGTATTAACTGTGGGATAAATCTATTGGCCTCGAATTCGCTCTACTGTATCTGCAAGAGTTTTTGGGCATTTAAGTTGCATTAATCAATCTGGGATGGGAGCTGGTGCACGTTTACCAGTGATGATTGTGTCTGTGTTTTGTCTATGATTGTTTGGAGAGAATAAGGATTAAAATGTATTGGTCGGTGTAAAATCCAGCGTACGCTGTTTAGTTTAACCCAAATGCCAGTTACATTTCAACATTATTGAAGGGTCAAAGAGACAACTAGCTCTTTGCCAACATTAAACTTTATTTTAGACTGCTTAAAAAGTCCCTAGCCATTCCAATTGATCACTGGGAACTTTTTAAACGTTCATTTGCACGGTTAATGCTATGGAAACCATTTCACGTCACCTTGCACGCCGAAGGTATGTATCCAAATGTTTCCCACAGTGTACCCGGATTACACTAAAACGAAGCTGAGTGTTCAATATGTTCGGGCAGCCTGAAACACGGTATGGCCATTGGGCGATTTCTGTTCACTTTGTGAATCAAATGAAGTTGCCGAGTGTTAGCCACTAACTAATTGTAGTTTAATTTCGGCTTCGAAAATCCAAAACTCCAAAGGGCGGACATGCAGAACCATGGAAGAATAAATACATTTAGACAAGTGGGATTAAAGTGTTACCGGAGAGGCACGCTTTGAATTGTCCACACCTTTACTATCTTTGGGGCTGTCGGCTCGAATTCTGCATGGGAATCACGTTGACTAGAAATCGATCTTTTATTGGAGG
Organism: Heptranchias perlo; assembly: GCF_035084215.1. Taxonomy (NCBI): domain Eukaryota; kingdom Metazoa; phylum Chordata; class Chondrichthyes; order Hexanchiformes; family Hexanchidae; genus Heptranchias; species Heptranchias perlo. Next base: position 53,644,840 of record NC_090327.1, read on the forward strand.
GCACCGAAAATGAGTAACACGCTGGCCGGTGTGGGGTTTAATTTAATGGTTAGTCGGAAAGTAACTTTCGCCGTGTCAGACTTTGACGAGAGTTTTGCTTTTATATCAGGCACAGTTAAAGCGCAGGATGACCTACTCTGAGTATTTTTGTGTGGTGATAAAGATACCGTATTGTCCGTAAAATAATTGTATGATTTCGGTCCATCGCAGAATATTTAAGAGCTAGGATTAGTATAGTTTTAACGCATTAATTATAGCATAAGAACAAGTCTGTTTGTAGCACGTGTGCAAAGATTAGACGAAGTTGTGTTTATAAAAGTTTATTAATGCAAACTTTACAAAGTGTTTGGATAGACATTAATGATCGAATCCTATTTAAAAGATAGCTACGCGCCTCAGCTCAGTTGAATTCCTTAATTTACTCAACTGCACAAATAAAATGATGTCCAGAATTGCAGTTTCTATTACTGTTCAATCAAGATCGATCTGTTGTCTGTGTAAAGTTTAGTAAGGCATCTGGTGTCCCTATAGTTATACACAAGGTCTCTTGGTCACGCGAACATTAACGAAGCACAGCATTTCATTAAAATGTCTAGAATAGTTAGTAATCTCGGCACAGGCTGAACACCACACTTAGCGCAGTACAGAAATCACCGACTCTACACAACTTGCAAAGATATATCACGAGATCCGCGAACTCTAAGAGGCTCATATGTAAGCTGATGTGTTGCAGCAATGTAGGGCCATTTTTTAAAAAGAAAAAGAAAAAAAACCCTCTGTAATTCATGTCGATTTAAATGACGAATCAAGGCACCAAAACTGCAAGCTGCATCCTGGGTCAAATTGCCTGGAGGAGAATGCAAAATTAAAATAAGATTGATTTCATACATGCCTATGAGCTACTATTGTTTTCCAAAAGGATATTTGAAACTTCCGCCTTGCGTGGGTTTGATTTGTTTTATTTCTTATTTCTACAGATAAATGTTAAAATAAACAAAACCGCAAAGTTTGTATTTTCTACGATGACTTTCTTTAGTAATCAATGTTTTACATGACCAGGTCGTTTGTGGGTTAGCTGAAATTTAATGTTTATAAGACTAGTTATTAAACAGTGCACAATGTTCACTTATACAAACAAAGGTGCATCCGTCTCGCGTTGTGCCTAGGTGAACTTTTGAAACTCACATGCCTGCTTTAGTCGCCTTGGTAAAATGCAACCTTGTTCCTCAAACGTAGTTAATTTGAGCGTTCACATTATAATTACTACATTTTTAGATCATAGATTTCAAGATCATTTTAAGGTAAACAAATCAACATTAGAATGCAATTTGATCCCCAAAAAAGTATTAATTGCTCCCTCCCTTATGATGAGATTATCAGGGTTTAGGGTTTTAGCGGAAGCAGCACTTTTTAATTGGACAGTGCAACAATATTGCACTAAAGCTTCCTGTCAGACTACCTCCAATACTTATCAAAAAATCTCACTGCCTTCGTTTGGAGGTGTTTCATGGCAAACGCAGCTGCAATTGAATGTTAATTGAATGTTAATATCTATTCATAAAAGGCAACCGAATTTGTCAATACGTTTTATTTTTGGGCTGATCCACAGTATATGACGTGGATGTTAAAACGTCACCCTTGTGCTCGTGCACTGCTGATTCCCTTGTTCCTAATTATTGTCTATTTGCAATCATTAATACACGGCAAACCATTTTTAAACAGAGCCATACATCATACTCTGTCAGCCACCCCGTTAGAGGCCCCTCCTTCCCCAACATCTGTACCTTGGTACCACAGTTAACTTTTGCATGCTGTTTTAAACCTAGTGACTAGACACGACATGTGAGTTTGAAGTCGAGTAGTATAATGTCGAGAAGCTATTTAGTAATGGGGGCACTGCCCCTTTAATTTGTCTTGTGTGAAAGCAGCCTATGCTGGAACTCACCGACATGGAGATCTGCAGCAATTCTCCCAAATCAATATCATAATCCCCTTCAAGCAGCCTAAGCAGATCAATGTCTATGTCCTCGAAAATTTGGGTAATATTATTATCTTCAAGGCTGTTGTGGATGAAAAATACTATCTTTTTAATTTTAGTTTTAATACAGTATATGCACACACAAACAGAAACAATATCCCTACATACCTACACCGATTATAGTTATGTATTTCATATAAAGCCAGCCACTCAGACGGATATTGTTCTTGTGCACACTTTATATGAATTGCTCTGCAATATATAACCCAAAAAATGAATCGTCCACAAAGTAGATTTGTGCGTTCTATAGTGTTTTACAAAAAACAATATTTTTATCAAAATATTCGTTTTTAATAGCTTTACTTCATACATAAATACATGTTTAAATAACAGAGGAGCGATGATTATTCAGTCGTTTGAAACGAATCTTGGATAGGGCTGTATACACAGGGTGGGTGGTCACTCATCGCTACAAATAGAATACTCGGCGTCCTTTATTTTTAACCCTTTGTTTATACCTTTTCCCCAGGACGGCTGCCAGGTATTTCTTGACAGCCATCTGTTTCCTATAACGGCTGTAGCTGTCGGTAAAGATGCCATCGGAATGTCGCTTTGACAGGGGTTCTGTATCCTTCTCAACATTGCTGCCACTGCAGATAAAAAATAAAATCAAGACTCCAAGACCTTTTACATATAATATGCACAACTGCTGATAGATTAAAACGCATCCTGTACTAAACTCGCGCCATTCCCGTGATACTAAATAGCAGTCTTCACTAACTTGCTCCTTGAAATGTCGAGCAATGCGATGAACGGAGACGGTTATTTGGAAAGTGAATGTGATTCCCATCTTTATTTCAATTTAAAGGCACTGCTGCTTGTTGGCTGGTTTACCAAACACCAAACACAAAACGAGGCGTGTTGTGTTCATGAACAGTGATAGCCTGGATCTTCATAACTAATGTAAATAGTCCCATTCCCAGGGGGTACCCTATATGGCTTTACCAGATTGAAAGAGATAATAGGAAGTGGGGCAGAGAAAATTAATAAACAAAAGGAATAAACGAGATGGATGCGATGAAGCAGCAACGCAACCTAAATAGAATATGGGAAAGAACTAAAAAAACGATTCATTTGGGATGCCGCAATTTTTATGATTATTTCCAAGTGCTATAAACTCACCCATCGCGCTTTGTATGAATGGAGGACAGAAGTAATAGAGTTGCTTTTTCCAGCGCCAACAATGCCCTTAGGCGTTTATTAAACATCCCATCAGCATGTCTTTCTGTTCTGAGGTACACAAAGGCCACGTACAAGAAAACATCAGTGATCCACGATCAGAACTAAACATCTAAATTAATTATTTGTTCAAACTAGATTTAGGAATCGCTGATAATGTCACTAAAAATAAATTATATTATCTTAAATGCATGCTGCTAGATATTGCAGATTTTTGAATTGCTCGACATTGCAGAGCTTTCTTGACGAACGGGTCTAGCATCTTAATTATTGAATTGATTAACATTAATTTATGCTATTTTTTAAACCACGTTGTGCGCTATCTCGCTAATACGTAACCCGTACAGGGCTTCTTTAACAATTCGGATTTTTTAAAGAAGTCTCATTATTTTAAAATGAATATCTGATAAGTATATATACAAAAATATATAAAACTCCGACACAGCCCCGTCGATCAACGGTCGAGATGACACTTAGGGATTTTTCGCACCAATATAAAAGTCACCTTTTCTCCGGCGGATAGTATAACGTGTTCACATCGTCAATCACCGATGAAGGAATTCGAATGCCATTTCGATCAGCTTCGTAAGTCAAATCCGGTAGTGAGTTTCCTTCTTCATCATACGCCTCATCTTCAACCCTAGGAAGGAACAAAAATATTATGATCTATACGCATCAGTTGGTAAAAGGATGAACTGACATCGAAGTGGTTGGTGATGAACATTCATTTGTTTTCCTTTTGTTCTCTGGTTGTGATTTACTTCTTTTTCACAGCCATAGATGCGCTCTGCTTAGTATTGAGATTAAGGCATTGATGTAAGAGTCTACCGAGACCCACATCAAACGTGAGCAAACTAACAAGTGATGCCCAACTTGTTCTGACGTTCTTCATTCCCATAAGTAATTCATAAATCTGTAAATCGAAATCCACGGACGCTACAGGAATCTTTCTGATATTGTGCAGTGCCCTATTCTCACGGGGGTTCGTGGTCTGTACGGAACGTGAATAATTTAAACAGACTGTGTACGAGCCTATTTCGTGGCTCTTGTGGTGAGGCGAAATGAAAGTTCAAAATATTCACGTTTTTCCCCCTCTAGGGTAACGAGGGGTATCATATAGGGCGTGGGCCAGATTTCGATACTTTAACCGGTTCACGCCGTTATCGAAAGGACTCATGTAAAATCAGCGTTGTTCTTCACATTTACCACAGTAGTTTATTTACAAGAATAACGATCGGGAACAGACTAACTTTGTAATGTCAGTGATCGTTATAACTGCTAATAATCCCCTCACCGTCACCGTTGACTTAAACATCTGAGGCCAGAAGTTGTTGATTAGAATGATGAATTATATCTGGTGTTGAGGACAATATCCTCATCAAGCCAATCCTTATTGGAACTCAATGATGTACAGGACCAACTAATTATGTATTCCTAATGTTAGACTCACCATGCCCAGGTTACGATCGATCGAACATCAAACACTAGCACTGCTAATGCTTTAAACATTATTGTAATTCTAGTTACCTTCACACTCCACACGCACTAATCTACCCAATGAAAGGATTTCTAAGCATAAGGTTCGACATTTTAGCTATTAAGTGCTATTTCCAATAGCCACGCCAGTATTGTTGACATTTTTTTAAACTCCCGGATGATTACAAGAGCAAGTTTTTGACAATTGGAATGAGTTAAGCGTCTCGCCACCCCCTCCTGGCTTACTAGGAATGCGTGAACATTTCCGCGAATATTTGTTAAGGTGCCCTGCTGATCCAATACAACCAAACATTCCGTAGCTGCAACCTCCCAACGTACTCCGAAAGAGGCAAAATCTTCTACTATATTTTTTTAAACTTCAAAAATCTATGAGAAAATCACAGCATTACTAAAAATAAAAAGCAAATGTACCTCCAAATCTGAAGAACGTTTCGTCAGAGAAACTGAGGACTTAGGTCAGTTTTTTTTTAAAGAACTGGACTGGTTATTGAATGCGGCTTTCTAAAGCCTGCAGCTCATATATTTAATAACCGCTCCTGATCTTAGGCAGCAGCCCCGCGTTTACAACAGTGGCCTCTTCCTCCTCCTACTCGCCCCATGACAGTAATTGACGCGATTTCACACCGACTCTCTCGGGACTTCCATTAGGCTCAGTCTCTACATTCATTTTATCAAGCACTCAACTCCATCACACCTACCATACATCCATACAACTCGACTTCCTGCGCCGTCCAGTCATTCCGCGGCAATTATGTATTTTCTCTCTCCGGTATTAATGCTAATCACACGATTCTCTCTTTTACTTCCCATTAATCAAAGTGAAAAGACGCCAAGCCTGCTATAGGCTTTCACCCCTAAATAAACAAGCACTAACATACCACCTTCGACACTATCCGAGAACCGAACCCTTGTTGCGATGTTTGTAGTAGGCTCGGATTATTCTTGAACCCTCTATCACCACCACCGAGATCGGCATAAAATACGCTATTTGAAAAAAAAACAAAATCCTACCATCTGCAAGGGCTTTTCTCCAAGTCCTTCAGCACATTTATAAGGAATAAGCCGACGCAACTGGCGTAGCGTTATGGCTCTGCCCCCGGCTGGGTCCTTTACCTCTTCCCTTTACTCTTCTTTCTAGTTCCCATTTAACTTGTCCATGTTTTCGGCTCCCATCTCTTTCTATTTTAATTCCACATTTTCTTTCTCGTACGTCTCCCTACCACTGCCTTAAATCCCTCTGTCTTTGTAATTATAATTCTCAATAAAGGTCTCTCTCTCTCTCTCTGCTCCTCGCCCCTCTCTCATCCATTCCTATCTCCCACGCTGCGAAACCAAGACAGGGAGATAAAAATCAAGAGGCATCGCCGGAGCGGGGCGCCCGGTATCGCGCTCGCATCACTGGCTGTCAACAAGTAAAAGTCTCTACATGGAGGGATGACCTATCTTCTGGAAACAGTAACTTAAAAGAGAGAAAAGCAAGGCAAAGAAGGGAGATAACACAATGCAAAGTAAATAGGTGGTAACAAAGAAAAGATCCAAATCAGAAAGGCGTGTGAAGGAAAAGTGAGCTCCACTGAATGACAGGGACAGAGTTACCTACCTAAGTCCTGGGTACTTCACTCCAGTCGGTGAACAGTAGACACTGCAATGCATTATGATCCCATACACAACCATAAATGCTATCGTCGCTTTGTTAGACATTCTTAATCTGTAAAGTGAATATCAAAAGTTTAAAACCAAAAAGCAAAATTCACGTTTAAGTCTCTCAATAAAGAAATTAACTCGATTTTACTGAGCACCTCGACTGGATATTAGAGAAATAAAAAGTTAGAAAATTATATATGGTGTACCCTTCAAAAAAACAAAGCCTGTCTTTCTACCTCCTACCCTTTGGTAAGACAGAAGCGCCACAGTTAGATTGTAGAAAACCGAACTTTGCTGGCTCTCACATACCTATTGCAGTTTGGTTGAGTGTTGTGCACGATCTGGTCCAGGTTTAGTTCTGAATCTGATAAAATCTTCCTCACGGCAATTCACTGAGGCGTCGCTGAGATTCTGGTGCCGTTCAACTTGCCACCGTTCCACGCTATTATATATATATATGCAATTATCAGAAATCTTTGCAAACACTGTTTGAAATACACATAGCAACAGATGTCTTTGTAAACATTTGTCTACATCTTAGCTTTTTTATGAACTATTGTTTGTTGTACACTTGCACTCGGATTTTTATTCATGAATCAGACTGCTTCCCTTCTTTTCAGAGTCGGTGCAAGTCACGTTAAGACCATGTATCACCAATAGACGTCATCAGCTTGCGATATTCCTCCCGGAATATAACACTTTTCTTTCTCATCGTTTATCTGGCCAAAGTCATAACCCACTCATAAACACTCATACCAAATTAAAAATTCTATTGCGCTGGTCATTGTGCCAATATTTATCAAGCCACTTTTAGGATTCTCAAGTCAGAAAAGGCAATAAATCAAATCTGTCACGATGATAAAATTAAACTAAGTATAGGGAAATTAATAGTGCCAGGTAATTTGTTTTCAGCACAAAGCAGAATAGGATTATTCTGAAATTTGCTAGTAAAAATTAAAGTTTTGGAAATATGGATTGCATGCATTGATCGGTATTGATGAGTTGCATTACCAGAATAATCGAGCAGTCCACAGTGGCAGTGCTGAAAACTATTAAAGGTGTCACCATGATACTGCATCAAGGGTATAAACGGCAAGCAACGTCAACATAGTTTGACTTTAATTCTCAAAGTGTTTGTGAATCCAACATTTTAGGAGCCTGGGTAAGGAAGACCTCATACTAATGTTAGCAGCTCACTGTTTTCATTTTAGCAAGACTCGTCTTTTTCATTAGTGTACCCCAGGTGTTAGGATTTAACGCCTAACTCGTTTTAATATTGTATCAGCACGAATCTCGGTGTAATCCAAAGGGGAAAATAGTGAGATGTTGTCTCTGTTGTAGATCATAAAGGTATCATCCAATATCTGATAATATCCTAAGAACTTTGGTTCAAAGGTGACAATACCTATACTGTGTGCCCAGTTGTTTAATAGTGTAAATGTCCAACTCCACCCTTAAAACATTTTTTGGGAATCTTTTTAACAAATACATTGAATTCCAAGGAACTGGTGAAGCTTTTTGGTTCCACGTAATGGCAGTGCAACTAGCTCTTTATTTCAGTAGTAGATAATAGTGATATAATAAACCAGCTCCTGAATTGCTGATTTTGTATTACTGAGTACATTAGCAAGGGCTATTAACTCAAACCCTGGAACCTTACTTCCACAGGATTTCTGCAAATTCAAAAGTATTGAATGTCAATGGTAATGAGGGAGTTACATGGAAACAGCACTACAGATTTCTCCATACTAAATGCATCCCAATCTACCGAGGGTATTTCAAGTGCTGTTCTCTTATTATTTCAAGCTGATTTTTCACACAAGAGTACATTGCAAGAGTGTCCTCTGAAGGCAGTCTCTCATAGCTGTACTATTAGATTCTCAACCATGGGTAGTTTTTAATTTATTTTAGGACACCAGTAAAACCACTTTAAAAATAAAACTTTCCTTTGGTGATCTGACTTTATATTAAAAAAAAACTGAAGTGAATGATGTCATTCGGCTTGTTTCTTCATATCAACCGAAGTCACATCGCTAGAAACGGTTACGTATAGGGGCGAAAAGTAATCACAACATGGCTATGAAACCAGGCACAAAGTATTGTTTGTTCACATTTCTTCAAGTTCTTTAGGCCAACAATGTGATTTTAAGCACGTTAAATTATCTAAACTATAACTATGTCTTGTATACTCGATCCATACATGAAATATGACACCTGCACAAGATCGTGATACGTAATTGTAACCAGCACGTTCGTTTATTCTTGTTAAAGATCAGGTAAAAAGTCAAGCACGTGTTCGTGTGTTCATTGTCATATAAACGAGTATATATCCGTGCTGATCTATAAACTACAGTCTTGCACGAATTAGTCACAAAATGCACATCTGACTTCTCATAAATCCTTTTGTATATTTACTGTACGCTGTCAGCGTCTTGAGGGGCAACGGATGATCATTTAGCATTTCCTGCACACATCCCTAAAGCAATTATGATGTGATTAGTTTTAAATTTGCTACAGCATTCCCACCCCCACGTCCCGAGTGCCCGAAAATGCAAAGACGGGATCAGAGCTCCCCCGTGTGTCCAAAAAAGATTTCTGTGAATTGCCTCGTGTTTTCAGCAAGATGCAGTGGCATTAACCGTATAGATTAGTCATTCTTACTGAAAGAACATAGCGCAACTCTCTCCTGCAAGAATCATTTCTAGTTACAGTACAATACGCTTTTTCACTTCCCGTCTATTGTTCATCACTTGTAGCAGAATCCCTCCTGTGAACTCATTGATTCAATCGTTTTCTGTTCGGTAACTTGATGAAAGGATATTTGTCTCCGAAGGACGATGGCATGTGTTCTTTTTGTCCAAGTTTTACTTTTTTGTTTCCAGTAGTAGCTGATTTTTTTATTATTCATTCCAGCAACGTGGGCGTCCTTGCAAGGCCGGCATTTATTGTCCATCTCTAATTGCCCTGAGCAAGTGGTGGTGGGCCTTCTTCATAGAATTATTGCGGTCCCCATGGTGAAGGTGATCCCACAATGCTGTTAGGTAGGGAGTATTTTGACCCAGCCACCCTGAAGCAACCACAATATAGTTCCCTGCACCTACTGCCCTTGTCAGTCTTGGTGGTGGAGATCACCAGTTTGGGATGTGCTGTGGAAGAATATTTGGCAAGTTGGTGCAGTGCATCTTGTAGCATCTTCTAGGTAGCACACATTGCAGCCACAGTAAGCTGCTAGTTGAGGGGGTGGATGTTTAGGTTAATGAATGAGGTGCCAATCAAGCAGACTGCTTTCTCCTGTATGGCGTTGAGTTTCTTGAATGTTGTTGCAACTACATCCATTCAGGCAAGGAACTTGTGCCTTGTAAATGGTGAAGAGGCTTGGGGAGTCAGGAACTGAGCTATTCACTACAAAATACCTAGCCTCTAACCTGTTCAAGTAGCCAAAGCATTTATGTGACCTGTTCAGTAGACTTTTTGATCAATGGTGAGCCCCAGGATGTTGATGGTGGGGGACTTGGCAATGGTAGTGCCATTAAATATAACGGAGAGGTGATTCTGTGAGTATGACTCTGTCAGGCTGCTGCTTGACTAGTCTGTGGGACAGCTTTCCCAACTTTGGGACCAGTCCCCAGACATTAGTAAAGAGGATTTTGCAGGGTTGCAGGCACAGGGTGTGCCTTTGTCGTGTCCTGATTCAACGCCCAAATCGCAGCCAAGTGGTCTGGGTGGCTTTGTTCTTTTTATTCTTTGTAGGGGTTTCATACATTTGAGTGGCTTGCTAGGCTACATCAGAGGGCAGTTAAGAGTGAACCACATTAGTGTTTGACTGGTGTCATATATAGGTTGGACTGGGTAAGAATGGCAGGATTCCTTCCTTAAAGGATATTAGTGAACCAGTTGGGTTTTTACAACAATCTGAAAGTTTCTGGTCACATTTACTGATACCAGGAGGGTGAAATTGGTCTTGAGTGGCAGCACAAAATGGGCTATAATGAATCAGCAGCCCATTTTATACCTGCCTGACTTTCCTTTCCATTGACTTCATGGTCACGGGCTGCCGATTTGCTAGCACCCAATTTACATTACCATCCAAGACCAATTTCACCCCAGGTTTTTTTTTCCCACATTCTTTAAAAAACTGAATTCAAATTCTCAAACTGCCATGATGGGATTTGAACTCACATTCTACTGGATTTTTGGTTCAAGCCTACTCGATTACTAGTCCAGTAACATAACCATTACACTACCATAAGCCTAAACTATTTTCCATTCATCAACGTACATTTGTGTTGAATTATTGTGTTGTAATGTCCTAATAGCTCCTTCCTTGGCTAGTGTCCATTTTTATTCCTTACGCCTTTGTGAAGGCCTTGGAACATTTTTTTACATTAAAATCAGTATACAAAAGCAAGTTTTTTCTGTTGTAGTGATTTTCACTCTGGGAGGGTCAAATTGACATCTGTATCTCACAATATGCCTGAGGCTGGCTATGTTTCAAAGAACATTTTCTGGTCCCGTATTAAGCAGAGTACAAATTGTTCCTACAGCAGGGTTCTAGACCAGGCTGTTACTGTAGATGCTGGAAATCTGAAACAAAAACAGAAAATGCTAAAGCACTCAGCAGGTCTGGTAGCATCTGAAAAGAAAGGAATAAGTTAACATTTCAGGTATAATCTATTTTATGATTAATAAGAAGTTGGCTATTGAAGGGAAGCACTGGTTTCTCAACATCAGCTTTCCGAAGACTAAGATTACGCCCATAGAACGAGCAACAACACAAATTGATGAAGGAAGACTGAAGAAAGTGACATTGATATCGGGCTATGGCAGTAGTTGCAACTTACATGCCAGAAGGTGCAACTGGATCCTCCATTGGAGGTGGGAGAGGGTTATCCTGGAGTTGTTATGTGCTCCACGCTTGCATGCAATGGTGATACATTCCCATCTTGCTGATGTAGGTACAGGTGGTGGACTTCTCCAAATGAGCCCCACCTGCAGTACAATTTGATTCACCGGGAAGAAATTCAACATTGTTTTGCCCATTTTTTTTAAAATGAAGGATAGGGGGACGAAATTTAGGTCCGATCTCCCACACCCGATCTCCCCTGGAGGTGCGCTGGTTACCAAATTGGAAACTGGCAACTTTTAAGTGTGCAGGGTGCCTGGCTGAAACAGATGTTAGGCGCCTTACATATGCAAATCAGGTCCTAACACCAGTTGTAGGACCCTGATTGAAATTTATGTACAAATGGGCAGAGCTAGGGCGCAAACCAATCGCTTCACTGACTTGCCACCTGTTTTGGGCGCAAGTCCAATTTCTCAGTCATCATCTCCAGTACGTGTACATATGTCTGATGCTCAACAAACCTTCCTTCTTTGAAATATAGAATATCTGAGATCTCGGTCCCAAGGCTCCCGAGGCATGGACAATAAGTGTCTCTTCATTTTTCACTCCCAGCCCCTCCTGGTCAATCCTGTGCACTTCATTCAAGCTCACTAACTATTCCTCCAGATGGGTGTCTCTGGGCTGGTGCTTGGGAGAGAGAAAGTAATGGCAACATGTGTGAAGAAGAGCTGGGCATCCCTGAAGCAGGAGAGTCAAGTTCCTTTTTGCTGCTCTTGTTCTTCTTGTTACTGTGGTATACCCAGGGCAACATAAAAACAAGAGTTAAGCAGGGTACATCAGAAGCATAATGGTTGCAGCACTTTTAGTACAAGGTATGACCTTCAGCATTCACAATGTGTTATGATGACAGATTATGCGTATACTGCAAGAGCTGAAGAGACATGAGAAGATGCACATGAGGTAACCAACCTGCAGCTGGTGCCTTCCCTCTTACTTCACTGTCTCCTTGTGCTTTTCCTATATGCCTATCCAAGTTCCAGGGCTTCCTCTTCATACGGGGTGAGAGGCCAGAGACAGTGGGATACCATCACCTGTGACTGTTCACTGGTATTGGTAATGGAATACTTTCTACTGTAAAATGAAAATATATAGTGTGAAGGTTCTCTACGTGCTATCGTATGGAATGCAACCCAGGTGTTGGGGAGCATTTCTTAATGGGGATGATAACAAGTGTAGGAAACAAGCAGAAAGGGGAGAGTGTGACTATTAGTCAGCAGAGTAAGGGGACCCAATGGGAGATAGAGAAGGAGGTCCCGCAGACACTGGTCCTATCCAACAGGTACAATGTACTTGCTATCTGTGAGGATAAGGATGCAGGCTGCGGGATGATCAGCCAGAATGCTAACCATGGCACAGTGGAGCAGGAGGCAGTCCAGGGCGGGGTGGGGGTGGGGTGTTGTGGGGGGCAGAGCAGAATAGAAAGGTTGCAGTCATAGTGGATTCGATAATTGGGGGATAGAAAGCATCCTCTACAGTCACGACCGAGAGTCCAGAAGGGTGTGTTGCCTATCTGCTGCAAAGGTAAAGGATATTTCGGAGCAACTGGAAAGGAACTTGGAAAGGGAGGGGGAAGGTCCAGTTGTCATGGTCCTTGTTGGGACCAATGACATAGGGAAGAAAAGGAAGGAGGTCCTGCTAAAAGAATATCAGAAGTTAGGAACTAAATTAAACAGTAAGACCTCACAGTGGTAATCTCAGGATTACTACCCGAGCCATGTGCTAATTGGCTTAGGGATAGGCCGATCAGGAAGGTGAATGCGTGGCTGAAAGACTGGTGTGGGAAAGAGGGGGTTCCATTTCATGGGACACTGGTACCAATACTGGGACAGGAAGGAACTGTACTGCTGGGATGTGCTCCACCTGAACCAGGGTGGGACCAGAGTCCTAGCAGAAAGGATAAATAGGGCTGTCATTAGGACTTTAAACTAGTAAGACGGGGGGGATGGGGGGAGATCTGGGGAAGATAACATAAGTCTGAAGGTAAAAGAAATAGGAGTTGAGAGTAAAGGTCAGACCAAGGTGAGGAATAAGGGTAACATAAATGGTCATGGAACAAATACAGTTATAGAACATTAGTACAAAATGACTTAAAAATAAAGTGAGGGGAACAATTACTAAAAACAAATTAAATTGCCTGTACAGCAATGTACACAGCATCAGAAACAAAATGGGGAACTGGGTGCAATAATCCCAGTAGGGATAATTGAAACATGGCTACATAAAAAACAATACTGGCAGTTAAATATTGCAGGATATAACGTATTTAGAAAAGATAGGGAAGGAAGAAGGGGTGGAGTAATTTTACTAATTAGAGACAATATCGTGGCAGTAGAAAAAAGGGACAAAAGTAATGTTAAGATAGAAACAGAATCCATATGGATTGAGACAAAGGATAAGAAAGGATTGATCTCATTAATAGGTATATTCTACAGACCACCTAATAGTGGAAGGGAAGTGGTGCATGAAATATGTGGGCGAATCTATGAAATGGGTAAAAAAAATTGAATAATAATCATGGGAAATTTCAACTACCCCCAAATAAACTAGCAAGAAGAGGTAGGGAAAGGAGAAAGGAGAATGGAGTTTTTACAGTATGTACATGCCGCCTTTCTTACCCAGTATGTGAGAAGCCCAACAAGAGAGGAATCACTGTTGGACCTAGTAATTGGGAAATGAACCAGAGTAGGTAAGAGAAATAAGCATAGGGGAACATCTAGGCAATAGTGATCATAACATAATAAAGTTTAAAATAATGATTGAGAAAGACATAAGTAAGACAAAGACCAAAGTAATAGATTGGAAAAAAGTTAATTTTGAGGGGATGAGAATGGAACCAGGGAAGGTAAACTGGAAAAAAAATTGTACAACACCAAGTTATAGTCCAGCAATTTTATTTGAAATTCACAAGCTTTCGGAGGCTTCCTCCTTCCTCAGGTGAACGTTTCCACAACATTCACCTGAGGAAGGAGGAAGCCTCCAAAAGCTTGTGAATTTCAAATAAAATTGCTGGACTATAACTTGGTGTTGTAAAATTGTTTACAATTGGAAAAAAAATTGACAGGAAGGGATAGAACAGAAGTGGGAAATTTTTTAAACGGTGATCAATAGAGATCAGGAGAAAAATATTCCACTAAAAAACAAGAACAAACTAGCCAATAATGAACCACCATGGATGAATAAAGAGGTAATAGTAAATTGAAACTAAAGAAAAAGACATACTCTTAAGTTTTTAGACAGTAAAGGAAAGGATGACAAAAGGGAATACAAAGAGGTTAGGAAGGATGTCAAAAAAACAATTAGGAAAGCAAAGAGGAAGTACAAAATTAAATTATCATGGAATATAAAAAAAAATTGTAAGGTATTCTACAGACACATCAAATCAGAATAGGAATAGGGTCAATAACGGATACACAAGATAAAGTCACAGGTAATGACTGCGAAATGGCAGAAATATTGAATAGTTACTTCGCTTCAGTATTTGCCAAGAAAACTAACAAGGTGGGTATGACATTAGAAGAAGAGATCAAAAAATGTGTAAAGACATTTAAGATAGAATGGTAGAGATAATTGATAAATTAATCAAACTTAGAGAGGATCCGTGCATATTAAAAGAAGGTAGGGAAGAGACAGTAAAGGCACTATTATATATATAAAAAATTATTAGAAAAGGGAATTGTGCCAGAGGACATGTCAAATAATTACTTTGCATCAGTATTTACAGTAGAGGAAGAATATAGCATGCCGGACACCCCAAGGAAACTAATTTTGAATCAGGGACAGGAACTCACCATAATTAACGTAAGCAATTTAACAGTAATGAAGAAAATAATGGCACTAAAGAGTGACAAATCCCCAGGACCAGAGCTTCCATCCCAGGGTTTTAAAGGAAATAGGTGAAAATATTGCAGATGCCCTACCTATAATCTTCCAAAGTTCTCTCAAATCAGTAACTGTTCCTTTAGATTGGAAAATTACACATGTCACTCCTCTATTTAAGAAAGGTGAGAGAGGGAAACCAGGGAATTATAGACCAGTTAGCCTAACATCTGTTGTCGAAAAATTACTCAAGACTATAATTCAGGATCGAGTGACTGACACCTTGAAAATTTTCAGCTGATCACAGAGAGCCAGCCTGGATTTGTAAAGGATAGGTCATGCCCGATGAACCCGGTTGAATTTTTTGAAGAGGTGACTAAAGTAGTGAACAGGGGAATGTTGGGAACACCATCACCTCTAAAGTTCCCTTCCAAGTCACAAACCAGCCGGACTTGAACAAATATCACCATTCCTTCATTGTCATTGGGTCAAGATATTGGAATTCCTGGCCTAACACCATTATGAGAGCACCATCGCCATAAGGACTGCAGTGATGCAAAGAGAAGGCCCACCACTATTGTCTTAGGGCAACTAGGGAAGGGAAATAAAATGTGACATTGCCAGCCTGTGAAGAAATGTTTTAAAATATCAGGGTGACTCTCAGCGCTCTTACTTCCTTGTTTAATTGACTGCTGCAGCTTAAAGAGTCAACCTACTTATGTAATAGCAAGGTGCAATAACCAATAAGATTGCCTGCAAGAAGCTTGTCTGAGGGTGCTGCAGCAGGGAACTTTAGATGTGATGGTGTTCCCATGATATTGCTGCTCTTATCGTTTTTGGTGGTAGAAGTAACGGCGCTGGTAGGTGCTATTGAAGTAAGCTTGGTGAGTTGCTACAGTGCATCATGTAAACAGTACATTAATACAGCCACTATGCCAGTGGTGGAGGGGATATTGAATCCAGTGGTAGAAGTGCCAATCGAGTGCATTGTTTTTTCTTGAATTCTGTTGAGCATCATAGCTGTTGCTGCAGCTACACCCATCCAGCTGAGTGGTGAGTATTCTATCACATTCCTGACTTGATCCTTGTAGATGAAGACTATTTGAAGGGGTCATGGAGTGAGACATTCTTCACAGAATATCTGGCTTCTGCCCTGGTCTTGTAGCCAAAGTGTTGATATGGCTGGTCCAGTTAAGCTGCTAGTCAATGGTGACTCCCTGAATGTTGATGGAGTGGGACTACAATGGTGGTGACGTTAAGGTGGGGGGAGACGACTGAACTTTCTCTTGTTCAAGATGGTCATTACCTGGAATTTATATGGCACTTGTGTCCAGTGGGTGTGGCTGCCTCCCCACTCACCATATGGATTGTGGGAGCCCATAAAACCCTACTGCTATATTGGACTAACCACCCTATTAACTGTTATAAAAATGCTTATGGCCATGGAAGGAGCATTCAGGTGGTGGCCTGTCAGACTGTTAATCAGTCTGTGAATCCAAGGGAGGAGTGTGAAGATACAAAAACAACTACTGAGAAAAAATATTTGCTTTTTCTTGGAGGGTGTGAGCTTCATAACTGTTGTTGCAGCTGCACCAAATATGGGCAGGCATATTCAAAGTAGATGATAAAGACAGGATGAAATTCTAAGTTGTATTTGCAGATATTGCTTCCGTAGTAATGCTGGACTCAAGTAATGCCAGTATGTTACTGGCATCCAGCATTGCTGAAGGTCAGTGGAAGGCCATTTATGATTTTAATATTCGCCCTAAAGAGGCGATTGATTGATTCCTTCCCCACAGGAAGTTTAAATTTTAACCACAGAAATTTGGGCTCCCTTTTGCTGAGCTGCAGGCAGGTCACTTTCCCTCCCCTCCCACTACTGCAACCATCCCCCTGTTCCCAAGGATAGCTCCCCGACATAGGTTCGAATCCTGCCAGGAAACTAACAAAAATATTTTAATTGCTGACCCTTAGACATTTGCTGGGGTCAGTCTAGGGTTCCCAGCCCTCCCGGTTTCGGCTGGAATCCCCGAAATTGGTGATTCCTCACCCGAGCCCTGCTGCTGGCAGCTCGGGAGAAAAGTTTGTTGTGGTGCCAGTTCGCGCCGGTGCTGCAGTCGGTCCCTGTGCAGGATGAATGAACTCTGGGACACCGCTCGAACTCCCCTTCAGTTGCATTCAGGTCCCCGTTGCACTGGGCTCCACTGTAATTTCCTGCCTTCGGCCCACCGGTGCAGAGTCGGGACCGGCAGGTGTGTTGGGGAACACTCCATGGTCGGGAATCGGGGATCCTCGGGAATCAGCAATCGGGGGGAAAGGGAGACTGGGGAATGGGGGCTTGGGGAGAGATGGAGACTGGGGAATGGGGGCTTGGGGGAGAGAAGGAGACTGGAGAATGGGGGCTTGGGGGAGAGATGGAGACTGGAGAATGGGGGCTTGGGGGAGAGATGGAGACTGGAGAATGGGGGCTTGGGGGAGAGAAGGAGACTGGAGAATGGGGGCTTGAGGGAGAGAAGGAGACTGGGGAATGGGGGCTTGAGAGAGAGATGGAGACTGGGGAATGGGGGTTTGGGGGAGAGAAGGAGACTGGGAATGGGGGCTTGGGGGAGAGATGGAGACTGGGGAATGGGGGCTTGGGGGAGAGAAGGAGACTGGAGAATGGGGGCTTGGGGGAGAGAAGGAGACTGGGGAATGGGGGCTTGAGAGAGAGCTGGGGAATGGGGGTTTGGGGGAGAGAAGGAGACTGGGAATGGGGGCTTGGGGGAGAGATGGAGACTGGGGAATGGGGGCTTGGGGGAGAGATGGAGACTGGGGAATGGATACTTGGGGAGAGATGGAGACTGGGGAATGGGGGCTTGGGGAGAGATGGAGACTGGGGAATGGGGGCTTGGGGGAGAGATGGGGAATGGGGGCTTGGGGAGAGATGGAGTCTGGGGAATGGGGGCTTGGGGAGAGAAGGAGACTGGGGGCTTGGGGGAGAGATGGAGACTGGGGAATGGGGGCTTAGGGGAGAGATGGAGACTGGGGAATGGGGGCTTGGGGGAGAGATGGAGACTGGGGAATGGGGGCTTGAGGGAGAGATGGAGACTGGGGAATGGGGGCTTGGGGGAGAGATGGAGACTGGGGAATGGGGGTTTAGGGGAGAGATGGAGACTGGGGAATGGGGGCTTGGGGGAGAGATGGGGACTGGGGAATGGGGGCTTGGGGGAGAGATGGAGACTGGGGAATGGGGGCTTGGGGGAGAGAAGGAGACTGGGGAATGGGGGCTTGGGGGAGAGATGGAGACTGGGGAATGGGGGCTTGGGGGAGAGAAGGAGACTGGGGAATGGGGGCTTGGGGGAGAGATGGAGACTGGGGAATGGGGGCTCAGGAAAAGATGGAGACTGGTGACTTGGAGAGATGGCGAATGGGGGCTTGGGGGGGAGATGGAGACTGGGGATTCGGGGAGATGGAGACTGGGGAATCAGGGCTTGGGAGAAATGGGAAATGTGGGCTTGGGGGAGAGATGGAGACTGGGGAATGGGGGCTTGGGGGAAGAGATGGAGACCTGGGAATGGGGGCTCGGGGAAAGATAGAGACCTGGACTCGGGGGAGGTCGAGAAGGGGGAATGGGCACTCGGGGGGAGATGGAAACTGGGGAATGGGGGCTTAGAGGAGAGATGGAGATGGAGACTGGAGAATGAGTTGGACTTTGGATCAATATTTTTTGCTGCACCGGGAACAGCAGCAGCAACATGGTGAGTGGGAGTGATGCCATGAGAGTAGCCAGTAAAGGGGGCCTTACTGTGGGTAAATAGGAATGGAGACTGAGGATTCCCTCTGGAGTAACCAAAGGGGAAGGGAAAAGGAAGGTTCTTGAACTCATGGTTATTAGACCATGGGATGCTTCACCACATAGCTATTGAGGCAAACTAGACCGTTGTTTAAAAGGAAAAGAGATAAATGTATAAAAAAGGAGGAATAAAGAAAGATCTGGGGAGAATGGGGTTACAGCAGAGAGCGCCAGCACGGGCACAGGCCCTGGGCTTCCACTTGTGCTGTATTCTTTATCATACTATCTATGGAAAATCTCCTTTATTGAATCTGATCCCAGGGAGTAGTTTAGAAATGTTGGTGCTGAGCTCAGTTTCGGATAATGTGGCCTGTGAGAAGTGCCCCAAACACCAAGCCCACTGTTCTTTGTGTGATTGCTCAGTTTGCTTCAGGTCAGTCTGTACCGGCCAATTTTGACATGTGAAGTCAAAGTATAGATCAGCTCTGATTAAGGCTCCCAGTTCAGAGTTGTCACCTTCACACAGAACCTGAGTCCAAACCAGAGACCATGGAGATAGGGGAAGAGATGGGGCCTATTAAAAGTGGCATCAACTGGGAACTGTGCAGCGCAGGGGATTTCTGACTATGGTTCAGGGTGAATATCGGCGGGTTATAGGATTACTACTAGCCACAGTTAGGATGTTGGGGCATTACATCAATTACTACCAGTTACTTGTAGACTATCAGTGAGTTATTGTATTACTGTTGGTTATGAGGGAAATTTGAGTGTTACCAGTATTACTATTAGCTATCGGTGCAATTTTGGTGAGTTACTATTAGTTACTGGAGAATCAAAGTTCCTCCCACCTCTGGTTCCTTCCTATGAATCACTCCCCCACTCTCAGTTTCCCCTCTTCCCCGATCATGGATGCTTCTTGAACCATCTCGCACAACAGCTGCTGATGCGAAACCAGGAGCAAAGATACTCAACTACAAGGGACCCAATCTTTATAAGGTAAATGCAGTAACATTTGTAGATGTTGTGTGATCCAACATCACGTGATCAGGTATCACATGATTTGGCATCACATGATCAGGTGTCACATGGTCAGACGTCATGTGGTCAGAACATTACATGATCAAACCCCCAGGATTGCCTCGATACATCAGTCATGCATCAATTGGGTGGGTGCTAAGCCCATTCTGCCAAAGTTGGAGGAAATGCTAAGCTATTAAGTTGATAGGCTAAGAAACAAAATGGCAGATGGATTTTAACGTGTTACACTGAGTCTACAGCACAGAAACAGGCCATTCGGCCCAACTGGTCTAAGCCCGCATTTATACTCCACACGAGCCTCCTCCCTACTTCATCTACCCCTATCAGCATACCCTTTTATTCCTTTCTCCTTTGTGTGCTTATCTAGCTTCCCCTTAAATGCATCTATGCTATTTGCCTCAACTACTTCTTGTGGTATAGCTATTTTTTCTCCAACGGCTGCAATAGTGCCAAAATGGATTTACCATGAGAATCCTACATTGGCTGGTAAACCTCGCCTTAATACTTACAAACCAAGATAAACATACCTACTACTGTCAGAGAAGCAATGTTTGCCCAGGCTGCAAATCACAAATCTGTGACTGAATTGTACCACATGCTGCAAAGTGACTTGCAATCAAATTCATTCACAGGCACAGCACTACCAGTGTGTAAGATCAAAACAGCCTTTATCTTCTATACCTTTGGATCATTCCAATATGCCACAGGCAATATCACCCACATTAGTCAATCTGCAGTACACATGTATAAAACATGTGACAGAGAAGAAAGTGATTAGCTAAACCCTGAACTGCAATAATTTCTCCTACTTTCCCATTTCCAGCCCCCTTTGTGGCCTCATCCCCCAGGATTTGTAGGGTTATTCCTCATATGGAAGTTTAATGTGGATAAATGTAAGGTAATGTATGCTGGAACAGGAACACGAAATATGGGTATACAATTATCAAACGATTTGGGTGTGATTATTGATCACTCAAAGTTTCTCGTCAGTGTTGGACAGCCCCTTCAGGAAGATATTGATCTATCAGTAATAGTTTAGAGAAGAGTGACAAGGATGCTCCAGGACTTCAGATGCAAAGTTGTGAAGAGAAATTCAGAGAACTGAGCTTGTTTTTATTGGAGCAAAGGAGATTGAAAATAATTAAGAGGCAGGGCTTTAAAAGATATGGGGCACAGATAATGTGGCCATCGACAGTTACTTAACTTGTACCGTAATTGCGAAATTGGAAAACATAAGTATAAAATTAGCAAGCCTGAGATGAGATTGTAGATTAGATTAATTACTCCTATAAAGCAATGGATATGGGAGTGGATTGTTAGCAAAAGTAATTCATTCTGGGTTTATTAATTTCCTTAAAAGCAGCATAATATGTTTAAGAAAGTGATTGAAGAATAGACATAAATGATCAAATACTCCATGGAGCACGATGGTCCACACACTGCTGGGTCCATGACTGAAACTGGTCAGAGCTGTAAGTATGGATCATAAAGTTGGATTGATAATCTGCAATTTTATCTGCTTATCTTTGGATATTAGGGAGAAAGTTCACAGTTTTATTTTCCTGAAGGTTTATTTGCATTTGGGCTCTGTGACATATGGTGCGATTTTGAACCTGCATGGCAGAAACCGGGCGGGTAGGCAGTTAAAATGATCTGGGTTATTTACCCATTAGAAAGCTGCCTGGATGCCTTTAATTTCGATTTTCGCTCAGGCTTTTGGATGGGCTGCTAGGCCACCCACCCAAAGCCAGCTGGGTCCTTCTTTAAATATGCAAATCAGGGTCCAATGATGTCATTGGGCCCCAACTGAAATTTTAACTCTTTCCTGCCAGGTGAAGGCCTTTCAGGACCAGCCAGGAAGAACAAGCGGCCACAAAAGGTAAGTTTTACACTTTCCTTTATGGGGCCAGGAGGACCCAGAGTGCTCCATCAAGTCCCACAAAGAAAGTTTAAGCCCTCCCTGCCCCGGACTCTTCCCCCCCCCCCACCCCACCCCACCCCACCCCACCTTCTCTACCGTGAGACCCACTTCCCCAAACTTACCTGAGCTCCAGCAGGCAGCCAAGGACCGTCTGGTTATCCGGAGGCCAGCAGCCGCTTCCCACCCACATCCTGCCCATTCCAGTGGGAAGTGGACCAGTGGCTTGGTAATGAGGCCCGGGAGTTAAAATAGCTTGAGCCCGTTTTCTGCTGCAGCGGGTGAGTTTCTAACTCACCCAGCCATCCACCTGCCTAAGAGTTAAAATCGGGGCCCTGGATTTTGTTCTGAGCAGTTACTATCAGGGTTATGATATTTTCTGCAGTTTCAAAGCTGGCAACTTGGGATTACTGCTGAAAGAACAGTGCAAACAGAAATAAATCAGTGGAAATATTGATCCAAAAACAATCTTCTAAACCAGATTTCTGATTTTATTTTTGAGTCCTTTTAAGGGCAGTGAAATAAATGTGCATTCAATGTTGAAAATCTCCATACATTTATAATCCAGATAGAATTTTAGCTCCATACCATAAACACTGCCTGCAGAGATATGACTGCCACTTTTCCACCCCAGAGCCTAAATTTTAACATGGAGCCGGTAGGGAGGGCGGGGTGGAATTCCTGACAGGAAACCTGGAAGTACAGGTTTCCCGGATGTCCTTACGATTTTGATGTAAGGACATCTTTTATTTTTTTTTGTCGGTTTCCCGCCCGACAGGCCGGCCTGATTGACGTCGTCAGTCGGACAGGAAAACAAGAAGGAAGCGGATGCGAGCAGGTAAGTCTTAGATTGGGGTGGGGTGGGGGAGGGTCATAGGGTGGTGGGGCGGGGCCGGGAGTCATGGGGGGTCATCGACGGGGTCATGAGTGATTGGAGTCATCGGTGTCGGGAGTCATTGTGGGTCATCGAGATCGGGGCCAAGAGTCACGGGGTCATCGGGGGTCGGGAGTCATCGGGGAGAGGGTCATCGGGGGTCAGGAATCATCGGGGGTCAGGAGACATCGGTGGGGTCGGAGATTGTGGGGTGGGGTGGTCGCTGCAGGTAGGCTTGTTGGGCCTGGAGGAAGCACTCCTGCTCCTCCGGGCCCACCCACAAGCAGTGCCATAAAGGCACTTACCTGCTGTTTCGGGCCTTCTCGTCTTGTCTCACATGGCGTGAAATAGAAGGCCTGGGAATCCCAGCCCCCAGGGGTTAAAAATAAAAAAGCTGTTTAAATGGAGGCCCACAGCCTTCTTGAAAGCTTTCAATGACCGACCCGCCTATTAAGAGCGGGTTGGTCACCCGCTCCTCGTCTCACCTCCGTTAAAACCGGAAGTGGCAGGTTGGAGGCGAGTTGGGATCGGGTTTTAGATTTTAAAATTTTTACTGCCCCCCACCCCCCGCCCCCAACCCACCCATTCTTCCAGGTTAAAATTTAGGCCCAGAAGTCCAATCAGGTGGGCACATAAATATACGTAGCTGTTATTGTTAAATGAGTGCAAAATGATAAAAATGAGCACAAACAGAATTACATCTGGTGGAAGCAGGTTATCATCCATCCAAATCAGATCACAACTATGCATCCTTGTTAGAAGGAGAAAGAGAAGTTCCACTTCTATAAAAATTGGAATTAATAGTGGTAATAAGGAATCTATCTGTTGACCTAAAATGGCTGTCTGATCAGGCTATAGGGTAAATTTTGCGAGGGATGAAAGGGGTCATGGGTTACAAAATCAGGTGCCTGACCTCAAGCACCCCATTCGTAGACTGCTCAATTTCGCAACCTGATTAAAGTATTTAAATTAACAGTTTAATGGCCTGGGCTCCACCCACAGTTTGAGGTTCACCAATAGAAACTGGATACTCTGGAGTGTTTGGGAGTTCACAGGCCTTTTAAAGTTTTTGAAATTCTTTTTTGTTTCCTTTTTTGCATTTTTATGTATTTTTAGCTGTATTTTGGTCCATATATTAGATGGTTTTGCTGGGAAGGCCTCATTTTTGGGTTATTCCCCACCACTCCTTTTTTTCATTGTTAATGTATACTTCTACCTTTGGCATGTCACCTTACAAAGAGATAAGGATGGGCATTCCTTTGGGGCTTACAAAACATGCTGCATAATTGAAATGAGGTTTGTGAAGGGTCAACAAATACAGAGCCTGCAGAGCCTTTCTGGCCACATCTGCCACTACCCCGGGACCTGCAACCTGGAAACATCAGAGGAATGATATGCCTGTGCAACACCCCTCTTTCATGGGTGGATGGGCACCAAAGTTTCCAACTGACATGAGCAGGCAGGCACTGGAGATGCACCCATAGAGAAGCTTACACCTGCCTGTCCTATGTAAAGGTG
Source organism: Heptranchias perlo (assembly GCF_035084215.1). NCBI lineage: Eukaryota > Metazoa > Chordata > Chondrichthyes > Hexanchiformes > Hexanchidae > Heptranchias > Heptranchias perlo. Next base: position 53,669,037 of record NC_090327.1, read on the forward strand.
GTGCCCTTCAACTGTCCCCACATACTCTAGTTGGGTAAACACTGGATGGCACTGTTGGGCACAATTTCATCATAACCACCAGGATCATGACCCAAGGAATTTCGGGTCCATACTGTTCTAAATGCAAAATTGTGTTTGAAGGTTTGTCCAGAAGAAGTTGAAGACCCTGCTATCTGGTGCTTATGTGGTTCTTCACAATCTACTAAAATTCAAGTATGTAGTGTCCTTTGGTTATAAGATTGATTCATTTTTTTTTTAATTGTTTATTTTGGAACTTTACAACAACAGCAATAACAACTTGCATTTATATAGCACCTTTAACATAGTAAAACGTCCCAAGGTGCTTCACAGGAGCGTTATCAATCAGCATTTGACACCGAGCCACATTAGGACAGGTGACCAAAAGCTTGGTCAAAGAGGTAGCTTTTAGGGAGCATCTTAAAGGAGGAGAGAGAGGTGGAGAGGTTTAGGGAAAGAATTCCAGAGCTTGGGGTCTAGGCAGCTAAAGGCACGGCTGCCAATGATGGAGCGATTAAAATCGGGGATGCACAAGAGGCAAGAATTGGAGGAGCGCACAGATCATGGAGGGTTATAGGGCTGGAGGAGGTTACAGAGATAGGAAGGGGCGAGGCCAGGGAGGAATTTGAAAACAAGGATGAGAATATTAAAATTGAGACATTCCCAGACCAGGAGCCAATGTAAGTAAGTGAGCACAGTGGTGATGGGTGAATGGGACTTGGTGCGAGTTAGCATACAGGCAGCAGAGTTTTGGATGCGCTCAAGTTTATGGAGGGTGGAAGATGGGAGGCCGGCCAGGAGAGCATTTGAATAGTAGATTCTAGAGGTATTCTAGAGGATTCTAAAGGTATTGATGAGGGTTTCAGCAGCAGATGAGCTGAGGCAGAGGTGAAGATGGGCGATGTTACGGAAGTGGAAGTAGGCGGTCTTGGTGATGGAGTGGATATGTGGTCAGAAGCTCATATCAGGGTCAAATAGGATGCCAAAGTTGCGTACGGTCTGGTTCAGCCTCAGACTGTGGCCAGGGAGAGGAATGGAGTCAGTGTCCAGGGCACGGAGTTTGTGGCGGGGACCAAAGACAATGGTTTCAGCCTTCCCAATATTTAGTTGGAGAAAATTTTTGCTCATCCAGTACTAGATATCAGACAAGCAGTGTGCCAAATGAGGGACACTGGAGTGGTCGAGAGAGGTGATGATGAGGTAGAGCTGGGTGTCGTCAGCGTACATGTAGAACCCAACGTTGTGTTTCCGGATAATATTGCTAAGGGGAAGCATATAGATGAGAAATTGAAGGGGGTCAAGGATAGATCCTTGGGGGACTCCAAAAGTAACAGTGCGGGAGCATTAATCACTATACTAAAAATAGTGCACAGAGCTAATCAAGCCCCTGAATACTGCAAAAAAGAGTGTCAGCTGATGTTCTTAGTTGTAGCTGCAATGAACTTCATTAATTTATGCCACTAGATAAATTTATGTAAGCTGTTGTACAACATTCAGTTTGAGATGTGAATGGCACAGGAAATGAGATCGCTCTTCCATTGAATGCACAAATTCTTTAACTAATCTGTAAATGCTTTTAATTGTACTTTTAATGCCAAACCTATCTTTACACTCAATCTTAACTTCCCAGCAACAATCAAGGTAGATTTTCTACTCTCTTTTTATTGAATCAATGGATTAAGTATGATTCCCAATTGACACTTGAGGTTGGGCACCTAATTTCAACTCCAACTCCAATGACGCAAGGAATTAGGAAACTTTTCGACTACACATAAACATTCCCAGAACACCAAGGGGGTTGAATTGGATAGCCCCCAAATATAGGGGCTGGGATCGCGGTACGCTCTGAACCCGTGTTCATTCATTGCGATGCAGGCAGCACGTTACATTCATGTTGCCTGCTGTTTTAAATGATTGCTACCTGCACTGTTCATTGGCTGCACGCATCAGCAGGGGGTTCCGATATCGTCTAGCAACAATCTCTTCAAATTAGTACTCATCTGTTAAAATCATATGCTTTATCTCACCCACACACGTTACCACTGTTGCAAGCCTCATACCCACAACTCACAGTTCACACACCCTAGCAGCTATTCAACCATGACAGCCACAGGCATGGTGCCAGAGCATTGGAGGACTGCTAACGTTGTACTGTTGTTTAAGAAGGGAGAGAGGGATAGACCGAGTAATTACAAGCCAGTCAGTCTAACCTCAGTGGTGGGCAAATTATTGGAATGAATTCTGAGGGACAGCATAAACCATCACTTAGAAAAGCATGGAGAAATCAAGGACAGTCAGCATGGATTTGTTAAGGGAAGGTCATGTCTGACTAACTTGATTGAATTTTTTGAGGAGGTAACAGGGAGGGTCGATGAGGGTAGTGCATTTGATGTAGTCTAATGGATTTTAGCAAGGCTTTGGCAAGGTCCCACATGGCAGACTGGTCAAAAAAGTAAAAGCCCACAGGATCCAAGGGAAAGTGGTAGGAAGCAAAGGGTAATGGTCGACTTTTTGTGACTGGAAGGCTGTTTCCAGTGGGGTTCCACAGGGCTCAGTACTAGGTCTCTTGCTTTTTGTGGTATGTATTAATGATTTGGACTTAAATGTAGGGGACATGATTAAGAAGTTTGCAGATGATACAAAAGTTGGCCATGTAATTGAAAATGAGGAGAAAAACTGTAGACTGCAAGGAGATATCAATCGGCCGCAGGGGAATTAGCTCAAATGATAGAGCGCTCACTTAGCATATGAGAGGTAGTGGGATCAATGCCCACATTCTCCATTCACCTTTTTAGAATGATACCCGGACTTCAAGGGTTAAGTTACGAGGAGAGATTACACAAATTCTCTGGAGTTTCGAAGGTTAAGGGGTGATCTGATCGAAGTTTATAAGATATTAAGGGGAACGGATAGGGTGGATAGAGAGAAACTATTTCCGCTGGTTGGGGATTCTAGGAGTGGGGGCACAGTCTAAACATTAGAGCCAGACCTTTCAGGAGCGAGATTAGAAAACATTTCTACACACAAGGGTGGTAGAAGTTTGGAACTCTCTTCCGCAAACGGCAATTGATACTAGCTCAATTGCTAAATTTAAATCTGAGATAGATAGCTTTTTGGCAATCAAAGGTATTAAGGGATATGGGTCAAAGGCGGGTATATGGAGTTAGATCACAGATCAGCCATGATCTTATCAAATGGCGGAGCAGACATGAGGGGCTGAATGGCCTACTCCTGTTCCTATCTTCCTATGACTGGTCAGGTGGGCAGAAAAGTGGCAAATTGAATTCAATCCAGAGAAGTGTGAGGTAATGCATTTGGGGATGGCAAACAAGGCCAGGGAATACACAATAAATGAGAGTATACTGAGAGGTGTAGAGGAAGTGAGGGACGTTGGAGTGCATGACCACAGATCCCTGAAGGTTGCAGGACAGGTAGATAAGGTGGTTAAGAAGATGTACGGAATACTTTCCTTTATTAGCCGAGGCATAAAATATAAGAACAGGGAGGTTATGCCAGAACCATATTAAACAATAGTTAGGCCACAGCTTGAGTACTGCATACAGCTTTGGACACCACATTACAGGTAAGATGTGATTGCACTAGAGAAGGTACAGAGGAGATTTACAAGGATGTTGCCAGGACTGGAGAATTTTAGCTATGAGGAAAGATTGGATAGGCTGGGGTTGTTTTCTTTGGAACAGAGGAGGCTGAGCGGTGACTTACTTGAGGTGTACAAAATTGTGAAGGGCCTAGATAGAGTGGATAGGAAGGACCTATTTCCCTTAGCGGAGAGGTCAATAACCAGGGGGTATAGATTTAAAGTGATTGGTAGAAGGATTAGAGGGGAGTTGAGGAAAACTTTTTTCACCCAGTGGGTGATGAGGGTCTGTAACTCACTGCCTGAAAGTGTTATAGAGGCAGAAACCCTCATCACATTTAAAAAGTACCTGGATATGCACTTGAAGTGCCATAACCTACAAGGCTATGGACCGAATGCTGGAAAGTGGGATTAGGCTGGGCGGCTCATTTTCAGCTGGCGCGGACACGATGGGCCAAATGGCCTCCTTCTTAGCCGTAAATTTTCTATGATTCAATGATTCTATGACATCACCCAAACATTTTGCAGGACACTTTCAGACACACTTTCCTCTTTCTTGCAGGAGAAGGTGGTGCATAATAGGAGGCAGCAAGACAGAACTGGAGGAGGACAACTGCGTCTACACATCTTAACTCCCATGGAGGAGTCAGTGCTGGCCATCATTGGAAGGGCCATCGCTCAGGTTGTGTGGCCACTGGCTGTGCTGGAGGTATCAATATTGAGGGTCCCTGCATAACTAATCTTCCTTCTCTCTTCCCACTTCTCCCTCATCCTGCAACTTTTCTGACTCACGTGCTGCAGATGGTTTAAGCACGCTCTTCTCTCCCCTCAGCACAACTCAACCTGTGTCCCTTTGTCATTTCAGATACCGAAGAACAGGAACCGGCACAGTCAGAGGAGGGAGAGGAAGAAGACAATGATGATGAAGAGACACCATCATTCAATCTTACACTCGCATCCACCAGCTCAAAGATTGACACTGCGCGTACTTTAGAGGCTAGGATAGAGGAGGGATCAGCACGTGGTGAGACACCGGGCACCAACGCGCAGGAGCCAGGGTCGGGGGAACGGATGCTGAGGTACCAGCTCACCAGAGGGCGAATTCGCTCACTAGTTCTGCTGCAGAGGATTCAGATGATGACTTCGATGGGCCAGGCTACAGGTGAAGGCTGATGGGTGTGCACAACCAAATGCTTGATGCACAGGAAAGCCTGCCAGAAAGCCTGCGCACAATGTCAAGGGGCATGGAGGAGTCCAGCTCCAACTTGGCACAGGGCTTTGCGCAGAACATGGATCCCATCCTTTCACACATGGAACAGGTGGTCACCTCCATCAGCACACCTGTGAAACCCACCATGATGCAGCGTCTGATGAATGTCACAGCTTCCATTGCAGCACAAACATCTTCCATCAAAGGTCTGACTGCTGCTATCATGGCTCTGGGCACCACTATTGAAAGGGGCTTCCAGGGCATCACAGCAGTCCAGCAATCTATTCTCCAACAGATCACCAGGATTGCTGAGGCACCGCCTCTGGAGAGTGACACTGGCACCATGGAAGACGAACCTGCTGTCCTCTCTCAGGTTGACAGCATTCCTGCTCCCACCCCTGTCCCACCACCAGTGCCCTTGCTGTTGGCTGTTAGCCAGCCAGGCCAGACTGTTGCAGCCCAGGCCGAGATGGTGCAGTCTGAAGCTGGGCCCTCCCGGCCCAGAACTGCTCGGGGTTGTCCTCCAAGGCCATCTGCAGTCTCCTCAATTGAAGTGGAGATGCCGGTGATGGACTGGGGTTGACAATTGTAAACAATTTTACAACACCAAGTTATAGTCCAACAATTTTATTTGAAATTCACAAGCTTTCGGAGGCTTCCTCCTTCCTCCTTCCTCCTTTTCCACATTCACCTGAGGAAGGAGGAAGCCTCCGAAAGCTTGTGAATTTCAAATAAAATTGTTGGACTATAACTTGGTGTTGTAAAATTGTTTACAATCCTCAATTGAAGGTCAGCAGCCTTCACCACCCATGCTCCAGCCACTGGGGATGTACCTCATAGGAGCACTACGAAAGGTAAAGGCACACGAACAACAGGCACTAAGGAAATGCACAAAGGTGAATAGTCTCATTTTGTTTGCATAATTTTATGTGTGAATTTATAAATGTGCATTTGAATTTGCATTTGGCAGTGGTTTTTATTTCTGCAAAGAGCTGAGGGAGGAACCAATGTTTAATCATTAGGAGGACGATTTGATGGTCATGTGGGAGAGGAAAGGTAAGGAATGTGGGATTGTTGGTGAATGGGGAGGTGTAGTTGAGGTTACTGGTGTTGCTCATTAATAATCTGATCACACAGAGCCCTGGCAGAAAAGGCCTGTCTACGTTGTAGCCTCCCTTCCTCTTCCTCTACATCCTGCTGCACTTCCTCCTCCTCCTCCTCCACCACTTCCTCCTCTGCCTCTTCCTCCTCCTCTTCCTCTTGCTCAGGTTCTCACCTGATAGGCGGTGGCAAGGTTAAGATTGGCTGAATTGTGGCGTTCCAAAATTTCACCGGTTGCTTCAAATCAGCATTGCACACTGATTTGCGTCATTGTCTCCCTTTTCTACATGCAGCCGGCGGTCATTAAGTGCACGGGCGCAAATCCCTTTACCAAGATGGCGTCCTGCGCGCTTCTCGTCAGAAGTGTGCATGGGCATCTCAGGCGCCATTTTCGGGACTTAGGTGTCCACGTAGCATCTACAAAATGGGCGGCTCCCGTCAGACATTGTGTTTTCCCACCATCATTAAATCGGTTTCTCCCAGAAAAAATCACTAGGAGCATGAAGTTTTGGCTGCCTGATTGCAGGAACATACAAACAACATGACACAATACCTACACACTGAGCTTCAGAGTTCTGCATAACTACCTGATTTACCTTTTTAAAATTGTATATAACTTCAGTGAATTTTTGTGCTCATCAAAATAAAGGATATCAGTGTTGGGAATGGAACATTTTTTCCACCCAATTTTGTCAGCAATGAATTGTCCCAAGCATGATGAAGAACGAAGCTCCCTTATTCTGCCCAATAATGTGCCTTAACCCCAAACTAAGGAGAGCACTCTATTGCACCAGTACAAATGTCTTCCATTTCCCTCAGTCGTCATCCTCATCATTTCCACAAGTGTGATTTTCATGTGAGTAATGAACTGCACTTAGCTCTCAGAAGTTTTGTGCCACTGGAAACTGGGTTGAAAATGCCACAGCTGATATCAGCCTTTCTCTTGGTAGCACTGTCCACTCTGAGTTAGACGGTCGTGGGTTCAAGCCCCACTCCATTCCAGAGACTTGAACTCATAATTCAGGCTGACGCATCAGTGCAGTACTAAGGGAGTGCTGCACTGTCGGAGATGCCATCTTTCAGATGCAACGTTAAACTGAGGCCCTATCTGCCTTCTCAAGTTGCTACAGGGTACAGTAGTGTAGTGATTATGTTACTGGACTAGTAATCTATCCCAATTTTTATTTCCATCACTATCACCCGTTTTACACTATCGCACAAAGTCAAGATCTACTCCATAGAAACGGATGGCACATGGGAATAGGAGAAACACCAAAATGAACTGGTTGTGCTGAATGGCCTGTTTCCCTGATATAATTCCTATGTAATTATATGTAATATAGACCCACTGTTTTATGCTCTGATGGATTAGTGGACATAATGAAGAGGTGCCCTCCAGCAACGGTATACATGGAGAACCACAGGAGCAGTCAAATTACAGTAATGTCAGCAACAGTTTCGGCCACCATGTAGTGTAGCGCACAATTAGCTGTAAGCAACACCTCAGAAAGCAATGAGCCCACATTGACTTAAGCAAAAAGCACTCCTGTCATTGATGCAGACTCATCACAGTTAGTCACAGAAGCAGGTAGTCAACTTTGTGAATCACAGGCAGCTCTCCAGTTGGCTCAGCTGTCACCCACCACTACTACTTCCTCAGCTAGAGGAGCACATAGGAGCCAGCGGACATGTGTGAGGAATACACATAGCTACATGAATCACAAGGAGCAATACAAAAGAATGCACTGAAGATTTACAGCATATGCACGCTAAACACTACATTTGCTCATTCACTAAATAACATTTTGTCACTTTTGATATTTCTCGTGGTTTGCCATTCTTTTACTGTGCAGAAAAAGAATAATTTTTTCAAAGTCAACCAAACTGAACATGCAGTTCAGAGCCAAACCTAAACAGATAAATTAACTGGCAGCTCCCTGCTTATAAGTAGAAGGTTAAAGTGGTCAATTGCAGGTCTCAGTAGAAGCAAAAGACAATTTTAATTGGGGCAGATTGTATACATATCTGACCAGCCCATGAATCTGAAGCATAGCCTAAGCAACCCAAATGTTTGCTGACTGTGCATCATTGCCTTTCATCTCTACTGAAGCGCACAGAGTTGTGCTGAGGCCTCGCCACCTATGTGTGCACCTTGTTGGCCATATCTCTAAGGGACCAGCCCTCCAACCTTCCTTTTCCTTCAAAGAGCTATATCAGGTTTAATTATTTCAGAATGAAAGCATCGTGTATACTCCTCTGGAAGTGTGCACTGATAGGCATTATTTTATGGTGGTGGTTACATACCATTGTACATTGATGATATAATGTATGCCATTTATGCTATTTATATAATGTATGCTATTTATGTATGCCATTAAATTGTTGGTAAGCACACAAATTCTAGTCACCATTGCCCTCAGCTTTTATGCCACAAATTTCTTCCAGGCATCCATGGAGGCTTTAACAGGAGTCAGTTGCTATGCCTTCCACTACATTGATGACCTATGCACTGGGGAAGTGAGCAATTTAATAAAAGTGTTGCTGCCTTTGTTGTTGCTGCTGATGATCACTGCTGATGATGCTGCTGATGATCACTGCTGAATTGTATACAGGTGGGTGCAAGGTAAAGCAGGGCTTCCGTTAACTCCTTAATGTAGCAATTGAGGGGGCTATCCCCTTAACCAATCAGATTAAAGCACTTGGTGTGCCGTGAAGAATCAGAACCAGGAAATGTAAGTTAGAATAGTGAATTTAATGTCAGATCAGGTACAGAAATTGAAACAAAGAGAGAGTAAGAAATATTGAATTAAGAGACCAAGATAAAAGAGACAGAAAGAAAAACTAAATAAAAATGTAAATTTTTTTTTAAATGTCCTACAACAATTAAAATTTGAAGGAATGAGATTCCACATTTGTAAAAGTTAATTTTCAGGCCAGAGACGTTGTTTGGCAGTCATTAAGACTTACCACGCCATTAAAAGTGTGCTTCGACTTAAAAAACTTGGCGTATTTTTTTTTGGTGTGATTAGTTTGGATCCATCAGAGCAGTGCAGGAACTTCACGCCATTCCATTCATTTGAACAGTGAGTCAGCCTGCGAGATGTTGTTATCGCGAAGCTTACGGAGGAGCAGGGCATCTGGTAGAACAACTTCCAGATTTCCACATTTAACTGCATATATGCAGTCGCCGGAAGTTGCTGTATCATTTGCACTGAAATAACGGTGAGCGTTGTTAGGCTCACCTTTATTTTCGCAGTAAAATCTGGCCCAATAAAATGGTACACAGAGAAAATTCAAAGAACACAGCAAAGTATTTGTTACAAATATCACTAACGGCAATTTTACCCTCATTATTTGGGCAGACTGATGGATGCTTTGCCCTGCATCTGGCTGATGTGATGAGTGATGGATTTTGAGGCTAAAGAGGGAAGCGTTCCATTCCACAGCACTTCTATCCCTCACTTTGATAAGCACAAAGATTCACCCCAAAAAAGGTCAGGAAATTGGTTTAGGCCTGTTTTCAAGCCCAAAATAGGCAACATGCTCTGAATGCCAGAAGACGGAGGCCCAAAGCTCGTCTGAAATTGGGCATCGGGCCTCATCAGCATATTTTCAGCGAGATGCATATCCCAGAGGTTGCCTGCCAGTTTAGAGAGGACCAATTTGGGCCGGTTACGACGCCGGCAGTGACCCTCAGGTAGGTCCATGGGGGGAGGAGCGAATGGCCTGCAGTATTGCTGTGGAGCTGGGAGAAGTACTTCTGTTCCTCCTAGCTCCACATCAGAGGTAAGTTTAAAAAGTTATAACTTACCTCTTTGTTGGCGACCTACAGCGACCTTTTAAGCACTGCTGATTAGGACTCTATAGAAATTAAAAACCTGAGTGGAGCATGGGGGAGGGTCCTTAAACAGGTGTTAGGCCGGTCATTAGCATAAGCAAGGGACCTAACACCTGATTAAGACGGCCTCCAGGGATGCCTGAATAGTGCCCGCGCCGAATTGCCGTGGCACATATTTCAGCCACTCTTAGAATGCGGGAAATAACCCCATCAAATTGGTCATTTTTGCCCCTATTTCATGCCTGATAAACGGGTGCAATAAGGACTCATTTCCCCATCCAATGTACTTGAATAGAAATTAAAACAATGTTATAACTTCTTAAATGACTACTAGCACAAAATATAATTCACTGCTTTTCTTTCTTCCCAATGAAGCAGTTATTAGTGTTTGTTAAACAGGAGATGTAGAATTTTGATATGTTTTGTGAGTGCCCTTTGGGCGTGTATATTTTCCTCCAGACTTTGTACAACTGAATCTTCTTGTGTATTTAGGCCACATGAGAAAAAGATAAAATTCTGAAGTCTCTGAAAGGAAAATAAACACATAGCTGTACTCTTCTTACTGAGCTTTGTCTACAAATCTTCATAAAGGGAATGGTGAACACAGATTATATATCTGTCCCTGAATTAATTTTGAATGTAGTCAGTGATAATTTGACAAGAAAAGCAATCAAATCACATTAATAATGATCCATTCCATCATCCTTAACCACCGCTGTTATTGCTGGAGATGAAACTAATCCTCCCTTTATGACTTCTTGTTTTTCTTGTGCAACCATTACTAACTCCAGTGATGGAAATAAAGACAATGATGAGGTTGCATTGTATGATTGAATAGGTCCTGCAGAAAAAGCTCGAGCCTCCATTCCAAACTGGAAGTCATTGGTTTTGGTTAAAGCATTTTACTAATAGAAAGCAAAATTCTGCAGATGCTGGAAATCAGAAACAAGAACAGAAAAAAAACTGGAAACACATAGCAGGTGAGTCAGCATCTGCGGAGAGAACAGATAGTTTACACTTTGGACGGGATCTTCAGGATGGAGGACGAGGAGAAAAAAATATTTTTCAATGTCACCCAAAGTGTAAACTATCTGTTCTCTCTGCATATGTGTGTATATATAAACACAAACAAATAGAGAGGAAGCATCAGTGGAATGAAATAGCAGATCAACTAAATGAAGTAAAAGAGAGAAACATGTAAGAAATAAAAAAAGATTAGAGAAACAAAGGATATGTAAATAACTAAGAAAGTGTGAGATCTGAGGAAAATGTGGGAAGATGGGAGATGGAAAAGATGGTAAACCTGAAATTAATAAAGTTTACTTTAATAAAGTACTTGCAGCAGTTTAAATATCATCTGCCTAGTTCCCCAGTGATTCAGTTGGTTTATCCACAGATTAGTTAAGCCATACAGAGCAGGAAGGTCCTGGGGTTTGATGCCGAGTTAGCTGATCTTAGCTGGGACAGTGATAGGAGTAATGCAATTGACCTTGGTGCCTCTGCATTATGGAGGAGAATAAAAGCAGCTAATGTTTTACTAACCAGCGCCACCTCCTGGAAGTGTATTTATGTGGACAGCAGCTGAGGACAGAATCAGGCTGGGCTTGTAACATGGTCAAAGACTCCATTGATGCTGACTGTCAAGACTTACATGTGAATAACAGCCACTTTAGGAAGGTACTGGCTAGCATGGAATCATACTCTAGCAAGGATCCAATATCTTCAGGAGGGAAGACAAGGGGAAAAAAGTATTTTTCAATGTCATGCACTTCATAACAGCTGGCTCAAAGCGACTATGGAGGAGATCTGAGAGAAAATAGATGGACTTTATACTCCTTCATTACCACATAACGGCCTGGATAGACCGTAAATGTTAAGACGCAAACGCTTTGCAAAGGGTTAAATTAAGGTTCTGAAAACAGCAGCTGCAGAAGGTGTCAAGTGTGTTGAGGTGTTAAGTCTAATATTTACCATTTAGGCCTGCTAACAGGCCTATGTTAAAATTGGTAATGGATGGAATGTCAAACAGCTTCCCGTTACCTTGACTAACTGTGACTCAGAACTTCTCTGGTGCCTGAATTTCCAACAACTCCGCCACGCTGATGGCCGTTGGAAGTTACCACATCTCCGGCCTCTCACTTGCCGGGCAGATCATTGGAGGCCACTATGCTGAGTGAGACTAGTCATACCGACCACTTCAGTAGCCGAAGTGGGACGCACTTAGAAGTCCACATCTGGGTTGTGGTCTGGACTCCCAACACATGAGAGAATGTTTTTTTTGTTATTGGCCCCCAAGGGAGCACTGGGGGCTTTTTTCTGTGGGATAGGGGGGGGCGCGACACCTTCCATCTGGCCCGGATTCCTCCGTCACAGCGTGCAGCTTTTTTCAGTGAGTGGGTGCATTGCTAGTGGCGCAGGCACTCACCCAAGCTATTCCAATGAAGGGACCTCCCCCTCACCCCATAAACCTTGGCAGGGTGCCACCTCCACTGATTTTCGGCCTCACTCTCTTTAGACTCTGGTCTTACCATTCTCTCTCAGGGCATCACAGGACCAATAACTATTGTACTTTTACAGGATGCAGGGGTCTGGAGGTCTGAACTGAATCGTAGGCTAAGCAAATAGCCACGGCAGGTCTCCAAAAGGAAGATAGAAGTGAGCATTACATAAATACAGTGCAAGCAAGAAAGCAGTTAATATTGTTTGTACTGTTCTGTAGTCCCTTGTTGCCCAGATCTAGGCTTATTTAGTGTTTTTACATTGTTAAGAATACTCGAGTTGTACATTTTAAAAAATCGTTTAGCTTATTTGAGTGTTTATAGCATTGAAGTAATTTGGTTTGATTTCCTTGGGCAATAAAGCTTTTATTACTGGAAAGGCAGTGTCGTGGAAAGATGCAACTGTGTAAAGGCTTATAAAATTATATATTTGACAGAACTGTGCAAAAGCCACACCTCAATAGTTTGCACTTGGTAAATCTGGCACTTTCCCAGCAGCCCCCAAAATGGCAACTCAGAACAGATTGTTCAAAACTAAATCAAAAGCAAAATACTGTGGATGCTGGAAATCTGAAATAAAAATGCTGGAAATACTCAGCAAGTCAGATAGAATCTGTGGAGAAACAAACAGAGATAACGGGCCCGATATTAGGAGGGTGGCGGGTAACGCACCCAGTGAAATCGGGGTGCTCTGCACGGAATCGCAGGCTAATTGGACCCACTTACCTGTGCTTCCAGGTTTTGCGCTGGAAAGCTGCGCAGCGGGCGGACTGTGCATGCGCAGCATAGGCTGTCCGCTGGAGGAGCCCTATTTAAAGGGGCAGTCCTCCACTGACTGATGCTGCAGGAAATAGGAAAAATTACAGCATGGAGCAGCCCAGGGGGAAGGCTACTCCCAGGTTTAATGATGCCTCACACCAGGTATTATTGGATGGGGTGAGGAGGAGGGGGATGACAGAGATCTTCCCCCCCACCCCCACCCCCGCCGCCGGCGGGCGGGAGGAAGCGGCCTGGCTCAAGGTGGCAGAGGAGGTCACCTGCACCACCAACATATCGTGCACCTGTATACAGTGCAGGAGGCGCTGCAATGATCTAAGTAGGTCAGCCGAAGTGAGTACACTTACCTGTTCCCCTACACTCCGTCTGCCACATCACCGCCCCCACCCAACATCTCCTTCTGTACTGCCAACACTACTCTATCACATCACTCCTCACACCCACTCAAAGCTCATCCTCATCTTACCTGCACTTACTCATCTCGCCACTACCACTCAACCCAATCCTCACACAATCTCATGGCTCTATCTCATACTCACCCTCTCATGCATCTCTTTCACGGTCAGCCTCACTCAACCTGCCACTACCTGTGCTGCAGCCACAGGGCATGCATCACATATGTGCAGTAGGAAGCGTAAGGCAAACGTGTAGTGAGCATGAAGGGGATGCACAAGGGTGTTTGAGGGTTTGTCATGGTGTTTACCTATATTTAATTTCTGATCAACTCACATAACATATATTGGCACCACTACTGCCATGTCTTTGCGAATCTTGTCTGGTTTGTGCAATAATGCCCTTTCCTGAGGATCACTATTAAGACCCACAACTAATGCCACCCATTGTGTCACTGCAGAGTGGGTGTAGGTGTATTTGCAGGGCTCTTTTGTGCAAACAACTGAGAGACGTCGGCGATGTCCCCGGTGGCACCCTGGAAGGATGCGAAGGAGAAGTTGTTGAGGGCAGAGGTGACTTTGACAGCGACAGGTAAGAAGATGGTGCTCGGGCCAGCCGGGAGCAGCTCGGCATGAAGGAGGCTGCAGATGTCCACAACTACATGTCGAGTGACTCTGAGCCTCCATGTACACTGCTGATCAGAGAGGTCCAGGAAGCTGAGCCTTGGTCTGTAGACCCTGTGGCGAGGGTAGTGCCTTCAGCGATGCATCTCTCTCTGCGGTTGCCCTCCCTTCTGCTGTGCAGGTGGATGTGTCACAGCACTGTGTTGTGGGGCTCCACGTGTCAGAGGTGGACGGCATGGCCGGCGAGGCTGGTGATGGTGTTCGCCCTCCGAGGAGGTCATGACTGCAGCTACGGCGGCCCCCATCCGGAAGATGTACATTTGAGGGGGTCCGCAGGGTAGGCACATGTGTCTGGACACCGGGGTAAGTGTGCAAGTTTGTGAATTTTATTGTTAGGAGGAGGGTAGTGGAGGCCAAATTTTGGCAACAGTGACAGAGTAGCCTCCTGCAATGAGTGAGGGTCTCCACCCCCCCCCCCCCACCTGTCAAATGGACCTTTGCAGCTGCCACAGGCTGATGGCTGCAACACGTCCATTTGAACTGGGAGTGTTTCCCCCAGTACGGGAAACAGTCTCAGTTCATTGCAAAATCCCACCCCTCCTAAAATGTTATGTTAATCAGGTCTCTAAATGACCTGAAATACCTTAATGATCACTTTAAGTGACACCCCGCCGGCTTTAATTGCCGGCAGGAGTCCCACATGCGGGGGCTGCGCGCGCATGTCAGCGCGTCAGTGGGGAACCCGGAAGTCGGCGGATTGGAGTCAGGCTCCAGACCCACCCCGGGAATCCCCGATTTTCGAGCCCCCCCACCGCGAACGCACCCGCTCGGGGGTGCGAAAATCGAGCCCAACATTTCAGGTCGAAGACCTCTCGTCAGAACTGGAAGAAGTTAAAGATTTAACCGTTTTTAAGCAAGTACAGAGCCAGGGAACGGAGTGGGATGGGGGGGGCGGTGTGGAAAAAGTGGGGAGGAGGAAAGAACAAAAGGGAAAGTCTGTGATAGAGTGGAGGGCAGGAGTGATTAAATGACAAAAGGGATGAAGGTGGAAGGCAAGGAGGGTGGTAATGGGACAAGAAAAGAAACAAAAGATGGGTCTAGAGGAGGTGTAAATGGCACCCTCCTTGCCTTGCACCATCACCCCTTCTGTCATTTAATCACTCCTGCCCTCCACCCTATCACAGACCTTCCCTTTTGTTCTTTCCTCCCCTTCCCCGCCCCTTCCACTCTGCCTGACTTTGTACTTAAAAACGGTTACATTTTCAATTTCTCCCAGTTCTGACGAAAGGCCTTCAACCTGAAACATTAACCCTGGTTCTTTCTCCACAGATGCTGCCTGACTTGCTGAGTGTTTCCAGCATTTTCTGTTTTTATTTCAGATTTCCAGCATCCGCAGAATTTTGCTTTTGTATCGGTGTTTAATTCACGGCCACTTCTCTCCCAGGAATGCCCACCTTGAAGAAGTTCTGCTCTTCTCTCCGACGGGATTTCCTTTTGTCTCTTTTACCTCGTTCACCTTCATTGCTTTCTGTTTCCCTTCTCATGTTTGATCAGGTATCTACTGAAACTCGCTTTCACAGCCACATCTCTTTCCCCAGCAACTGTCTCCGGCTCTGATTTATTCCACGTAGATTCCAACTTAAATTCCACCCTTCATGTTTCAGATCCACCCATGATTACAGATATCGCCACGATATTCAGTGTTCCTTGAACCACTGCTCTCGCCGCTTCCTGAAATCCACGCTCGATGCCATGCCCCGCCACATGCACACTCTCGACCTCTCTCTTCAGCAGCACTGACTCAATGTACTTCAGAGTTGTCCTGGTCGCAGTTCCATTTCATCCTTCGCCTCATCCAGTGCTTTAACAAAAAACATTTTTTCTTCCTTTCAGGTGTTAAGGAACGCAAGCTTCAACAACTCTTAGATACCAACGCCCCTCCTGATCCTTCTTTCCCTTCATTTTCCTCTGATACCATCCTTCCCTCCAATCTCATCTTTTGTCATGTTTTCACAATCCCCTCTGACCTTCCCCTCTCTGACCCCGAACGATCAGTCCATAGCAAAGGCCTCAGCTTCATTCCCTTACGCCCCCAACGCAATGAACTTCAAGCTCAACACGATGCTGAGCTCTTCTTCTGTTGCCTTTGCCTTTACGCCCATTTCTTCGGCCAGGAGTCTTCCCCCCGCACAGTGGACCCTTTCTCCCGCCTTCAGAATTCTCGTTCCAACTGGACCCCTCCCTCTGGCCTCTTACCTTTTCTTGATCTTATCATTGCAAACTGCCAGCGTAACATCGGCCGTCTCAATTTCTCTACTCCCCTCACCCACTCTAACCTACCTCCCTCTGAACTCGCAGCACTCCGTTCTCTCAGGTCCAACCCTGACATTGTCATTAAATTGGGTGACAAGGGCAGCGGTGTTGTTATTTGGCCTACAGACCTCTACTTTGTGGAGGCTGAATGCCAACTCTCCGACGCCTCCTTCTACCTCCCTCTGGAATATGCCCCTACTGTCAAACATCAAGCCATCGTTTCCAAGACCGTCACTGACCTCATCTCTTCTGGAGATCTTCCCCCCACGGCCTGCAACCTCATAGTCCACCAACTCCACTCAGCCCGCATCTACTTCCTTCCCAAGGTCCACAAACAGGACTGCCCTCGTAGACCTATCGTTTCAGCCTGTTCTTGCCCGCGGGACTTATTTCTTCCTATCTCGACTCTATTTTTTGTCCCCTTGTCCAGTCTCTTCCGTCCTACATCTGAGACTCTTCCGACACCCTCCGCCTCTTTAACAGTTTCCAGTACTATTCAGGTTCCCTCCTTCACCTCTTTTTCCGTTACATTGATTACTGTATCGGTGCCGTTTCCTGCTCTCGCCCCAAACTGGAAAATTTCATCAACTTTGCTTCCATTTTCCACCCTTTCCTCATCTTCACATGGTCCATCGCCGACTCTTCCCTTCCCTTCCTCGAGTTCTCAATCTCCATTTCTGGGGATAGGCTGTCAACCAATATCTATTATAAGCCCATCAACTCCCATAGCTACCTTGATTATACTTCCTCCCACCCTGCCTTCTGTAAGGACTCCATTCCCTTCTCCCAGTTTCTCTGTCTCCGTTGCATCTGTTCTGACGATGTCACCTTCCATGCCAGTGCTTCCGATATGTCTTCCTTTTTCCTCCACCGAGGATTCCCCTCCACTGTAGTTGACAGGACCCTCAACCGTGTCCATCCCATTTCCTGCACTTCTGCCCTCACCCCTTCCCCTCCCTCCCAGAACAATGATAGGGTCCCCCTTGTCCTCACCTTCCACCCCACCAGCCTCCACATTCAACGCATCATCCTCCGTCATTTCCACGACCTCCTTCGTGATGCCACCACCAAACACATCTTCCACCCCCTCCCCTTTCAGCATTCCAAAGGGACCTTTCCCACCACCACATCCTGGTCCACTCTTCCATCACCCCTAACACCCACTCCTCTTCCCAAGACACCTTCCCGTGTGAACGCAGGAGATGCAACACCTGCCCTTTCACCTCCTCCCTTCCCATTGTCCAGGGCCCCAAACACTCCTTCCAGGTGAAACAGCGATTTACTTGTACTTCTTTCAATTTAGTATACTGTATCCGCTACTCACAATGTGGTCTCCTTTACATTGGGGAGACCAAACACAGACTAGGTGATCGCTTTGCTGAACACTTCCGCTCAGTCTGCAAACGTGACCCTGACCTGCCGGTCACTTGGTATTTTAATTCTCCGTCCCATTCCCACTCTGAACTCTCTGTCTTCAGCCTCTTACAATGTTCCAATGAAGCTCAACGGAAGCTCAAGGAACAGCACCTCATCTTTCGATTAGGTACTTCCAGACCTCCAGGAACCTTCCAGACTCAACATTGATTTCGATAACTTCAGATCATAACCACTGCTCCCATTTTTTCGAACAGCAGGTGCCAGTAATGGTTCTGATGTTGCCATTTACAGCTCCTCTAGACCCATCTTTTGTTTCTTTACTTGTCCCATTACCACCCTCCTTGCCTAGCACCATCATCCCTTTTGTCGTTTAATCACTCCTGCCCTCCACTCTATCACAGGCCTTCCCTTTTGTTCTTTCCTCCCCTTCCTCCCCCCCCACCCTGTCTTCCACTTTCCCTGGCTCTGCACATGCTTAAAAACTGTTAAATCTTCAACTTCTCTCAGTTCTGAAGAAAGGTCTTCGACCTGAAATGTTAACTCTTTCTCTACAGATGCTGCCTGACTTGCTGGGTATTTCTAGCATTTTCTGTTTTTATTTTTGTTCAAAACTAAGCCTGGATGAAAATATCCCTGAAGCTTTTATCAGTTAATTTACACCATTTTTTAAATGAGTTCATAATATAAATTCCACAACTTCCCCTGGTACCCTTCTGGAGTTTGAGTATGAAGAAGAAAGGTATGACAGACAGGCTTGGTTATTTACTTTTCCTACATCCAATCAGAAATTCTTTTGCTGGAAAATAAAACTAGCTGTGTAGAGAAATATTACATTTATGCTCGATCCCAAATGGCTTTATCAAAGCTTATCCACTTAAGTATGTTATTGGACAAAGCTGGGTTCTCCTTCCTTCAGTTAAGACAAGAGTGATTTTCGGTATAGAGAGAAGGTGAGTTGATTCCCAGCACTGGAGCACAGAGCCTCAGAACAAGTTTGTATTTCACTGGCAAGGGCTTTCAGTGCATATATGCTTGGCAAATAACCTTTAATTTAGTCATTCTTAGGAAATGTTTTACTGCTTTATGTGCTCTCTGTTATATGGGGTCTTTTTACCTTACGTTAACCCCATCAACAGAGGGATTATTTTTGAATGATATGTTACTTCTGATTCAGAGATGGCTCACAGTAAAGGACTAGTTTTGACCATGAGGCACTATATTCTCCACCTCCTCACTTTGCTTCTGTTCACTTAATGTCAGGCAAGTATAAGAGTTGCCCAAAATTACAAAGCAATCACTTACTTCAGTAATTTTTTTAAAAAGGTACATTCTCTCCCATAATATCTAAGCAGAAACTACATAGCAGACTTTGCGTTCATTTGAACAGAATACAACTGATCGATCAGGGTTGGATCTAATTAGAAATGCATGGCGAACCTGGAAATGAACAGCATTGAGCCTCACAATTACAGTTCATTTAATGGAGAGTGGAATATCCAGCAAGGCAGCTCTTAAAGAGCTGCAGCTGCCTTAAAAGGGATCATATTCATTGGAAGAAAAAGCACAGAACAGGGGCGAGATTTTCTTCAATAGCTAAGATATGGAGTTTGAAGCTCAATTCGGGGTCCACCAGAACACCAAGTTTAAGCATTGTCTGGTTCATCCTGAGCAAGGAACTAGGGATTGGAATAGAATCAGGAGCAAGTTTATGTAGTTTATGACAGGAGTCGAAAGAATGCACTCTAGTTTACCAATGTTCAGTTGGAGGAAGTTCTGGCTCATTCACAACTTGATGTCGGATAGGCACTCCGATCGAACAGAGATGATCATGGAATTGAGGGCGGTGGATACATATAGAAATCAGCCCCTGGGCTCTGGATAGTCTCTGAGGGGCAGCATGTAAATGAGGAAAAGGAGGAGCCTGAGGACATAACGTTGGGGTATTCCAGAGGCCACCAGGTGGAGATGGCATTCACTGGAGATGTGCTAAGTATGGTGGGATATTAAGTACTTACTTACTAAAAGGACATGCCTGCTCTTTATTGCCCATTTTATCACAACGTTCCAGTTAGAAAATCAGGAAATTGCTCCATCAGATTATCGACTTTACTCGCATAAGAATTGGGCCTCTAATGAAGTTCTTACACATAGAATCATAAAAAGTTACGGCACAGAAGGAGGCCATTCGGCCCATCGTGTCCGTGCCAGCCGATAAAGACCTATCCATCTTAATCCCAATTTCCAGCACTTGGACCGTAGCCCTGTAGGTTACGGCACTTCAGGTGCACATCCAAGTACTTTTTAAATGAGTTGTGGGTTTCTGCCCCTACCACCCTTTCAGGCAGTGAGTTCCAGACCCCTACCACCCTTGGGGTGAAAAAAATTCTCCTTAGCTCCCCTCTAATTTTTCTACCAATGACTTTAAAACCATGCCCCTGGTCACTGACCCCTCTGCTAAGAGAAATAGGTCCTCACAATCTACTCTATGTGGGCCCTTCAAAATTTTGTACATCTCAATTAAATCACCCCTCAGCCTCCTCTGTTCCAAAGAAAATGACCCCACCCTCTCTAGTGCAATCACATATTTCCTTTAATGTGGTGACCAGAACTGTGCACAGTACTCAAGCTGTGGCCCAACTAGTGTTTTACATAGTTCTAGCATAACCTCCCTGCTTTGCCTCGGCTAATAAAGGCAAGTATCCCATACGCCTTTTTAACCACCTTATCTACCTGTCCTGTTACCTTCAGGAATCTGCAGACATGTACTCCAAGGTCCCTCCATTCCTCTACACCTCTCAGTATCGTCCCATTTATTGTGTATTCCCTGGCCTTGTTTGCCCTCCCCAAATGCATTACTTCACACTTCTCTGGATTGAATTCCATTTGCCACTTTTCTGCCCAACTGACCAGTGCATCAATAGCTTCCTGCTGTCTACAGTTTTCCTCCTCATTTTCAACCACATGGCCAACTTTTGAATCATCTGCAAACTTCTTAATCATGTCCCCTACATTTAAGTCCAAATCATTAATACATACCCCAAAAAGCGAGGGACCTGGCACTGAGCCCTGTGGAACCCTACTGGAAACAGCCTTCCATTACCCTTTGCTTCCTGCCACTGAGCTGATTTTGGATCCAACTTGCCACGTTCCCTTGGATCCCATGGGCTTTTACTTTTCTGACCAGTCTGCCATGTGGGACCTTGTCAAAAACCTTGCCAAAATCCATGTAGACTACATCAAATACGTTACCTCATCGACCCTCCTTGTTACCTCCTCAAAAAATTTAATCAAGTTTGTAAGTCACGATCTTCCCTTAACAAATCCATGCTGACTGTCTTTGATTAATGCATGCCTTTCTAAATGATGATTAATACTGTCCCTCAGAATTGTTTCCAATAATTTGCCCACCACCGAGGTAAGACTGACTGGCCTGTAATTACTCGGTCTATCCTTTTCTCCCTTTTTAAACAATGGTAGAACATTAGCAGTCCTCCAATCCTCTGGCTGCACGCCTGTAGCCAGAGAAGATTTGAAAATGATGGTCAGAGCTGCCACTATTTCCTCCCTTGCTTCTCCTAACAGCCTGGGATACATTTCATCTGGGCCTGGAGATTTATCTAGTTTCAAAGATGCTAATCCCCTTAACATTTCCTCCTTCACTATGTTTATCCCATCCAATATTTCACACTCCTCCTCCTTAACTACAATGTCTGCATCGTCCCCATCTTTTGTGAAGACTGACGCAAAGTATTCATTAAGAACCATACCCACATCTTACACCTCCACACATAGGTTACCTTTTTGGCCTCTAATAGGCCCTACTCTTTCCTTAGTAATCCTCTTGCTCTTTATGTATTTATAAAATATCTTTGAGTTTTCCTTGATTTGACTTGTCAGTATTTTTTGATGCCGTCTCTTTGCTTTCCTAATCTTTTTAATTTCATCCCTGCACTTTCTATACTCCTCTAGGCTTTCTGCAGTATTGAGCTCTCGGTGTCTGACGTAAGCTTCCCTTTTTTGCCTTATCTTACCCAGTATGCTCCTTGACATCCAGGAGGCTGTAGATTTGGCATTCCCACCCTTTTTCTTTATGGGAACATATTTGCTCTGAACCTCACTATCTCCCCTTTGAATGTCTCCCACTGTTCTGACACCGATTTACCTTCAAGTAGCTGGAAATGAAAATCAGACAGGTTCTATAACGGGCAGATGAACTGCCCTGCCAATTTACCGCCCAAGTCGTGAGGAGGAAAATTACGCCCATATTGTCAGCCCCATAGAGAAAATATTCAGAGTGTTTCATATATCGTAAGTGATTGCAGAGAAACTGTGAGGCACAAATCGCTCCCGAAATAACAGAGGAGCTCAACAGCGCACTCTGTTGTTAGTGGCGAATTGAAGGAGCAAGTTCCGGCATTTGCACATGCTCAGTGAAACGTGGAAATCCAGAACTCGCTCCCAGTGATATGACAGCTTTGAATTAAAGGGACATCGTACGTTGCAATCAGAGAAATCATTGAAAAAGTGCAAACTTGCTCATCTGCCCAGCTGGAAAGTAACTAATTACACCATCAAACAATTATGCTTAAAAATAAAGGTCTGAACTAAGTTTTAACAGCGTGGTAAGTCTTAACGACTGCCAAACAACTAAAGATTAACTTTTTTAAATGTGGAGTCTCCGATTACTCCTTATTTTAATAGTTTTTGGCCATTAAAATGTTTTTTAAAAATGTTTTTAATTAAAATAAATGGGAGGATACTGAGAGATGTAAAGGAACAAAGGGACCTTGGAGTGCATGTCCACAGATCCCTGAAGGTAGCAGGACAGGTAGATAAGCTGGTTAAAAAGGCATACGGAATACTTTCCTTTATTAGACGAGGCATTGAATATAAGAGCAAGGAGGTTATGCTGGAACTGTATAAAACATTGGTTAGGCCACAGCTTGAGTACTGTGTACAGTTCTGGTCACCGCATTACAGGAAAGATGTGATTGCACTAGAGAGGGTACAGAGGAGATTTGTGAGGATGTCACCGGGGCTGGAGAGTTTTAGCTATGAGAAAAGATTGGATAGGCTCAGGTTGTTTTCTTTGGAACAAAGGAGGCTGAGAGGAGATTTAATTGAGGTATATAAAATTATGAGGGGACTAGATAGAGTGGATAGGGAGGACCTATTTCCCTTGGCAGAGGGGTCAGTGACAAGGAGGCATAGATTTAAAGTAATTGGTAGAAGGTTTAGGGGGAAGCTGAGAAGAATTTTTTTCACCCAGAGGGTGGTGGGGGTCTGGAACTCATTGCCTGAAAGGGTGGTAGAGGCAGAAACCCTCAACTCATTTAAAAAGTACTTGGATGAGCACTTGAAGTGATGTAGCCTACAGGGCAATGGACCAATTGCTGGAAAGTAGGATAAAGCTGGATAGCTCTTTTTCGACGCAATGGCCTCCTTCTGCGCCGTAACTTTCTATGATTCAAAAACATTTTTAAATTGTTTTTACTTTTCCCTTCTGCCTCTTTCATTTAATTCAATTATTTCTTTGGCTTTCTATTACATTTTTTTTATTTACAATTACATACAGAATACTATCTTTCAATGAATGAAGTCTGCTTACCTGCTTGAGCAATGCAGCCTGATTCTGTGGGTGTGACTTATCTTCCTGACAGATTTTGTGGCGTGTCTTCTCTCACAGACTTCTCCAGTCCCGGCAACTCACACTGCTCAGAAGCACACAATTTTTTAAAAGTTCAAATTCAAGCAATTCGACGCCACTGAGCCCGCAGTAGGTAATTTTGTTAATTTAATTCTCAGGAGTGGCAGTGATCGTTGCCTCCCCACTCCAAGCAATTTCTGGCTCAATGTTTTCATATTGGTCCTTGCCCTGAAGAAGGAGAAAATCTTAATTCAACTGGAAATGTAAGGTCCAGATATTCCTGTTCCCCCTATACACAATTGGTAGTCAGGCAGTGCACACTGCATGGGCCTGATCGGAACCCAACTGTATTTCTTGGTTCAGGTCATTAGCATGGCCTCAGCATGGCAGGCCCTGAGAGTCAGAAATGACAGCTGGCTGCGGAGCCTTCTTGTTACTGTCCAAGCACAACAGCAAGAAGGTCTTTAGCCCCAAAGATCTTCTTCCTGATGTTGCAAAAATAAAGTATTTCACTCCAGGTGGCTCAAACCCAGCAACTACAGGCCACTCAGTTTAACCCCTCGGTGGTGGGGAAACTTTTAGAAACGATAATCCGGGACAGAATTAGCAGTCACTTGGACAAGTGTGGATTGATTAGGGAAAGCCAGCACAGATTTGTTAAATGCAAATCATGTTTAGCTAACTTGATAGAGTTTTTTGATGAGCTAACAGAAAGGGTAGATGAGGGTAATGCGGTTGATGGTGCGTATATGGACTTTCAAAAAGCGCATGATAAAGTGCCACATAATAGTTTTGTCATCAAGATTGAAGCCCATGGAATAAAGGGAGCATTAGCCGCATGGATACAAAATTGGCTAAGTAACAGGAAGCAGAGAGTAGTGGTGAACGGTTGTTTATCGGACTGTAGGGAGGTGTAAAGTGGTGTTCCCCAGGGATCAGTACCAGGACCAGAGAGACCTGGGGGTATATGTGCACAAATCGTTGAAGGTGGCAGGGCAGGTTGAGAATGCAGTTAAAAAAGCCTACGGGATCCTGGGCTTTATTAATAGAGGCATAAAGTACAAAAGCAAGGAAGTCACGATGAACCTCTATAAAACAATGATTCAGCCACAACTGGAGTATTGTGTCCAGTTCTTGGCACCACACTTTAGGAAAGATGTGAAGGCCTTAGAGAGGGTGCAGAAAAGATTTACTAGAATAGTTCCAGGGATGAGGGACTTTAGTTACGTGGATAGACTGGAGAAGCTGGGGTTGTTCTCCTTGGAACAGAGAAGATTGAAGGAGATTTAATAGAGGTATTTAAAATCATGAAGGGTCTAGAAGGGAATAGATAGAGAGAAACTGTTCCCATTTCTGGAAGGGTCAAGAACCAGAGGACAAAGATTTAAGGTGATTGGCAAAAGAACCAACGGTGACATAAGGAAAAACTTTTTTACGCGGCGAGTGGTTAAGAACTGCAATGCGCTGCCAGGGTGGGTGTTAAAAGCAGATTCAATCATGGCTTTCAAAAGGGAACTGGATAAGTACTTGAAAAGAAAAAAATTGAAGGGCTATGGGGATAGGGCGGGGGAGTGGGACTAGCTGGATTGCTCTTGCATAGAGCCGGCACGGACTCGATGGGCGGAATGGCCTCCTTCCGAGCTGTAACCTTTCTATGATTCTATGATTCCATGAAACAGATGGCATTCAGGCCCCACTCAGATCCTCCAATGTAAGCAGGGCTGAGCACAAAGCCTAATGCCTGCTTCTTATGGGAGTGGCTTCCATTAGGCGCCCAACCAGATCCCTGGAAGGAATCAGTTACATATTATTACAATGTCTGTAACTGTTGTAGGTGCAGAAACTCCATCCTCCCCTCAAGGCCAGTATAACTGTCTCTGCCACTTTTTCCTCTGCTCTGCACCCTCAAAGTAGGTGCACTTGGGACACACAGCAGAGGAATATTGAGGCCAATATCATTAGTATGTTGGTACTGGTCCTTTTGAAGTGGATACACTTTCTTAAATAGTATAGAACTTGTCAACTATTGTTAACAGGATTACTAATTTTATCATTTTGGTTTTTTTTTGGGGGGGAGGGAAGAGAATAGCCAAAAATGCCAGGTATCACTGCTCTTGTTCATTTTAACACTCAAAATAGTGGCAGCAGCTTGCTCACTTCATGATCCAGGAAGTTATGATCAAAAATAAAGAATACTTTGCAAAGTTATGTATGCAGATGATGTATTTTAATCATAAATAACTCAACTTAAATCAGTCAAAACACTGCTAAACGTTATAACAGATTTGGCAGCACTTCAGGATAGAAGATTAACTGAGACAGGACTGAGTCCCTACTCATCTCAGACTTATTCCCCATCTGTTTACTCCAGTCTTTCATTTGGACTAAAATCAGAATTTAATATTTTTGACAAATCAATGATTTGTACAAACTCAAAGCAGGTTGTGAAAGATCACTCTTATAGTAGTCAAGGAAGGGTGAAATCAAAGTTGAAATAAATTCCCATTTAATTTGATACTGAAAAATATAACCCTTAAAATATCTTCTATTCATAAAGAAAAAGAAAGAACTTGCATTTATATAGTGCCTTTCATAAACCTCAGGACATCCCAACGAGCTTTACAGCAAAGGAAGTACTTTTGAAGTATAGTCACTATTACATAGGAACATCGGGACAGGAGTAGGCCATTTAGCCCCTTGAGCCTGTAGTGTAGGAAACGTGGCAGCCAATTTGTGCACAGCAAGCTCCCACAAAAAGTAATGAGATAAATAACCAGATAATCTGCTTTTTGATGATATTGGTTGAGGGATAAATGTTGGCCAGGACACCGTGGAGAACACCCCTGCTTTTCTTCAAAAAGTGCCAGGGGACCTTTTACGTCCACCTGAAAGGGCAGACAGATTAGCATCTCAGCCAAAAGATGGCACCTCTGACAGTGCAGCATTCCCTCAGTACTGCACTGAAGTGTCAGCGAGATTATGTGCTCAAGTCTCTGGAGTGGGGCTTGAACCCACAACTTACTGACTCAGAGGCAAGAGTGCTACCACTGAGCCAAAACTGACGGTTCCAACTGTCACTGCTAGCTGCCAGAAGATGGATTCCTCCACTGCAGTGAAGTATGGACTTCTCACAACAAACATGTGGGTGAAACATCTGTCAGTTTCATATGTCTGTCCGAATAGATAACGTATAGACTCCCCCTAGAATTTAAGAGGTACTAAACAGTCCGGAGCCCTTTGCAAGCAGCCTACGGAACTCAGACCACCTCCCAAAGTCAGAATGGAACCACAAGTTAACAACAACCCACAATGGTCTGTAAAACTACCCTGCAAATAGGCAAGATCTTTGATATCCTCCTGACTCAGCCAAGATTTGATAGAGGTATTCAAAATCATGAAGGGTCTAGACAGAGTAGATAGAGAGAAACTGTTCCCATTGGCAGAAGGGTCAAGAACTAGAGGACATAGATTTAAGGTGATTGGCAAAAGAACCAAAGGTGACATGAGGAAAAACTTCTTTACACAGCTAGTGGTTAGGATCTTGATTGCACTGCCAAAGGGGATGATGGGGGTAGATTCAATCATGGCCTTCAAAAGGGAACTGGATAAGTATTTGAAAGGAAATAATTTGAAGAGCTACGGAGATAGGGCGAGGGAGTGGGACTAGCTGGATTGTTCATTGCATAGAGCTGGCATAGACACGATGGGCTGAATGGCCTCATTCCATGCTGTAACCTTCCAATGATTCTATGTTAAAGGCACTATATAAATGCAAGTAGTTGTTGTTGCTGAATTTGCAGTTCATCCAAGACTGGATGTTGGATAGCAGTCTGACAACACAGAGTCAGTGGAGGGATCGAGAGAGGTGCAGGTGGTAAGGTTGAGCTGGGCGTCATCAGCGTACATGTGGAACCTGACGTCATGTCTTCAGATGATGTCACCAAGGGGCAGCATGTAAATGAGAAATAGGATGGGGCCAAGGATGGATCCAAGGGGGACACCAGAGGTAACGATGCGGGGCCAGGAAGAATCATAGAATCATAGACAGCTTACGGCACACAAGGAGGCCATTTAGCCCATCATGTCTGCGCTGGCTGAAAATGAGCCATCCAGCCTAATCCCACTTTCCAGCACTTGGTCCATAGCCTTGTAGGTCATGGCACTTCAGGTGCATATCCAAGTACTTTTCAAATGAGTTGAGGGTTTCTGCCTCCGCCACCCTTTTAGGCTGTGAGTTCCAGATCCCTACCACCCTCTGGGTGAAAAAAAATTTCCTCAGCTCCCCTCTAATCTTTCTACCAATCATTTAAATCTATACCCCCTGGTTATTGACCTCTCTGCTAAGGGAAATAGGTCCTTCCTATCCACAATATCGAGGCCCCTTACAATTTTGTACACCTCAATTAAATCACCCCTCAACCTCCTCTGTTCCAAAGAAAACAACCCCAGCCTATCCAATCTTTCCTCATAGCTAAAATTCTCCAGTCCTGGCATCATCCTCATAAATCTCCTTTGTATCCTCTCTAGAGCAACCATCTTCAGCCAGAAGTGCCGATTGGATGATCCATCTCAGCCTCCTTCCAATATCCCCGGCATCACAGAAGCCAGTCTTCAGCCAATTCGATTCACTCCACGTGATATCAAGAAACGACTGAGTGCACTGGATACAACAAAGGCTATGGGCCCCGGCAAAATCCCGGCTGTAGTGCTGAAGACTTGTGCTCTAGAACGAGCCGTGCCTCTAGCCAAACTGTTCCAGTACAGCTACAACACTGGCATCTACCCGACAATGTGGAAAATTGCCCAGGTGTGTCCCGTCTACAAAAAGCAGGACAAATCCAATCCGGCCAATTACCATCCCATCAGTCTACTCTCAATCATCAGCAAAGTGATGGAAGGTGTCGTCAACAGAGCTGTCAAGCGGCACTTACTCACCAATAACCTGCTCACCGATGCTCAGTTTAGGTTCCGCCAGGACCACTCGGCTCCAGACCTCATTACAGCCTTGGTCCAAACATGGACAAAAGAGCTGAATTCCAGAGGTGATGTGAGAGTGACTGCCCTTGACATCAAGGCAGCATTTGACCGAGTGTGGCACCAAGGAGCCCTGGTAAAATTGAAGTCAATGGGAATCAGGGGGAAAACTCTCCAGTGGCTGGAGTCATACCTAGCACAAAGGAAGATGGTAGTGGTTGTTGGAGGCCAATCATCTCAGCCCCAGGACATTGCTGCATGTGTTCCTCAGGGTAATGTCCTAGGCCCAACCATCTTCAGCTGCTTCATCAATGACCTTCCCTCCATCATAAGGTCAGAAATGGGGATGTTCGCTGATGACTGCACAGTGTTCAGTTCCATTCGCAACCCCTCAGATAATGAAGCAGTCCGTGCCCTCATGCAGCAAAAGCTGGACAACACCCAGGCTTGGGCTGATAAGTGGCAAGTAACATTCGTGCCAGACAAGTGCCAGGTAATGACCATCTCCAACAAGAAAGAGTCTAACCACCTCCCCTTGACATTCGGCGACATTACCATCGCCGAATCCCCCACCATCAACATCCAGGGGGTCACCATTGACCAGAAACTTAACTGGACCAGCCACATAAATACTGTGGCTATTAGTGCAGGTCAGAGGCTGGGTATTCTGCGGCGAGTGACTCACCTTCTGACTCCCCAAAGCCTTTCCACCATCTACAAGGCACAAGTCAGGAGTGTGATGGAATACTCTCCACTTGCCTGGATGAGTGCAGCTCCAACAACAATTATAAAGCTCAACACCATCCAGGACAAAGCAGCCCACTTGATTGGCACCCCATCCACCACCCTAAACATTCACTCCCTTCACCACCGGCGCATCATGGCTGCAGTGTGTACCATTCACAGGGTGCACTGCAGCAACTCGCCCAGGCTTCTTCGACAGCACCTCCCAAACCCGCGACCTCTACCACCTAGAAGGACAAGGACAGCAGGCACATGGGAACAACACCACCTGCACGTTCCCCTCCAAGTCACACACCATCCCGACTTGTAATATATCGCCGTTCCTTCATCGTCGCTGGGTCAAAATCCTGGAACTCCCTACCTAACAGCAGTGTGGGAGAACCTTCACCACAAAGACTGCAGCGGTTCATGAAGAATCATACGACAATTAGGGATGGGCAATAAATGCTGGCCTCGCCAGCGACGCCCACATCCCATGAACGAATGAAAAAAAAACATCCTTCCTGTAATGTAGTGAAGAGAAGCCATTGCAGGGATTCTCTGGCTATAACTGGAAAGGTAATAGTAGAAAAAAGCGAGGGCATTCCCACTCAGCTGGAGAATGGAGGCGAGGTGTTGGAGAAGGATGGTGTGGTAAACCATGTTTAAAAGCTACTGAAATAAAGATGAGGACGGATCGTGCACCAGACCACTTTTGACTTTGATTAGGGCTGAAATCTGATCGGAGAGGTTCAAATATGGAATTGCGGGAAAGATGGTAGACAGGTATAGGGCCGATGGACAACGGCATTACCTTCTACTCCACAGCTGCAGATAACGCACGGTGTCTTTTGGAATACTGGTGATAGCTATTGGGAATTGTAGGCAACACAAACTGCACAGTGCCTCCTCTTCATTCCTACAGCTGCCCTGCCAGTTAGGTTATGTGTATCTATGAATGCTGCTCATCCTCCTTCCATTGCTCCTTCTCTTCATTCAAGAAAAAGAGATCATAAGGTAACTATGGATGAGCAAGGCCACATGGGAACAACACTACCTGCACGTTCCCCTCCAAGTCACACACCATCCCAACTTGGAAATATATCGCCGTTCCTTTATCGTCACTGGGTCAAAATCCTGGAACTCTCTTCCTAACAGCACTGTGGGAGAACCGTCACCACACGGACTGCAGCGGTTCAAGAAGCCGGCTCACCACCACCTTCTCAAGGGCAATTAGGCATGGGCAATAAATGCTGGCCTCACCAGCGATGCCCACATCCCATGAATGAATAAGAAAAGAAAAATTTGGCACACCTTGAATCAAGTGTTCATCTCTCTTTTTGTGAAGAATGATTTCTTGATATCACAAAGGAGTCAAGGCATGGTCTGAGCAGCAGACTGTTCATAAATTACTCTGACATACAGGCCTGGATTTTCCTTATGAAAACCACCCACTTCTAGGTGATGGTCTGGCAAGTGGCGTGGGAAAGGGCACCTCAGCCAAAACTCCACATTAGAATTGGCCACCTAAATTTCTACCATGATTTCCCTCCCATGACCCTTCTGTGGCCCTGATTATTCTGCTGGCATCGCACCCACCAGAATCAAATGAACGGTGTGGAGTGGGGGGGGGGGGGGTGGAGGGTTGAGGGTGGGGAATGCTAAATTCAAACATATGGGCGAGCAGTAACTTATGCCACTACAGAAGTGACAATAGCTGCTATACACTCCTCCTAATGTTTGGCTGGTGACGACATTGATCACCTGGACTGCCACAGGAACATAGTATTAGGAGTAGGCCATTGAGCCTCTCAAGCCTGTTCAACCATTCAATTAGATGATGGTTGATCTGTATCTTAACTCCATTTACCCACCTTGCTTCCCTATCCCTTAATACCCTTGCCTAACAAAAATCTATCAATCTCAGTCTTGAAATTTTCAATTGATCCCCAGCCTCAACAGCTTTTTTTGGGGGGGAGAGTTCCAGATTTCCACCACCCTTTGTGTGAAGAAGTGCTTCCTGACATCACCCCTGAATGACCTAGCTCTAATTTTAAGGTTATGTCTCCTTTGTTCTGGAATCTCCCACCAGAGGAAATACTTTCCCTCCATCTACCTTCTCAAATCCTTTAGTCGTCTTAAACACCTCAATTTGATCACTCATTAATCTTCTATACTTGAGGGAATACAAGCCTAGTCTCTGCAACCTGTCCCTATAATTTAACCCTTTTAACCTCGGTATCATTCTGGTGAATCTGCGCTGCACCCCCTCCAAGGCTAATGTATCCTTCCTAAGGTGCAGTGCCCAGAACTGAATGCAGATGGGGTCTGACCAGAACTCTGTACAGCTGTAGCATAACGTCCTCCCCTTTGTATTCCAGCCCCCTTGAGATAAATGCCAATATTCCATTAGCATTTTTAATTATTTTTTGTTTCTGTTCGCTAGCTTTTAGTGATTTCTATAATTGGGCCCCTAAATCTCTCTGCTCATCCACAGCTCCTAGCTTCTCACCATTTACAAAATACTCTGATCTATCTTTCTTAGGTCCAAAGTGGATGACCTCACACTTTCCCACGTTAAATTCCATCTGCCACAGTTTTGCCGTCTCACCTAATCTATCAATGTTCCTTTGCAACTTTCTGCTCCCATCTGCATTATTTACTGTGTCAGCTTAGTGTCATCAGCAAACTTAGATATACAACTGTCTATTCCTTCATCCAAATATGGTGAAAAGCTATGGCCCCAGTACAGATCGCTGGGGGACACCATTCGTCACATCCTGCCAATTTGAGTACATACCCATTATCCCTACTCTCTGTCTCCTGCATCATAACCAACTCCCTATCCAAGCCAATAGGTTGCCTCCAATTCCATGTACTCTCATTTTTATTAACAGTCTCTTATGTGGAACCTTGTCAAATGCTATCAGTATGGTCTCCAACAAAACTCCAACAAAACTCCCCTGTCTGCTGGAGGAGTGAGGCCTCCACATTGAGCAGCCTCCCACCTCGCTTTGACACTGAAAACATTTGCCAGGCCAACCCAGCAGTTGACTTGTGGGCCCCTTCAAATATGTGGCCCCAGGAACAAGCACTGCAAAATCATGCAGGGGGCTGTAATCATATCTCTGAGGCTGAATTTGACAAATCTACAGCATTGACTATTTTACATAAGATGAGCTGCAACGTTGATTGAGAGGGGGCGCATTTCATTCAATGAGAATAGGTGAGGGTGACGTAATTGGAAGTGACATCACCAGTGGAGCCATTGCTTTTTAGCATGCGCTGAGAGTGACATCATTGGGTGGCCCGGCACAAGTGCAGGAGGACGTCACGCATCAATCAAAAACAGGAAGGACCCACACTGTCACTAATCACTCCGTCAAACTAAACACTCTGGGAAAGAGCTGCAGTGACTGATGGGGCATTGTGTGTGGGTCATGGATTGTTTTCAGTTTTATTGGGTAGAAAGTGGGGGGGTGTCACCTTTTACATTACAAAGTGAATAGTGACACTGCGTCCGATGATGTCACTTGCCGCGCACGCGCCAGGCTTTCCAAGAAATCACTTCGCTGCCGTTCATGCTCAAGAGCATGATCCAGGTCTAACAGGGGAAAGAGGAGAACGTGATCCATCTCCCTGTCTTGACCACGTTCTCCCTCTCTTATCCCCCCTTACTCCCAGATCACATTCTCTCCCCCCACCCCCACCCCCACCCCACCGTGCTCCACTCCCTCTGGGCTCCCCCTTCCCATGCTACTTCTGCTTCCCCCCTCCCCCGCTGCTTCTCCACTTCCCCCTGCTGCTTTCTGGGTTCTTTCTGCTTTCCCCTTGCTTCTCCCCTTCCTGCTTCTCCCCTTGCTTCTCCCCTTACCCCCCCCCCGCTCAATCCTTCCCCCTTCCCCTGCTTCTCCCCTTCGCCTGCTTTTCCCCTTCCCCCTCACTCCTCCCTTCCCCCGCTTCTCCCCTTCCTCTGGGCTCCGCTCTCCTCCCGCCTTGTGACCACCTGCATCAGTTGCATTTTTGGTGCTCGGCCTCCAGTCTGCGCTTTTAGTGAACAGCAGCATGCGTGGTTGGTGACCTACAATGTGCATGCGCGGCCCATCACACTCCGGCCCCGAGTGTGCATGTCTGTCATCGATAATGGAAGCAGTTAGACCCTGACACTAGTCACAGCGAAAGTTATGCAGCTTGTCAAAAACGCTGCAGTCGGATTGGTCGGGGGCAATGTGTGATCCTCTTGCTACTCCCACAGGTCCTAGCTTCGCTTGAACTGACTTTGGGCTCTTCTCCACTTCCTATTCGAGGAAGTGTCCAAAGTAAAGGCCACAGTAAGTTGGTGGATTAGTATAAATCTATGGAGCAGTGAGCAGTGTTGGTTCGCCGCTCTGAGCAATTTCTGCCCCAATAAGTTATCCTGCCGCACAAACAATACACTGTTCCCAACATGTGCACAGTCATGCTTACAATCCTAAATGTGCCAATGCATTCTCTTATATGTACTGTGTGATAAACTGTTCAGTGACTTCACAAAGTATGTGTATGCATTCTTTTTTCTGAAAAAAGTTAAAGAAATGTTTCTGCCTTCAGTACTTGTTTATGTTCTGTCGCCATCAGCTCAGGGTGTTGACAGTATGTAATTAATTGTGATCTATTATTTTTCTGTTTCTCTTTACGTTGCAATTTTAATTGCTATCTTGCAGATGTTGTTCTTGCCTTAATTCACTGCAGTCAACTCAGAAATTACTCATGAACGAGTAGACAATGGCCCAGAATTTACATAGAATTACATAGAATGTACAACACAGAAACAGGCCATTCGGCCCAACAGGTCCATGCCAGTATTTATGCTCCACACGAGCCTTCTCCCTCCCTACTTCATCTAGCTCTATCAGCATATCCTTCTATTCCTTTCTCCCTCATGTGTTTATCTAGCTTCCTTTTAAATGCACCTATGCTAGTTGCCTCATCTCCCCTTCTGGTCCCCCGTTCCACATTCTTACCACTCTTTGAATGAAATAGTTTCTCCAGAATTCCCTATTGGATTTATTAGTGACTATCTTTTATGTATGGCCCCTGGTTCTGGTCTCTCCCGCAAGTGAAAACATCTTCTCTACGTCTATCCTATCAAACCCTTTCATAATCTTAAATACCTCTATCAGGTCACCCCTCAGTCTTCTCTTTTCCAGAGAAAAGAGCCCCAGCCTGTTCAATTTTTCTGGATAGGTATAACCTCCCTGTTCTGGTATCATCCTTATTAATCTTTTTTACACCTTCTCCAGTGCCTCTACATCCTTTTTATGATACGGAGACCAGAACTGTTCACAGTATTCTAAGTTGATCTAACCAAGGTTCTATACAAGTTTAACATCTCTGCTTTTCAATTCTATCCCTCTAGAAATGAACCCCAGTGCTTGGTTTGCTTTTTCTATGGTCTTATTAACCTGCATTGTTACTTTTAGTGATTTGTGTATCCGTACCCCCAGATCCCTCTGCTCCTCTACTCCATTCATACTCTTATTATCCAAGCAGTATGTGGCTTGGATAATATTCTTCCTAACAAAATGTAATATCTCACTTATCTATATTGAAATTCATTTGCCAATTACACACCCATTCTGCAAGTTTATTAATGTCTTCCTGTATTTTGTCGCAGTCCTCCTCGGTATTAACTATACACCCCAATTTGGTGTCGTCCGCAAATTTTGAAATTGATCCTTGTGGAATGCCCTTCCCACCTTTTGCCAGTCTGAGTAACTACCTTTAACCCTTACTTTCTGTTTTTTGTTTTGTAGTCAGTTTGCTATCCATACAGCTACTTATCCCCTGACTCCACAGGCTCTGACCTTAGTCATGAGTCTACTATGCAGTACCTTATCGAAGGCCTTTTTAAAATCCAAATATATTATATCTACTACATTACCCTTGTCTACCCTTTCTGATTCTTCTTCAAAGAATTCAATAAGTTTGGTCAAGCATGACCTACCCTTTTGAACTCCGTACTGACTATTCTTGATTATATTTTCAGTTTCTAGATTTTTTAAAATTTCATTTTTGAGTAAGGATTCCATTATCTTTCCTACCATCGATGTTAAGCTAATTGGTCTATTGTTCCCTGGACTGGTTCTATCTCCCTTTTTAAATATAGGAATCACATTAGCTGTCCTCCAGTCCTCTGGCACTAATCCCTTTTCTAATGAATTTTTATATGTATGTAATAATGCCTCTGTTATCTCTTCCCTAACTTCTTTTAATATGCACGGATGCAATCCATCCGGACCAGGGGTTTTATCCTCTCTAAGTTCGATTAGTTTATCAATTATCTCCCCCTTTCTATCTTAAATGTCTTTATATCTTTTTTGATCTCTTCTTCTAATGTTATGCCCACCATGTTAGTCTCCCGGGTAAATACTGAGGCAAAGTAATTATTTAATATTTCTGCCATTTCGCTGTCATTACCTGTCTCCAGTCAACAAAAGGCACCTGCCGTTAATTAGGCTTGCCCTTGACTGTTTAATTTCCCTGATATTTTGCATGGAAAGTTGCTGGAAATGTGAGATGGAAACAGAACGGCACCCTCTACAGGGCATCTGGGATCTGTGTGAACAGGGCAAGCAACTGTGTATCTCCTTAACCAATCAAATTGAAGGATTGTAAAATAAACAATGCAGGGTCTGAACCAGGAAGTGTGAGTTAGAATAGTGAATTAAATGTCAAATCAGGTACAGAATGAAAAATAAAAAAGAGGGAAAGACGGATTGCATTAAGAGAGAAAAAAGAGACAGAAAGAAAAAGTTAAAAAAATGAATTTAATTTTTTTAAATCTCCAACAAAAATTAAAAGCTGAAGGATTGAGACTCCACAATTGTAATAGTTAATTTTCAGTGCCAGAGTGGTTGACTGGCAACAATTAACACTTACCACACCATTAAAAAGGTACATGTACTGAAATTGACACGCCCTAACTTTCTGTGGCAAGTTTAGTTTGTATCTACCATGCAAGTACAGGAACTTCACGCTGTTCAATGCATTTGAATGGTGAGTCAGATAGCGAGATACCGTTTTCGCAAAGAAATCGGTGGACAGCAACTTTGGATTTTCACATTTAACCTCGTATTTGTCTTCATCTGAAGTTGCTGCCAGTATCTTAACTCACACCAAGTCCCGTTCACCCATCACCTCTGTTTTTTTTTATTCGTTCACGGGATGTGGGCATCGCTGGCGAGGCCAGCATTTATTGCCCATCCATAATTGCCCTTGGGAAGGTGGTGGTGAGCCGCCTTCTTGAACCGCTGCAGTCCGTGTGGTGAAGGTTCTCCCACAGTGCTGTTAGGAAGGGAGTTCCAGGATTTTGACCCAGCGACAATGAAGGAACGGTGATATATTTCCAAGTCGGGATGGTGTGTGACTTGGAGGGGAACGTACGTGGTGTTGTTCCCTTGTGCCTGCTGCTCTTGTCCTTCTAGGTGGTAGAGGTCGCGGGTTTGGGAGGTGCTGTCGAAGAAGCCTTGGCGAGTTGCTGCAGTGCATCCTGTGGATGGTACACACTGCAGCCACAGTGCGCCGGTGGTGAAGGGAGTGAATGTTTAGGGTGGTGGATGGGGTGCCAATCAAGCGGGCTGCTTTGTCCTGGATGGTGTCGAGCTTCTTGAGTGTTGTTGGAGCTGCACTCATCCAAACAAGTGGAGAGTATTCCATCACACTCCTGACTTGTGCCTTGTAGATGGTGAAAAGGCTTTGGGGAGTCAGGAGGTGAGTCACTCGCCGCAGAATACCCAGCCTCTGACCTGCTCGCTGACCTACATTGGCTCCCGGTCCAGCAACTCCCTGATTTTAAAATTCTCATCTTTGTTTTCAAATCCCTCCATGGCCTCGCCCCTCCCTATCTCTGTGACCTCATCCAGCCCTACAATCCTCCAAGATCTCTGCGCTCCTCCAATTCTTGCCTCTTGCGTGTCCCCTATTTTAATCGATCCACCATTGGCTGCCGTGCCTTCAGCTGCCTAGATCGTAAGCCCTGGAGTTCCCTCCCGAAATCTCTTCACCTCTCTACCTCTCTCTCCTCTTTTAAGATGCTCCTTAAAAGCTACTTCTTTGACCAAGCTATTGGTCACCTGTCCTAATAACTCCTTATGTGGCTCCGTGTCAAATTTTGTTTGATAATGCTCCTGTGAAGCGCTTTAGGACATTTTACTACATTAAAGATGCTATATAAATGTAAATTGTTGTTTTTGAAGTTGCTGTACGATTTGCACATAAACAACAGTGAGCACCGTTAGCCTCACCATCACTTCGACAGCAATTTATAGGCCACGATATTTTACCTTTGAAATAAGAAACCCTCCCCCCACTGTCAAAGACTATTTTGTTGGATTATTCCCAAGTAGTAATAGAGCATGAAGATTTTTGTGTCTTCTCTCCTTATGGTAGGATAAATAGCTGTGGGAATCGGTGCTGAGTGTTATTTGTATAGTTACAAATAACAATCGAGGTGAAGGACTAGATTGTGTTTGTGTAGACAGTTTGCTTCAACTAAATAGGTTAGGGAGGACCAGGGGTCACAATCTCAAGTTATGTAAAGGCAGAATTAGATGTTAGGAGGTGTTTCTTTTCCCAGAGAATAGTGAACCTGTGGAACAAGCTGCCGGCTCGTGCGGTGAATTCGCTGAATTCTTTCAAGCAAGAGCTAGACCTGTTTCTTGCTGGGTCGGAGATCATCTCATACAGAAGTTAGGCATTGTATAACATTAATCAGGGCCAGAGTGATCTCCTGGACTAGTGTCAATCGCCTAAGGAGGGGTCAGAGAGGAATTTTCCAGATTTATTTTCTTAATTGGCCTGGGGTTTTATCTGGTTTTTCACCTCTCCCAGTAGATTACATGGCTTCCGGCTGGGGTGGGGAGTGTATATATTGTGATGCACAAGGCATTACATTTGTGTGGAACAGGCTGGATGGACCAGTAGGTCTTTTCCTGTATGTTCCGTATGTTACCACATGAGTCTGAAGGTAGAAGATTAGCAAAATGGGCAGTAGTAGAAAATGTTAGCAGAGGGTAGGAAGGCCAAGACTCTGCAGGAGCTATTCCGAAATAGCAGTATTAGCTCAAAGGAAAAAGAAAATGGTCAGACAAGGAATTATGTTAGAAGAGTAATTTAAGGATGCACACGGCACACAATAAGGATTTTACAACATGGGCTCTTTTTTTTTATTTGTCCTCAGGATCTGGCGACACTGGCAAGGCCATAATTATTGTCCATCTTTAGCTGCCCAGAGAAGGAGGTGGTCTCCTTGAACCACTGCAGTCCTTGTGGTGATGATTTACCCACAATGCTGTTATAGGGAATTGCAGGATATTAAACTAGTGACAATGAGGGAACAGCTATATGTGTCCGAGTCGGAATGGTGTGCAACTTGAAGGGGAACTCGGAGGTTCCCATAACATTGCTGCTCTTGTCCTTCTG
This sequence comes from Heptranchias perlo, assembly GCF_035084215.1. Classification (NCBI taxonomy): domain Eukaryota; kingdom Metazoa; phylum Chordata; class Chondrichthyes; order Hexanchiformes; family Hexanchidae; genus Heptranchias; species Heptranchias perlo. The sequence continues at coordinate 53,707,589 of NC_090327.1, forward strand.
GGTGGTAGAGGTTAGAAGCGAAGGAAATTCATCAAAGTAATCTTGGTAAGTTGTTGCAGTGCGTCCTGTAAATAATACATACTGTAGCCTCAGTGTGCCAATGATGGAAAGGGTGGACGTTGAGTCATAGAATCATAGAAATTTATGGCACAGAAGCTGGCCATTCAAGCCATCATGTCTGTGCCAGCCGAAGAAGAGCAATCCAGCCTAATCACACTTTTCAGCTCTTGGTCCATAGCCTTGTAGGTTAGGGCACTTCAAGTGCTCATCCAAATGCTTTTTAAATGCGATGAGGGTTTCTGCCTCTACCACACCCTCAGGCAGCGAGTTGCAGACCCCTGCCACCCTCTGGGTAAAAAGATTTCTCCTCAACTCACCTCTAATCCTTCTGCCAATTACTTTAAAACTAAGACCCCTGATTATTGACCTCTCTGCTAAGGGGAAAAGGTCCTCCCTATCTACTCTATCTTGGCCCGTCATAATTTTATACACCTCAATTAAATCTCCCCCAGCCTCCTCTGTTCCAAAGGAAACAATCCCAGCCTATCCAATTTTACCTCATAGCTAAAATTCTCCAATCCTGGCAGCATCCTTGTAAATCTCCTCTGTACCCTCTCTAGTGCAATCACATCTTTCCTGCAATGTGGTGACCAGAACTGTGCTCAGTACTCAAGCTGTGGCCTAACTAGTGTTTTACATAGTTCTAGCATAACCTCCCTGCTCTTATATTCTATGCCTCGGCTAATAAAGGAAAATATCCCGTACACCTTCTTAACCACCTTATCTACCTGTCCTGCTACCTTCAGGGATCTGTGGACATGCACTCCAAGGTCCCTCTGTTCCTCTGCACTTCTCAGTTTCCTCCCATTTATTGGCTTGTTTGCCCTCCCCAAAAGCATTACCTCACACTTCTCCGGATTGAATTCCATTTGCCACTTTTCTGCCCACCTGACCAGTCCATTGATATCTTCCTGCAGTCTACAGCTTTCTTCCTCACTATCAACCACACAGCCAATTTTTATATCATCTGCAAACTTCTTAATCATGCCCCCTACATTTAAGTCCAAATCATTAATATATATCACAAAAAGCAAGGGACCTATTACTGAGCCCTGCGGAACCCCACTGGAAACAGCCTTCCAGTCACAAAAACACCTGTCGACCATTACCCTTTGCTTCCTGCCACTGAGCCAATTTTGGATCCAACTTAGCACTCTCCCTTGGATCCCATGGTCTTTTACTTTTCTGACCAGTCTGCCATGTGGGACCTTGTCAAAAGCTTTGCTAAAATCCATGTAGACCACATCAAATGCGCTACCCTCATCGACCCTCCTTGTTACCTCCTCAAAAAATTTAATCAAGTTAGTCAGGCACGACCTTCTCTTAACAAATCCATGCTGACTGTCCTTGATTAATCCGTGCCTTTCTAAATAACGATCAATACTGTCCCTCAGAATTGTTTTCAATAATGTGCCCACCACCGAGGTTAGGCTGACTGGCCTGTATTACTCGGTCTATCCCTTTCTCCCTTTTTAAACAACGGTACAACGTTAGCAGTCCTCCAGTCCTCCGGCACCACACCTGTAGCCAGAGAGGATTGGATAATGATGGTCAGAGCCTCCGCTATTTCCTCCCTTACTTCTCCTAACAGCCTGGGATATATTTCATCCGGGCCTGGTGATTTATTTACTTTCAAAGATGCTAAACACCTTAATATTTCCTCTCTCACTATGTTTATCCCATCCAATATTTCACTCTCCTCCTCCTTAACTACAATGTCTGCATCGTCCCCATCTTTTGTGAAGACGGATGCAAAGTATTTATTAAGGACCATAAACACGTCTTCTGCCTCCATACACAGGTTACCTTTTTGGTCTCTAATAGGCCCTACTCTTTCCTTAGTTATCCTCTTGCTCTTTATGTATTTATAAAACATTTTTGAGTTTTCCTTGATTTTACTTACCAGTATCTTTTCATGCCCTCTCTTCGCTTTCCTAATTTCCTTTTTAATTTCACCCCTGCACTTTCTATACTTCTCTAGGCCTTCTGTAGTATTGAGCTCTCGGTATCTGACATAAGCTTCTCTTTTTTGCCATATCTTACCCTGTATGGCCCTTGACATCCTAGATTTGGCAGTCCCACCCTTTTTCTTTGTGGCAACATATTTGCTCTGAACCCTCACTATCTCCTCCTTGAATACCTCCCACTGCCCTGACATTGATTTACCTTCAAGTAGCTGTTTCCAGTCCACTTTTGCCTAATCACATCTCAGCTTAGTAAAATTGGCTTTTCCCCAATTTAGAACTTTTCTCCTTTTCCATAACTATGCTAAATCTAACTGAATTATGATCGCTACCACCAAAATGCTCTCCCACTGATACCCCTTTCAGCTGCCCAGCTTCGTTCCCTAAAATTAAGTCCAGAACTGCTCCCTCTCTTGTTGGGCTTGCTACGTGCTGGCTAAAAAAGTTGTCCTGATTGCATTTTAAGAATTCTGCGCCATCTACACCTTTTACACTGATTGTATCCCAATCAATATTAGGGTAGTTGAAATCTCCTACTATTATTGCCCTATTGTTTTTGCACTTCTCAGAAATCTGCCTACATATCTGCTCTTCTATCTCCCTCTGATTGTTTGGGGGTCTATAGTATATTCCCAGCATTTTGTTCTTCAGTTCAACCCATAAGGCCTCATCTAATGATCCTGCTAACATATCATGTGAGGAGGATGCAAAGAGGCTCCAATGTGATTTAGACAAGTTGGGTGAGTGGGCAAGAACATGGCAGATGCAGTATAACGTGGATAAATGTGAGATTATCCACTTTGGTTGTAGAAACAGAAAGACAGATTATTATCTGAATGGTGATAGATTGGGAAAGGGGGAGGTGCAACGAGACCTGGGTGTCCTTGTACACCAGTCGCTGAAAGCGAGCATTCACGTGCAGCAAGCAGTTAGGAAGGCAAATGGTATGTTGGCCTTCATTGCAAGAGGATTTGAGTACAGGAGCAGGCATGTCTTACTGCAGTTGTACAGGGCTTTGGTGAGACCACATCTGGAGTATTGTGTGCAGTTTTGGTCTCCTTATCTGAGGAATGATGTCTTTGCCATGGAGGGAGTGCAAAGAAGGTTTACCAGACTGATTCCTGGGATGGCAGGACTGACGTATGAGGAGAGATTGGGTCGACTAAGCCTATATTCACTAGAGTTTAGAAGAATGAGAGGTGATCTCATTGAAACATATAAAATTCTAACAGGACTAGGCAGACTAGATGCAGGGAGGATGTTCCCAATGGCTGGGGAGTCCAGAACCAGGGGTCGCAGTCTCAGCATACGGGGTATGCCATTTAGAACAGAGATGAGGAGAAATTTCTTCACTCAGAGGGTGGTGAACCTGTGGAATTCTCTACCACAGAAGGCAATGGAGGCCAAGTCATTAAATATATTCAAGAAGGAGATAGATATATTTCTTAATGCTAAAGGGATCACAGGATATGGGGAAAAAGCGGGAACAGGGTACTGAGTTAGACGATCAGCCATGATGATTTTGAATGGCGGAGCAGGCCCGAAGAGCCGGATGGCCTACTCTTGCTCCTATTTTCTATGATTCTGTGATCTCTCCTCACAGCTGTAATTGTTTCTTTAACCAATATTGTGACCCCCATCCTTTTTTATCCTCTTCTCTATCTCACCTGAAAACTCTGTAACCATGAATATTGAGCTGCCATTCTTGCTCTTCTTTAAGCCATGTTTCAGTAATAGCTATGATATCATACTTCCATGTGTCTATCTGTCCCCTTAGCTCATCTGCCTTATTCATTAGACTCCATGCATTGAAGTATATACCATTAAGCACTGCCAAACTTTTTTATTTTCTAGCCTTTGTTTCCTCTGCTTTCCAAACTCGCTTACTAATTTTCTGCCTTTCATTTCCAGCTCTGCTTCTCTCCCTTCTGAAACTACGCTCAGGTCACTATTCCCCTACCAAGCTAGTTTAAACCCTTCTCAACAGCACTAGCAAACCTCCCCACAACGATATTGGTCCCAGCCCTGTTGAGGTACAACCCGTCCGGCTTGTACAGGTCCCACCTCCCCCAGAACCACTCCCATTGCCTCAGGAATCTAAAGCCCTCCCTCCTGCACCATCCCTCCAGCCACGCATTCATCTGCTCTATCCTCCTATATCTGTACTCACAAGTACGTGGCACTGGGAGTAATCCAGAGATTACTACCTTTGAGGTTTGGCTTATTAATCTCTTTCCTGGCTCCCTAAAATCTGCCTGAAGCACCTCATCCCTCTTTCTACCTATGTCATTGGTATCAATATGGACCATGACCTCTGGCTGTTCACCCTCCCCCCTCAGAATGTTCTGCAACTGCTCAGTGACATCCTTGACCAAGGCACCAGGGAGGCAACATACCATCCTGGAATCATATCTGCGGCCACAGAAACACCACAGAACACACCTGTTCCCCCAACTATTTAATCCCATATCACTGTTGCTTTCCTGACTTTCCTCCTCCACGCACCCCCCACCCCCGGTATAGCTGAGCTACCCACAGTGCCGTGGACTTAGCTCTGGCTGCACTCCTCAGTGGAACCATCGCCCTCACCAGTATTTACTGGTTAGAGAGCGAGATGCACTCAGGGGACTCCTGCACTACCTCCCTGGTCCTCCTTGTCTGTCTGGCGGTCACCCATTCCCTCTCTGCCTGCACACTCTTAAGCTGCGTGGTGACCACCTCCTGAAACGTGCTCTCCACGTAGCTCTCAGCCTCGCGGATGCACTGCAGTGACACCAGCTTCTGCTCAAGCTCCAAAACCCGGAGCTCGAGCTCCTCCAACTGACAACACTTCCTGCACCTGTGGTTGTCCAGGACATAAGAAGCATCCTGGATTTCCCACATAACACAGGATGTGCATTCGACAGGACTGAGGTTCCCTGCCATGCTTCTATTTATTAGACTACTAACTAAACTCACCAGATATAAACTTAAGACTTAAGTTTGGAGTCCAGTGGAAGAGGTGCCATGAAAGTGAACTGCTTTGTCCTAATTGGTGTTGAGCTTCTTGACTGTTGCTGCAACTACATCCATCCAGATGAACAGGGAATATTCCATCACACTCTGACTTGAGCTTTGTGGCTAGGTGGATAGGTTTTGAGGGATCAGGAGATGAGCTATTCATCAGAGTACTCAGCATCTGCCCTGATTTTGCTGCCACGGTGTTGATATGAGTGGTCCAGTTAAGCTGCTAGCCAATGGTAATGCCCAGAATGTTAATGATGCCAATGCGTTTATTGATTTTTTTCCTTATTTTTGAACTTGGCACTGATTGTATACAACTGAATCCACCACCATTCTCAACTTGATGTGGTAAGGCTAGGGAGCTCTATTCTGATCTGTTGGTTGGGTGGGAGCACTTAACCCTATCTATAGCCTGGTACTTTTGGTGTTTAGCATGTAGGTAGTCCTGTGTAGCTTCACTAGGTTGATACCTCCTTCTAAGGCATGCCCGCTGCTGCTTATGCCATACCCTTCTACACTCCCAGTTGAACCAAACTTGGTACCTGACTGGAGTACAAGAGGGCAGAAGTTATGCTGCAGCTATACAAAACCCTGGTTAGACTGCACCTGGAGTACTGTGAGCAGTTCTGGGCACCGCAACTTCGGAAGGACATACTGGCCTTGGAGGGAGTGCAGCGTAGGTTTACTAGAATGATACCTGGACTTCAAGGGTTAAGTTATGAGGAGAGATTACACAAATTGGGGTTGTATTCTCTAGAGTTTAGAAGGTTAAGGGGTGATCTGATCGAAGTTTATAAGATATTAAGGGGAACGGATAGGGTGGATAGACAGAAACTATTTCTGCTGGTTGGGGATTCTAGGAGTAGGGGGCACAGTCTAAAAATTAGAGCTAGACCTTTCAGGAGTGAGATTAGAAAACATTTCTACACACAAAGGGTGGTAGAAGTTTGGAACTCTCTTCTGCAAACGGCAATTGATACTAGCTCAATTGCTAAATTTAAATCTGAGATAGATAGCTTTTTAGCAACCAAAGGTATTAAGGGATATGGGCCAAAGGCAGGTATATGGAGTTAGATCACAGATCAGCCATGATCTTATCAAATGGCGGAGCAGGCACGAGGGGCTGAATGGCCTACTCTTGTTCCTATGTTCCTATAAGATGCCTGGGTCGTTGCTGAAAGATCCCACCAATATTTTCCTAACTTCATAATGATTGTTTACAACCGAGTGACTTGCTAGGCCACTTCAGAAGGCATTAAGAATCAACCATTCAGTATTGTACTGGAGTCACATGCAGGCCTGACCAGGTAGAGATGGCAGATTCCCTTCCCTGAAGGACATTAGTTTACCAGTTGGATTTTTACACCAATGAAGTTTTCATGAATATTTTTCTCTATTTTTCCTGGTGCTAGCCCACAAATTACCAGGTTTATTGAATTCAATTTCACAACTTGCCATGGTGGGATTTGAACTCACAACTTCCAATGTAAGAGTGCTACTATCTAAGCCAAGCCAATACACCAACAATGAGCTGGATAGTTCATAACAACACCTGGTTAATTTTTTTCTGTCTTCTATTTCTCTGTCCACTCCTTAGCTGTATATCAACACCTCAGCCTTAAACAACTTCCAAGCCAGTAACCTACCTGCCCCTGTTCATCATTTCTGGCCTTTGTTCTAAATATGTTGTGCTCTCCCATTTCTGAAATATTGCATTATGTTCAAACTTGATTTGCATTATTTTTCTCAATACTCCCTCTGAGGATATCCTAATACGCATTTTGGTTGTGAGCTTTATGTATTCCCACAATTTAATCTATTACCCTGCTTAACATTCTGCATAGTTGTGATGAAATAAATAATTCCCCCCTTAGGATTGCTTCTGTACTTCTAATATGGATCCCTTGTGAGTCCACTGAGTCATACTCAAAATACATCTTTGCATCTCCCTGATGAACAAGTAACTTCTGACCATGTAATAGTAGAAATTCATCCTCCACCATCAGACAGAATCAATCACTCAGTGGCTCAATTTACACTCACACTGATGATTCATCTGAAACAGCAACATTCCTGATCGGGACACTCTGAATTCCCCACATCATTGTCTCTGAGGAAAGCAGAAAATTAGTGTGGGAATATACTTTATACAGTGGCAAAGAGAAGCATTCTCCCTTCCTGACATGCATCAGCCTCCACGAGTCATTAAGGCCCATAACACTCCTCTTGATTTTTTGAACGTCATATTAAATTATTAAATATAGTAATGGGAGCAGTGATTATGATCTGAAATTATTGAAATTAATGTTGAGTCCGGAAGGTTGTAAAGTGCCTAATCGAAAGATGAGGTGCTGTTCCTTGAGCTTCCGTTGAGGTTTCCACCCCTCCCACAGCACTGAAACGGCCCTAATCAAAGTCACAAATGACATCCTATGTGACTGTAACTGAGGTAAACTATCGCTCCTCATCCTTCTCGACCTATCTGCAGCTTTTGATATGGTTGACTACACCATCCTCCTCCAATCCCTTTACTCCATTGTCCAGCTGAGTGGGACTGCGCTCGCCTGGTTCCATTCCTATCTATCCAGTCATACCCAGAGAATCTCCTGCAATGGCTGCTTTTAAGGCGCCCGCACCATTACCCCTGGAGTCCCCTAAGGATCTATCCTTGGCCCCCTCCTATTTCTCATCTACATGTTGCCCCTCGGCAACATCATCCGAAAACACTACAACAGGTTTCACATGTACGCTGATGACACCCAGCTCTAACTCACCACCACCTCACTCGACCCCTCCACTGTCTCTGATTTGTCACACTGCTTGTCTGACATCCAGTACTGAATGCGCAAAAGTTTCCTCCAACTAAATATTGGGAAGATCGAAGACATTGTCTTCGAACCCTGTCACAAACTCCATTCCCTAGCCACCAATTCATCCCCCTCCCTGGCCACTGCCTGAGGCTGAACCAGACTATTCGCAACCTTGGCGTCCTATTTGATCACATATCCGCTCCGTCACCAAGACCACCTACTTCCACCTCCGTAACATCGCGGGTCTCCACCCCTGCCTCAGCTCATCTGCTGCTGAAATCCTCATCCATGCCATTATTACCTCTAAACTTGACTATTCGAATGCTCTCCTGGCCGGCCTCCCATCTTCTACCCTTCATAAACTTGAGCTCATCCAAAATCTGCTGCCCATATCCTAACTCGCACCAAGTCCCGTTCACCCATCATCGCTGTGCTCACCGACCTACATTAGCTCCCGTCTGGGAACGCCTCAATTTTAAAATTCTCATCCTTGTTTTCAAATCCCTCCATGGCCTTGCCCCTCCCTATCTCTGTAACCTCCTCCAGCCCAATAACCCTCCAAGATCTCAGCGCTCCTCCAATTTTTGCCTCTTGCGCATCCCTGATTTTAATCGCTGCACCATTGGCAGCCATGCCTTCAGCTGCCTCGGCCCTAAGCTCTGGAAATCCCTCCCTAAACCTCTCCACCTCTCTACCTCACTCTCCTCCTTTAAGTCTCTGCTTAAAACCTACCTCTTTGACTAAGCTTTCGGTCACCTGTCCTAATATCTCCTTATGTGGCTCTGTGTCAAATTTTGTTTGATAATGCTCCTGTGAAGCATCTTGGGATGTTTTACTACATTAAAGGCGCTATTGAATGCAAGTTGTTGTTGTTGTTGTTGATCATGGTTGATCTGTATCTTATTTCCATTTACCCACCTTGTTTCCCTATCCCTTAATACCCTTGCCTAACAAAAATCTATCAATCTCAGTCTTGAAATTTTCAATTGACCCCCAGCCTCAACAGCTTTTTTTTTGGGGGGGAGAGTTCCAGATTTCCACCACCCTTTGTGTGAAGAAGTGCTTTCTGACATCACCCCTGAGCGTCCTAGCTCTAATTTTAAGGTTATGCCTCCTTTGTTCTGGAATCTCCCACCAGAGGAAATAGTTACTCTCCATCTACCCTCTCAAATCCTTTAATCATCTTAAAAACCTCAATCAGATCACCCCTTAATCTTCTATACTCAAGGGATTACAAGCTTAATCTATGCAACCTGCCATTATAATTTAACCTTTTTAGCCCCGGTATCATTCTGGTGAATTCGCGCTACACCCGCACCAAATGTAATATATCCTTCCTGAGGTCTGGTGCCCAGAACTGAATGCAGTATTCCAGATGGGGTCTAACCAGAACTCTGTACAGCTGTAACATAACGTCCTCCCCTTTGTATTCCAGCCCCCTTGAGATAAAGGCCAACGTTCCATTAGCCATTTTAATTATTTTTTGTACCTGTCCGCTAGCTTTTAGTGATTTCTATAATTGGGCTCCTATATCTCTCTGCTCATCCACAGCTCCTAGCTTCTCACCATTTACAAAATACTCTGATCTATCTTTCTTAGGTCCAAAGTGGATGACCTCACACTTTCCCATGTTAAACTTAATTTGCCACAGTTTTGCCCTCCCACCTGATCTATCAACGTCCCTTTGCAACTTTATGCTCCCATCCACACTATTTACTGTGTCACCTAACTTAGTGTCATCAGCAAAATTAGACATACAACTCTCTATTCCTACATCCAAGTCATTTATAAATATGGTGAAAAGCTATGGCCCCAGTACAGATCGCTGGGGGACAACCATCAGTCACATCCTGCCAATTTGAGTACATACCCATTATCCCTATGCTCTGTTTCCTATCTCTTAATCAATTCCCTATCCAAGCCAATAGGTTGCCTCCAATTGCATGTGCTCTCATTTTTATTAACAGTCTCTTATGTGGAACCTTGTCGAGTGCTATCAGTATGATCTGTAAAAACCCCCACCAAACTCCCCTGTCTGCTGGAGGAGTGAGGCCTCCACATTGAGCAGCCTCCCACCTCGCTTTGACACTGAAAACATTTGCCAGGCCAACCCAGCAGTTGACTTGTGGGCTCCTTCAAATATGTGGCCCCAGGAACAAGCACTGCAAGATCATGCGGGGGGCTGTAACCATATCTCTGAGGCTGAATTTGACAAATCTACAGCATTGACTATTTTACATAAGATGAGCTGCAAGGTTGATTTAGTGGGGGCGCATTTCATTCAATGAGAATAGGTGAGGGTGACGTAATTGGAAGTGACATCACCAGCGGAGCCATTGCTTTTTAGCATGCGCTGAGAGTGACATCATTGGGTGGCCCGGCACAAGTGCAGGAGGACGTCACGCATCAATCGAAAACAGGAAGGACCCACACTGTCACTAATCACTCCGTCAAACTAAACACTCTGGGAAAGAGCTGCAGTGACTGATGGGGCATTGTGTGTGGGTCATGGATTGTTTTCAGTTTTATTGGGTAGAAACATTACAAAGTGAATAGTGACACTGCGTCTGATGACATCACTTGATATGCTGGGCTTTCTGAGAAATCCGTTCGCTGCCGTTCATGCTCAAGAGTCTGATCCAGGTCTACTGGGGGGGAAAGGGGGGAAGGAGAGGGTGATCCAGGTCTAATGGGGGGGGAAAGGAGAGGGTGATCCAGGTCTAATGGGAGGGAAAGGAGAGGGTGATCCAGGTCTAATGGGGGGGAAGGAGAGTGTGATCCAGGTCTAATGGGAGGGAAAGGAGAGGGTGATCCAGGTCTAATGGGGGGGGAAGGAGAGGGTGATCCAGGTCTAATGGGGGGGGGGGAAGGAGAGGGTGATCCAGGTCTAATGGGGGGGGGGGAAGGAGAGGGTGATCCAGGTCTAATGGGGGGGGAAGGAGAGGGTGATCCAGGTCTAATGGGGGGGGAAGGAGAGGGTGATCCAGGTCTAATGGGGGGGGGGAAGGAGAGGGTGATCCAGGTCTAATGGGGGGGAAGGAGAGGGTGATCCAGGTCTAATGGGAGGAAAGGAGAGTGTGATCCAGGTCTAATGGGGGGGAAGGAGAGTGTGATCCAGGTCTAATGGGAGGAAAGGAGAGGGTGATCCAGGTCTAATGGGGGGGAAGGAGAGTGTGATCCAGGTCTAATGGGGGGGGAAGGAGAGGGTGATCCAGGTCTAATGGGGGGGGGAAGGAGAGGGTGATCCAGGTCTAATGGGGGGGGGGGAAGGAGAGGGTGATCCAGGTCTAATGGGAGGAAAGGAGAGGGTGATCCAGGTCTAATGGGGGGGAAGGAGAGGGTGATCCAGGTCTAATGGGGGGGGAAGGAGAGGGTGATCCAGGTCTAATGGGGGGGGGGAAGGAGAGGGTGATCCAGGTCTAATGGGGGGGGGGGGAAGGAGAGGGTGATCCAGGTCTAATGGGGGGGAAAGGAGAGGGTGATCCAGGTCTAATGGGAGGAAAGGAGAGGGTGATCCAGGTCTAATGGGGGGGAAAGGAGAGGGTGATCCAGGTCTAATGGGGGGGAAGGAGAGTGTGATCCAGGTCTAATGGGAGGGAAAGGAGAGGGTGATCCAGGTCTAATGGGAGGAAAGGAGAGGGTGATCCAGGTCTAATGGGAGGAAAGGAGAGGGTGATCCAGGTCTAATGGGGGGGAAGGAGAGGGTGATCCAGGTCTAATGGGGGGGAAAGGAGAGGGTGATCCAGGTCTAATGGGGGGGAAGGAGAGTGTGATCCAGGTCTAATGGGGGGGAAAGGAGAGGGTGATCCAGGTCTAATGGGGGGGGGGAAGGAGAGTGTGATCCAGGTCTAATGGGGGGGGAAAGGAGAGGGTGATCCAGGTCTAATGGGGGGGAAGGAGAGGGTGATCCAGGTCTAATGGGGGGGAAAGGAGAGGGTGATCCAGGTCTAATGGGGGGGAAGGAGAGTGTGATCCAGGTCTAATGGGGGGGAAAGGAGAGGGTGATCCAGGTCTAATGGGGGGGGGGAAGGAGAGGGTGATCCAGGTCTAATGGGGGGGGGGAAGGAGAGGGTGATCCAGGTCTAATGGGGGGGAAAGGAGAGGGTGATCCAGGTCTAATGGGGGGGAAAGGAGAGGGTGATCCAGGTCTAATGGGGGGGAAAGGAGAGGGTGATCCAGGTCTAATGGGGGCGAGGAGGAGAGTGTGGTCCAGCACGGATTTGTTAAAGCCAAATCGGGGTTAACTAACTTGATTGAGTTTTTTGATGAGATAACAGAGAGGGTCAATGAGGGCAATGCGGTTGATGTAGTGTATATGGATTTCCAAAAGGTGTTTGATAAAGTGCCGCATAATAGGCTTGTCATCAAAGTTGAAGCCCATGGAATAAAAGGGGCAGTGGCAGCATGGATACGAAATTGGCTAAGTGACAGGAAACAGAGAGTAGTGGTGAACGGTTGTTTTTCAGACTGGAGGGAGGTGTACAGTGGTGTTCCCCAGGGGTCAGTACTAGAACCACTGCTTTTCTTGATATGTATTAATGACTTGGATTTGGGTGTACCGGGCACAATTTCCAAATTTGCAGATGACACAAAACTTGGAAGGGTAGTAAACAGTGAGGAGGATAATGATAGACTTCAAGAGGATACAGGCAGGTTGGTAGCATGGGCGGACACGTGGGAGATGAAATTTAATGCAGAAAAGTGCGAAGTGATACATTTTGGTGGAAAGAACGAGGACAGGCAATATAAACTAGAGGGCACAACTCTAAAAGGGGTTCAGGAACAGAGAAATCTGGGGGTATATGTGCACAAATTGTTGAAAGTAGCAGGGCAGGTTGAGAAAGCAGTTAAAAAAGCCTATGGGATCCTGGGCTTTATAAATAGAAGCATAAAGCACAAAAGCAAGGAAGTCATAATGAACCTTTATAAAACACTGGTTCGGCGAGAACTGGAGTATTGTGTCCAGTTCTGGGCACTGCACATTAGGAAAGATGCGAAGGCCTTAGAGAGGATGCAGAAAAGATTTACTAGAATGGTTCCAAGGATGAAGAACTTCAGTTATGTGGATAGACTGGAGAAGCTGGGGTTGTTCTCCTTAGAGCAGAGAAGGTTGAGAAGAGATTTGATAAAGATATTCAAAATCATGAAGGGTCTAAATAGAGTAGATAGAGAGAAATTATTCCCATTGGTGGAAGGGTCAAGCACTAGAGGACATAGATTTAAGGTTTAAGATTGGCAAAAGAACCAAAGGCGACATGAGGAAAAGCTTTTTTACACAGTGAGTGGTTATGATCTGGAATGCACTGCCTGAGGGGGTGGTGGGGGTAGATTCAATCGTGGATTTCAAAAGAAAATTAGATAAGTACTTGAAGGGAAAGGGCGGGGCAGTAGGACTATCTGGATTGCTCTTGCAGAGAGCCAACATGAACTCGACGGGCCAAATGGCCACCTTTCGTGCTGCAGCCATTCTATGATTTTATACACCGTTCTTGTTGCTTAAACCTGCAGATGGCGCAGCTGAGCTCCCTGTCACTGTCTGCTAGACCTGCAGGTGGTGCTGCCGAGCTTCCTATCGCTGTCTGCCTGGACCTGCAGGTGGCGGTGCCGAGCTTCCAGTCGCTGTCTGCCTGGACCTGCAGGTGGCGCTGCCCTGTCACTGTCTGCCTGGACCAGCAGGTGGTGGTGCCGAGCTCCTAGTCACTGTCTGCCTGGACCAGCAGGCGGCGGTGTCGAGCTCCCAGTCACTGTCTATTTGAACCAGCAGGTGGCAGTGCCGAGCTCTCAGTCACTGTCTATCTGGACCAGCAGGCGGCGCTGCCGAGCGCCCTGTCACTGTCTATCTGGTCCAGCAGGTGGCGGTGTCGAGCTCCCTGTCACTGTCTATTTGAACCAGCAGGTGGCGGTGCCGAGCTCCCAGTCACTGTCTGCCTGGACCAGCAGGTGGCGGTGTCGAGCTCCCAGTCACTATCTGCCTGGACCAGCAGGTGGCGGTGTCGAGCTCCCAGTCACTATCTGCCTGGACCAGCAGGTGGCGGTGCCGAGCTCCCAGTCACTGTCTATCTGAACCAGCAGGTGGCGGAGCCGAGCTCCCAGTCACTGTCTGCCTGGACCAACAGGTGGCGCTGCCGAGCTCCCAGTCACTGTCTGCCTGGACCAGCAGGTGGCGGTGCCGAGCTCCCTGTCACTGTCTGCCTGGACCAGCAGGTGGCGGTGCCGAGCTCCCTGTCACTGTCTGCCTGGACCAGCAGGTGGCGGTGCCGAGCTCCCAGTCACTGACTGCCTGGACCAGCAGGCGGCGGTGCCGAGCTCCCAGTCACTGTCTGCCTGGACCAGCAGGTGGCGGTGCCGAGCTCCCTGTCACTGTCTGCCTGGACCAGCAGGCGGCGGTGCCGAGCGCCCTGTCACTGTCTGCCTGGACCAGCAGGTGGCGCTGCCGAGCTCCATGTCACTGTCTGCCTGGACCAGCAGGCGGCGGTGCCGAGCTCCCAGTCACTGTCTGCCTGGACCAGCAGGTGGCGGTGTCGAGCTCCCTGTCACTGTCTGCCTGGACCAGCAGGTGGCGGTGCCGAGCTCCCAGTCACTGACTGCCTGGACCAGCAGGTGGCGGTGCCGAGCTCCCAGTCACTGTCTGCCTGGACCAGCAGGTGGCGGTGTCGAGCTCCCTGTCACTGTCTGCCTGGACCAGCAGGCGGCGGTGCCGAGCGCCCTGTCACTGTCTGCCTGGACCAGCAGGTGGCGGTGCCGAGCGCCCTGTCACTGTCTGCCTGGACCAGCAGGTGGCGCTGCCGAGCTCCCAGTCACTGTCTGCCTGGACCAGCAGGTGGCGCTGCTGAGCTCCCTGTCACTGTCTGTCTGGACCAGCAGACGGCGGTGCCGAGCTCCCTGTCACTGTCTGCCTGGACCAGCAGGTGGCGGTGCCGAGCTCCCAGTCACTGTCTGCCTGGACCAGCAGGTGGCGGTGTCGAGCTCCCAGTCACTGTCTGCCTGGACCAGCAGGTGGCGGTGCCGAGCTCCCAGTCACTGACTGCCTGGACCAGCAGGTGGCGGTGCCGAGCGCCCAGTCACTGTCTGCCTGGACCAGCAGGTGGCGGTGCCGAGCTCCCAGTCACTGTCTGCCTGGACCAGCAGGTGGCGGTGCCGAGCGCCCTGTCACTGTCTGCCTGGACCAGCAGGTGGCGGTGCCGAGCTCCCAGTCACTGTCTGCCTGGACCAGCAGGTGGCGGTGCCGAGCTCCCAGTCACTGTCTGCCTGGACCAGCAGGTGGCGGTGCCGAGCGCCCTGTCACTGTCTGCCTGGACCAGCAGGTGGCGGTGTCGAGCTCCCTGTCACTGTCTGCCTGGACCAGCAGGTGGCGGTGCCGAGCTCGCTGTCACCGTCTGCTTGGACCAGCAGGTGGCAGTGCCGAGCGCCCTGTCACTGTCTGCCTGGACCAGCAGGTGGCGGTGCCGAGCGCCCTGTCACTGACTGCCTGGACCAGCAGGTGGCGGTGCCGAGCGCCCTGTCACTGTCTGCCTGGACCAGCAGGTGGCGGTGCCGAGCGCCCTTTCACTGTCTGCCTGGACCAGCAGGTGGCGGTGTCGAGCTCCCTGTCACTGTCGATCTGGACCAGCAGGCGGCGGTGCCGAGCTCCCTGTCACTGTCTGCCTGGACCAGCAGGTGGCGGTGTCGAGCTCCCTGTCACTGTCTATCTGGACCAGCAGGTGGCGGTGCCGAGCTCCCAGTCACTGACTGCCTGGACCAGCAGGCGGTGGTGCCGAGCTCCATGTCACTGTCTGCCTGGACCAGCAGGTGGCGGTGCCGAGCGCCCTGTCACTGTCTGCCTGGACCAGCAGGTGGCGGTGCCGAGCGCCCTGTCACTGTCTGCCTGGACCAGCATGTGGCGGTGCCGAGCTCCCTGTCACTGTCTGCCTGGACCAGCAGGTGGCGGTGCCGAGCGCCCTGTCACTGTCTGCCTGGACCAGCAGGTGGCGGTGCCGAGCTCCCAGTCACTATCTGCCTGGACCAGCAGGTGGCGGTGTCGAGCTCCCAGTCACTGACTGCCTGGACCAGCAGGCGGCGGTGCCGAGCTCCCAGTCGCTGTCTGCCTGGACCAGCAGGCGGCGGTGCCGAGCTCCCAGTCACTGTCTATCTGAACCAGCAGGTGGCGGTGCCGAGCTCCCAGTCACTGTCTGCCTGGACCAACAGGTGGCGCTGCCGAGCTCCCAGTCACTGTCTGCCTGGACCAGCAGGTGGCAGTGCCGAGCTCCCTGTCACTGTCTGCCTGGACCAGCAGGTGGCGGTGCCGAGCTGACAGTCACTGACTGCCTGGACCAGCAGGCGGCGGTGCCGAGCTCCCAGTCACTGTCTGCCTGGACCAGCAGGTGGCGGTGCCGAGCTCCCTGTCACTGTCTGCCTGGACCAGCAGGCGGCGGTGCCGAGCGCCCTGTCACTGTCTGCCTGGACCAGCAGGTGGCGCTGCCGAGCTCCATGTCACTGTCTGCCTGGACCAGCAGGCGGCGGTGCCGAGCTCCCAGTCACTGTCTGCCTGGACCAGCAGGTGGCGGTGTCGAGCTCCCTGTCACTGTCTGCCTGGACCAGCAGGTGGCGGTGCCGAGCTCCCAGTCACTGACTGCCTGGACCAGCAGGTGGCGGTGCCGAGCTCCCAGTCACTGTCTGCCTGGACCAGCAGGTGGCGGTGTCGAGCTCCCTGTCACTGTCTGCCTGGACCAGCAGGCGGCGGTGCCGAGCTCCCAGTCACTGTCTGCCTGGACCAGCAGGTGGCGGTGCCGAGCGCCCTGTCACTGTCTGCCTGGACCAGCAGGTGGCGGTGCCGAGCTCCCAGTCACTGTGTGCCTGGACCAGCAGGTGGCGCTGCTGAGCGACCTGTCACTGTCTGCCTGGACCAGCAGACGGCGGTGCCGAGCTCCCTGTCACTGTCTGCCTGGACCAGCAGGTGGCGGTGTCGAGCTCCCTGTCAATGTCTATCTGGACCAGCAGGTGGCGGTGCCGAGCTCCCAGTCACTGACAGCCTGGACCAGCAGGCGGCGGTGCCGAGCTCCCAGTCACTGTCTGCCTGGACCAGCAGGCGGCGGTGCCAAGCTCCCAGTCACTGTCTATCTGAACCAGCAGGTGGCGGTGCCGAGCTCCCAGTCACTGTCTGCCTGGACCAGCAGGCGGCGGTGCCGAGCGCCCAGTCACTGTCTGCCTGGACCAGCAGGCGGCGGTGTCGAGCTCCCAGTCACTGTCTGCCTGGACCAGCAGGTGGCGGTGTCGAGCTCCCAGTCACTGTCTGCCTGGACCAGCAGGTGGCGGTGCCGAGCTCCCAGTCACTGACTGCCTGGACCAGCAGGTGGCGGTGCCGAGCGCCCAGTCACTGTCTGCCTGGACCAGCAGGTGGCGGTGCCGAGCTCCCAGTCACTGTCTGCCTGGACCAGCAGGTGGCGGTGCCGACCGCCCTGTCACTGTCTGCCTGGACCAGCAGGTGGCAGTGCCGAGCTCCCAGTCACTGTCTGCCTGGACCAGCAGGTGGCGGTGCCGAGCTCCCAGTCACTGTCTGCCTGGACCAGCAGGTGGCGGTGCCGAGCACCCTGTCACTGTCTGTCTGGACCAGCAGGTGGCGGTGTCGAGCTCCCTGTCACTGTCTGCCTGGACCAGCAGGTGGCGGTGCCGAGCTCGCTGTCACTGTCTGCCTGGACCAGCAGGTGGCGGTGCCGAGCGCCCTGTCACTGTCTGCCTGGACCAGCAGGTGGCGGTGCCGAGCTCCCTGTCACTGACTGCCTGGACCAGCAGGTGGCGGTGCCGAGCGCCCTGTCACTGTCTGCCTGGACCAGCAGGCGGCGGTGCCGAGCGCCCTGTCACTGCCTGCCTGGACCAGCAGGTGGCGGTGCTGAGCTCCCAGTCACTGTCTGCCTGGACGAGCAGGCGGCGGTGCCGAGCGCCCAGTCACTGTCTGCCTGGACCAGCAGGCGGCGGTGCCGAGCTCCCAGTCACTGTCTGCCTGGACCAGCAGGTGGCGGTGTCGAGCTCCCAGTCACTGTCTGCCTGGACCAGCAGGTGGCGGTGCCGAGCTCCCAGTCACTGACTGCCTGGACCAGCAGGTGGCGGTGTCGAGCTCCCAGTCACTGTCTGCCTGGACCAGCAGGTGGCGGTGCCGAGCTCCCAGTCACTGACTGCCTGGACCAGCAGGTGGCGGTGCCGAGCGCCCAGTCACTGTCTGCATGGACCAGCAGGTGGCGGTGCCGAGCGCCCTGTCACTGTCTGCCTGGACCAGCAGGTGGCGGTGCCGACCTCCCTGTCACTGTCTGCCTGGACCAGCAGGTGGCGGTGCCGAGCGCCCTGTCACTGTCTGCCTGGACCAGCAGGTGGCGGTGCCGAGCGCCCTGTCACTGTCTGCCTGGACCAGCAGGTGGCGGTGCCGAGCGCCCTGTCACTGTCTGCCTGGACCAGCAGGTGGCGGTGCCGAGCGCCCTGTCACTGTCTGCCTGGACCAGCAGGTGGCGGTGCCGAGCTCCCAGTCACTGTCTGCCTGGACCAGCAGGTGGCGGTGCCGAGCGCCCTGTCACTGTCTGCCTGGACCAGCAGGTGGCGGTGCCGAGCGCCCAGTCACTGTCTGCCCGGACCAGCAGGTGGCGGTGCCGAGCGCCCAGTCACTGTCTGCCTGGACCAGCAGGTGGCGGTGCCGAGCGCCCTGTCACTGTCTGCCTGGACCAGCAGGTGGCGGTGCCGAGCGCCCTGTCACTGTCTGCTTGGACCAGCAGGTGGCGGTGCCGAGCGCCCTGTCACTGTCTGCCTGGACCAGCAGGTGGCGGTACGAGCTCCCAGTCACTATCTGCCTGGACCAGCAGGTGGCGGTGCCGAGCTCCCAGTCACTGACTGCCTGGACCAGCAGGCGGCGGTGCCGAGCTCCCAGTCGCTGTCTGCCTGGACCAGCAGGCGGCGGTGCCGAGCTCCCAGTCACTGTCTATCTGAACCAGCAGGTGGCGGTGCCGAGCTCCCAGTCACTGTCTGCCTGGACCAACAGGTGGCGCTGCCGAGCTCCCAGTCACTGTCTGCCTGGACCAGCAGGTGGCGGTGCCGAGCTCCCTGTCACTGTCTGCCTGGACCAGCAAGTGGCGGTGCCAAGCTCCCAGTCACTGACTGCCTGGACCAGCAGGCGGCGGTGCCGAGCTCCCAGTCACTGTCTGCCTGGACCAGCAGGTGGCGGTGCCGAGCTCCCTGTCACTGTCTGCCTGGACCAGCAGGCGGCGGTGCCGAGCGCCCTGTCACTGTCTGCCTGGACCAGCAGGTGGCGCTGCCGAGCTCCATGTCACTGTCTGCCTGGACCAGCAGGCGGCGGTGCCGAGCTCCCAGTCACTGTCTGCCTGGACCAGCAGGTGGCGGTGTCGAGCTCCATGTCACTGTCTGCCTGGACCAGCAGGTGGCGGTGCCGAGCTCCCAGTCACTGACTGCCTGGACCAGCAGGTGGCGGTGCCGAGCTCCCAGTCACTGTCTGCCTGGACCAGCAGGTGGCGGTGTCGAGCTCCCTGTCACTGTCTGCCTGGACCAGCAGGCGGCGGTGCCGAGCGCCCTGTCACTGTCTGCCTGGACCAGCAGGTGGCGGTGCCGAGCGCCCTGTCACTGTCTGCCTGGACCAGCAGGTGGCGCTGCCGAGCTCCCAGTCACTGTCTGCCTGGACCAGCAGGTGGCGCTGCTGAGCTCCCTGTCACTGTCTGCCTGGACCAGCAGACGGCGGTGCCGAGCTCCCTGTCACTGTCTGCCTGGACCAGCAGGTGGCGGTGTCGAGCTCCCTGTCAATGTCTATCTGGACCAGCAGGTGGCGGTGCCGAGCTCCCAGTCACTGACAGCCTGGACCAGCAGGCGGCGGTGCCGAGCTCCCAGTCACTGTCTGCCTGGACCAGCAGGCGGCGGTGCCAAGCTCCCAGTCACTGTCTATCTGAACCAGCAGGTGGCGGTGCCGAGCTCCCAGTCACTGTCTGCCTGGACCAGCAGGCGGCGGTGCCGAGCGCCCAGTCACTGTCTGCCTGGACCAGCAGGCGGCGGTGCCGAGCTCCCAGTCACTGTCTGCCTGGACCAGCAGGTGGCGGTGTCGAGCTCCCAGTCACTGTCTGCCTGGACCAGCAGGTGGCGGTGCCGAGCTCCCAGTCACTGACTACCTGGACCAGCAGGTGGCGGTGCCGAGCGCCCAGTCACTGTCTGCCTGGACCAGCAGGTGGCGGTGCCGAGCTCCCAGTCACTGTCTGCCTGGACCAGCAGGTGGCGGTGCCGAGCGCCCTGTCACTGTCTGCCTGGACCAGCAGGTGGCGGTGCCGAGCTCCCAGTCACTGTCTGCCTGGACCAGCAGGTGGCGGTGCCGAGCTCCCAGTCACTGTCTGCCTGGACCAGCAGGTGGCGGTGTCGAGCGCCCTGTCACTGTCTGTCTGGACCAGCAGGTGGCGGTGTCGAGCTCCCTGTCACTGTCTGCCTGGACCAGCAGGTGGCGGTGCCGAGCTCGCTGTCACTGTCTGCCTGGACCAGCAGGTGGCGGTGCCGAGCGCCCTGTCACTGTCTGCCTGGACCAGCAGGTGGCGGTGCCGAGCGCCCTGTCACTGACTGCCTGGACCAGCAGGTGGCGGTGCCGAGCGCCCTGTCACTGTCTGCCTGGACCAGCAGGTGGCGGTGCCGAGCGCCCTGTCACTGCCTGCCTGGACCAGCAGGTGGCGGTGCTGAGCGCCCTGTCACTGTCTATCTGGACCAGCAGGTGGCGGTGCCGAGCTCCCAGTCACTGACTGCCTGGACCAGCAGGCGGCGGTGCCGAGTTCCCTGTCACTGTCTGCCTGGACCAGCAGGTGGCGGTGTCGATTTCCCTGTCACTGTCTATCTGGACCAGCAGGTGGCGGTGCCGAGCTCCCAGTCACTGACTGCCTGGACCAGCAGGCGGCGGTGCCGAGCTCCCTGTCACTGTCTGCCTGGACCAGCAGGTGGCGGTGTCGAGCTCCCTGTCACTGTCTATCTGGACCAGCAGGTGGCGGTGCCGAGCTCCCAGTCACTGTCTGCCTGGACGAGCAGGCGGCGGTGCCGAGCGCCCAATCACTGTCTGCCTGGACCAGCAGGCGGCGTTGCCGAGCTCCCAGTCACTGTCTGCCTGGACCAGCAGGTGGCGGTGTCGAACTCCCAGTCACTGTCTGCCTGGACCAGCAGGTGGCGGTGCCGAGCTCCCAGTCACTGACTGCCTGGACCAGCAGGTGGCGGTGCCGAGCGCCCAGTCACTGTCTGCATGGACCAGCAGGTGGCGGTGCCGAGCGCCCAGTCACTGTCTGCCTGGACCAGCAGGTGGCGGTGCCGAGCGCCCTGTCACTGTCTGCCTGGACCAGCAGGTGGCGGTGCCGAGCTCCCTGTCACTGTCTGCCTGGACCAGCAGGTGGCGGTGCCGAGCGCCCTGTCACTGTCTGCCTGGACCAGCAGGTGGCGGTGCCGAGCGCCCTGTCAGTGTCTGCCTGGACCAGCAGGTGGCGGTGCCGAGCGCCCTGTCACTGTCTGCCTGGACCAGCAGGTGGCGGTGCCGAGCGCCCTGTCACTGTCTGCCTGGACCAGCAGGTGGCGGTGCCGAGCGCCCAGTCACTGTCTGCCTGGACCAGCAGGTGGCGGTGCCGAGCGCCCTGTCACTGTCTGCCTGGACCAGCAGGTGGCGGTGCCGAGCTCCCTGTCACTGTCTGCCTGGACCAGCAGGTGGCGGTGCCGAGCGCCCTGTCACTGTCTGCCTGGACCAGCAGGCGGCGGTGCCGAGCTCCCAGTCACTGTCTGCCTGGACCAGCAGGCGGCGGTGCCGAGCTCCCAGTCACTGTCTGCCTGGACCAGCAGGTGGCGGTGCCGAGCGCCCTGTCACTGTCTGCCTGGACCAGCAGGCGGCGGTGCCGAGCTCCCAGTCACTGTCTGCCTGGACCAGCAGGTGGCGGTGCCGAGCGCCCTGTCACTATCTGCCTGGACCAGCAGGTGGCGGTGCCGAGCGCCCTGTCACTGTCTGCCTGGACCAGCAGGTGGCGGTGCCGAGCGCCCTGTCACTCTCTGCCTGGACCAGCAGGTGGCGGTGCCGAGCGCCCAGTCACTCTCTGCCTGGACCAGCAGGTGGCGGTGCCGAGCGCCCAGTCACTCTCTGCCTGGACCAGCAGGTGGCGGTGCCGAGCGCCCTGTCACTGTCTGCCTGGACCAGCAGGTGGCGGTGCCGAGCTCCCTGTCACTGTCTGCCTGGACCAGCAGGTGGCGGTGCCGAGCGCCCTGTCACTGTCTGCCTGGACCAGCAGGCGGCGGTGCCGAGCTCCCAGTCACTGTCTGCCTGGACCAGCAGGCGGCGGTGCCGATCTCCCAGTCACTGTCTGCCTGGACCAGCAGGTGGCGGTGCCGAGCGCCCTGTCACTGTCTGCCTGGACCAGCAGGCGGCGGTGCCGAGCTCCCAGTCACTGTCTGCCTGGACCAGCAGGTGGCGGTGCCGAGCGCCCTGTCACTATCTGCCTGGACCAGCAGGTGGCGGTGCCGAGCGCCCTGTCACTGTCTGCCTGGACCAGCAGGTGGCGGTGCCGAGCGCCCTGTCACTCTCTGCCTGGACCAGCAGGTGGCGGTGCCGAGCGCCCAGTCACTCTCTGCCTGGACCAGCAGGTGGCGGTGCCGAGCGCCCAGTCACTCTCTGCCTGGACCAGCAGGTGGCGGTGCCGAGCGCCCTGTCACTGTCTGCCTGGACCAGCAGGTGGCGGTGCCGAGCGCCCAGTGCCCGTTGCCCCCTCCCCTGCCAGAAGTGGCGCCATCTTGTAGCCAACTCCGAGCGGAGGAAGCGCGTTGTGTCGGAGTCGGAGTGAGTTCATGGCCGGCGGGAGGACGATGTAGGTTCGAGGCCCGGAGCCTGCGGTCGGGGGTTTAATTTGGTATCTCGCTCGCCGCTCGGTGTTTGCTCCCTCGCTGTGTGGAGCTGGCGGGGGGAGAGGTGATGACCGCGGCCGCGCACTGAGTCCGGCCCGGCCTGGTGTGGCCCGGCCCGCCCCGGATCTCGCGTGAGTCCGCGGACCCGCTCCGTCCTCCCGGCTGCAGGAGCTGATGAAGTGATGCGGATGTGAAGAAGAGACGGAGCCCCGAGTGGAGAGAAGGTGAGCTGGGACTGGAGTGGGGCCGGGGCCGGGGCCGGGCGAGGGTCAGCGGCCTGAGTCTGGGGCGGGTGACGGGGGTTGCGGCCCCGCGAGGATCCGGCGCTCCCCGGAGTCGGACTGAAGTTTGCAGCCGTTAAACATCTACTGCCCGCGGGGTCCCCGTCCCTCCCGGGGAGAGGGGCCTGTGCCGGGGGTGTCCGTTTCCGAACCGAGTTATATTTGCTGAAACTTCCAGGGGTTCATACCCGCCCCCCGATCCCCCCCCCCCGCCCCCCGATCCGGTCCGGTCCCCCCGCCCCCCGGTCCGGTCCTGCCCCCCCGCCCCCCGGTCCGGTCCTGCCCCCCCCTGCCCTCCGCCCCCCGGTCCGGTCCTGCCCCCCCCTGCCCTCCGCCCCCCGGTCCGGTCCTGCCCCCCCCTGCCCTCCGCCCCCCGGTCCGGTCCTGCCCCCCCCTGCCCTCCGCCCCCCGGTCCGGTCCTGCCCCCCCCTGCCCTCCGCCCCCCGGTCCGGTCCTGCCCCCCCCTGCCCTCCGCCCCCCGGTCCGGTCCTGCCCCCCCCTGCCCTCCGCCCCCCGGTCCGGTCCCCCCCCTGCCCCCACGTCCCCCGGTCCGGTCCCCCCGCCCCCCGGTCCGGTCCTGCCCCCCCCCTGCCCTCCGCCCCACGCCCCCCGGTCCGGCGCCCCCCGCCCCACGCGGAAGCTCCCCTCCCCATCCCGGCCCCTTGGCCGAAATGCTTCTGCTCGGGTTTATATTTCGGCCTTTAGTCCTAAAGTGTATTTTTGGTGTTAGAGATTTAACTCAAGTTAAGAAAACCAAATCGAAAGAAACGGATCTGCATCTGATTGCAGTTTGGTGGCAGGTCGGTTAAGGTTCAATCTGTGCCCTTTCAATACAATAAAACCACTTTTACTGGGTCTTCCTGGCTCATGTTTTCATTGGCTGCGCAGGAGCCATCCATTGGGAGTTGACACTAAGAGCAATGTAGAAGGGTCGTAAGATGTTTGTCCCTCTGACTGAGAAGAATGTGAAAAGTGTACCGCATTCCAGGCCAAAATATCTTTAAAATTAAAATGAAATGCCTCAGGGTGTTGGATAAAGGGCACAATAGAAGTACAAGTTATTGTTAAGGATGAGAATTAGCACTTTTATATAACATTTTTAGAAACAAAAAATAAGTTTATAAAGTGCTCCAGTGAACCACTTGAGCATTATCTTTGAAGAAAAAAAGAATACGCGTTTGTATTGTACCTTAAACATCCTCAGGATGTTCCAAAGTGCTTCACAGCCAATGAATTACTTTTGTGGTATAGGCACTATTTTGTAGACAAGCACAGCTGCCAATTTGCACACAGCCAGTTTCCCCAAGCAGCAAATGAGAATGTTTTGATGGTGTTGGTAAAGGGTTGAATGTTTGTAGGACACAAGAGAACTTCCTTTTATATCCACCTTTTGGGTAGATTGGCAGAGGAGGGTAGGTTAAATACTTCATTTAAAAGAGAGCACATCAACAATGAAATCTGACTTCCAAGTTAAGTGTTGCTTTCACGTCAATGTGCATCCAATATTGCTTCATATTCATGCAAAAGCAGTAGTGTTACACTATTGAAAATCTTCCTGAAATTATGAGCTGAAATTAAAAGTTGAAATGTATAACAGTTTTTGAAAGCCTGGTTTTGATCCTGTGGATAGAATCTTCTTCCTGATTTTGGTATACCTATCAATTTAAAACCCATGTAACTTATTTGTTTAGACAAATTTAGGTTTGACGTGGCAGAAACTCCTCCCTAAAACAAGTGTGTGGGATATGTACAACATTAGTCACTCATAGAGATGTGATTAATTATCCATTTATAAGCAGCAATTAATATATACCAAGTAAAACCATTGAGAAAGTTCTTTTTAAGGGTGGGGTGACAAATTGAATGTTGGTGTTAGTGGCAAACAGTTAAATTATTTTGTAACCAATATCTAAACTTTTTAAAATGGGAACTGAGTAGCCTACATTTGGAAATATGCATGTTTCAACACGTTAGGATTCACAATATGCTGTCTATTCCTTACCCATTCCATTGAATTAACTGGATCCTTTATATTGATCGTGTTTGTACTTTTGCATTTTTCAAAATGCCATACAGTTTTGTATTGCTTTCAAATTTTAAACTTAATATAAAACTTTACATTAAAACTAAGAAGAAATGACTTGCACAATTAGTTTTCATAAATTGCATTTAAAGTTTTAAATCATGTGATTGAAACTATGCCATAACCTTTATCAAAATACAAAATATTTCTAAATGTTATCTGCACTTCACAATTATAGTTTGTACAAATTTGTTACACCGGTTTAAAAGCTTGTATAATCCCTTATCTGTTCAAATGGTCAGTGAAAAATTCATCTAGTCTTTTTACCAGCATTGATATTGTATAATCAATTATGAAATGTGTTGAACATACTAAGTGGCGCAGTTTAAGCATGGAAATAGTTTGATGTTGCAGTAAAGAAACAATGGAAGCAAATGCAACATTTTTTTTAGTTACTTGATTGTTTCATTGTATAACATAGCCATAACAAGAAGTTTGTCTTCGATTTTCTGATCGTGTAACTATAATGTATTCTGACTGTTTTAGTAGCATGTATACTGTAGTTTTAATGTAGTGAAGGGAAGTTGAATACCCCTAAATTATCCCATATATAATCATATTCTGAAATTTTTCATTGATGACATGAATGGAGAATACTTACCACAGTCCACTTCCCATTCACAAAGTCACTTAAGTGGGTCTTCACTATAACATTTGGGGAGTTCCTACAAAATGACCGTTCCCAGCTGGCTTCTAGGAACCAATATGGAGAGATGCCATTTAGTAAGCAGAAATCTTCTGTAATTAAAGTTTATGACTGTCTGCAGTTGACTCCTTCATTAATGTTCTTTATCAGATGTTCTTTTCAGAGCTTAAATAATTCACACAGTCTGTTACAAAACTGATGATTTCTTTGAACATTTGTTCTGATGTGTGTGCAATCTACTTTGTACTGTTGTATCATCAGGAGCTATATAGATACAATTACTGAGTTACAATGTTTACAGTAGCTTCTTTAATTTAGAAATATTGCTGGTCAGAACAGTACTCTTTTAAAATCCCTTAATCAAAAACACTCACATTCGTTCCAACAGAGATCTGCTTTATCCAGTAACTTAATACTGAAAGTGATGGCATTGTGTTTTTGAAATATAAAGAGATCTTTTAACAGGTACAACCCCTGAGGCTGCAAGCAGCAACGTTTACAGTATTCCCTTTTTCGAGCTCTTGATAGCTAGCCCAGCATGTTCTGTGCCAAAGCATGGAATGGTAGTAAGTGGATTCAGTTCCCACTTCGCCTACTGCGAGGGGAGAATGTTGGAGGGCAGTTCACCACAGTTTAGACTTGTGCATTGTCTCTCAGCTATTGACAGTGTGGCACCAGTAGGTGCTGCAGGGACCTAGAGAAAGGGATATATAAAAATTAAGAAGTGTGAGAAACCACAAAATCATCAAATACCCCATATTGCTGGACCACATACTGAAGAACATTCAGCAATTAGTGCTAGTTTCTGCTTTACTGCTGTAGTGTAGATTTTGCATTACTCAATAGTACATTCAACATGTTTCACAATTGGCAATGTGGTATCAGTACATTTCTTATAGAATGCTACCAGAAATCCATCTGTATATGCTGCGCATGCACGAGATTCTAGGAAATACTGCAGTAGAAGTTGAAAACACATTCTCAGAAAGGTGCAAGTCTGAAAATATCTTGAAATCAGATGAGAGTAATGTTTTGGAATTAAACCGTTAGCATACGTCAGACAGTGTGAGTCTTGCCCATTAAAGGAGTACCTGATGGTTACCTATAATGTTACAATCATAAATTAATCATTACTTAGCTTTCTCCATATTCCTGCACCCTTATTAGGATATTAAAATAAAGCGCAATATTTCACGAGTATCTGGACTCTTTTTCTGCACAGCTATTGTCTGTGTCGGGCCAAATTAAGATACTCTGCAATTACATCTGAGTATCTAACAGAAATCTCTTTTACAGTCTGTGTTCTTCATAACATATGCCCAGCCAGTATGAACATGTTTGCTCACCAAGGTGTCTGTGAAATAAAGCAGCTTATTCATTTATATCTGTTCTTGTCTCACCATGTTTTCGTAAGTGTGGAAGATATGAATATCCAATTCAGGTCACAGAGATACTATTGTTCCATTCCTTGATTATGCTATCGTACAGTTAGACATTGGGCATGACGGGCACACCCCGAAATGCAAGACGCTCAGACCACTTACAGGAGTGACTAGGACTGCTGCACCTAATATGATAGATATCTATGGCAAGACCCTAAACTTGTATGGAGTACTGTTTACATGCAGACATGTATGTACAGTGGTTTTTGCATGAAATGAACATAAAAATCATACGCCTTCTACATTCTGACATAGGAAGCATGGCTTGTGTGTCACCTTTTTGTCTTACATAGAATGTCTAATTGGAGCTGTACAATTTTTTTTAAATCTGGACACAGCTCAGCAGATTTCTTGGTATGTATACATTATAGATTTCAGAATGGGCATGTATTTTGCTTACAAATTTCATTGTTTTAAGATTTTTGAAAAAAGTTCGAAGAAAATTTCTGTACAATGTTACGTCATTTCTCCAGAGCATTATTTTTGGGAGAAATTATTCTAGGCTTACCATTCCTTTTCAACAAGGCTTGCTGTTACATACAGCGCTCTCTCTCTCCTTCCCCATATCTCCACTGTTCTTAGAATTTTTTTTTAAAACTCACTGTAGCGTACATCCCTGTTGTGCTGAGGTCAATACTGATGATAGTCGCCTACTCTTAACGTCATCTTTCCAGGGATGGCAAAACTATGGAACTCCTATCTTTGGGCTTCTAAAACCCAAGCCTAGAATCATGTAATCACTATTTCCTAGGTTCCTTATTAGTCTCTTCAATCTTGGTGTGTTCTGCACTGTTAGACTTGACCCCTCACATTCGTTTCTCAAAAAATATTTGCTGTGTCAGTAAAGTGCAGCTAGTTATTGACGTGCTTGCCCGTGGTGTGGGGTAGAACTTTCCGTTTTTTTCCCTCTCTGGTTTTGAAATGAGACCACACAGTACTACTATATGAGTGTTTTTTTAGATGTTCCTCTCCATTAATTTAGCGGAGATGTTAGCCCATTTAAGATGAGCTGAAATAGCAGAGGGATTTCAGACTAACTAACTTGTATGCTATTATCCCAAAGCTTAATTTCACAGGTAATATTTCAATTTACTTTGAACTTAAAAGAAATTCTTTAATCACCGGCCAAAGACATATTTTAATATACCTAGTATATAACATTTGTAGTCCTAAGCAGTTCTATTTGTTTTGTAGCAATATTACTATTAACTTAATTTCCCAGTTTGGTGTTTCTACATGCTGCTTTGTAAAATGTGTTCATAAAATAATATAACCACTACTGGTGGAGTTCATAGCTAACTAAAAGGAAAACTTTAGGTGGTTGTGGAATGTGATGGTTTGCGTGCCTGTGCACACACTTGTTCAGATACATCAAATTATGTTGGCATCTAAGATTACATTGCAAAGCGGTGTCTACTTGTCTGAGCATTGTCTGTTTCCAGGGAAAGCAGTTTCACCTACAAAAATGTTGTGGCTGTTTTACATACTGCACATTGCAGCTTCATATTTCAACATATTAAGGCCAAACTGGCATCTCTTGCTAAACTGAATTCCAATCTAAAGTGCACACATTTAAAGCTCCCACTTTGATTCATTTGAACTGGTTATCCTTCACAGGCAAGTTTTTCCACTAATTTGGCTACAGTGACGTACTACAAATGTTTTACGTTTCAGTTTGTGGGGGGGACCCGAGCAAAACTATTCCCTCCTTACCACCAGTGTAGCCTGTCACAAAGCATTAACTTTAACTGTAGAAGTTGGTGGCTCTGTGTGTCCTGCCCACCAGACTGATTGAGAGAGGCAGTGCGCCAGCAGGAGATGGAAATGAGGATTTACTCCTCCTAGTGTGGTGTAAATAAAAGGCACTGCCTAGTGTTGCATAAAGTCATACAGACCAGTAAGTCAGAAGTTTCCAGTTGGTGCTGAGCTAGCTGATCTTAATTTGAACAGCAGTTACAGCGCTACACATACATGGCTTCAGTGACTTTGGCTTAGAAGGGGAAAAGTCAGCTTGGGTTCCTACTTATTGCTATCCTACGGCCTCTGCTGGATGGTGCACATCTGGACCTTGAAGTAGAACAGGATCAATTTGGCTGTGATGTTGGTTTAGGCTCATATGAAGAATGATCACATGGGCAAGGTACTGGAGGGCAGCCATCATCCATTGAACCAAGCCATAGTGAAGGTCAGCATAATTCAGGAGAAAATAGGGAGGAATTTATTTTTAAATAGCATGGACTTGAAAGAGAAAATATCTTTATCTCTCTTCTCTCTCTCTCGCCCCCCCCCCCCCCACAACTGTCAAAGACATGAAGTACTTCTGTGCTACACACATTCCAATGTTCTTATGCTAGTTTACTTCTTTAATCATTGTAACATAATCTACAGTAGAAACCAGGTAAATGGGCTTGCATACAAATTAAACAGAACAAAAGATACATTGAAATTTAATCAGCATTTTGCTGAACCCCGTTTCAAAATTAGAAGTTGTATACTTGAAATATTTGTAAGAAAATCTATTTAAAATATGTTTGTGAAGCCCAGCTTCTAATTGCAGTATATATTTGGAAGCCAAAACTCTTAAATGTTAATACTTTAACTGAATGGATTATATGTTAATGTTTCTTAGTATTTCACAGCTTCCTGAGGCTAGTGAATACAGTTCTGTTTGAGACAACATGCCCTCAGCACTCAGGTGTTTAGTTATGGTTTCTATCTACAAACTAGGAGTCCTAGTGAACATGAAAAGTGCTAGTGAAACTCTCTAATTTCAGTGACTCGTAGTTTGGTTCTTCAGGTTGTCACACATGCATATCAGATACTCTGGAGGTCTGCAGAGCAGAGGAAAAGAAGGTGGCGAGTCAGTAAGTTTGAGGGTACGAATTACAGAGCGTGGTGCCGAGACAGCCAAAGGCACAGCCACCAATGGTGGGTAGAAGGGAGTGGGGGCACAAGAGGCTATAGTCGGAGGAACATGAGAGTTCTCAGGGTTGTAGGGCTGGGGAAGTTAGAGATAGGGATCGGCGATGCCATGAAGGGATGAGAATTTTGAATATGGGGGTAACCAGTTTAGGCCAGCGAGCAGAGGGGTAATGGGTGAGCAGGACTTGGTGCAGGATAAGATACAAACAGCGCAGTTTTGGAAGAGCTGAAGTTTATGGAAGATGGGAGGCCGCCACGGACAGCATTGAAGTCGAGTCTGGAGGTGACAAAGGAATGGATGATGGTTTCAACAGCAGATAGCCTGAGGCAAGGACGGAAGCAAGCAATGTTAGGGAAGTAGAAGTAGGTGGTCTTTATAATGAAGAGGAGATGACTTTGAAAGCTCAGCACAGGATCAAACAGGGTGTTGAGTTTGTGAATAGTCTGGTTTAACCTGAGACAGTGGCCGGGGAGGAGAATGGAATCTGTGGCAAAGGTACACAGTTTGTGGTGGGGGCCAAAGACAATGGCGTCAGTTTTCCCAGTGTTTAACTGGAAAAAGTTGCAGGATGTCAGCTGACAAAGCATCGGTCTGCTTACTTGTGAGAAAAGGTTTCATATCAATGCTGGATGTCGGGCAAGCAATCTTACAACACAGGCCGTGAGTGGGTCGAGAATGTTGGTGGAGAGGTAGAGCTGAATGTCCTCAGTGAACATGTATCATGGCGAATGCATTCAAGTGTCCACAAGATAGAATCATTGAAAGTTACGGCACAGAAGGAGGCCATTCGGCCCATTATCTCCGTGCCGGCCGAAAAGGAGCTATCCAGCTTAATCCCACTTTCCAGCACTTGGTCCATAGCCCTGTAGGTTACGGCACTTCAAGTGCTCATCCCCCAAGTACTTCTTAAATGAGTTGAGGGTTTCTGCCTCTACCACCTTTTCAGGCAGTGAGTTCCAGATCCCCACCACCACCTGGGTGAAAAAAATTCTCCTCTGCTCCCCTCTCATCCTTCTACCTATTACTTTAAATCTATGCCCCCTGGTCACTGACCCCCTTGCTAAGGGAAATAGGTGCTCCCAATCCACTCTATCTACTCCCATCATAATTTTATATAGCTCAATTAAATCTCCCCTCAGCCTCCTTTGTTCCAAAGAAAACAGCCCCAGCTTATCCAATCTTCCCTCATAGCTAAAATTCTTTAGTCCTGGCAACATTCTCGTAAATCTCCTCTGTACCCTCTCTAGTGCAATCACATCTTTCCTGTAATGTGGTGACCAGTAACGGGTACGGTAACATAGTGGTTATGTTACTGGACTAGTAATCCAGAGGCCCGGACTAATAATCCAGAGTCATGAGTTCAAATCCCGCCACGGCAGCTGGGGAATTTCAATTCAATTAATTAAATTCAATTAATTAAATAAAATCTGGAATTAAAATACTACTATCAGTAATGGTGGCCATGAAACTATCGGATTGTTGTAAAAACCCATCTGGTTCACTAATGCCCTTTAGGGAAGGAAACCTACCGTCCTTACCCGGTCTGGCCTATATGTGACTCCAGACCCACAGCAATGTGGCTCATTCTTAATTGCTCTCTGAAATGGCCTAGCAAGCCACTCAGTTATAAAATCTCGTTTAAAAAAAATCATAATAAGAATAAAAACGGACGGACCACCCGGCACTGGACCACGAGGCACCAGACACAACAAAGGCAAACCAAGCCCAGTCGACCCTGCAAAGTCCTCCTCACTAACATCTGGGGACTTGTGCCAAAATTGGGAGAGCTGTCCCACAGACTAGTCAAGCAACAGCCTGACATAGCCATACTCACAGAATCATACCTTTCAGCCAACGTCCCAGACTCTTCCATCACCATCCCTGGGTATGTCCTGTCCCACCGGCAGAGGTGGCAGTACGGCGATATACAGTCAGTAGGGAGTGGCCCTGGGAGTCTTCAACATTGACTCTGGACCCCATGAAATTTCATGGCATCAGATCAAACATGGGCAAGGAAACCTCGTGCTGATTACCACCTACCGCCCTCCCTCAGCTGATGAATCAGTCCTCCATGTTGAACACCACTTGGAGGAAGCACTGAGGGTAGCAAGGTCACAGAATGTACTCTGGGTGGGGGACTTCGATGTCCATCACCAAGAGTGGCTCGGTAGCACCACTACTGACCGAACTGGCCGAGTCCTGAAGGACATAGCTGCCAGACTGGGCCTGCAGCAGGTGTTTAGCGAACCAACACGAGGGAAAAACTTACTTGACCTTGTCCTCACCAACTACCTGTCGCAAATGCATCTGTCCATTACAGTATTGGTGGGAGTGACCACCGCACAGTCCTTGTGGAGACGAAGTCCCGCCTTCGCACTGAGGACACCATCCAACGTGCTAAATGGGATAGATTCAGAACAGATCTAGCAGCTCAAAACTGGGCATCCATGAGGCACTGTGGGCCATCAGCAGCAGCAGAATTGTATTCCAGCACAATCTGTAACCTCATGGCCCGGCATATTCCTCACTCTACCATTACCAATAAGCCTGGGGATCAACCCTGGTTCAATGAGGAGTGTAGAAGAGCATGCCAGGAGCAGTACCAGGCGTACCTGAAAATGAGGTGCCAACCTGGTGAAGCTACAACTCAGGACTACATGCATGCTAAACAGTGGAAGCAACATGCGATAGACAGAGCTAAGCGATTCCACAACCAACGGATCAGATCAAAGCTGCAGTCCTGCCACATCGAGTCTTGAATGGTGGTGGACAATTAAACAACTAACGGGAGGAGGAGGCTCTGCAAACATCCCCATCCTCAATGATGGCGGAGTCCAGCACGTGAGTGCAAAAGACAAGGCTGAAGCGTTTGCAACCGTCTTGAGCCAGGAGTGCCGAGTGGATGATCCATCTCAGCCTCCTCCCCATATCCCCACCATCACAGAAGCCAGTCTTCAGCCAATTCGATTCACTCCACATGATATCAAGAAACGGCTGAGTGCACTGGATACAGCAAAGGCTATGGGCCCCAACAACATCCTGGCTGTAGTGCTGAAGACTTGTGCTCCAGAACTAGCTGCGCCTCTAGCCACGCTGTTCCAGTAAAGCTACAACACTGGCATCTACCTGACAATGTGGATAATTGCCCAGGTATGCCCTGTCCACAAAAAGCAGGACAAAGCTATTCCGGCCAATTACCGCCCCATCAGTCTACTCTCAATCATCAGCAAAGTGATGGAAGTTGTCGTCGACAGTGCTATCAAGCGGCACTTACTCACCAATAACCTGCTCACCGATGCTCAGTTTGGGTTACGCCAGGACCACTTGGCTCCAGACCTCATTACAGCCTTGGTGCAAACACGGACAAAAGAGCTGAATTCCAGAGGTGAGGTGAGAGTGACTGCCCTTGACATCAAGGCAGCATTTGACTGAGTGTGGCACCAAGGAGCCCTAGTAAAATTGAAGTCAATGGGAATCAGGGGGAAGACTCTCCAGTGGCTGGAGTCATACCTAGCACAAAAGAAGATGGTAGTGGTTGTTGGAGGCCAAGCATCTCAGCCCCAGGGCATTGCTGCAGGAGTTCCTCAGGGCAGTGTCCTGGGCCCAACCATCTTCAGCTGTTTCATCAATGACCTTCCCTCCATCATAAGGTCAGAAATAGGGATGTTCGCTGATGATTGCAGAGTGTTCAGTTCCATTCGCAACCCCTCAAATAATGAAGCAGTCCGAGCCCGCATGCAGCAAGACCTGGACAACATCCAGGCTTGGGCTCATAAGTGGCAAGTTACATTCGCGCCAGACAAGTGCCAGGCAATGACCATCTCCAACAAGAGAGAGTCTGACCACCTCCCCTTGACATTCAATGGCATTACTATCGCCAAATCCCCCACCATCAACATCCTGGGGGTCACCATTGACCAGAAACCTAACTGGACCAGCCATATAAATACTGTGGCTACAAGAGCAGTTCAGAGGCTGGGTATTCTGCGGCGAGTGACTCACCTGACTCCCCAAAGCCTTTCCACCATCTACAAGGCAATTTAGAAGGATTATCAAATGAGGCCATATGGGTTGAGCTAAAGAACAAAAAAAGGGTAGTCACACTGCTGGGAGTGTACTACAGACCCCCAAACAGTCAGAGGGAGATAGAAGAGCAAATACGTCGGCATATTTCTGAGTGCAAAAACAGTAGGGCAGTAATAGTAAGGGATTTCAACTACCCGAATATTAACTGGGATCCAATTAGTGTAAAAAGTGTGGAGGGTGCAGAATTCTTAAAATGCATTCAGGAAAACTTTTTTTAGCCAGTATGCAGCAAGCCCAACAAGAGTTCTGGACTTACTTTTAGAGAATGAAGCTGGGCAGGTGGAAGGAGTATCAGTGGGAGAGCATTTTAGTGGTAGTGATCATAATTCAGTTAGATTTAGCTTGGTTTTGGAAAAGGACAAATATAGAACAGGAGTAAAAATTCTCAATTGGGGAAAGGCCAATTTTACTAAGCTGAGAAGTGATTTAGCAAAAGTGGACTGGAAACAGCTACTTGAAGGTAAATCAGTGTCAGAGCAGTGGGAGGCATTCAAGGGGGTCAGAGTAAATATGTTCCCACAAAGAAAAAGGGTGGGGTTGCCAAATCTAGAGCCCCCTGGATGACGAGGAGCATACAGGGTAAGATAAGGCAAAAAAAGGAAGCTTACGTCAGACACCAAGACCTCAATACTGCAGAACGCCTATAGTATAGAAAATGCAGGGGTGAAATTAAAAAGGAAATTAGGAAAGCAAAGAGAGGGCATGAAAAAATACTGGCAAGCAAAATTAAGGAAAACCCAAAAATGTTTTATAAATAAAGATCAAGAGGATAACTAAGAGTAGGGCCCATTAGAGACCAAAAAGGTAACCTGTGTGTGGAGGCGGTAGATGTGGGTATAGTTCTTAATGAATACTTTGCCTCTGTCTTCAAAAAACAGGGGGACGATGCGGAGATTGTAGTTAAGGTGGAGGAGTGTGAAATATTGGATGGGATAAACATAGTGAGAGATGAAATATTAAGGGGATTAGCATCTTTGAAAGTAGATAAATCACCAGGCCCGGATGAAATGTATCCCAGGCTGTTATAAGAAGCAAGGGAAGAAATAGCAGAGGCTCTGACCATCATTTTCCAATCCTCCCTGGCTACAGGCATGGTGCCAGAGGATTGGAGGACTGCTAACGTTGTACCGTTGTTTGAAAAGGGAGAGAGACTGGCCTATAATTATTCGGTCTGTCAGTCGAACCTCGATGGTGGACAAATTGTTGGAATCGATTCTGAGGGACAGCATAAATCGTCATTTAGAAAGGCACGGGTTAATCAAGGACAGTCAGCATGGATTTCTTACCAATGGGAAGGTCGTGTCTGACTAACTTGATTGAATTTTTTGAGCAGGTAACAAGGAGGGTCGATGAGGGTAACGCGTTTGATGCAGTGTACATGGATTTTAGCAGGGCTTTTGACAAGATCGCACATGGCTGACTGGTCAAAAAAGTAAAAGCCCATGGGATCCAAGGGAAAGTGGCTAGTTGGATCCAAAATTGGCTCAGTGGCAGGAAGCAAAGGATAATGGTTGATGGGTGTTTTTCCGACTGTAAGGCTGTTTCCAGTGGGGTCCCCCAAGGCTCAGTACCAGGTCTCTTGCTTTTTGTGGTATATATTAATGATTTGGACTTCAATGTGGGGGACTTGATCAAGAAGATTGATAGTGAGGAGGAAAGCTGTAGACTGCAGGAAGATATCAATTGGCTGGTCAGGTGGGCAGAAAAGTGGCAAATGGAATTCAATCCAGAGAGATGTGAGGTAATGCATTTGGGGTGGGCAAACAAGGCAAGGGCGTACACAATAAATGGGTGGCTATTGAGAGGTGCAGAGGAACAAAGGAACCTTGGAGTGCATGTTTACAGATCCCTGAAGGTAGCAGGACAGGTAGATAAGGTGGTTAAAAAGGCACATGGGCTACTTTCCTTTATTAGCCGAGGTATAGAACATAAGAGCAGGGAGGTTATGCGAGAACTGTATAAAATATTGGTTAGGCCACAGCTTGAATACTGCATACAGTTCTTTTTTTATTCATTCATGGGATGTGGGTGTCGCTGGCGAGGCCGGCATTTATTGCCCATCCCTAATTGCCCTTGAGGAGGTGGTGATGAGCCGCCGCCTTGAACCGCTGCAGTCCGTGTGGTGAAGGTTCTCCCACAGTGCTGTTAGGAAGGGAGTTCCAGGATTTTGACCCAGCGACGACGAAGGAACGGCGATATATTTCCAAGTCGGGATGGTGTGAGACTCGGAGGGGAACGTGCAGGTGGTGTTGTTCCCATGTACCAGCTGCTCTTGTCCTAGGTGGTAGAGGTAGCGGGTTTGGGAGGTGCTGTCGAAGAAGCCTTGGCGAGTTGCTGCAGTGCATCCTGTGGATGGTACACAATGCAGCCACTGTGCGGCAGTGGTGAAGGGAATGAATGTTTCGGGTGGTGTATGGGGTGCCAATCAAGCGGGCTGCTGTGTCCTGGATGGTGTTGAGCTTCTTGAGTGTTATTGGAGCTGCACTCAGCCAGGCAAGTGGAGAGTATTCCATCACACTCCTGACTCATCCCACCTCACAGCCATAATTGTTTCTTTAACCAATATTGCCACCCCCTCTCTATCTCATCTGAAAACCCTGTAACCAGGAACATTGAGCTGCCATTCCTGCCCCTGTTTAAGCCATGTTTGTGTAATAGCTAAGATCTCGTACTTTCACGTGTCTATCTGTCAATTTGCTCATCTGCCTTATTCACTATGCTTGCATTGAGGTATGTACCATTAAGCATTGCCAAACTCCTTTGTTGAACAGTTTCTAACCTTTGTTTCCTCTGCCTTCCAAACTCACTAATTTTCTGCCTTCCATTTCCAGCTCTGGTTCCCTCCCTTCTGAATCTACGCTCAGGTTCCCACCTCCCTGCCAAGCTAGTTCAAACCCTCCCCCACAGCAATAGCAAACCTCCCCACGAGGATATTGGTCCTGGCCCTGTTGAGCTGCAACCTGTCCGGCTGTGGAGGCCCCACCTACCTCAGAACCAGTCCCAATGCCCCAGGAATCTAAAGCCCTCCCTCCTGCACCATCTCTCCAGCCACACATTGATCTACTCGATCCTCGTATTTCTATACGCACTAGCATGTGGCACCGGGAGTAATCCGGAGATTGTTACCTTTGAGGATCTGCTTATTAATCTCTTTCCTAACCCCTTAAAATCTGCCTTTTTTTATATTCGTTCATGGGATGTGGGCATCGCTGGCAAGGCCAGAATTTATTGCCCGTCCCTAATTGCCCTAGAGAAGGTGGTGGTGAGCCACCTTCTTGAACCGCTGCAGTCTGTGTGGTGTAGGTTCTCCCACAGTGCTGTTAGGTAGGGAGTTCTACGATTTTGATCCAGCGACGATGAAGGAACGCGATATATTTCTAAGTCAGGATGGTGTGTGACCTGGAGGGGAACGTGCAGGTGGTGTTGTTCCCATGTGCCTGCTGCTCTTGTTCTGAGTGGTAGCGATCGCAGGTTTCGGAGGTGCTGTCGAAGAAACCTTGGCGAGTTGCTGCATTGCATCCTGCAGATGGTACACACTGCAGCCACAGTGCACCGGTGGCGAAGGGAGTGAATGTTTAGGGTGGTGGATGGTGTACCAATCAATCGGGCTGCTTTGTCCTGGATGGTGTCGAGCTACTTGAGTGTTGTTGGAGCTGCACTCATCCAGGCAAGTGGAGAGTATTCCATCACAATCCTGACTTGTGCCTTGTAGATCGTGGGAAGGCTTTGGGGAGTCAGGAGGTGAGTCACTCGCCGCAGAATGCCCAGTCTTGTAGCTACAGTATTTATTTGGCTAGTCCAGTTAAGTATCTGGTCAATGGTGACCCCCAGGCTGTTGATGGTGGGGGATTCGGCAGTGGTAATGCCGTTGAATATCAAAAGGAGGTGGTTCGACTCTCTCTTGTTGGAGATGGTCATTGTCTGGCACGAATGCTACTTGCCACTTATGAGCCCAAGCCTGGATGTTGTCCAGGTCTTGCTGCATGCGGGCACGGACTGCTTCATTATCTGAGGGGTGGCGAATGGAACTGAACACTGCGCAATCATCAGCGAACATCCCCATTTCTGACCTCTTGATGGCGGGATGGTCATTGATGAAGCAGCTGAAAATGTTTGGGCCAAGGACACTGCCCTGAGGAACTCCTGCAGCAATGTCCTGGGGCTGAGATGATTGGCCTCCAACAACCACTACCATCTTCCTTTGTGCTAGGTATGACTCCAGCCACTAGAGCGTTTTCCCCCTGATTCCCATTGACTTCAATTTTACTAGGGCTCCTTGGTGCCACTCTCGGTCAGATCATAGAATCATAGAAGTTACAACATGGAAACAGGCCCTTCGGCCCAACATGTCCATGTCACCCAGTTTATACCACTAAGCTAGTCCCAATTGCCTGCACTTGGCCCATATCCCTCTATACCCATCTTACCCATGTAACTGTCCAAATGCTTTTTCAAAGACAAAATTGTACCCGCCTCTACTACTGCCTCTGGCAGCTCGTTCCAGACACTCACCACCCTTTGAGTGAAAAAATTGCCCCTCTGGACCCTTTTGTATCTCTCCCCTCTCACCTTAAATCTATGCCCCCTCGTTATAGACTCCCCTACCTTTGGGAAAAGATTTTGACTATCTACCTTATCTATGCCCCTCATTATTTTATAGACTTCTATAAGATCACCCCTAAACCTCCTACTCTCCAGGGAAAAAAGTCCCAGTCTGTCTAACCTCTCCCTATAAGTCAAACCATCAAGTCCCGGTAGCATCCTAGTAAATCTTTTCTGCACTCTTTCTAGTTTAATAATATCCTTTCTATAATAGGGTGACCAGAACTGTACACAGTATTCCAAGTGTGGCCTCACCAATGCCCTGTACAACTTCAACAAGACATCCCAACTCCTGTATTCAATGTTCTGACCAATGAAACCAAGCATGCCGAATACTTTCTTCACCACCCTATCCACCTGTGACTCCACTTTCAAGGAGCTATGAACCTGTACTCCTAGATCTCTTTGTTCTATAACTCTCCCCAACGCCCTACCATTAACGGAATAGGTCCTGGCCCGATTCGATCTACCAAAAAGCATCACCTCACATTTATCTAAATTAAACTCCATCTGCCATTCATCGGCCCACTGGCCCAATTTATCAAGATCCCGTTGCAATCCTAGATAACCTTCTTCACTGTCCACAATGCCACCAATCTTGGTGTCATCTGCAAACTTACTAACCATGCCTCCTAAATTCTCATCCAAATCATTAATATAAATAACAAATAACAGCGGACCCAGCACCGATCCCTAAGGCACACCACTGGACACCGACATCCAGTTTGAAAAACAACCCTCTACAACCACCTTCTGTCGTCAAGCCAATTTTGTATCCAATTGGCTACCTCACCTTGGATCCCATGAGATTTAACCTTATGTGACAACCTACCATGCGGTACCTTGTCAAAGGCTTTGCTGAAGTCCATGTAGACCACGTCTACTGCACAGCCCTCATCTATCATCTTGGTTACCCCTTCAAAAAACTCAAATCAAATTCGTGAGACATGATTTTCCTCTCTCAAAACCATGCTGCCTCTCCAAATGCCTGTAGATCCTGTCCCTCAGAATACCCTCTAACAACTTACCCACTACAGATGTCAGGCTCACCGGTCTGTAGTTCCCAGGCTTTTCCCTGCCGCCCTTCTTAAACAAAGGCACAACATTTGCTACCCTCCAATCTTCAGGCACCTCACGTAGCGATGGATGATTCAAATATCTCTGCTAGGGGACCCGCAATTTCCTCCCTAACCTCCCATAACGTCCTGGGATACATTTCATCAGGTCCCGGAGATTTATCTACCTTGATGCGCGTTAAGACTTCCAGCACCTCCCTCTCTGTAATATGTACACTCCTCAAGACATCACTATTTATTTCCCCAAGTTCCCTAACATCCATGCCTTTCTCAACCGTAAATACCGATGTGAAATATTCATTCAGGATCTCACCCATCTCTTGTGGTTCCGCACATAGATGACCTTGTTGATCCTTAAGAGGCCCTACTCTCTCCCTAGTTACTCTTTTGCCCTTTATGTATTTGTAGAAGCTCTTTGGATTCTCCTTTGCCTTATCTGCCAAAGCAATCTCATGTCCCCTTTTTGCCCTCCTGATTTCTCTCTTAACTCTACTCCGGCAATCTCTATACTCTTCAAGGGATCCACTTGATCCCAGCTGTCTATGCATGTCATATGCCTCCTTCTTTTTGACTAGTGCCTCAATCTCCCGAGTCATCCAAGGTTCCCTACTTCTACCAGCCTTGCCCTTCACTTTATAAGGAATGTGCTTACCCTGAACCCTGGTTAACAGACTTTTGAAAGCCTCCCACTTACCAGACGTCCCTTTGCCTGCCAACAGACTCTCCCAATCAACTTCTGAAAGTTCATGTCTAATACCATCAAAATTG
This sequence comes from Heptranchias perlo, assembly GCF_035084215.1. Taxonomy (NCBI): domain Eukaryota; kingdom Metazoa; phylum Chordata; class Chondrichthyes; order Hexanchiformes; family Hexanchidae; genus Heptranchias; species Heptranchias perlo. Next base: position 53,748,198 of record NC_090327.1, read on the forward strand.
GCCTTTCCCCAATTTAGAATTTTAACTTTTGGGCCAGACCTATCCTTCTCCATAGCTATCTTAAAACTAATGGAATTATGATCACTGGTCCCAAAGTGATCCCTCACTAACACTTCTGTCACCTGCCCTTCCTTATGTCCCAAGAGGAGGTCAAGTTTTGCCCCCTTTCTCGTCGGGCCATCCACATTACTGAATGAGAAATTCCTCCTGAATACACTCAACAAATTTCTCTCCATCCAAGCCCCTAATGCTATGGCTGTCCCAGTCAATGTTGGGAAAGTTTAAGTCCCCTACTATTACCACCCTATTTTTCTTGCAGCTGTCTGTAATCTCCTTACATATTTGCTCCTCAATTTCCCGTTGACTATTTGGGGGTCTGTAGTACAATCCCTTCTTATTTTTCAGTTCTACCCATATAGACTCCGTGGGCGAACCCTCGGATATATCCCCTCTCACGACTGCCGTGATGTTCTCCCTAATCAAGAACGCAACTCCCCCTCCTCTCTTACCTCCTGCTCTATCTTTCCTATAGCATCTGTACCCTGGAACATTGAGCTGCCAGTCCTGCCCCTCCCTTAGCCATGTTTCAGTAATAGCTATAACATCCCAGTCCCATGTACCCATCCATGCCCTGAGTTCATCTGCCTTGCCCATCAGACTACTTGCATTGAAATAAATGCAGTTTAATCTAGACTTCCCTTGGTCTTTGCCCTGCTTTCTCAGACCATCTGTCCGGTCATGTCCTGCACACACTCCCTTACTGCCTTTTGTTTCTGTCACCACTTTGTTTCCCACTGACTTCCTGCATCGGTTCCCATCCCCCTGCCATATTAGTTTAAACGCTCCCCAACAGCACGAGCAAACACTCCCCCTAGGACATTGGTTCCAGTCCTGCCCAGATGCAGACCGTCCAATTTGTACCTCCCCCAGAACCGGTTCCAATGTCCCAGGAATTTGAATCCCTCCCTCTTGCACCATCTCTCAAGCCACGTATTCATCCTAGCTATCCTGTCATTCCTACTCTGACTAGCCCGTGGCACTGGTAGCAATCCTGAGATTACTACCCTTGAGGTCCTACTCTTTAGTTTAACTCCTAACTCCCTAAATTCAGCTTGTAGGACCTCATCCTGTTTTTTACCTATATCGTTGGTGCCTATATGCACCACGACAACTGGCTGTTCACCCTCCCCCTCCAGAATGTCCTGCAGCCGCTCCGAGACATCCTTGACCCTTGTACCAGGGAGGCAACATACCATCCTGGAGTCTCGGTTGCGTCCGCAGAAACGCCTGTCTATTCCCCTTACAATCGAGTCCCCTATCACAATAGCTCTGCCACTCTTTTTCCTGCCCTCCTGTGCAGCAGAGCCAGCCATGGTGCCATGAACCTGGTCACTGCCACCTTCCCCTGGTGAGCCATCTCCCCCAACAGTATCCAAAACGGTATACCTGTTTTGGAGGGAGATGACCGCAGGGGACCCCTGCACTGCCTTCCTACTCTTCCTCTGTCTGTTGGTCACCCATTCACTATCTCCCTCAGTAATTTTTATCTGCGGTGTGACCAACTCACTGAACGTGCTATCCACGACTTTCTCAGCATCGCGGATGCTCCAAAGTGAGACCATCCGCAGCTCCAGAGCCGTCAAGCGGTCAAACAATAGCTGCAGCTGGACACACTTCCCGCAGGTGAAGGAATCAGGGATACAGGAAGGATCCCTGAATTCCCACATCCCACAAGAGGAACATGACACGGCTGTGGGATCTCCTGCCATGACTTAACCCTTAAGTTAGCTTAACAACAACTACAATGTCAAGAGAAAGAAAAGGAAAGAAAAACTACTTACCACTCCCTTTAAGGAGTTTACTCCTTTAAATTGTTCTTAATTTAGAGAATGTTAACTACACTAGGGACCTTGATTCACTTAGAAAAAAGCTACTTCCTATAAGACCTGCAGACCTTCCCTTTCTTTTTACTTTAGTTACTGTCGATAAGTAGAAATACTCACCTGAACCTACTCACCAATCGGGTGCCTCCCCTGTGTCGCGTCCCGATCTGATTCCTGACGTCACTTCGAACTCGGTCGCAGCTCCGCTCGGCTCGGCTCCTCTCAGCTGTTCTCAGCGCTCTGAAATCCCGCCTTTTATCGGACGCTCCCTCCGCTCGGCTCGGCTCCTCTCAGCTGTTCTCAGCGCCCTGAAACCCCACCTTTTATCGGACGCTCCCTCCGCTCTGCTCGGCTCCTCTCAGCTGTTCTCAGCGCTCTGAAATCCTGCCTTTTATCGGACGCTCCCTCCGCTCCACTCGGCTCCTCTCAGCTGTCAAGGGCAGTCATTCTCACCTCACCTCTGGAATTCAGCTCTTTTGTCCATGTTTGGACCAAGGTTGTAATGAGGTCTGGAGCCGAGTGGTCCTGGTGGAACCTAAACTGAGCATTGGTGAGCAGGTTATTGGTGAGTAAGTGCCGCTTGATAGCACTGTCGACGACACCTTCCATCACTTTGCTAATAATTGAGAGTAGACTGATGGGGCGGTAATTGGCCAGATTTTATTTGACCCTCTTTTTGTGCTCAGGACATACCTGGGCAATTTTCCACATTGTCAGGTAGATACCAGTGTTGTAGCTATACTGGAACAGTTTGGCTAGAGGCGCGTCTAGTCCTGGAGCATAAGTCTTCAGCACTACAGCCGGGACCCATAGCCTTTGTTGTATCCAGTGCACTCAGCCGTTTCTTGATATCACGTGGAGTGAATCGAATTGGCTGAAGACTGGCTTCTGCGATGGTGGGGGTATCGGGAGGAGGCCGAGATGGATCAGACACTCGGCACTTCTGGCTAAAGACGGTTGCACTCGTGCTGGACTCCGCCATCATTGCGGATGGGGATGTTCACAGAGCTTCCTCCTCCCGTTAGTTCTTTAATTGTCCACCACCATTCATGACTGGATGTGGCAGGATGGCAGAGCTTTGGTCCGATCCATTGGTTGTGGAATCATTTAGCTTTGTCTATAGCATGTTGCTTCCGCTGTTTAGCATGCATGTAGTCCTGAGTTGTAGCTTCATCAGGTTGGCACCTCATTTTTAGGTGCGCCTGGTGCTGCTCCTGGCATGCTTTTCTACACTCCTTGTTGAACCAGGGTTGATCCCCTGGCTTGGTAACGGTAGAGTGAGGAATATGTCAGGCCATGAGGTTACAGATTGTGCTGGAATACAGTGCTGCTGCTGATGGCCCACAGCACCTCATGGATGCCCAGTTTTGAGCTGCTAGATCTGTTCTGAATCTATCCCATTTAGCACGGTGGCAGTGCCACACAGCACGTTGCATGTTGTCCTCAGTGTGAAGACGGGACTTTGTCTCCACAAGGACTGTGCGACGGTCACACCGACCTATACTGTCATGGACAGATGCATCTGCGACAGGTAGATTGGTGAGGACGAGATCAAGTAGGTTTTTCCCTCGTGTTGGTTCGCTCACCACCTGCTGCAGGCCCATTCTAGCAGCTATGTCCTTCAGAACCCGGCCAGCTCGGTCAGTAGTGGTGCTACTGAGCCAGTTTTGTTGATGGACATTGAAGTCCCCCACCCATTCTGTGCCCTTGCTACCCTCAGTGCTTCCTCCAAGTGGTGTTCAACATGGAGTTGGACAGATTCATCAGCTGAGGGAGGGCAGCAGGTGGTAATCAGCAGGAGGTTTCTTTGCCCATATTTGACCTGATGCCATGAGATTTCATGGGGTCCGGAGTCAATGTTGAGGACTCTCAGGGCCACTACCTCCTGACTGTATATCACTGTACCGCCACCTCTGGTGGATCTGTCCTGCCAGTGGGACAGGACATACCCAGGGATGGTGATGGAAGAGTCTGGAACGTTGGCTGAAAGGTATGATTCTGAGAGTATGGCTATGTCAGGCTATTGCTTGACTAGTCTGTGGGACAGCTCTCCCAATTTTGGCACAAGTCCCCAGATGTTAGTGAGGAGGACTTTGCAGGGTCGACCGGGCTTGGTTTGCCTTTGTCGTGTCCGGTGCCTAGTGGTCCGATGCCGGGTGGTCCGTCCGTTTTTATTCTTATGACTTTTTTTAGCGAGATTTTACAACTGAGTGGCTTGCTAGGCCATTTCAGAGGCCGATTAAGAGTCAACCACATTGCTGTGGGTCTGGAGTCACATATAGGCCAGACCGGGTAAGAACGGCAAGTTTCCTTCCCTGAAGGATGTTAGTGTGCCTGCAGGACCTCATCCCTCTTTCTACCTATGTCGTTGGTACCGATATGGACCACAATCTCTGGCTGTTGACCCTCCCCCTCCAGAATGTTCTGCAGCCGCTCCATGACATCCTTGACCCTGGCACCAGGGAGGCAACATACCATCCTGGAATCTTGTCTGCGGCCACAGAATGCCTATCTGTTCCCCTAACCATAGAATCCCCTATCACTATTGCTCTCCTGACGTTTCTCCTCCCCCCCCCCCCCCCCCCCCCCCCCCGTACAGCTGAGCCACCCATGGTGCTATGGACTTGGCTCTGGCTGCACTCCCCAGAGGAACCCTCTCCCCCACCAGTATTTAGAACTGAATACTGGTTAGAGAGTGAGATTCCCTCAGGGGACTCCTGCACTACCTGCCTGATCCTCCTTGTCTGTCTGGCGGTCACCCAATCCCTCTCTGCCCGCACACTCCTGAGCTGTGGGGTGACCACCTCCTGAAACGTGCTCTCCACGTAGCTCTCAGCCTCGCTGATGCACTGCAGTGATGACAGCTGCTGCTCAAGCTCCGAAATCCGGAGCTCGAGCTCCTCCAGCTGACGACACTTCCTGCACCTGTGGTTGTCCAGGACAGGGGAAGCGTCCTGGAGTTCCCACATGGCACAGGATGTGAAATGTGTGATGAAACTTAAAAATGCATCAAAAAAATTCCGAAATATATTTTTACCGTACTTAAAGACCCTTTCAAAAAAGACTTGTGAATTTAAGAAAAATTAAGGGTAGTTGTGGAAAAACTCAAATGTAGTTTTAAAACTGTAAGGTTGTTGCTGGACACTTGTGGCCTTCCACAATGGAGCCCGCTGCAAGCAGGCCCACAGTTCTTTCCCATTGGAAGCCATTGGGTGGTAAGAGAGGAAAATCTCCCACTCCACCGAGCTGCACCCACCTACCCACGCCCTGCACGAGCACGATGTGATAGCCAAAAATTTCCTTTCCCCGCCATGAGGCGGGAAGGAAAATCGTTGAGGCACTTTTCTTGAGGTAGGGATTCGGGGGTAGGCCTCCCTACCTCTGTTTCTCCCTGTTAATGCTTTGGGGCCTCCTGAAAACAGGTGGAAGAAAATCTAGCCTACCTATCTCAAGAAAAGTAGTGAGCCAAGGTTGCTCATCCTATTTGATGTCCTCGTCATTGGTGTCGGAGGTATGAAAACACTTGTTGGAATAACTGGGGCTCAGTGACTACCATGATTGGGTTGCAGATAGGCAAACAGCTGCTGTGGAACTTCTGCACCTCCAACTAGAGGAGCCACCATTCAGTGACATGAATATTATGTGTTTCTGTGCTGAGGTGGCAGGATGGGGATGGTAGCTTAATGGTTATGGTACTGGACTAACAATGCAGAGGTAATGCATCCAAATCCCACTGTGGCAAGTAGTGAAATTGAATTCAATAAATATGATCATTTATGCGCTAGCACCAGAATGTGACCATGAAATCAGATGGGTTGTTATAAAAACCCAGCTGGATCACGAATGTCCTTGAGTGAAGGGAACCTGCCACCCATATCTGGATGCATGTACGTGTTTTCACACTCGCTGTGGGCGGCATGCTGGCATTTTGGGTATGGAATCAAGGCAATTGCAACCCCTCATTCTGCATGAACAAACTTCCAAATGAAGAATAACCCTGCAAATCCTGGGGGGGATGAGGCCATAAAGGGGGCTGGAAATGGGAAAATAGGAGAACCGATTGCAGTTCAGCTAACCACTTTCTTCTCTATCACTTGATTTATATATCTGTGTACTGCAGATTGACTAATGTGGGTGATATTGCTAGTGGCATCTTGGAATGATCCATAGGTGTAAAAGGTGATGGCTGTTTTGATCTTACACACTGGTAGTGCTGTGCTTGTAAATGAATTAAATTGCAAGTCACTTTGTAGCATGTGGCACAATTCAGTCACAGATTTGTGAATCGCCGCCTGGGTAAACATTGCTTCTCTTTATCTTGGTTTCTAAGTATAAAGGCAGAGCGCTTCCAGTGCAGCCTCTCCTTCCTTACCTCCCTCTGTCACTCCTCCTCCACCAAACAGCACAGATTTAAGGGGATTCTCATGGAAAACGCATTTTGACACGATTGCAGCCGTTGGAGAAAAAAGCTATACCACAAGGAGTAGTTTAGGCAAATAGCATAGATGCATTTAAGGGGAAACTAGATAAGCACACAAAGGAAAGAGGAATAGAAGGATATGCTGAAAAAGGTAGATGAAGTAGGGAGGGAGGAGGCTCGTGTGGAGCATAAACACCGGCATCGACCATTTGGGCCAAATGACCTGTTCCTGTGTTAAGGACTCAAAGTAACACAGGAGCTCCTGTGAAATTGAGAAATGGGCTTAAAATTGTGTATCGAAACTTACAGGCTTCTTTAAATGAACTAATATACACAGCTTGGTCCCTCTCAAACATTGACACCCATTTTATATGGGAGATTAAATGGCAAGCAGGAACATCAGGAAATTGAGTTGATGTCTAAATTATATCAGGAAAATATTCAAATGAAGCTCTCAACTCAGATGAAATTTGTAAACAATTTTACAACACCAAGTTATAGTCCAGCAATTTTATTTTAAATTCACAAGCTTTCGGAGATTTTCTCCTTCCTCAGGCAAATGTTTCAAGATCTCCTTGAAGCCTACGCATTTATATATATATTGAACAATAATAAATGGTGTTTACAGACTGCCCCTGCAACTGCCCGTTGCCAAGGCAATCACCGTGTTCAGACAGAGAGGTGTTACCTGCAGAACCTCCGAATACACATTCAATAAAAAAACAAACAGGGAAAAAAAACAGAGAAAAAAAAAACAGAGAGAGAGGCAGAAACATCCGGAAGGCAGAGAGAGCCAGCAAATGACCCATTATATTAAAAACAGATAACATTTGTTCGCTGGTGGGGTAACGTGTAGCGTGACATGAACCCAAGATCCCGGTTGAGGCCGTCCTCATGGGTGCGGAACTTGGCTATCAATTTCTGCTCGACGATTTTGCGTTGTCGTGTGTCTCGAAGGCCGCCTTGGAGTACGCTTACCCGAAGGTCGGTGGATGAATGTCCATGACTGCTGAAGTGTTCCCCGACTGGGAGGGAACCCTCCTGTTTGGCGATTGTTGCGCGGTGTCCGTTCATCCGTTGTCGCAGCGTCTGCATGGTCTCGCCAATGTACCATGCTCTGGGGCATCCTTTCCTGCAACGTATGAGGTAGACAACGTTGGCTGAGTCACAGGAGTATGAACCATGCACCTGGTGGGTGGTGTCATCTCGTGTGATGGTGGTATCTGTGTCGATGATCTGGCATGTCTTGCAGAGGTTACCGTGGCAGGGTTGTGTGGCGTCGTGGACGCTGTTCTCTTGAAAGCTAGGTAGTTTGCTGCGAACGATGGTCTGTTTGAGGTTGGGTGGCTGTTTAAAGGCGAGTAGTGGAGGTGTGGGGATGGCCATAGCGAGGTGTTTGTCCTCATTGATGACATGTTGAAGGCTGCGGAGAACATGGCGTAGTTTCTCCGCTCCGGGGAAGTACTGGACGACAAAGGGTACTCTGTTGGTTGCGTCCCGTGTTAGTCTCCTGAGGATAACCAGTTCTTTACCCAAACACACGGAACAGCCATGGGGACCAAATTCGCACCCCAATACGCCAACATTTTCATGCACAAGTTCGAGCAGGACTTCTTCACTGCACAAGACCTCCAACCAACACTATACACCAGATACATCGACGACATTTTCTTTCTATGGACCCACGGCAAGGAATCACTAAAGAGACTACACGATAATATCAACAAGTTCCATCCCACCATCAAGCTCACCATGGACTACTCCTCAGAATCAGTTTCTTTCTTGGACACACGAATCTCCATCAAAGACGGGCACCTCAGCACCTCACTCTACCGCAAGCCCACGGACAACCTCACGATGCTCCACTTTTCCAGCTTCCACCCTAACCACGTCAAAGAGGCCATCCCCTATGGACAGGCCCTGCGAATACACAGGGTCTGCTCAGACGAGGAGGAACGCGATGGACACCTACAGACGCTGAAAGACGCCCTAGTAAGAACGGGATATGACGCTCGACTCATCGATCGACAGTTCCGACGGGCCACAGCAAAAAATCGCATAGACCTCCTCAGGAGACTAACACGGGACGCAACCAACAGAGTACCCTTTGTCGTCCAGTACTTCCCCGGAGCGGAGAAACTACGCCATGTTCTCCGCAGCCTTCAACATGTCATCAATGAGGACAAACACCTCGCTATGGCCATCCCCACACCTCCACTACTCGCCTTTAAACAGCCACCCAACCTCAAACAGACCATCGTTCGCAGCAAACTACCTAGCTTTCAAGAGAACAGCGTCCACGACGCCACACAACCCTGCCACGGTAACCTCTGCAAGACATGCCAGATCATCGACACAGATACCACCATCACACGAGATGACACCACCCACCAGGTGCATGGTTCATACTCCTGTGACTCAGCCAACGTTGTCTACCTCATACGTTGCAGGAAAGGATGCCCCAGAGCATGGTACATTGGCGAGACCATGCAGACGCTGCGACAACGGATGAACGGACACCGCGCAACAATCGCCAAACAGGAGGGTTCCCTCCCAGTCGGGGAACACTTCAGCAGTCATGGACATTCATCCACCGACCTTCGGGTAAGCGTACTCCAAGGCGGCCTTCGAGACACACGACAACGCAAAATCGTCGAGCAGAAATTGATAGCCAAGTTCCGCACCCATGAGGACGGCCTCAACCGGGATCTTGGGTTCATGTCACGCTACACGTTACCCCACCAGCGAACAAATGTTATCTGTTTTTAATATAATGGGTCATTTGCTGGCTCTCTCTGCCTTCCGGATGTTTCTGCCTCTCTCTCTGTTTTTTTTTTCTCTGTTTTTTTTCCCTGTTTGTTTTTTTATTGAATGTGTATTCGGAGGTTCTGCAGGTAACACCTCTCTGTCTGAACACGGTGATTGCCTTGGCAACGGGCAGTTGCAGGGGCAGTCTGTAAACACCATTTATTATTGTTCAATATGTATAAATGCGTAGGCTTCAAGGAGATCTTGAAACATTTGCCTGAGGAAGGAGAAAATCTCCGAAAGCTTGTGAATTTAAAATAAAATTGCTGGACTATAACTTGGTGTTGTAAAATTGTTTACAATTGTCAACCCCAGTCCATCACCGGCATCTCCACAGATGAAATTTAACGCAGAGAAGTGTGAAGTGATACATTTTAGTAGGAAGAGTGAGGGGAGGCAATATAAACTAAATGGTACAATTTTAAAGGGGGTGCAGGAACAGAGAGATCTGGGGTGCACATACATAAATCATTGAAGGTTGCAGGACAAGTTGAGAGGATGTTTTTTAAAAAAAGCATATGGGATCCTGGGCTGCATTACTAGAGACACAAAGTAGAAAAGCAAGGAAATTATGCAAAACCTTTATAAAACACTAGTTAGGCCTCAGCTGGAGTATTGTGTTCCGTTCTGGGCACCATACTTTAGGACATCGAGGGATATGGGCCAAGTGCAGGCAATTGGGACTAGCTTAGTGGTATAAACTGGGCGACATGGACATGTTGGGCCGAAGGGCCTGTTTCCATGTTGTAACTTCTATGATTCTATGACAGATGTCAGGCCTTAGAGAGGGTGCAGAAGAGATTCACGAGAATGGTACCGGGGATGAGGGACTTCAGTTATGCAGAGAGGCTGGAGAACCTGGGATTGTTCTCCGTAGAGGAGAGAAGGTAAAGAGGAGATTCAGTCGAGGTGTTCAAAATCATTAATGGTTTTGATAGAGTAAATAAGGAGAAACTGTTTCCAGTGGCAGAAGGGTCAGTAACCAGACGATACAGATTTAAGGTGATTGGCAAAAAAAACCAGAGGCGACATAAGGAAACTTTTTAGGCAAAGAGTTGTTATTATCTGGTATGCACTGCCTGAAAGGGTGGTGGAAGCAGATTCAGTAATAACTTTCAAAAGGGAATTAGATAAAAACTTGAAGGGAAAAAATTTACAGGGTTATTGGGAAAGAGCAGGGGAGTAGGATTAATTGAATAGCTCTTTCAAAGAGCCAGCACAGGCACGATGGGCCAAATGGCCACCTCTTGTGTTGTAACATACTATGATACTATGAATTGTCTCAAGTTTCCTATGCCCATCAACTATTCCCACTAACATTACACGTGATGTGCGAAATTGATGGAGAACTAGTGTTACGGCCCTACCACCTTTTTGCAAGTGGCTGTGCCCACTTTATGTCTCTTGTCAACCGGAAAATCTAGGCTTCTAAGTCACAGTATTGTAATCAGGCATTTAAAGTGTAAATGGGGTCTGTCCTTACTGGGAGTGAGTGTGCTATCCATGTCTGGCAAACAGAACTACCACACGTGGATTCCTCAGTAATTTGGTTTGGAAATTATTAAGCATGATAGATTTTTCCAAGTGTCAGATGCCGAACAAACAAAAAGACCTGATCAGACTCTTTACGTTACAATGAAGATTGGATGTGGTGCATTGTACTGCTGCTCAGGGGAGCTCAAAGCTGTGCACTTTATGAAGCCAGCTCAACCACTACAGAGTGAGGAGGTAACAATGTAGCCATCACATATGTTGGCAATTGTTGGGGACAAATGGTAACATGGTAACTAGCCATAGTTAGGGTGGAATCAGTTTCAATGAAACCACATAGAGCATTTAATTAATTGCCTGTTTCCCCAAGTTTTGGGATTTTTCAAAAGATGGTCAGTGAAATAGATTGATCCATCCATTAAGAAGTGAAGAAATTGTCGGGGCTCAATTTGAGATTTTTCAAACTTTTTTTTAAAGTGGTTATACTTGCAGACCAATAGGTTTTAGAGTAATTGCAGCAAATTGCTTTGTTATAGGAGTCAAAATGAGTCAGTAAAATGACTACCATGGATTTTGGGAAAGTTTTCTGTGATGCAGTTTGGTAACAAATATGACAAAATACAAGTCATCCATTTTTAAGCAGTACTCATTGGTGCTGGGCTAGGTCTGTTCAGGAAATGATACTCCACCATTACATTTAACTAAAATCCTGGTACTCACTCTGGCCTATAATTGCTAGTGTGGAATCCATTTGAAAAGTTGCCTGGCCTCTTCCTGAATGACAAAAAATATATCTTGTGCACTTGCAGGCTACAGTGTTGCTTTGTCCAGTCATATTTGTAGCTTTTACAGCTACGTTGGTCTTGAATTGTATATATATTATTTAACATTGAAGGATCCTGACACAGTGTAACAATGAGTAGGTGCTTATCTCAGCATTTTTTGCTCAGCCCAAATAATTGTGTGATGTGAGCAACATTGTTACTGTAGTTTTGGATTTAATCTGCCCTCCATTTCAATGATTTGATTACAAATATAAAGCCAATGCTTGGTAGCTGTAGAATTCTTTAATTAGTTCTAAATCTAGAGTTCCTTGTGTGTATGAGATCTTAGCAGTCGTTGGTAATGAATAAATGCATAACAGTGAAGGGGAGAAATCGCTTTCAAATAATAAGCTCAAATAAGGCTGACTCATGCAGTTGGTGCAAGTGAGGTGAGCTCCTCTTACAGATGAAGTTATCGTCTTTTGCTCCTTATGTCCTCTACTGTTTAAGATCGATTACTGGAAATTACATTTAATGCATGATCAATTTTTTAAATCTATGAAATAATTTAAAAATGATATGTTGTGCTCGCATGTATCCTGTGAAGCCAGACTCTTGCCCTTTGGTTGGGAGAAATTAGTGTATTATTTGACTTTATGTTTGACCTCTCCCTAGAAAATGGCAGATTGTGTAAATATAGGATACACAAGGAGATAATTCCAAGGTTTGTTTTGGGGGTAATTTTGAGATTCAGTGCTGAGAAATGAAATACCCTTTAATTTTGGAACCCGTGTTCATCATAAAGCACTCTCAGGTCAGATGCACAATGAGTCGCACACAGTGAGAGGTTCCCTCTGCTATCCTTAAACAGCGTGCCTTAGCTTCACCCTTAGAACTATATTTTCAAACTTTTCTTTTTGAGGACCACTTGCAAATATTGACGCTCCAGGGGAACCTCCATCCTAATTTCCAGAATAACACTGCCAGCTATCCAAAGGAAACATGTTATCACTACAGTGAGTCAAGATCAAATGTAATCTTCAGGTAAAGTATGGTTAGAAGGCAGGGGATAATTGGATCAGGGCGTGCAAATGTAATTCAGGCTCCATTTTAAAGGAATACATTATGTATTTTATACTTCCTATACCTTCGTAATCTTATCTGGTTTTAATTATGCCCACCTGCCAGTGTAGGTGCTGCAGTGTCTCCACAGGGCGGGGGGGAGGGGAGGTGTAATTAGTGTGACAAGATTACATAGGCAGTTGACATTCTAAATGTGGACGTAGGAATTTATAATGGGGAAAAAATGACTGGAAGTGCATGTAAGATATATTTTTTAAAAAAGCATGCAGAAGATTTTGGAGAGGAAGGGAGAACAGTACTGAGGGAGTGCTGCACTGTCGGAGGTGCCATCTTTCGGATGAGATGTTAAACCGTTTACCTCCTCAGGTGGACGTAAAAGATCCTATGGCACTATTCGAAGAAGAGCAAGGGAGTTCTCCCCGGTGTCCTGGCTAATATTTATCCCTCAACCAACATCACTAAAATGTTGATTATCTGGTCATTGTCACATTGCTGTTCGTGAAACCTTGCTGTGCACAAATTGGCTGTCACATTTCCTACATTAAAACAGTGACTACACTTCAAAAGTATTTCTTTGGCTGTAAAGCACTTTGGGACGCCTGAGGTCACGAAAGGCGCCATATAAATGCAAGTCTTTCTAACAGGAAATAATTGTAAACAATTTTACAACACCAAGTTATAGTCCAGCAATTTTATTTGAAATTCACAAGCTTTGGGAGGCTTCCTCCTTCCTCAGGTGAATGTGGAAATGAAATCCTCGAACCCTTCGCATTTATAAATCACAGAACAATACTCGGTGATTACAGACAGTGTTTTCAACTGCCTGTTGCCAAGGCAATCAGTGTGCAGACAGACAGGTGTTACCTACAAGGTCTCCGAATATACAAACCACCAAAAAAAAAGAGAGAGGCAGACACATCGAAAAGACATCAAATGACCCGTTGTATTAAAAACAGATAACATTTGTTCGCTGGTGGGGTAACGTGTAGCGTGACATGAACCCAAGATCCCAGTTGAGGCCGTCCTCATGGGTGCGGAACTTGGCTATCAATTTCTGCTCGACGATTTTGCGTTGTCGTGTGTCTCGAAGGCCGCCTTGGAGTATGCTTACCCGAAGGTCGGTGGCTGAATGTCCCTGACTGCTGAAGTGTTCCCCGACTGGGAGGGAACCCTCCTGTCTGGCAATTGTTGCGCGGTGTCCGTTCATCCATTGTCGCAGTGTCTGCATGGTCTCGCCAATGTACCATGCTCTGGGGCATCCTTTCCTGCAACGTATGAGGTAGGCAACGTTGGCCGAGTCACAGGAGTATGAACCATGTACCTGGTGGGTGGTGTCCTCTCGTGTGATGGTGGTATCTGTGTCGAGGATCTGGCATGTCTTGCAGAGGTTGCCGTGGCAGGGTTGTGTGGTGTCGTGGACGCTGTTCTCCTGAAAGCTAGGTAATTTGCTGCGAACGATGGTCTGTTTGAGGTTGGGTGGCTGTTTAAAGGCGAGTAGTGGAGGTGTGGGGATGGCCATAGCGAGGTGTTCGTCGTCATTGATGACATGTTGAAGGCTGCGGAGAACATGGCGTAGTTTCTCCGCTCCGGGGAAGTACTGGACGACAAAGGGTACTCTGTTGGTTGCGTCCTGTGTTGGTCTCCTGAGGAGGTCTATGCGATTTTTCGCTGTAGCCCGTCTGAACTATCGATCGATGAGTCGAGCGTCGTATCCCGTTCTTACTAGGGCGTCTTTCAGCGTCCGTAGGTGTCCATCGCGTTCCTCCTCGTCTGAGCAGACCCTGTGTATTCACAGGGCTTGTCCATAGGGGATGGCCTCTTTGACGTGGTTAGGGTGGAAGCTGGAAAAGTGGAGCATCGTGAGGTTGTCTGTGGGCTTGCGGTAGAGTGAGGTGCTGAGGTGCCCGTCTTTGATGGAGATTCGTGTGTCCAAGAAAGAAACTGATTCTGAGGAGTAGTCCATGGTGAGCTTGATGGTGGGATGGAACTTGTTGATGTTATCGTGTAGTCTCTTTAGTGATTCCTCGCCGTGGGTCCATAGAAAGAAAATGTCGTCGATGTATCTGGTGTATAGTGTTGGTTGGAGGTCCTGTGCAGTGAAGAAGTCCTGCTCGATGGGTTTCAGGATGCCCTCGATGTATCCAGAGAGGTTCTCACACAGGGTTCCGTTGCCTGATACGATAGGACGTCCGGGTGTGTTGGCTTTGTGTATCTTTGGGAGGCAGTAGAAGTCTCCCACGCGGGGAGTACGTGGGATGAGAGCGCGTAGGATGTTTTGAAGGTCTGGATCGAAGATCTTGATCAGTTTGTTGAGCTGGTGGGTGTGTTCTTTGGTCGGATCTGCGGGTAACCGTCTGTAGTGTTCCTGGTTGTCCAGTTGTCGGTATGCTTCTTTGCAATGGTCCGTTCTGTTCTGTATGACGATGGCTCCTCCTTTGTCCGCTGGTTTGATGACGATGTTGCGGTTGGTCTTGAGAGCGTTGATGGCGTTGCGTTGTGCTCGGGTGACATTCTGGACTGTCTTCTGAGTGCGGCTGATGAATCTGGCATTGACGCATTTCCTGACAGCTTGAGCATACATGTCCAGCTGAGGGCAGCGACCCTCCGGAGGAGTCCAGTGTGACTCTTTCCTCTTCGGTTGCTGTACCGCGGATCCCTCTGTCTGCTGTTCCGGATCGTTGATTGTCTCATTGGGTTCGCTGCTGAAATCTTGGGGTTTGTGGAAGTATTCCCGGAGCCTCATTCTCCTGATGAATTCCTCTGTGTCCGCCGCGAGACTAGTGGGGTCCATTTTGGTAGTGGGGCAGAAATTGAGCCCTCGGCTGAGAACTTCGATTTTGTCTGGTTGAAGGGTGTGGTCGGACAAATTGACGATAGACTTCCCTGTGGTTGCAACCGTGGTACCAGGGGAAGCTTGGTCAATGCTGGTGGTGATGCCGAGTTTCTCAAGCTTCCTGCTCTTGGTTTTCATGTAGGCAGCGTAGTTCCGTTGCCTCGTCTGTTTGGCGGTATCTCGTAGCTGGTCTGCTGTGTCCTGAGTACAGGTTGAGAGTATGGACTCTATCTTAGTTTCGAGGTTGCGGCGTCTGCTGTAGAGTTGGTGTACGAGATGGTTGCGGAGTGTGCGAGAGGTACGACGGCAGAGTCTCTCAGCGTAATCCGAGTTGTATGTGGACTTGAGTGGGTTCGTGATCTGTAGTCCTTTCGGGATCTTGTCTGCTTTCTTGCAGCTCTGTAAAATCTTGATGTCTGTGTCTATATGCACTATTTTCATTCACACTACCGTTTTGATAACTGTACAGCACTACTATGTAGTAAAGTAAGTTAGTTGGGATAAGCAGTTTTGCTTTGATACAAGAGGCTTCGCTGAATATCTGAACTGTGGAGGGTTTTTTTGTGTATTGCAGATGTGAGGATGCTGATTATGTATTTTTGCAACACACAGCAGAAAGTCATATTGAAAACATTGTGACCAAGCCTCCAATACAAGCGGATAATTTAAAAAGGAATAGCAAAATTCTTGCTAGAATGTTGATTTCAATTTTCTTCCTCCCATTTGCAGTCACATTGGTTCATTGCTCTGTCTGCAGCTTTGCTGTCCATTTCAGTCAAAAAGAATTTGTATTCTATAGAAGTATACACTAGTGTATAAAATCCAACCCCAGGATGCATCAAAATGTTGAAATGCAAAAGTTTTAATCTTAAGTGTAAAATGTCATTCTAGCAGGTTACAGTAAAGCTGGATCAAATAGGTCAGTAGTTGGACATGTCAATAACTCTATGACTCTTGTAGGACTGTGCTCTATGTTTTCCTAATTTTGAAGAAGCCTATCCATTTTATTAAGGTACGCGAGGGCTGATTCCCTGATTGGGTGCTCCATGCTGGAAGCTGTCCTTGCGGGAAGTGCTGGCTAATTATTGACCTGCACCCTCTGATTTTTCCATCCTCTAATTTAAGCATTTGCATACAAATATTTGTTTTCATTATTTTGACACTTTAGAGACCATATGAAATCATCATACTGTTCATTAAGTTCAAATAGAATCAATGTCTGCACTGGTTGCAAGTTGCAGGGTATCTGGGGTTCATACATCCTGAAATGAATATCATGGCCAAAGTCATGCATAGCTTCTTGGAAAAATAAATGCCTGCTGTGTACAGCTTAAATAAAACTAAATTATATGTGTGCCTAATAAATTCAAAATATTTTTAATGCTCTTTGGTAAGTTGTTGGCTGTAGCATCCCTTTACCTACAGTTGAGGAAATGAAGTAGGGGCTAATGCTTGGTGCTAAGTTTAAATGAGAGAGTGCATCCAATATAACGCACTTCATCCTAAATGTTTTAGTAACTTGCTAGGAATATCTCCCTCTTACCAGCAAATGGAAAAACTGGCATAAATAGTAAACATTTAAATATTAGAATGGGTTAGATGCAATGTAGGAATTTGTGTATGTTTATTAACATATTGTAGAATTCAGAAAATGTAGCCTAGAAGTATTTCAAGCATCTGAACTTAATTGGCTTCTGCAAGTATATAAACTTCTGGAACAACCAGCTGACCTTGCAAATAGCTTCTTGGTGTGTATTTGCTTTGTATTTACAATGTAGCCACAGTATTGTTATGTAGTACAAAATGTTCATAGGAAATACAGTAACAAATTACCAAATACTAAATGAAATATACAAAGTATAGCTTATAGTAAAATGTTACACCTTATTTCTGGGTCACCATCTTATTCTTTTTCTGGACCTATACCTGCTTTTGGCACTCGTCTCTTATTTGCACTTTGACCAAAAATTTACATCTAATAAATACTGTCATAAGCGTAATATATCCTGGTATGGTGAACCAGAAGTAACCAAATTGAATGTTTGAAAAAGTTACAATGTGTCATAATTGAAAAAATAAAACTAGTAAATAAGCAATGAAGTAGTTTAGTCCTTATGTATGTCGATATTCATAACTAATAAAGCACCATATTATCGTGTATAGAATAACAATAATCCCATCTAGTGGGAGTTAAATTGCTAACTAGGGGTTGCCTAAAAATGCCAAACATCTAAATTGATGAAATTATAGTTGGGATTCCTTGAATTAGCTTATGAGAGTAATAGCTAAAGGTAATTACATAGATGCTGATTACAAGCAGTATGATCTGGGAGAAGCTATTTAACCTGCCTATTTAGAGGATATGTAACAGCACTAAAATTAATTTGGATTATACTTAAATCTATTAAACTTGCAATGGCTGATATTCCTTTAAATAAAGTGATGTAACTACCAGAAGCTTTCCACCTAGCCGCAAATGGGGTTGGAAAAGTGTGAGGAGGAAGTGCAAAGACTTTTATATGTAGAAACTTGGTACTTATTATGAAGGACAAACCAGTTTATTTCTCCACATATGCTTATCATGACAAATAATCATATCAATTGATAACATCAAATAGTTCAAATGCACTTACAGGTGATGCTTCCTTTTTACTGCCTGACCTCCTCCAGCAAAGCACCCAGTTGCATTCCTATTAATACAACTGTGCTGTTTTCCCAATCAAATGTTACCAATCAAAAAAACCTAAAATTTCAGATTAGTTTAAGCTCTGGCAGTATTCCACTGAGACCTACATTTAGAGCACAGCTGGGGATGACCTCTTTCCGTCAGCTGTTGTGGTTTATAAGTGAAAGGAACCTACTTTGTGATTTCAAACAGCTGACAGAAAAATGAGATGTCCATCCCAGCTGTCTGAGGCTCATCGAGACCAGGTGAATGTTCAATATTCTTATGTGCTCTTCTCTGCAATCCCTTAAAAAAGGGGGGAAAATACTTCTATTCAGTTCTCCCTGCCATCAGGCGAGCAAGATAAATAGGTTTTACAACCATGGTTACTAACAGGCATGGGTGATATAGCATTATGTTCCCTCACCTCCCTTGCTTTTTGCTGCAAGTAAGTTTTGCTTTTTGTGAGACTATCTAACTAGTAGGATAGTCAAGAATTGATGGATTTCTTTCGCATGTGACTAGCAACTTGGGAGCAAGCGAGTGTTTTCATTCTTGTGCCTTTAGCTTTTATAAAGATAAAACAAAATGCTCCGTAGTTTACAAAGAATCATCATAATTTGATACAGCACAGAAGGAAGCCATTCGGCCCATCATGTCTGTGCCGGTTCTTTGAAAGCTATCCAATTAGTCCCTTTCCCCGTAGCCCTGCAAATTTTTCCAATTCCCTTTTAAAAGTAGTTATTGACTCTGCTTCCACCACCCTTAAATGATCTGAATTTGTGAATTCATAAATCAAGTATTGGAAAATACAGTAGCAAGCATTGAAAGGTCATGCACAATTAGCATGTTTTGGTGGCACAAGATGGAACACTGGATTGCAACAGTGTTTTGTCTCATGAGAAAGGGAAACCCTACCATTCTCTGTGCCGTTCGGAAATTTGTAAACTGAATATGCAGAGTGCGTGGTTCATATGTCCTCTCTAGAAAGCAGTGCTTGTTAAAATTGCTGATACCGAATAATGTATGCCGTGAGTATAGTGCATTCCCTCTTCTGTACAGTTGAATGTTTGAATATGTACTACATTACAACGGTGACTACGCTTCAGAAGTGTTTCATTGGTTGTAAAGCACTTTGGGACGCTTGAGGTCATGACATGCGCTATATAAATGCAAGTTCTTTCTTTTCATTCTTATAACAGCTTGCATTATATAGTTTCTTTAACGTAGAAAAATATTCAAAGGTGCTTCAGAGGCCTAAGGAAAATGGAAGCCATGCCAAAGAATGAAAAATTAGGTGGGATGACCAAAAACTTGGTGAAAAGGTGGGTTTTAAGAAAGATCTTAAAGGAATCAAGTGAGGTGGAGAGACAGAGGAGTTTAAAGAGGGACGGATGCATAAAGCCAGAGTCAGAGGAGCAGAGAGTTTGAGAGGGTTTGGAGGGCTGGGTTCAAACCCAGGATGAGAATTTTAAATTTGAGGCATTGGGGGACTGGGAATCATTGTAGGCTAGAAGGAGAGGGTTAATGGGTGAACAGGATTTGGTGTGGGAGGATGCAGGCTGCAGAGTTTTGGATGAACTGGATATTATGACGGGCGGAGGATGGGAGGCTGGCCAACAGATCATTGGAATAATCAAGTCTGGAGGTGACATAGGATTTTAGCAACAGATGGGCTATTGGTAGAGGCAGAAACAGGTGATGTTACAGTGGTGTAAGTAGGCGGTCTTCATGATGGAGTGGCTATGAGGTTGGAAACTTAGCTTGGGATTGAACAGGCTGCAAACAATCTGATTCAGCCTGAGACGGTGGCCAGGGAGGGAAATGGAGTTGATGACAAAGGTGCAGAGTTTGTGACGGGCTTTCCAATGTTTAGCTGGGGAAAATTATGGCTCGTCCATGTTGGGCAAACAATCAAGTCTGGGGCTAGTAGAAGCGTAGATGAGAGTTTCAGCAACAGATAAGCTGAGGCAAGGGCAGACACGGATGATGTTGCGTAGGTGGAAGTAGGCAGTCTTTGTGTTGGAGAGGATATGGGGTCAGAAGCTCAGCTCAGGATCGAATAGAAAATCGAGGATGTGAACAGCATGGTTCAGCCTGAGGTAGTGGTCAGTGAGGGGGGTGGAATTGTTGGCAAGGGAATGGCGTTGGTGGTGGGTGTCGTCAACGTACATGTGGAACCTGACGTGTTTTCGGATGATGTCACTGAGGGGCAGCATGCAGATGAGAAATAAGAGGGGGCCAAGGATAGACCCTTCAGGAACTTGAGATAACAGTGCAGGGGTGGGGAAGAGAAGCCATTACAGGATATTCTCTGGCTGCAGTTGATAGTTAAGAGTGGAATAGGTTACTCTGAGCATTTCGTAAGCAGAGCTACTAGTTTCCATTAATATGTGAGGTGGATTAGCCTTTGCATTTGTAAACTACACAATGGAGATTATAGCCTACAATTCTAATAAGCATATAGTCATTTCATTATTATGTACATTAGGCTTTTGATTCCTTTGTTTCTGATTTAGAGCGATAAAAATTTCCCTCCTGTCTATTTCCTGGTAGCTATTGGTCGTTATTTTACACTTAAATTGTTAATCATAATCGTTAATCCTAAGTTAAGGGCATCGACATGTTGAACCATACTGACAGTCAAGTCAGTATGACGTCAGTCACCATGATCACCAGTGCTAATAAAAAGGAGCCAAAAGATCCCATGAGCTTCACTGGGTTTGAACCCAGCCCTCCAAACCCTCTCAAACTCTCTGCTCCTCTGACTCTGGCTTTATGCATCCGTCCCTCTTTAAACTCCTCTGTCTCTCCACCTCACTTGATTCCTTTAAGATCTTTCTTAAAACCCACCTTTTCACCAAGTTTTGGTCATCCCACCTAATTTTTCATTCTTTGGCATGGCTTCCATTTTCCTTAGGCCTCTGAAGCACCTTTGAATATTTTTCTACGTTAAAGAAACTATATAATGCAAGCTGTTATGAGAATGAAAAGAAAGAACTTGCATTTATATAGCGCATGTCATGACCTCAAGCGTCCCAAAGTGCTTTACAACCAATGAAACACTTCTGAAGCGTAGTCACCGTTGTAATGTACATATTCAAACATTCAACTGTATGGAAGAGGGAATGCACTATACTCACGGCATACATTATTCGGTAGCTCTTTAATTTTCAATAATTCAACCTGTGGTTTCAAGATTGTACAGTTATTTTGACGTGCAGGTGGTTAGCCCAAAAATGTTGAGCTCAATTATCTTGCTTTTGATGCCAAATGAATTCCTTAAGAATTGGAAGTACGCTCTATTATAATCCTCCTGTGAATCGCACAACAATATTCTACAGTGATAAGATCATAGTAGCCTCTTCGATTGTTAATTCAGCCTTGCTTCTCAACAAAAGCAAAATACTACGGATGCTGGAAATCTGAAATAAAAACAGAAAATGCTGGAAACACTCCACAAGTGAGGCAGCTTCTGCGGAGAAAGAAACAGTTAACGTTTCTGGTCGATGACCCTTTGTCAGAACTGGAAGAAGTTGAAGATTAAACAGTTTTTAAGCAAGTACAGAGTCAGGGAGTGGAGGGGAGGAAAGAACAGAAGGGAAGGCCTCTGATGGGGCGGAGGGCAGGAGTAATTGAATGACATATGGGATGATGGTGCAAGGCAAGGAGGGTGGTAATGGGACAAGTGAAGAATCAAAAGATGGGTCTAGAGCTGTAAATGGCAACATCAGAACCATTACCAGCACTTGCTGCCTGAAAAAATGGGAGCAGTGATCATGATTTTTTTTTATTCGTTCATGGGATGTGGGCGTCACTGGCAAAGCCAGCATTTATTGCCCATCTCTAATTGCCCTTGAGAAGGTGGTGGTGAGCCGCTGCAGTCCGTGTGGTGAAGGTACTCCCACCTTCCACTACCTTGCTTAAAAACTGTTTAATCTTCAACTTCTTCCAGTTCTGACAAAGGGTCATTCACCTGAAACATTAACTCTGTTTCTTTCTCCACAGATGCTGCCTGACTTGCTGAGTATTTCCAGCATTTTCTGTTTTTATTTCTTCCTTTTCAGTGTTACTTTTACAGAGTTTACAGTACATAGTTTAAAAAGTGATAGTGGAGTAAGTAATTGGGCTTTGTTGTCTTCATAAATCACTGGAGTTATATTATGACTTGTGTCTTCTGAACCTTGAGAGTAAGTTACAATCTTATTACTGTCAACCATCTATTATTCTATACATGACTGGAATAATATACACATGATGGAGCTCCAGTTCATGGTATGACAAGGCTGGGAGCAATGGTTTGTGCCTGGAATCTTGTGTACTGCTGATCTCAGCTGTGATGCAATCAGGAAGTGCAAAGGCCAGAAACTTATTTGTGAAAGGGTAGGGACAGGACAGTTGTTGGAGTCTCCTTGCACACCTAGCAATCAGCACAGAATCATAGAATGGTAATAGCATGGAAGGAGGCCATTTGGCCCGTCATGCCCATGCTGGCTCTCTGCAAGAGCAATCCAACTAGTCCCATTCCCCTGCCCTTTCCCTGTAGCCCTGCAAGTTTTTTCCCTTCAAGTACTTATCCAATTCCCTTTTGAAAGTCATGATTGCATCTGCCTCCACCACCCCCTTAGGCAGTGCATTCTGGATCTTAACCACTTACTATGTAAAAACGTTTTTCCTCATGTCGCCTTTGGTTCATTTGCCAATCACTTTAAATCTGTCCTCTGGTTCTTGATCCTTTCGCCAATGGGAACAGTTTCTCTCTATCTACTCTGTCTAGACCCTTCATGATTTTGAATGCCTCTATCAAATCTTCTCTGCTCTAAGGAGAACAATCCCAGCTTCTCCAGTCTATCCACGTAACTGAAGTCCTTCATCCCTGGAACCATTCTGGTAAATCTCTTCTGCACCTTCTCTAAGCCCTTCACACCTTTCCAAAAGTGCGGTGCCCAGAACTGGACACAATACTCCAGTTGTGGCCAAACCAGTGTTTTATAAAGGTTCATCATAACCTCCTTGCTTTTGTACTCTCTGCCTCTATTTAGAAAGCCCAGGACCCCATTTGCTTTCTGAACCGCTTTCTCAACCTGCCCTGCCACCTTCAAAGATTTGTGCACATATACCCCCAAATCTCTCTCCTCTTGCACCCCTTTTAGAATTGTACTCTAGTTTATATTGCCTCTCATCGTTCTTCCTACCAAAATGTATCATTTCACACTTTTCTGCGTTAAAGTCTATCTGCCATGTGTCCGCCCATTCCACCAGCCTGTTTATGTCCTCTTGAAGTCTATCCCTATCCTCCTCACTGTTCACTACACTTCCAAGTTTTGTGTCATCTGCAAATTTTGAAATCGTGCCCTGTACACCCAAGTCCAAGTCATTAATATATATCAAGAAAAGCAGTGGAACTAGTCCCTGGGGTACACCACTGTATACCTCCTTCCAGTCCGAAAAACAACCGTTCACCACTACTCACTGTTTCCTGTCACTTAACCAATTTCGTATCCATGCTGCCACTGCCCCTTTTTTTCCATGGGCTTCAGCTTTGATGACAAGCCTATTCGGCACTTTATCAAACGCCTTTTGGAAATCCATATACACTACATCAACCGTATTGCCCTCATTGACCCTCTCTGCTACCTCATCAAAAAACTCAATCAAGTTAGTTAACCCCGATTTGCCTTTAACAAATCCGTGCTGGCTTTCCTTAATTAATCCACACTTGTCCAAGTGACTATTAACTTTGTCACGGATCATCGTTTCTAAAAGTTTTCCCACCACCGAGGTTAAACTTACTGGCCTGTAGTTGCTGGGTTTATCCTTACAGCCTTTTTTGAACAAGGATGTAACATTTGCAATTCTCCACTCCTCTGGCATCACCCCCGTATCTAAGGATGATTGGAAGATTATGGCTAGTACCTCTGCAATTTCCACCCTTATTTCCCTCAGCAACCTAAGATGCATCCCATCCAGACCGGGTGACTTATCTACTTTAAGTACAGCTAGCTTTTCTAATAATCTCTATCAGTTTTTAGCCCATCCAGTATCTCAACTACCTCCTCTTTTTCTGTGACTTTGGCAGCATCTTTTTCCTTGGTAAAGACAGATGCAAAGTACTCATTTAGTACCTCAGCCCTGCCCTCTGGCTCCATGCGTAAATCTGCTTTTTGGTCCCTAATCAGTCCCACCCCTCCTCTTACTACCCGTTTACTGTTTATATGCCTATAGAAGACTTTTGGATTCCCTTTTATGTTAGCTGCCAGTCTATTCTCATACTTTCTTTTTGTCCCTCTTATTTCCTTTTCACTTCCCCCCTGAACTTTCTATATTCAGTCTGGTTCTCACTTGTATTATCAATCTGCCATCTGTCATATGCCCCTTTTTTCTGCTTCATCCTACAGTATCTCTTTCGTCATCCAGGGAGCTCTGGCTTTAGTTGCCCTACCTTTCCCCCTCGTGGGAATGTACCCAGACTGTACCTGAGCCACCACTTCTTTAAAGGCCGCCCATTGTTCAATTACAGTTTTGCCTGCCAATCTTTGATACCAATTTACCGGGCCAGATCCATTCTCACCCCACTGAAATTGGCCCTCCTCCAATTGAGTATTTTTACTCTCGATTGCTCCTTGTCCTTTTCCATAGCTAATCTGATCACTGTTCCCTAAATGTTCCCCCACTGACACTTGCTCCACTTCGTTCCCCAGAACCAGATCCAGCAATGCCTTCTTCCTTGTTGGGCCAGAAACGTACAGGTCAAGAAAGTTCTCCTGAACACACTTCAAAAATTAGTCCCCTCCTTTGCCCTTTACACTATTACTATCACAGTCCATATTAGGATAGTTGAAGTCCCCTATTATCACTACTCTATGGCTCTTGCACATCTCTGTAATTTCCCTGCAAATTTGCTCCACTGTATCTTTCCCACTATTTGGTAGCCTATAGAATACACCCAGTAGTGTAATGGCACCTCTATTGTTTCTTAACTCTAACCAAATAGATTCTGTCCTTGACCCCTCCAGGACATCCTCTCTCTCCAGCACTGCAATATTCTCCTTAATCAATACTGCCACCCCCCGCCCCCCTTTCTTTCCTTCCCTATCTTTCCGAAAATCTTGTATCCAGGAATATTTAGTACCCAATCCTGCCCTTTTTTGAGCCAGGTCTCCGTTATCACCACAACATCATGTTCCCATGTGGCTAATTGCGCCTGCAGCTCACCAACCTTGTTTGCTTCGCTTCGTGCGTTTACACACATGCACTGTAAACCCATCTTAGACCTTCTTGTTTTCTCTTGGTCTGATCCCATCTAATACCGTCCTATTTCTTGCTCTAGTGCTATCTGTCTCTCCTAATCCTTTGTGCGCCTTCTTTCTCCTTTCCAGTGCTACATTCTGGTGCCCATTCCCCGCCAAATTAGTTTAAACTCTCCCCCACAGCAATAGCGAACCTCCCCACAAGGACATTGGCCCCATCTCTGTTGAGGTGTAACCTATCCAGCCTGTACAGGTCCCACCTCTCGCAGAACTGATCCCAATGCCCCAGGAATCTAAAGCCCTCCCTCTTGCACCATCTCTCCAGCCACGCATTCATCTACTCCATATTCCTATTTCTATACTCGCTTGCGCATGGCACCGGGAGTAATCCGGAGATTACTACCTTTGAGGTCCTGCTTTGAGCAGGTCATCTGCATTCTCGGCAGTAGTTGGAGATTTTCTTGGGTGAAAGAGGAATACACACACACCTACAACATAAAAATTCATTGCTACACTGTTGGGGGAAATGAGACTTGAATATTTTTAATGAGTTTGCCATAAATGGATTTAGATGTCTAAATCTGTTATGTAAACGCTGGAAATGTAGTTAGGAAATCATATGCTTGTGCTACAAGCAAGGTTTGTGTTGTGAAACTGATTAATGACCTCCCTCTCCCCTGACCTAACATTTGATTTGATGATCAGGCTGGAATATTAGGGGATTAGTTTTCTATTAAGACCAACCGAGATCAATCACCAAGGCAGACCTTTCCATACAGTGCTGGCTCACGTATCTTTATATGGAAAGATGTCAGGTTCTTCAGTTTTCTCTGGCAACAGGTGTGCTTTCATAAGTTCATTATTAAAAGTCGGCATATTGAAATCCATTTAAGGGGAATTGTTTTGGATCTGATTCCCTTAATTTAAGGATTCCCTGATTAATAATAGAGAGCCACTAATTTTAAGTATAGGATTGTAAACATCAGAACAGACAAACCTTCAAAGAGCCCCACGAGTCACAAAAGAGCCACATCTGGCTTAGGAGACTTCAGTTGGCCAATGCCGATCCACTACGACACACACCGTGCATGCACAATGCAAATATTGTTTATATAGTACTCTTCAAGTGCGTTAAACTGAGAAAGTTGTGGGTTTAAGCCCCACTCCACAGTTAGAGCTCATCAGCAAAGCGGTGGTTTTCAGATTTTTTTTGTGTGGGACACCCCCTGCAAAGATTGACAATCCCAGGGACCTACTTTTTTCTAACTTGCAAAAGATGATGTGAGCTACCCAAAGGAAAACTGTGTTGTCATTGCAGAAAATATGTTTTATTAGTAAGCAGTCACAGAAATTATGTGCTAGCAAGTCAACAAAAATAGAAAAATTGAGATACGATGACCGTATAAATCTAATAATTCCAGGGACCTCCCTGGGTTCCACTTCTAGGATGCCGGTTTAAAAGCATATGATCTAGGCTGAGATTCCAGTGCACTGCTGAGGGAGTGGTGCTGTCCTGTGGACAAGATGTTAAACAGAGGCCTAGTTTCCCTGTACCAGAGATTCAAGTGGAGATTAAAAATCCCACAAAGCTATTAGAATAGCAGGGCGTTCTACCAATATCCTGGACAACATTTCCGCTTAACCAGCACCACCAAAATGATGATTTGTTTGAGCTCTTGCTATGTGTAAAATGGCTGCTATGTTAGCCTACATAATAAGTCATTTGAATTACATTTCAAAGTAATTAATTTGTATGTGAAATGCTTTCAGACTTTTGCTAGATGTGGAAAAGGTGCGCTAAAATAAATCCAAGTCTTTTTTTTACTTGTTGCAGATTTTGGAGTTGAACACAATAGAAGGTTACATCCTCAAACAGATCTAGGAACGGTGATTAGTGTATTAATGTGCATTTTTAGTTTGTCAGGTTTCCTTGAATGAATCTTGTGATTCCCTAAAATGGGAAAAATTATTAAAGCCCATTGGAATTGGTTAAATTTTTAGTTTTGATTTCCTTTAATCAGGATCATTCCTTACAGAGGTTTCACTGTTTCTGAATATTAGTTTCTCGGGTGGTCAGATATTTTGGTGCTGAACATATGCTTTGTGAAGATCAGCTACAGCTTTTGTTAGCAGATGTCAGCAGCTGCTGCAGGCTGAACTCTTGGAAAACTGGAAACTTACTGTAGGGTGTTTTTTTCTGAAGTTAATGATTAACAGACTGCTGATAGTTTGTCAATGCCATTCTGCACTCTTAAAGGGGGAGGTTTCCTCTTCAGCTAACAGGAGCTAGCTCCTAACTTCTAATGATTAAAAAAAAGTTATTTAATTTCCAAAAATGGTTAGTGATTGCTATCTGGCAATTGGAAAATTCTGTATAGGCTGATATTAATCTGATTTGGTGATGGGAATGAGTTTTTCAGTAAATGGGGGAGTTTAGAGATTTTTGTTTAGTAGTCAGTGTGAAAGAGCCTATTTTGTATCTTTTTGTAAGTGCTAATCCGTGTTCAATACTGTCATGCGTAACCGATCTGCCCACTGTATTAGCTTTTGTAAGTCTGAGGTGTCCAACTATTTAGAACAAGGGGCTGGATACACATACCACAGCCAGTGATTGGGCTGCTTATGATTAAAATACTTTGGGGTCAGACAGAATCTGATCAAACATCATGTCCAACACAAAAACTTGATTTTCTAATAAAACATCTCCACATATATGGAGAAGTGATTTCACATTAATAGTTTTTGCATGCAAAAATGAAAGACCCCCATATGAAAACTCCCAGCCCATCATATACAAAAATGCCTATGTATGGTGCAAACCCTGCTATACTCACAAAATCAAAATCTCTATGCACAAAAATTGAAACCTTCCTGCAAAAATTGTCTGGCTATCTATACTCCACTTAGCTTTTTGCCATTGTTTCCTGACCTGACTTTGCTGGCCTGGTCTATTCCCCAGCCATCTGCTGTCCCCTTCCACCTGGCCTGATCTGATCCACCATCATCTGCTGTTCTCTCACTATTGCTCATTTCCGCTATGATGTCCATCGCTGCTGCTTATTTGAAGATCACCTCTGTGTCTGCCTCTGCTGCCCAAAGTTTGAAAACTTGGAAAGTTGAACCTCGGCTCTTCAAACTTTATTTATTAGAGTTCTTTGAGGAAGTAACGGGCAGGGTGGATAAAGGGGAACCAATGGATGCAGTATATTTGGATTTCCAAAAGGCATTCGATAAGGTGCCACATAAAAGATTACTGCACAAGATAAGAGCTCATGGTGTTGGGGGTAATAAACTGGCATGGATAGAGGATTGGCTAACTAACAGAAAACAAAAAGTCGGGATAAAAGGTTCATTTTCAAAATGGCAATCTGTAACTAGTGGGGTGCCACAGGGCTCAGTGCTGGGGCCTCAACTATTTACAATATATATCAATGACTTGGATGAAGGAACGGAGTGTCTTGTGGCCAGATTTTCTGATGATACAAAGATATGTGGAAAAGCAAGTTGCGATGAGGACGCAAAGTGTCTGCAAAGGGATATTGACAGGTTAAGCGAATGGGCAAAAATTTGGCAGATGGAATATAATGTGGGAAAATGTGAAGTCATCCACTTTGGGAGGAAAAATAAAGCAAAATATTATTTGAATGGAGAAATACTACAAAATGCTGCGGTACAGAGGGATCTGGGTGTCCTCGTACATGAAATACAAAAAGTCAACATACAGGTGCAGCAGGTAATGCAGAAGGCAAACGGAATGTTGGCCTTTATTTCTAGGGGGATGGAGTATAAAAGCAGGGAAGTCATGCGACAACTGTACAGGGTGCTGGTGAGACCACATCTGGAGTACTGCGTGTACAGTTCTGGTGCCCTTATTTAAGGAAGGGCATACTTGCATTGGAGGCAGTTCAGAGAAGGTTCACTAGGTTGATTCCGGGTATGGAAGGGTTGTCTTATGAGGAAAGATTGAACAGGTTGGGTCTATACTCATTGGAGTTTAGAAGAATGAGAGGAGATCTTATTGAAACATACAAGATTCTGAGGGGACTTGATAGGTTAGATGCTGAGAGGATGTTACCCCTCATGGGAGAATCTTTGGAATTCTTTACCCCAAAAAGCTGTGGAGGCTGAGTCATTGAATACATTCAAGGCTGAGTTAGACAAATTTTTGATCAGCAAGGGAGTCAAAGGATGTGGGGAAAAGGCAGGAAAGTGGAGTTGAGGTAAAAATCAGATCAGCCATGATCTCATTGAATGGCTGAGCAGGCTCGAGGGGCCGAATGGCCTTCTCCTGCTCCTATCTCTTATGGTCTAAACTTCAAGCCTAGCGGTCTGGTAAAGAATTCCTTTTGTTGTCTGATATTTATGTACTGTAAGTTTCATAATTGTGTATTCTTTTACCCAAACCAATTAATCTTCTCTTTTCAAGATTGCATTCCTTTATTGTAACTGCTGTGTGAACAGGCAAGTGCATTGTTTGTATCCCCAAGATGGTTTTTCCTGACTATAATTTTGTTGTATTGATGTTCTCTGTTTTTGTCAATACCCTTTGTGTTTAAAGGCAGTCTGGATGTTTGTTTTATAGTGCACACTAATAGTTTTTTCTTGTTTGCAGATTCAATCATGGGTTGCATAAAGAGCAAGGAGGACAAAGAGCCAGCTATGAAGTACAGACCAGGTGACACTACCGGAACTGTTAGTGCACAAATTACTCATTATGGTCCTGATCCCACCCAACTGACACAGTCACCAGCACCAAAGGGACCATCGAGTAATTTCAACAACCATTCCATCACGCCATTTGGTGGGTCAGCTGGTATGGCACCATTTGGAGGTGCTTCTTCATCGTTTACGATTGTACCCAGCCAGTACACAAGTGGTGTTACAGGTGAGTAGTTACATCAATTTTTGAGTATATGATCTGCCTTTCTACCTTGTGTCATTCTACAACTTGCAAACAGACTGTCATGCTACAGATGAACTTGGCATTGCAAAAAAATATTTAAGAGCTAGTGAGATTTCTTCAAACTGCTAATATATTTTAAAGTTGCACCTGTATTACTTTGGGAGGTAGCCGGTGAATATCTGCAAGGTCAAATGATAGCACTTGCATTGTTAGAAAAGTGACCTTGCATCATTGAATAATGAGACCTTGAAAGAGTAACAAAACAAGAATATTTTGAGCACAGTAATGATGCATTAGTTGTAGAGTTAGGAAGATTTCCTTGGATAATCAATGCATAAGTAATTGCGTGCTGCTTGTGAAGATGTACGTTTTGCCCTAGAGTTGCACCCTGTGCTCTTTAGAGTAGAATGAAAACCAGTGTTCAATTGCTAAAATTCCTTTGAAGATGTGATTTAAAATATTGATTATCCTGTTAGCTTGTTACAATCAGAACATCTTTTTCAGGCACAATGGCAGTTGAGCAAAACTTCAGCTCTAACCATATGGTGACTTACACTAAAAAGTTTAGTATTGATGTGTTAGGAACATCGTCCTTTGAGTAAATTCACCAGTGTAAGCCCCATCTTTCCAGGGTCATGGTACAAAAACAACACTGCAGACTTTGACGTTCTTTCCTTCATTTTTTTTTGTTTCCTTTTTCTTCCATTATGGCATTCTCCCCTCTCCTACTCCCCACCCATGCCAAAACTATTCCTTAAGAGGAAAGACATGCACCATGTTCCCAGACCACTACAGACATGCTTTCAAATTAGCCATTAAGTATGTGTGAATGGCCTAGTTTAATTTACCATTGTTATTTGTCCATCTGCTTAGCAATTCCCTGGATGACATCAGGAACTTTCCACGTGGAAGTAATTTTTTTTATTTGTTCTCTGAATATGGGTGATACTGACAGGGCCACGTTTATCATCCATCCCTAGTTGCACTGAGAAGTGAGGCCACTTTGGAGGGCATTTAGTCAACCACACATTGCGGGACTGGAGTCACATGTAGGTTGGACTGGGTAGGGGTTACAGGTTCTCTTCCCTGAAAGATATTAGTGAACCTGTTGGGTTTTTACATTTTTTTATAGTGCTAACCCAAAAAAATGTTGAGTTCAATATCACAACTTTCCATGGTGAGATTTGAACTTGTGACTTCTGGATTGTTAGTCTGCACTATAACCACTTGGCTACCATACCCACATCTTACCACCAAATGGCAAGTATGTCATAGCATCAGTATTACATTCCTGACCTTGGATCTTTAAATTCTAACCATCTGTGAAGACAATTTAGTGCTATGCAGCTATGTTGCAAAATGACATAACTTGTGATGAAAGGCAAATTAGCCCATATTTGTTATACCAATATTTTGTGAATAAAATTTGCAGCTAGGGAAATTTGTTTCTGTACTATGTGACTATGGCACTAATACCGCATCCATTGTGCAGATTCTAATACCACCCATGACCCCACCCCCCCCCCCCCCACCCAGCACAAATGTAGTCATAATAAGGGCTGGGTTGATTGATGTTTTGCTCAACTGTGCTTCACCTTGCTGCACATGAAACAAACATTGACAATTACCATTATGACCACACTACCTTTCCTCTGCTGCTGTGTGTACACTGTAAATTGACTCACTTTATCTGGATTGCTTTTATTTTGCATAGCATAAATTTACATTACACTTCATTCAATTAACCTTAAAC
Source organism: Heptranchias perlo (assembly GCF_035084215.1). Taxonomy (NCBI): domain Eukaryota; kingdom Metazoa; phylum Chordata; class Chondrichthyes; order Hexanchiformes; family Hexanchidae; genus Heptranchias; species Heptranchias perlo. The sequence goes on from NC_090327.1 coordinate 53,780,051, forward strand.
AGAAACTAACACAAAACACAATCAAAACTATTCACAGTAACCTCCATTTCAATCACAGCCAGCTCCATTTTGGAAAAATTAGTTTTAGATTTATTTTGAATGAATGGTAAAGTTGTAGACCTAGTTATTTGTTGTTGATGGCAGTTCAGTGATATGTTGACTGTTTGGGTGGGGTGGGGATACAATTTTTTTTACTGGTAGAAAATAGAATGGGGCAGAAATATTTCTTTTACTGCTGAGAAATATGGTAAGGAGTCAGTCTTGGAGCCTTAAACATTTGTACGCAAGACTATGTTTCCCAAAATACAATAATCCTGAGCGCATATGGAGCTTTTTGCTGCTGATTACATTTCCTACACAAAGCAACATCACCACCTTTCCTGGCTGTCTTTAGAGACTTCAAAATAAGAAGTCATGTAAATTATAGCATTTATTCTTCAGTTGTTCTTCCTCCATTTTCAAGTAGCGGAAGAAAAAACACATGAAGGACATTGTCCCTCATAAGAAATTTGTCCCGTTCTGCTATTTTTGGTTAGGTGACCTTCACCCAACCACACCTTTAGTCTTTTTCTCCATTATTGGCAGTAATCTTGTCTGTTGTGTGCTCACATCAGAAAAAGCATATTTGCCTCCTTTGATAGCTTATCTAGTTAAAGCAGTGAGTAGCTGAACCATAAAGAGAACAGCATTCCAGGTTTAAGCCCTGGACTGTTGTGAGTAGCTGACCTTAGCCACAGTGGTGGTAGTGGTACTGCAATTGACCTCAATGTCCCTACTTCTGATCGATATCCGATAACATTTGCTGGATGTGCATATATAGACAAGATCAGGCTTCACCATGATGTGCTGTTCCCCTTCTCCCTTCCCCACCCCACCCCAAGTCTCATAGACTGTTGACTCGCTTTCTGGGCTCACACAAGAAGATTTCCCACTTGGGCAAGGTTCTGAAAGGCAACTAGTACACGTGGAATTGTGCTCGGTGTCAGTGGCCTAGGTTTTCTGATCATAATGCTGATGGTAACTCATATAAAATGAATATGTTAACCTTGATGTTCTGATCAGAAAATGTAGGTCAGTATCTTCACAAGCTGGGAAGGGGAAAATTGGCAAAGGAAGTGGAGGAAAACAAGAAAAGACATTGATGTTATTCTCTGTTGGTCTTTTTCTTCACTAGAAGCCATCTTGTAGCTAGTTCTAGAAGTAACTTTAACAATAAAAATCTGACTTTAAAAGTTTTAATTTCTAACAGGCATCAATTATTTTCCTTGGCCTGTATTTCACTGCATTTCAATATCAGCACTTTGAGCCTACTTTAATTTAGTGTTAATCAGCTCATTCTTGCCTTCCTGTCAGGTTTCAAAATTTGCATAGAATATGGTTGTACAGTCACTGGGAATGATCCAAGACAGGGTTTGCTGACTCATTCCATTTGTGCAGCAGCCTCATCTTGAGAGAACATGTGGAGGGCTCTTCTCGAAGGTATTTGTAAGGGTCCCCAATCAGAGTTTATCCAGTGACTTTCTGAACCATAAGGTGCCACGTCCAATCCTCATGCTGTAATGTTAGCTGACCCTGGTACATAGGAATTGCTAGATGAGAAAAGACTTTGATCCATGTAGTTCACCTACCATCCGGGTAGTAGCATGATGCAACAATAATGGAGTTCTTGACTAACCATGGTATTCAGCCTCTATCAATTAATCTACAACAGACCCAGACATTAGGTGAGAAAAACCTGCAAGGGTTGAAAGCTTTGGGAACCATAGGTCCAAAGTCAACTGTTCCTCCCAAGCATACTAGACTTACCATATATCTTGTATCAAATTACTCATATACTGTATCCCAAAATGTTATACTTTCAGGACTGTGCCTCTGCTGCCCAATATCTAATTATGTGATAGCATAACCCAGGGGTATGATCTGAACTGCATATTGCATCGTTTGCACATATCCTCACGTGCGCCTCCAAATGTTCAGTATGCAGACTCAGAAATACTAGTGAGACAACGCCTGATGCAAATAGCTAAGTTGCTTTACCTTGCAGCGAGTGAGTGTACAGAGTGATTGTTAAAGCAAATCCCATCTTATTCGCTCAATCTCTGTTCTCTTCTCTATAATAATCCACGCACCCTGTCTTTTTCGTGTGCTAACTGACTTGTTTTTGGTATTACTTTTCTTTCGATACAACTGCTAACTGCAAAATATTACCTTTGTTTTAGCTTACAGCTCTGGGCACAGGGCTGCACCTTGCAATCTCCCATTTTAAAACCTCACTGCCTGTCCATTTGTCTCTTTTCTCCTATATTCTTGAGTATTTACAGGAAGTGGAAGGGTGGGGCCACCGACTCCTTCCTTGTTCAGATATTCGCCAGTAGGCTTGTCAACCAAACAGACTACCTCCTCTTCCAAGCGTATATTCTCAGCAGACATCCTGGGTTCACATGAATGGAATTATCCCTACCGTCACAGGTGTGTTTTTTGTTAGGCCATCAGAAACAATGAATTGCTTAATGTTCCCAGTCATTGTGGACAATAATGAGAATAGTTGGCTCACTAATACATAAATCCTTGCTGTCTCTGTTGCAGCTGTTTTTTTTAAACCTCTGCAAATTAGCTTTTTTTAAAAACACATGTTAAATGTAACTCATTCCTAAATCCTCTGAGGGAAACAAAATGATCAAAAATCCCAAAACACGATAAGCCACTAAAATTGGCCTCAGTATCCCTGGCCTATAGTGGGGAACGTTATCATGGTTCCTCTTTCTAATCACTTTCCTGTGTTCTGTGCTGGAAGTGCATTTGTACCTGTTGGGGTGCCTCCAGCACATAGCCAAATAGGCAGCTAGCACTACATGAAGTTGAAATTCACATCAATAATGGCCACTTGGATCTGCACTCGAACTCTCTTGCTAAACCCCTTCAACATGCAGCCTCTTTCCCTCCCTTCCAAAGCCTCCTTAAAGCCTAAACAAACATGCCTTCTTCATCTCACCTAAACTACAATGCTCAGCATTTGTTTTCACCATGGAATATATATTACATTAAAGGCACTATAGAAATGCAATTTGATGATTTCCTTAGTGCCTCTGGGGCCATTCACCAGCCTTCAAGAAAGGAGGGAAGGGAGAAAATTGGAAGAAAAAAAAATCTGTCATGCAGCTATCTGGAACAGCTCGCATGCTTTCACTGAGGATTACCATGACCTGACAGTTCAGGGCAGCAAGCTCTTCGGTCCCACTGTGTTCCATGCAGGCTGGAAATCATAGGTCTTCATGCTGCCACTGCCACTTTCTATTATGCTTTGTTTTACTTCCCATTAGTATAAAAAGGTTAAAGGAATGAGGAAGAATGTTGGATTAGCTACTGTTGGTATGGTCTTCATTCTTTAAAAGGTTTAGCCTCCACATACAAAGGAAATTGCCTCCCTATCCCTCTGTTAGTTTATCCTTTATATTACACCCCAATTTAAATTCTGTCAGATTCTAGACAAAGAACCAAGAATGCAGTTTAGAATGACGCCTTGTATACAGCAGAGTGGGAAAAATCAACTGACCAAAATGGCAGCACCATGGTGCAAACTTCCATGGCATAACACAATTTGTTGTTTGTTTCTAAAGGTTGCTATTTTTCCAAGGAATGAAGACGACCATCTTATCTATACAGCATGTGATGGATACTGTTAAGATTTGGAATGTTAGAGTTCCTTTTAAAACACTTTATTCTCCTGATAGACTTATTAGAGTCCTTTGTGTTACTATTTCTTAATTGAATTTAAATATACCCAGCATTTAAATTTCAAAGCAAGTTCAGAATATATGATAAAGATGTGTTCTCCTAAAAATAAATCTTGGCTCATTCTCCCCTCCAATTCTAACCTCAATGATCCCAGTAAAAAAAAACTCTGCATTGCTCCATTTTATTTTATCATTATGACCCGACATCAAATTTTATCTTCCGTCTTTTGGATAGTACATTCTGTGATCTTGACGGCATCCTTCCCATCGTCCTCAAGTTGTGTGCCTCAGGACTTACCTCTTTCTCCTTTGAAATTTGGTCATATTCACCCTACTCATGAGAAATGATCTCCCTCTACCTTTAAACTATGCTATTGCTCTTGTATCTCTGCATTCTAAAGTTATGGAAGCTACTTTGAACTCTCAAATTATTCATCACCTTGAAAGCCCTGGTGTAATATTTATCAGAGCCATCCTAGTGATCAGCTTCCTCACAAGGGTGCACATGGGATTGGCTGAGGAGATTACAAATCCCCGCTGGAGTCTTTTAGAGCTTATTGGTATGAAATAACATCCTAATGGATTGGAAAGTAGCGTCATCTTGAAAATGGGCATCGGATGAACCTTCAGATTACAGACCTGTAAACCTTGCCTCGATGGTGGGGAAAGTATTCAAGACTTTAAGGTGTACCAAAAGAGATCATGTGGAAGGCCATGACTTAGAGAAAGCTAGCATGGGTTCAGATGGGGCAGGTCACATCTGACCGTTACTGGAGTTCTTTTGAGGTGGTTATTTATCTGATGGATGTTACCTACCTAGATTTCATGAAGGTGTTTGGTACCGTCACATATAATACGACTGATTCACAATGTATTCCCATGGGAGGGGTGGCAAAGTATTGGGCTAGATTCATGTATGGCTGAAAGCTAGACAGAGACTGCTGGTGCATGGGGATGTGTCAGAGCAGAAACGGCGGCCAGTGGAGTCTCTCAGGGGTCAGTGTTGGGGCTGCTGCTCTTGATGATTTATATAAATGACTTCAAAGGCAGAATATTATTCATTGTGTCTCAAGGTTGCTTAGGACACCAAATTAGGTGTAGTGGCCAATGAAGCCAATCTGCAATAATTCAGAGAGATGTAGACAGGCTAGGTCAATGGGCAAGGAGCTGGCAGATGAAGTTCAACACAGATGAGTGTACGGTCAGATATTAGACAGAAGTCACAAGACTTTGGTGTAGAGCTGATGTGGTGTGCTTGAGATACCAGTAGGAAAGATATCTAGAAGATTTGGTGGATTACAAAGACTCTACAGCACAGAAACAGGCCTTTCGGCCCAACTAGTCTATGTCGGTGATTATGCTCCACAACAGCCTTCTCCCGTCTTACTTTATCTCACCCTATCAGCATATCATTCTATTCCTTTCTCCCTCATGTACTTGTCTAGCTTCCCCTTAATTGCATCTGTACTATTCACCTTAACTACTCTGTGTGGTAGCAAGTTCCACGTTCTCGCCTCTATTAGTAACCATCTGGATCCCTGGCCGAATTTGCCCTCTCATGGAACAAGCTACAAGCTGGCTTCTCAAAGACCACTGCTCGAGACCTATCCTATCCCCAGCTACTAGTCACCCTCTGGATCCCTGGCCAATTTTGCCCTCTCTCTCCCCCTCTCCCTCTCCCTCTCTCTCTCTCTAACTCACTGGTCCCAGGGTCAACTGTAGCACCCCTACTGCTGCCCAATGTTGAGATCAGCTAACTCACTACCGATGGAGGACTGTGTCTGGGACCTCCCTGCCCATACAGGCCAGTAACACACCGAGTGCTGCATTCACCTGCAGATTCATTAGGGAGACAAGAGGATCTTTACTGCAGAGATTTGAAAAAGCAAATTGTTTGGACCAAGAAAGAGAGGTGAAGAAAAATTCTAAATTTACCGCAAAATAAAGGTCTATGTGATTAGTCGATCAGATCAAAGTCTTGTTCACCGTTTTGTGCCACAGTCCAACTGGGCAGTCACTGTTCGTACTCTACATTTTAAAGAACTGGTGGGGTACATTCTACTCATGTATATAGATTAGGACGTTTGCAACTTGGTTATATACAATATATAAAAGACTTGGTTTGGGAGGAGAGGGGAAAGGAAAGATGGATGTAGCTCAAGGTCACTTCAGGTTAATCAGCTTTAGGATGTCTTTCAAACCATCAGTTCATTGTTTGCAAGTGGTGAAGAAAGCAAATGAAATGTTGGGATTTATAGCTGAAGTTGTGACTTTTAAGTCAAAGAAGTTAATTTTGAAGATGTATCTGACCTTAGTGAGGCTGCCCCTACAGAACTGTTCAGTTTTGGTCTCAAAATTGCTGGAAAGATACAGAATTAGAAGGAGTCCAGAGCAGGGATTTGAGGCTGATTCTTGAACATTAACAATGGCAGTTTTTTTTTAGAGAATTAGATTAATTACTATTAGGAAAGGGGATACAGAACTTTTTGTTCCTGAATCATAGTAAACAAATTGAGAGGATAGGCTAGCTGGATCACTGGTTGTGTCTGTATTTAGGTTTTCAGCTTGTCCAATAGTGGGTTTTTTGCCTGTTCTCTGCTCTTGAGAATCATCTGCCATCACCATGAACAGGATTTGTAAATGAATTACCATCATATGACTTCTCATCAAAGCTAAGTTTCCTGTCAAATTGCTGTATTGGGCAGTAGTTGATGACTCATCCTCTTGACTCATTTTTTCCATTAACTCAGAGGGTTCCCCAGGTCGTCTTTCTCAGTTCTCTTTTGTACTCTATTCCTTTAGTGACCTCTTTCTCTACTTCTCACCCAGCCCTATCCACTCTTTGCTGATGATTGCACTGTACATTCAATAACATTCTTAAAATTGTACATCCTTATTGCTCACAAAGTGGAGGAAAGTGGGTAGAGAATTTCAAAGTGCAAGAACATAGTATCTGAACAAGAGACTGCCAATGGTGAAGTGGAAGAATCATGGAATGAGAAATCCAGTTTTAGAGGATTGATGGGTCCATGCATGGCTGTAAGGTTAGAAATCACTAAGTAGGGTGAGATAAGGCTTTGGAGTGATTTGAAACAAGGATGAGGATTTTCAAACCAAGTGCTGGGGCACAGGGAGCTTGGAAAGTATAGAGGTGATGGCAGTATGGAACTAAAGCTTGTGTAAGATTGATATCACAGTTTCTTGGTCTCACCCACCCCCTTCTCTGAAACAATGAAAATCTAATTTCTTTCAATTCTTCAGCCACAGTTTCTTCATGTCTTGCAAGTTTAACCAATAGCTACCATCTCTAACTCATGATGGCTTCACCCTTAATCCTCCTCAATCTACCAGCATTCTTGGCTTCATTATCTACTCTGACTTTAAATTGAAATCCCACATCTCTATTTCTGAAGCTCTTTCCTTTTTCATACCAAACATTTATCCCTCAAACCTCTTAACCATCTATGAAGCCCAAGTCTGTCGAAGACTTGACTATTACCCCCATATCTAGGAGGCTGGTCTAAAGCCTCTTGTCACACTTCCTCCATTTGAATGTTGGCAAGATCACGGCCACTCTCCTTAGCACCTGTCAGCACTTCCTTGCCTCTGATCTCAGTTTCACCAAACTCCCTGGCTGCCATCTCACGCTAAGCCAGGAATTTCCTAACCCTGCTACTACTCGACCTAGCACTCTGCTTCCTCTCCTACATTTATTACTTTACTACAACGGTCTGCTTCAACCTCAAAGTTTGACCTCTTCTGCCCAATCTCTCCCATTCCGCTGCCAAAACCCTACTCTGTGCCTTCATCACCCCAAGCTTGACTTCTTCAAGGTCAGCCCTAAGTGGCCATATCAACTTTACACAAGCTTTAGTTCCATACTGCCATCACCCCTATACTTTCCAAGCTCCCTGTGCCCTAGCACGTTGATTTGAAAATCCTCATCCTTGTTTCAAATCACTCCAAAGCCTTGTCTCACCCTACCTTAGTGATCTTCTAACTTTACAGCCATGCATGGACCCATCAATCCTCTAAAACTGGATTTCTCATTCCATGCTTCTTTCACTTCACAATTGGCAGTCTCTTGTTCAGATACTATGTTCTTGCACTTTGAAATTCTCCACCCACTTTCCTCCACTTTGCCATCTCCCTCCCTGAATTAAAAATCCTCCTTGAAACCCTCCTCCTCATCCTAGCCTCTCTATTTATCTGCCGTTTCTCCAAACTCGGCCACCGTATCCCAATCCTCATTGTAAAATGCTCCGAGATGGCCTCTGCACGTGAGAAGTGCATCATTGTGCACACACTTCCTCTACCCTAAATCCTCACTGTTGAAATAGAGACTTATTGCACAATCTCCTATTGTAACTCATTCCTTCCCAAAACCTGAACTCTTTACTTCTTATTTCTCTTTGTAGTACAGTCGTAAAGCTTTTAAAACTCAGGCGTGGTATCATCTAGTCACGGCTTTCTAACTTATCTCTTACTTTTTTCAACTTTGGCTTTGTCCCTTCAAATGACTTCTCAATATAATTTTTCTTTTAAACCGTAACTTATTTGTTTCAACATGCAACGGTTAGGTAATCTGCAGTTTGTTAATCACATATATATCCTTACTATTTCACTCATATGTAATTATATTGTAAGTGAAGTTGCTTAAATTGAAAATGAAATCTATACTGCATAGCTGAGGGCCTCTAGCTTCATATCTCAGCCAAAACTAATTTTCACATTTAGCTGTTAGTGGGGAGCTCTGTTTGTTCTTTGGGTCAATAGAATGAGGAGGGTGGTAAGATCAATCTAGTCCCACAGATGTGTGCCTTCCGAAAGCTGGTCCCAATGTTCTTATCATTGGCTGTTGCCATTTTTGTGACACACACTGCCCTGTGTGTGCAACTGAAGCAGGAAAGCACAAGGAACAAAATCCATTGTATAAATCTCCTCTTCTTCATACAGGTTTTTTAAAGCGGTTGTGGTTTTAATTTAAGTTATCAGTGTTAAAGGTGTTAATTTTTGAAAACTGCAAATTTAAAAAAGGTAGTAACTGCAGTCTATACATCTTATTAAAGGTGGAGTAACTATTTTTGTGGCCTTATACGAATACGAAGCGAGAACAACAGAAGATCTATCTTTCAAAAAGGGTGAGAGATTCCAGATTATAAACAATACGTAAGTATTTTGGACTTTTGGAGATGAATGATAGTTTCTAAGCTTTCTGTAGTTTATTATTACAAATGATCTTTTTTTTCCTGCGCAGGTTTAGTATAATGTTTTTTTAGAAGCTTAGGATGATCAACTCAAAAATATTAAGCACTATGCTACATTAAAGCTGCAAGTCACTTATAAGCATCCCCCATCATTGTTTTCCTTTGTATGAATTGAAAAGCATTGATGAAATTGCCACACTGAAAGACCGTAAACCAGTAACACTAAAACTTTTCATAATCACGCTCCACCAAAAAGAAGTCCCATAGCATCTCAAGCCCCACTAGTTATGCATATTGATATTGGTAAATTAATTCATTTCATTAGATAGATGTTATTTTTTGATAGAAATTACAGTATATGAATGGAGGGAAACTAAAAACAAAAATTGAAAATCTTATTTATTGAAATAGTGTAGGATTCATAAGATTTTATAATTAGAATTTTATCTGATTGTTAGATTGCTTTAATTTTCATTCATGTATATCTTACCAAGCACTCAAGTATAACCATTTGCAGCTATACACATTTCCATTAAATTACAATCTTAAACAGCGGATTTAATTTGTATATCATTTTTAAATTTTTATTACGCAAATATACAAGGAACTTCTACAGTCTAAATTTATTTAACTGAATGTCTTTCAAATGCAATGAACTTCTTAGGTACGCTATTCTACAGATCTGATTTAAATGTTAACAATTTTGGCTGTTCGTTCATGGTCATTCTAGAAAAGGCATTACGCTTTTTAAAGGAGGTGCTAACTCTTAAAGAGGTGATGTGCTATATTTGATGGGATTGCACTGCTTTGCTGGAGTGCATCATATTTTGAGTTGGGTTTAGTAGGAGAATATGGCCACTATGCACTACATTTAAATTGTTTAGAAACTGACCAATATTCATCTATGCATAGCGGCAAATAGAATCTCATGGATTTTTTTTAACCACTTCTTCGTTCAATGTTTTTTCCTGCCCACTTACCATGCCCCACCTGGACACTGTTAGCAACTCAGCAGTGAGCTATGCCTTAAAGTTTGAGAACCACTGACCTAATCTATACTGCAAGTACCATGATTTGAATAGTTCTGTAAAATAAATTGTAGTATCTGTAGGGCACAGCAGCTTCATTTATTTAATATGACCCATGAATTTGAGTGAATATGTATGGTAGACATGTCAAAAAAGTGATCACTTGCCACCAGTATTTCAGCCTTCACATTTTTTCTCTTTAATATTGACGCACTTGGAGTGTTTTCCAAAATCTATTCCAATTTCCCGAAGTAACTCTTTGCTTAGAAGCATATTAAAGTTTCATGGATTTTAACACATTTTATAATTGGGAGAAAACACCGCTGCTGACACAATGCTGTGAGTGCTGCATTGTTGGAGGTACCTTTTTCAGATCAGATGTTAAACCATCAGATGTCTGCTTGTTCAACTGGGCATCATAGCACTACTTTGAGGCAGAGCAGGGAGTTCTCCGAGTGCCCTAGCCAACATTCACCCCTCAACCAACATCACTAAAAAATAGATTAGCTGATCATTCATCTCATTGCTGTGTACAAATTGGCTGCTGCGTTTGCCTATAAAAACAACAGTGATTACATGTAACAAGTAATTCATTGGGTGCAGAATATTTGAGACAACCCGAGGACATGAATGATGCTATATAAATGCATGTTCTTTCTCCTTTCTTAAAACATTTTTTGACATGATTTCAAACTCCAGATCGATACTTCAGTTCTTCTCTGAAAAGTGTTTAATCTGAAATGTATTGCAATATCCCCGAATGACCAACTGCATGACCATTAAGATAGTATGGTATATTTATTGCTCTTGTGATGTTACAGGGAAGGAGACTGGTGGGAAGCCCGATCTATCACTACAGGAAAAAAAGGTTACATTCCCAGCAATTATGTGGCTCCTGCTGACTCCATCCAAGCAGAAGAGTAAGACCTCGTTCTATGTTTCAAATCTTTCAGGAAGTTTGATGCTGGTGTCTGAAATTCCACCATTTGAGGTCTGCTACTAGCTGTTCAATTTTTTTTCAATTGTGGATCATAACACATTTATTAGAAAGGAGGTTGGCAGATGACTCAAGATTTTTCATTAGTTACCCAGTATGATGAATCCTTCCCACTGTTGCAGCTCTTTCTTCCCAGTATGTCTCTTGCTGTTTTGTGATCCGTTTTCACTTTTCTAGTTCTAAAATGCTTTTAACTAAAAGGAGCCTAAAGTAACCTAATGGTTTTATAAATACACGTAATAAATATTCCTCCTTATCCCATAGTTGCAGTGAGTTCTGGTGCCGCATTCAGGGTTTAATATGACACGTTCACGTGGGTAGATTACAGCAGATCTCATGGAGTCCTCTATTTAAAAACAATGATAAATCAGAAGGGCATGAGAGAGGAGCTGGTTATCTGTGTGTACATACACGTTATTATTTTAAAGTGAAGCATGGGAACACTTTACCTCAAATGGAACTGCGTGACCTTAATTAAGGTATGAGGGAGAGTGTTCACTGTGTGTATTGGGAAATTGTGTTAGAGCCACTATGCAGCTAGGCTGGCATATATGTCCAAAAGAGTGCCTCCAGTTTACACAGGCCACTTCTTGGGTGTGGTCCAAACTCCTAAATACTTGAATTGGTGTTTTAGTTATTGTCCATAATTTGCTGAACTTGCCTGAACTGAATTAAGTGTCGGCTGATAGCAGTCTCTCCTCTGGTTCAAAAGGTTCTGGGTTCAAATCCCATTCTAGGATTTTCACAGGTAATTTAAGATGACACTTCAATCTAGTACTGAGTGGCTGCTGCATTGTTATTGCCCTTCAAATGAGACATTAGATAGATTAGATTGTCTGTCTGATCAATTGGGCATTATAGATTCCGTGGCACTATTCAAAAAGCAGGGAGTTCGTCCAGTGACTTAGCTAATACTCATCCTTCAGTCACCACCAAAAATATATCCGGTCATTCATCTCATTGCTGTTTGTGGGAATTTGTTTGGTTAGGCCTCATTTAGAATACTGTGTCTAGTTTTGGTTCCCTCACATGGTGGGTGATATAGTGATCCTGGAAAAGGTTCGAAGGAGGGCCACTAGATTGATCAAAGTACTTTAATACCCCTTAGTTGTCACCATAGGCTGAGAGCTGGGTGTAGACTTTGGGGGGATTTTATTGAGGTATTTAAAATAATGAAGAGACCAGACTATGTCCTTGTAAATGACTATTTGAATCAAGTAGGTTAAGGAGAACGAGGGTACATGTGTACAAGTTACATAAACATCAAACCAGGTTGGATGTCCGGAGTTTTTCTTTTCACAGAGGGTCATTAACCTTTGGGGGAGTTAGGAATGTAGTGGTAGTATGGGACAGTATAGTCAGGGGGATAGACACAGTTCTCTACAGCCGAGAAAAGAGTTCAGAAGGCTGTGTTGCCTGCCCGGTGCCAGGTTTCAGGATATTTGCTCTGGGCTGGAGAGGAACTTGCAGTGGGAGGGGAGGATCCAGTTGTCGTGGTCCACGTAGGTACCAACAACGTAGGTAGGATGAGGGAAGAGATTCTGCTTAGGGAGTATGAGCAGCAAGGGGCTAAATTAAAAAGCAGAACTTCAAAGGTAATAATCTCTGGATTATTACCTGAGCCATGGCAAATTGGCATAGGGTAAATAAGATTAGAGAGTTAAATTCGTGGCTCAAAGATTGGTGTGGGAGAAATGGGCTTCGATTCACGGGGCACTGGCACCAGTACAGGGGAAAGTGGGAGCTGTACCGTTAGGATGACCTTCATCTGAACCGTGCTAGGGCCAGTGTTCCGGTGAATTGTATAACTAGGGCGGTAGAGAGAGCTTTAAACTAAATAGTGGGGGCGAGGGATCCAGTAAGGGAAGATATGATAAATTAAAGAAAGACGACAAGGCAAGAGAGCAAGGTAGCAATAAGGGAAATGATAATCAGAGAGTGGCAGGAAGAGACAGAGCATGCAAACTTAAGAGTGCGCCAACAGATAAGGCTTGAGATTGCAAAAACAGTAAAAAGATATCACTAAAGGCTTTGTATCTGTGAGTAGCATTCGTAACAAAATGGATGAATTGACAGCTCAAATAGAAATAAATATGTACGACCTGATAGCAATTACAGAGATATGGCTGCAAGATGACAAAGGCTGGAACCTGAATATTCTAAGGTACTTGACATTTCAGAAGGACAGGAAGCTAGGAAAAGGCAGAGGGGTAGCTCTGTTAATTAAGGATGACATGAGTATAATAGAGAAATGACCTTAGTTCTAAAGACCAAGATGTAGAATCAGTTTGGGTAGAGATAAGAAATAGTAAAGGCAAGAAGTGACTTGTGGGAGTAATTTATAGGCCCCCTAACAGTAACCACACTGTAGGACAGGGAATACAGGAAGAAATAATGGAGGCTTGTGAGAAAGGAACAGCGATAATCATGGGTGATTTTAATCTACATATAGATTGGAAGAAACTGATTGGCAAAGGTAGCCTGGAAGATGGGTTCATAGAGTGCTTTCGGGACAGTTTCTTAGAGCAGCCCATTCTAGAGCCAACCAGAGAGCAGGCTATTCTAGATCTGGTAATGTGTAATAAGACAGGATTAATTAATGACTTCATTGGAAAGGAGCCTCTAGGTAGCAGTGATCACAATATGATTGAATTTCACATTCAATTTGAGCGAGAGGAGATTAGTGTTTTAAACTTAAATAAGAGCAATTAAGAGGGCATGAAGACAGAGCTGGCTAAAGTGAACTGGGAAATTATGTTAAGGGATATTTCAGTAGAGATGCAGTGGCAGACATTTAATGAGATATTTCATAACACTCAGCAAAGATACATTCCAGTGAGAAAGAAAGACTCTAGGGAAGGACGTACCATTCGTGGCTAACTAAGGAAGTTAAAGATTGTATCAAATTGAAACAAAAAACATACAATTCTGCAAAGATTAGTGGCAGGTCAGAAGACTGGACAGAATATAAAAAAACAGCAAAGAATGACTAAAAGAATAATGAGGGAAAAATTAAAGTACGAGTGAAAGCTAGCTAGAAATATAAAAAGATAGTAAGAGTTTCTACAGGTATTTAAAAAGGAAAAGAGTAAGTAAAGTGAGTATTGGGCCTCTAAAGAGTGAGTCTTGGGAATTAATAATGGAGAATAAGGAAAATGCATCTGTCTTCACTGTAGAGGGTACAAATAACATGCCAAAAATAACTCTGAATCAAGAGAGGGAAGAACTTAAAACATTTACAATCACCAGGGAAAGGATTCTGAAAAAATTAATAGAACTAAAAGCTGACAAGTGCCCAGGTCCTGACTGACTTTATTCTAAGGTCTTAAAAGAAGTGACTGCAGAGATAGTAGATGTATTGGTACTAATACATCTCAATGCAATCAGGCAGAGTCAACACAGCTTTGCAAAAGGGAAATCGTGTTTGAATAATTTATTAGATTTCTTTGAGGAAGTAACAAGCAACGTGGATAAAGGGGATCCTGTGGATGTGGTATACTTAGATTTCCAGAAGGTGTTTGACAATGTGCCACATTTTTAAAAATTCTTTCACGGGATGTGGGCGTCGCTGGCGAGGCCAGCATTTATTGCCCATCCCTAATTGCCCTCGAGATCAAAGGCTACTTCACAAAATAAGAGCTCATGGTGTAGGGGGTAACCTATTAGCATGGATAAAGGATTGGTTAGCTAACAGGAAACAGAGAGTAGGCATAAATGGGGCATTTTCAGGTTGGCAAGATGTAATGAGTGGAGTGCCACAGGGATCAGTGCTGGGGCCTCAACTATTTACAATCTATATCAATGACTTGGATGAAGGGACTGAATGTATGGTTTCTAAATTTGTGAGGAGCACTTTGAGATGTTTCTCAGATGTGAAAAGATGCTATATATATAAAAAAATTCTTTAGATAAGTGATTACATCAGATTGGTTAGTACTTTAATTGGCTCTACCTGGTCATCAGTACTTTCCATACACATATATAAATGTCAAACATCTGCTTCGAACAGATATGCAAGGCGGCAACCAAAAACGTTTTTATCATTGGATAACTTTTTCTACCAGTCCCTACCTCGACACTTCAAGGTCAAACTAGTGCTTCCTCCCCACATTAGAAACAATTACTTTCTAACCACCAGACTGCAATGACCCCCTACCTCATTTTACACACATTGCATTATACTCCTTCCCCATTGCATTTGTAAGTCCACTAATATGCTCATTAAGCCTTAGTTCAATTTTTCTTTCTGTAGTTTCAGTGCATAATGCCTTCTGCTTTTGGTTCCTTCAGTCCTTCCAAGTGCTGGTGACAAATTGCTTTGGATAGACTCGTAGCTAAGCATTAATTACACTAATGGATATAGTTGGGGTGACTCCCTGGACAGCATGTTCCTTCCCTCCAGTTTTTCACTCGCATTTGCTGATGTAGCACTCATTTAAGTATCACTTGACCTATGCTACGAAGAGCCTTCTGACATTGTTGTTTTGCTTCTATCACATTGGCCAAGTCAGGCTTCAACAGCTGAAATGGATCCTCGGCTGGCACTTTTAAAAATAATTCAGTGCGACAATGGCCCATTTGAGTTCAGGGTGCCTCTGTGCAACAGTAGAAGGCTTACCAACTGCTGCAGGAACAGTTTAATTTTCATCTCGACAGAATGTAGTATCTGTTTAAAGTGCTTGTTTAAATGGTTGAAAAGACCTTTCCAAAACCCCATTTGAGGTATGGTGGCATGGGGAGACAAAATTACTTTTTAATTCCATTTAGTCTCATGAATCATAGAATGGTTACAGCACTGAAGGAGGCGATTCAGCCTGTCAAGTCTGTGCTGGCTCTCTGCAAAATCAATCCAGCTAGTCCCACTCCCCCGCCCTTTCCCCGTAGCCCTGCAAATTTTTTCCCTTCAAATACTTATCTAATTCCCTCTTGAAAGCCATGATGGAATCTGCCTCCACCACCCCCTCAGGCAGTGCATTCCAGACCTTAACGACTTGCTTTGTTTAAAAAAAAAGTTTTTCCTCACGTCGCCTTTGGTTCTTTTGCCAATCACCTTAAATCTATGTCCTCTGGTTCTTGACCCTTCCGCCAATGGGAACGGTTTCTCTCTATCTACTGTGTCTAAACCCTTCATGATTTTGAACACCTCTATCGAACCTCCTCTCAACCTTCTCTGCTGTAAGGAGAACAACCCTACATTCTCCAGTCTATCCACGTAACTGATGTCCTTCATCCCTGGAACCTTTCTAGTAAATCTCTTCTGCACCCTCTCTAAGGCCCTCACATCCTTCCAAAAGTGCGGTGCCCAGAACTGGACACAATACTCCAGTTATGGCCGAACCAGTGTTTTATAAAGGTCCATCTTAAGTTCCTTGCTTTTGTACTGTATGCCTCTATTTATAAAGCCCAGGATCCTGTATGCTTTTCTAACTGCTTTCTCAACCTGCCACCTTCAAAGATATCTCTGTTCCTGCATCCCTTTTAGAATTGTAGCCTTTAGTTTATATCGCCTCTCATCGTTCTTCCTACCAAAATGTATCACTTTGCACTTTTCTGTGTTAAATTTCATCTGCCACGTGTCCGCCCATTCCACCAGCCTATCTGTCGTATTGAAGTCTATCACTATCCTCCTCACTGTTCACCACACTTCCAAGTTTTGTGTCATCTGCGGATTTTGAAATTGTGCCCTTTACACCCAAGTCCAAGTCATTAATATATATCAAGAAAAGCAATGGCCCTAATACTGACCCCTGGGGAACACCACTGTATACCTCCCTCCAGTCCAAAAAACAACCATTCACCACTACTCTGTTTCCTGTCACTTACCAATTTCATATCCGTGCTGCCACTGCCCTTTTCAGTGGACTTCAACTTTGATGACAAGGCTATTATGCAACACTTTATCAAACGCCTTTTGGAAGTCCATGTACACCACATCAATCACATTGCCCTCATCGACCCTCTCTGTTACCTCATCAAAAAAACTCAAATCAAGTTAGTTAAACACAATTTGCCTTTAACAAATCCATGCTGGCTTTCCTTAATTATTCCACACTTGTCCAAGTGACTGTTAATTTTGTCCCGAGTTGGCAAATTCTACAGCAGTGAAGTGTGGTCCATTTGCCGAGGTTACTTACTCAGGTCTGTTGTATAAGAAGCAAATAAGTTCCAAACGATTTTGTTGGTTTTGGTAGTAGTTGCCTGGGACAAGGGAAAAACCTCCAGTCAGTTTGAATGGCTATCCACCCAAATTAGAAGTACTTTTGATCTTGCTCTGTTAAATCTGCTAATCCCCTTCCTTCCCTCCCTCTTCTTCCTCTCCTTCCCCGCCCCGCAAATAAAACTGGCCAAATACATAGTGCAGACTGCCAGAAAATCCTCACCTGCTTCATATTGAATTGGTAGTGGGGTCTTTATGTTTTTCAACACTCATGCTATATGTCCATTTTTTGATCATATATGGCATTTTACATCCTTAAATTTGCAATCCTGGGAGGCAATTCCCATGATGATTACAGCTTGATTCTATTTATTTCACGGTACTTTCCCCTTTCCACGCTTCTAAAAAATCTGTCTTTCTTAATGAAAGTTGCATGCAAAGATACCGTGGTACCCATTTCTCTCACTCCTGAAGCAGCAATTTAGTTTATTAACTCTAATGGCCGGTGCAATTGCATTTCCTGATAATTCTTTTACATTTGTCACTTCCACGGCTAGGGCAGTGTCACAGGCAGGCTTAATAATTAAGTCTCTTTTTGTCAAGAGCTTCTGCCCCCCTTCAAATCTGCTGTAATCATCACCCTCTTCAAAAAACCCACCCTTGATCCTTCTGTCCTTGCAAACTACCACTCCATCTCCAACCTCCTTTTCCCCTCCAAAGTCCTTTAATGTGTTGTTGCCTCCCAAATCCGTGCCCACCTTTCTCGCACTCCCATGTTTGAATACCTCCAATCAAGTTTCTGCCCCGCCACAGTGCTGAAACGGCCCTTATCAAAGTCACAAATGACATCCTATGTGATTGTGACCGTGGTAAACTATCCCTCCTCATCCTTCTCGTCCTGTCTGCAGCCTTTGACATGGTTGACCACCTCCTCCGACGCCTCTCCTCCGTCGTCCAGCTGGGTGGGATTGCGCTCGCCTGGTTCCATTCTTATCTATCCAGTCGTAGCCAGAGAATCACCTGCAATGGCTTCTCTTCCTGCTCCCGCACTATTATCTCTGGAGTCCCCCAAGAATCTATCCTTGGCCCCCTCCTATTTCTCATCTACATACTTCCCCTCAGTGTCATCATCCGAAAACACAATATCAGGTTCCACGTATACGCTGAAGACATCCAGCTCTACCTCGCCACCACCACCACCACCTCCCTCGACCCCTCCAGTGTCTCTGATTTGTCACACTGCATGGCCGACATCCAGTACTGGAGGAGCAAAAATTTCCTTGAACTAAATATTGGGAAGACCGAAGCCATTGTCGTCAGTCCCTGTCACGAACTCCGTTCACTAGCCACCAACTCCATCCCTGTCCCTGGCCACTGTCTGAAGCTGAACCAGACAATTCTCAACCTTGGCTTCCTATTTGACCCTGAGATGAGCTTTCGACCACATACCCACTCCATCACCAACACCATCTACTTCTCCCTCCGTAACATCGCCTGTTTCCACCCCCGCCTCAGCTCATCTGCTGAAACCCTCATCCATGCCTTTGTTACCTCTAGACTTGACTATTCCAATGCTCTCCTGGCCGGCCTCCCAAATTCCACACACCATAAGCTTGACCTCATCCAAAATCTGCTGCCCATTTCCTAACTCGCACCAAGTCCCGTTCACTCGTCACCCCTGTGCTCGTTGACCTACATCGGCACCTGATCCAGCATCTCCTCGATTTTAAAATTCTCATCCTTGTTTTCAAATCCCTACATGGCCTCTCCCCTCCTTATCTCTGTGACCTCCTCCAGCCCTACAACTTCGGAACATGGGACGCTCCAAGATCTCTGCTCCTCCAATTCTGACCTCTTGCGCATCCCGATTTTAATCGCTCCACCATTGGCGGCCGTACCTTCAGCTGCCTAGGCCCCAAGCTCTGGAATTCCCTCCCTAAACTCTCCGCCTCTTTACTTCTGTCTCATCCTTTAAGATGCTCCTTAAAAGCTACCTCTTTGACCATGCTTTTGGTCACCTTTCTTAATATCTCCTTATGTTGCTCGGTGTTAAATTTTGTTTGATAATCGCTCCTGTGAAGCGCCCTGGGACGTTTTGCTACGTTAAAGGCGCTATATAAATTCAAGTTATTTCTGAATGGATTCACTCCTCAACCCACAAACAACCATCTCACAGAGCATTATTTAAAAAGAAACATTCACAATAAGTAGTTAGATGTTTTAAAGCAAGTGAAAGCAGTTTCCCTTCATTTTGGTTAAATTTGTGAAATCTGAACAATTTCTGTAAGCACAAGGAGGAGCCATAATGTCAAGGCCATTAGCATGAGCAAACACTGGCCTTTCCGTCATTGCCATCATTTGCAACCATTCAGTGCTCTAGTTGTTCCAAATACAATTCAAAATCATTGTTATCTGTACTCTGCGGTTTTCTTGGTATGACACATTGCCAGTGGCCTGGTCATCTGAATTCCACACAGCTGTTTTATCCCATCCTGTCACCCTTGCAACACCTATGAGAATTGTATGAGCTATTTAATTGAAACACACAAAGCAACAGGCTTTCCACATCCACCTCTTTTTAAAACTATAGTACAAGATTTACTCATCCCTTGACACTTCCAGGTCAAACGAACACTTTGTCCCCAGATTACAAATATTATTTTGCAGCCACCGGTTGGCAATAACTCGTTCCCAGTTTTATATATTGATACATGACACCACCTCTCCCCACACCCCACCCTTAAAATGTACAACTCACCAACATGTTTTCCAAGCATTTTGTTCATGTGCACATTCTCCAGTTTCTCTGTTTTACCAGTCTCTAAGACTGCATTTACACTATAACTTTAGCATTGGTGCACAACGGTTTCAGCTTGGCACAGACAACAAACTTGTGGAATGTAAATCTGGAATTAAGGCCCAAACTGACTCCAAAACAAAGCGTGAAACTCCCTCCACTTTATCAGATTGCATTTACGCTATAATCTCAATTTTGCAAAAGTGATTTTTTATGTGTGTGTGCCTGTAGTACAGGACCATACTGTGCCCAATTTTGCAATTATAAGCTCAGCCCCTTGAATAAGCTACAGGCACAGGAAAAGCTTGCCGAGAGAGCTTGGCCTGTAGTACACTTGGTTAGGAATCACAAAATACACTAAAGGAACAGCTCTTAAAGGGCTGCAGCTTGCCATAAAAGGGCAAACTTGATGGTGATCGAAAAGTTGCATGATTGTTTACAATGGCACAGCAAAAACAAAAAGGCTACACTTTAATACTTGAGTTCTAGCTCCTGCTGCAGCAGGTGAACAATTTTACAACCTCAGCTGGTTGCGTGTGAGCTCAGGGTCTTGCAGAACTTACCTTTATAACTGCAGCGATGGTGCAAATGATACCACTTTACACTAGTGTAAATGCACCTTTAGTCTCTGGTATTTCTGCAGTGTTGAGTTCTTTTTCAATAGTTCTTCATTCTTGCCATTCTAATCCCTCATTCCTTTGCTTTTTCACTCACCCGAGACTGGTTCTTGATCTTAGCACAGTTCTCGTTGTTTTTTTGGCCGATTTATGTGGTCAAGCTGATATGCAAAATTTTTTTCAAAATTGAAATCTGACAACAGCACAGTTCTTTGTGTCACTGCTTTAAGGCCTGTATCATGCTTTTCCTGTTTTTTGGATTCATGTTTGGTTTGGTTAAAAAGTGTATGTCAACATTTTTAAATCAGCATTACTCAATTAAAGTACTCTTTTATTCCTTCTATGGTTTGTTTCTAGGTGGTATTTTGGTAAAATGGGTCGGAAGGATGCAGAGAGATTGCTGTTACATCCAGGAAATCCACGTGGCACATTCTTAGTTCGAGAGAGTGAAACCACAAAGGGTAAGAATTATTTTATTTTAAGTGTTTAATAGGGCAGTAAATAATCTAGAAGTCTTACAATTATGCAAGAGCTTTTGTGAAGCAAATGGTGAATATGTGTACAGAGAAATGGTTATGTAAGAAATATAAATTGTGTGGAAATCGTGAACTGAGGCAGAGGGTGGGAAAGAGAAGTAAAAAGTATTTTCTAACTATTTGGGGAGTGACTGCCATGATCTTAGTTTGATGAATTTAAAAATAATTGGCAACTATAAATTAGAGCCTGGTTTTCCCCTTAAATCTGCTTCTGTTGTCTTGGTTAAATGAAATTCGTTTTTAAAAAAAACATATTTTTGATTATTTTACGAACACGTTGTTACATTTTTGTTAACATTGTTTTAACTTGAGCATGATTGTTTCTTCTGTTGAGGCATCACTGCAGTCCCACATTTGAGAATCTATTCACTTTCACCACATTTGAGATGTTTCTGATGAGAATAGACAATTTTTGTTCCTATTTGCACATGTAGGATTGTAGAGATCATACTGATGGAATTGTTTACAAAGATGGCAGACACCTTTTCATGTTGACTTTACAAGATTTCGACATAACATTCTTTTCAAACTATTTGAGCATGTCACCTGGCAGGCCAGCCAATATACCCTACACACATACGTGTGTGGGGAGGGGTGTAGGAGGAGAGAAAAACTGGGGGGGGGGGGGGGGGTATAATTAAAAATTCAAACTAATACTAGAGTTTTCCAGCTTGTATTCCTGTATATTAGTCATTTTTATTAAATTGTGAAATGTTACTATACATTTAAATGTGTAATGCAAAAACACTTGTTTAAGAATAATTAGTACATCTTCTGATAGCATTGATTAACGTTTACGGAGAGGAGGCTCTGGAGTGAGCAGGAGGGTGTTCAAGGTGAGGGGAGAAGAGATAATCAACTGATCAGAACAAAGGCTCACAGCGAGCGAAGAGTCAGGGTGCAAGCAACAGTATGCTCGGGGCACAAATGGCCAGTAGTTTGCGGCAGTGCTGACAGTGACGTGGTTAGGAAGGTGAAGAATTGCAAAGGAAGAAATTGTAGTTTAGCTGTCCTGGTAAGTTAGGGCCTACCTCTTGTGTTTTTCTGTACTTCCCGGGCTGGGTGTTGACATTGAAGTTTTTTTTTAATTTGTTCATGGGATGTGGGCGTCGCAGGTGAGGCCAGCATTTATTGCCCATCCTTAATTGCCCTTGAGAAGGTGGTGGTGAGCCGCCGCCTTGAACCGCTGCAGTCCATGTGGTGAAGGTTCTCCCACAGTGCTGTTAGGAAGGGAGTTCCAGGATTTTGACCCAGCGACGATGAAGGAACGACGATATATTTCCAAGTCGGGATGGTGTGCGACTTGGAGGGGAACGTGCAGGTGGTGGTGTTCCCATATGCCTGCTGCTCTTGTCCTTCTAGGTGGTAGAGGTCTCGGGTTTGGGAGGTGCTGTCGAAGAAGCCTTGGCGAGTTGCTGCAGTGCATCCTGTGGATGATACACACTGCAGACACTGTGCGCCGGTGGTGAAGGGAGCGAATGTTTTGGGTGGTGGATGGGGTGCCAATCAAGCGGAAGTGGAACTGTAATATTGACTGAAGGGAAGCTAAAAATATTTATCCTCCTATCTGCTTGGTTGTCACAGTAGAAAGCCTGAGCTAATCAGAAAATGGAGATGTGAGTCTGCACTAAACCTATTAAAAATGGAATCATGATTTTTAAAATTTCCCAAATTATCTTTCAGGTGCATACTCCCTTTCAATAAGAGATTGGGATGAAGTAAAAGGTGATAATGTCAAACACTACAAAATCAGAAAACTTGACAGCGGTGGTTATTACATTACAACAAGAGCACAGTTCGAGTCACTACAGAAGCTGGTGAAACACTACACAGGTACCTCCCTCTCAAAAAGGTTCAGATAATTGAGTTTCAGAAGTACATGCACTATTTGAAAAGTGATGATTCTCATGATTTTCATTCTTTCATTTCATTCACTCTCAAGTGTAAGCACATACTCAAGAGCAAGGTGAAGTTTTAGTTTGTGCTACATGTTTAAAAAAAAAACTACATTGCCTGAGTTAATGTATAGAGAAGCCTCTTTCTACCAGTAGTGCTTCATGAATGTGCCATGATTCTATAGAATATTGAATTATTTCCGTAGTTGCCTCCAACTGATTCAAGCACAACATTCCAATATATCATAGCATGGTCTGGTTTATAATGACTGTTCCATTGTAATTGGAATAGGTGACTCAGGTTATTTTTTAAACTCAGAATTTTTTATTTTTTTTAAATTTATCTAGGATGGGATTAAAAATGATTTTCAACTACCTGCTCATTATAGCCAGGAGGTATTACATCATAAAGAAATGACATGTACCTTATCAGTTTAAAATTTGTCACCAAATTCAGAATCCAAAAGGATAAAATCTTTAATTGATGGGTAGTAGTATTACAAAATGTTTGTGTATGTTACCTACATTCCATCTTTTTAATGTAACTGGTTTGTGACTTTCACTTTTCAAAATGTTAACTTGTTAGTGAAACTGTATTTTACTAATTTCTTTAGATCATGCAGATGGCTTGTGCCATAGATTAACTACTGTGTGCCCTACTGTGAAACCACAAACCCAGGGACTGGCTAAAGATGCATGGGAAATTCCTCGGGATTCCTTACGTCTGGAAATTAAACTTGGACAGGGCTGTTTTGGTGAAGTTTGGATGGGTAAGTTTATGGGAAGGGGTAAGGGTAGCCCCCTTAAAAATACACTCCATGTTCAGAAAAACTCCTAACTGAAAGGGTGTTTTTTTAATCAATTCAAACATATGTTTCGGAAAATTTGCTAAACTTAGCTGCAATATTATTACACTCTGTTTTCAGCACTACATTTCTCAATGACAGCACTAGTTTATGGTTAATAACTAAAGATATGGTAGAATTGTCTGGTTACAGTTTTGTTCATGTAAAGAGAATTGTTTATTCGGCTATTTTTTTCTTTTGGTACAACACATAATACCTGTTTTAAGTTGGGAAAGATAAGGAATCACTGCAACTGAATTTTGAATTGTGGAAATGCATCCAGTATATTATCCCCTTTCATTTTTCAGGAACTTGGAATGGAACCACAAAAGTGGCGATTAAAACACTAAAACCTGGTACCATGTCTCCAGAAGCTTTTTTGCAAGAGGCTCAAATTATGAAGAAATTGCGTCATGATAAACTTGTACCATTGTACGCTGTTGTCTCAGAAGAGCCAATTTACATTGTAACAGAATACATGGCAAAAGGTTAGATTATTTGTAAATGACTGTCTTGTAAAACTGAGTACACATACGCTATTGCACATGAAGCTTTGGTGTTCATTTGGACACCGAGTGAATTCCAGTTGAACGCCAAGGACGCTTGTGCAATGCACATTTCTTCTTTTGTTCTTTATATATATTAAAATATTTTTAAAGTTAAAGAAATCTCTTCCTGTCACCGGTAAGGAAAAATAAGTTTGTAGATAAAGTAGAACCTGAAATAAACAGCATTAAAATATTTCTGCAGTTGGCACCCAAAGTAGGGAACTGAAAAGATCCCATAACAGAAATTGAGGGAAGAAAGAACAAACTTGTATATATAAAAAAGACTTTATCATGCCCTGAGGTCACTAAGCAATCTGTTTTTGGTGGTGTTGGTTGAGGGAAAAATGTTAGCCGGGACAAAAAGAGAGCTCCCTTCTCTTCAAGTAGTGCGATGTGATCTTCTGTGACCATTGAAAGATTGGCACCTCTGACAATGGAGGTTATTCTACCCCTCGAAATAAGTCCAATTCTAACCCTTAGTAGCTAAAATGCCCTTTCTGTATGATTTGGGAGACATAGTATTTGACAATTAGTGATTAACCCACATACCACTAATTTTAAATTAATTTCGGTCCTCTTTGTACCACTCGTGTTTGACCAAAGGACTTTCAGGTTACTAAAGCCGCTTTTGAAACTGTTCTGTAATAATATGCAATAGGAGCCCCGTTACCATGTAGGGAAGCAGCAGGCCCCACTCTTTCCTGCCTTCCACCCATCTCCAAGTATGACAAAGATCGGGATCTTACTTCATATTCAGTACAGCACAGGAGGCAGCCATTCAGTCCATCATGCCTCTGTTGGTTCTCTGAAAGAGCTTATCCAATTAGTCCCACTCCCCTGCTCTTTCCCCATAGCCCTGTAAAATTTTTCCCTTCAAGTATTTATCCAGTTCCTTTTTGAAAGCCATGATTGAATCTGCTTCCACCACCCTTTCAGGCAGCGCATTCCAGATCATAACTACTTGCTCCATAAAAAAGTTTTTTCTCATGTCGCCTTTGGTTCTTTTGCCACTCACCTTAAATCTGTGTCCTCTGGTTCTCAACCCATCTGCCAATGGGAACAGTTTCTCTCTATCTACTCTGACTAGACCCTTCATGATTTTGAACACTTCTATCAAAACTCCTCTCAACCTTCTCTGCTCTAAGGAGAACAACCCCAGCTTCTCCAGTCTATCCACGTAACTGAAGTCTCTCATCCCTGGAACCATTCTGGTAAATCTTTTCTGCACCCTTTCTAAGGCCTTCATATCCTTCCTAAAGTGCAGTGCCCAGAACTAGAGACAGTACTCCAGTTGCGGCTGAACCAGTGTTTTATAAGGGTTCAACATAACTTCCTTGCTTTTGTACTTTGTGGCTGTATTTATAAAGCCTAGGATCCCATATGCTTTTTTTAACAGCCTTCTCAACTTATCCTGCCACCTTCAAAGATTTATGTACATGTATCCCCAGGTCTCTCTCTGCAATTCCCTTCAAAATTGTACCATTTAGTTTATATTACTTCTCCTCATTCATCCTACCAAAATATATCACTTCATACTTCTCCACATTAAATTTCATCTGCCATGTGTCTGCCCATTTTACCAGTCTGTCTATGTCCTCCACATTGTTTACTGCATTTTCGTGTCATCTGCAAACTTTGAAATTATACCCAAACTAGGCGCCATAAATGTAAGATAGTCACTAATAAAGAATTCAGGAGAAACTTCTTTACCCAAAGAGTGGTTAGAATGTGGAACATGCTACCACAAGGAGTAGTTGAGGCTAATAGCATAGATGCCTTTAAGGGGAAGCTAGGTGAGTACATGAGGGAGAAAGGAATAGAAAGTTCTGCAGATAAGGTTGGATGAAGAGGGTGGGAGGAGGCTCGTATGGAGCATAAACACCAGCATAGACCAGTTGGGCCGAATGGCCTGTTTCAGTGCTGTAAAATCTATGAATTTCGATAAGTCCATGTCATTAATATATATCAAAAAGATACCAGCCCCTGGGGAACGCCACTGTATACTTCCCTCCAGTCTGAAAAACAACCGTTCAGCACTACTCTCTGCATTTTGTCCCTTAGCCAATTTTGTATCCACATTGCCACTGTTCTTTTAGTCCCATGGGCTTTAATTTTGCTAACAAGTCTATTATATGGTACTTTATCAAGTGCCTTTTGAAAGTTCATATACACATCAACTGCACTACCCACATCAACCCTCTCCGTTACTTCATCAAAGAACTCAATCAAGTTAGTCAAACACGATTTTCCTTTAACAAATCCGTGCTGACTTTCATTTATTAGCCCATACTTTTCCAAGTGCCAATTAATTTTGTCCTGAATTATTGTCTTAATGTTTCCCCACCACCAACGTTAGGTTGACTAACCTGTAATTGCCGAGTTTATCCCTCTCCCCTTTTTTAAACAGGGGTATAACATTTGCAGTCGTCCAGTCCTCTGGCGCCACCCCTATATCTAAGGAGAACTGGAAGATTGTGGTCAGAGCCTCCGCAATTTCCACCCTTGCTTCCCTCCGTAACCTAGGATGCATCCCATCTGGACTAGGTGACTTTTCTACTTTGAGTACTGCCAATCTTTTAAGTACCTCCTCTTTATCTACTTTAATCCTAGCCAATATCGCTACTACCTCCGCCTTTACTGCTACATTGGCAGCATCCTCTTCTCTAGTGAAAACCGATGTGAAGTATTCATTTAGTACCTCAGCCATACCCTCTGCCTCCACAAGAAAATCATTTTTGTCCCTAATCAGCCCCACCCTTCCTATGACTACCCTTTTGCTATTTATATGTTTATAAACGACTTTTGGGTTCCCTTTTATGTTAGCTGCAAATCTATTCTCAAAATCTCTCTTTGGCCCTATAATTTCTTTTTAGATCTCCTCTGTACTTTCTGTATTCAGCTTGGTTCTCCACTGTATTACGATCCTTACATTTGTCTTAAGCCTCCTTTTTCTGTTTAATTTTAATCTCTACATCTTTAGTCATCCAGGGAGCTCTAGCTTTGGATGCCCTTCCTTTCCCCCTTGGACTATATTTACTCTGTACCCGAACAATCTCTTCCTTGAAGGCCTCCCATTGTTCATTTACTGTTTTTCCCACCAATTTTTGATTCCAATCCACCTGGGCAAGATCCCTTTTAACTCACTGAAGTTAGCCCTCCTCCAGTTAAGTATTTTTACGCTTGATTGCTCCTTGTCTTTTTCCATAACTATTTTAAACATGATGATATTATGATCGCTATTCCCCTAATGAAACGTGCTCCACTTGCCCCATTTTGTTCCTCAGAACTAGACCCAGCACTGCTTCCTTCCTCATTGTGCTGGAAACGTACTGATCAAGAAAGTTCTCTTGTACATATTTCAGGAATTCCTCCCCCTCTTTGCCCTTTACACTGTTACTGTCCCAGTCTATATTGGGATAATTGATGTCCCCCATTATCACTACTCTATAGTTCTTGCATCTTTCTGTAATTTGCCTGCAAATTTGCTCCTCTATCTCCTTCTGACTATTTGGTGGCCTATAGTGTACACCCAGTAGCGTAATAGCTCCTCTATTGATCCTTAATTCTAACTAAATAGATTCTGTCTTTGACCCCTCAACTACATCATCCCTTTCCAGTGCTGTAATAGTTTCTTTGATCAATACCCCACCCCCCTTTTTTTCGTTTCCTATCTTTCCTGAATACATTGTAGGAATAATAAGTCCCCAATCTTCCCCTTCTTTGAGCCAGGTCACTCTTATTACCACTATGTCATGGTCCCATGTGACAACTTGTGCCTGCAAATCACGCACATGCACTCCAAACTCATCTTAGACTGCCTTGCATTTGCCCCCCTCTCTGATCCCTCCTATTTCTGAACTGTTCTTTACTCTGGTGCTATTTGTCTCTCCCAATCTTCTGTGCACGTTTTCTCCTCTCTAATGTTTCATCCTGGTGCCCATCCCCCTGCCAAATTAGTCTAAACCCACCCACACAGCACTAGCGAACCTCTCCGTGAGGACATTGGTCCCAGCTCTGTTGAGGTGCAACCCATCCATCTTGAACAGATCCCTCCTGCTGCAGAACTGATCCCAATGCCCCAGGAATCTGAAGTCCTCCCTCCTGCAGCATTTCTCCAGCCACACATTAACCTGTCTTATCCTACTATTCCTGTACTCTCTAACACGTGGCACTGGGAGTAATCCAGAGATTACTACCTTTTGAGGTCCTGCTTTTTAACTTCCTCCCTACCTCCTTTAACTCTGGCTGCAGGACCTCAACCCTTTTCCTTCCTATGTCATTGATTCCCAAATGTCCCTTTTCCCCCCTCAAAATGTTCTGCACCCTCTGTGATGTCCAGGGAGGCACCACACCATGCGGGACTCATGTCAGCAATTGCAGAAATGCCTGTCAGTCCCCCTGACTATTGAATCCCCTATAACCACTGCTTCTTTCTGCAAATTTGCTCCTCTATCTCCTTCCGACTATTTGGTGGCCTAAAGTGTACATCCAGTGACGTAATAGCTCCTCTATTATTCCTTAATTCTAACTAAATAGATTCTGTCTTTGACCCCCTCAACCAAATCATCCCTTTCCTACACTTTGCCCCATGGTGCCCTGCTCCCAACTGCACTATTGAGGTGTCGTCACCCACACCGATATTCAGTACTGAAAACCGGTTAGTGAGTGACACGTTCCCAGAGGATTCTTGCACTGCTGCCTCTTCCTACCCTGCCGGATGGCCATCCACTTACTGTCCTGAGCTCTCTGTGGCTGTGGTGTCACCACCTTCTGAAACATACAATCCAAGAAATTCTCAGCCTCCTGCACGCCCGGCAGTGATTCCAGCCGATCCTCAAGCTCTGAAAACCTGAAATCGAGTTTGAGCAACCGGAGGCACTTCCTGCACACTTCCTACACACCCAGGACACCTGAAGTATCCTGGAATTCCCATGAGGCGCAGGAATTGCAGGCAGTGGGCTTCAGCTGTCCCTCCGTTATGTTTGGAGTCTACTTATATATAATATATGTGCCTTTGATGTTATTTATATGTTTTATCTTAGTACCCCTTTAACTCATTTATTATCTATTTATTTACCCTTTTTTAAGATAGTTATTTCTCAATCAATGATAACCAACAGCAATTAATATTATAAGAGCGTATACTAAATTAACTTACTTTAGCTTTCACTGGCTCCACTGCTACGTCGACTGTGACATCACTTTTGCAAATTCTCAGAGAATCTTTGGAGAATCTGTACCACAGCACATTCATTCTTCAGTCCGCTGTAGAGCAGTTTTTTTTATTTGTTCGTAACTTTATTAAATCATCTATAAATGACCATGTGATATGCAGCTCAGTATCCTGTGTTAATGTTTGGATATGGGTTCCAGTAATAAAGTAAAATAAATTGTTCTAGGGTCCAGTGATGTGCAACTCTGCAGCAAGTAGGTTGCCTACTAGTAAACTGAAGTAATGTATACCAAACAATATTTTTGTTTGGTCAGCTGTACACAGAATACAGCTTCCAGCAAAGCTCTCGACAATACATGCAACCATCACTAACTGACTGCTAACCCATTTCACTGTCTCAATCACCGTTCCCTCTAAGCTGTGCACTTGTGCGACCGCACAGCAGTCTGTTGTGTACCGTGCACGTAAACATTCCGTCCACGCACCAAACCAGTGCTCTCTGGTCAGTGTCGAGTTAGCTGATATCAGTGGTGAGAGCACTGCCTGTGATTCACTGTCCCGGGGTGAGGGTTTCCCTTTGTGATCATTATCAAGTGACCCTGACTGAAAGCTGTGGACGGACGGACGGCCATAATAGAAGGTTGGATCTGTCTGTCCTCAATGGTCAGATACCTTGCTGACGTTCACTGCTTGGGTGCACCTGTAGAGAATGGCTGGTGGGTAAAGCGCTGGTGGGTAAAGCACTGGAGGGTTTTCTGTGGCACTATCGGCTGTTGAGAGTTGACACATTCAGAAGAGGGAGAGAGAAACTTCCAAACATGCCTGGAGAGAGAACTTCCAGGCATGTTTGGAAGTCTCATGTTTCGCGAGACTTCCAAACATGCCTGGGCAAAAGGAGAGTCGGCCCAGGCATGTTTGGAAGTCTCACGATAACCCAGGCTGCTCTGTAACGAGGTTTAACAGTAAATAGCAAGAGATCAGTTGTCCTGAGTCAGTCTGGCTGGGAATGTGAAGATAATAGGTTATCCTGAGTGACACAAGCCAGCTGTTCCCCAGTTTCAGCACTGCTCCATTAACCCATCGCTCAGGAGTTGGCAACGCTCCTGTATTTGTACAGGGAATTGCTGGCTTCTTAAAGGGACAGTGCCCTTAGTGTCCAACTGATGTTTAGTGTGAATCTTCAATGAGTGATATAGCCTCCTGCCTGTGAGATACCTTTAATTCACAGAACTACAAGCGGGGAGACTCTAAACTAGACATTTAGAACAATCCTGGCGTTTAACAGGACTTTTCAAATACGCAAAGTCAAATCTGAATGGCTGCCTAGTAATAAATAATTGTTTTATAGAATTATGCTACCTCTGGTTAGGGATTGTTACAGGTAGTGGTCATACGGTTCTGTATAGCATTCATGTCAGTGGTGGCTCAGTGGGTAGCACTCTCTTGTCTGAGTCAGAAAGTCGTGGGTTCAAGTTCCACTCCAGAGACTTGAGTACATAATCCAGGTTGACACTCCAGTGTAGTACTGAGGGAATGCTACACTGTCAGAGGTACCGTCTTTCAGATGAGTTGTTAAACCGAGGCCCTGTTTGTCCTCTCAGATGAACGTTAAAAAAAATCCCATGACACTTTTTGAAGAGCAGGGGTGTTCAATCCAGTGTCCTAGCCAATATTTATCCCTCAACCAACATCACTAAAACAGATTACCTGGTCATTATCTCATTGCTGTTTGTGGGATCTTGCTGTGCACAAATTGTCTGCTGCGATTCCTACACTACAACAGTGACTACCCTTCAAAAGTACTTAATTGGCTGTAAAGTACTTTGGCACGTCTAGAGATCATGAAAGGCGCGGTCTAAATATAAGTCCTTACATTTCCTTTCCTTAAATATATAACTTCAACCTTTGGAAACACATGGAGAAATGACGTGCATGACCAAACTGCACCCTCCTTACATAGAGGCAGCGAAAACTAATGAGACCTGCAAGATGAACAATTGTAATGCAATAATTTTTTAAACCTGGCTGAGGATTCAATGGAGTGGGTGGGGGTGGGGTGGGGGGGGGGGGGGGGGGAGAGCTTTAATTAAACTGTTCCCAAATTCTCACAGACTGATTTGAAAGCTGTTTTGTATTTCTGACTCAATTTTAAAATTCTGATTGCACACGATTTATTTCTGTTTGAATCAGAGTCATTAGCTGATTAGAATCGTTCCCATCAGATAATTTTTAATAAAATATAACTAGACTGGTCTGCTCAATCCTCCTGCAACTTAAGAAACCTATTTCATAAACTATATACATTTATCAGCCAATATAACATTAAATTGTTACAATTATCCATTGTTTTGTACATTTGTTCTGTTTGTTATATACCCTGAATAATGTTTTCTTAAAAAGATGTTCTATTCAAAGTTGTGATCTTTTTTGACGGTGGCGCACAAGCCTTTATATCAGAGCACAAACCCAAATTCATTCCGCACATGGCCGAAAAAGAATTAGAGGGAACTTTGGTCTCAATATACTGCCTTTGTTTCATCCAGTTATATCCAGCACTGCTTGTAAAAAGAAATCGGGTGGCCACAAACGTTGCTGCTACGTTATCTCACAAAAGCGCTGTCAAATTGGAGCTGGAAACAGTTCCAGGAGACAAAGGTGTGGCACTGCCCTAATTGTTCAAAAACAAATAATGAAAGTGGTACAAATAAACTGAAGATTAACTTTTTGTTTACTGTTACAGGAAGTTTATTGGATTTTGTAAAGGAAGGTGATGGGAAATTTCTGAAACTTCCGCAGCTTGTTGATATGGCTGCACAGGTCAGTAATTTGTCTATTATAGAAGTGCTACATTTATTGCAAAAGAATTTAAAATTGTTTGATTATAGAAGCACGCACAAAGTTGAGACTAAACTGTGAAGCTTCAACGATTACTGTTCTTTGCCAAGTATATAGGTGTACAGCATTGCATGATAGTTTTGTTTAATCATTTTGGTGGGTTTTCTGCTTCCTCTCCCAGTGCCTAGTCAAATCAGAAACTTCCCATCCAGTAAGGTTGCTACTTTTGTAAGTGATTAGACCACTTTTTTAAACAAAATAGCTTAACAAATGCATTAGCACTAAGTATAAATACTGTTGAAAGTAATTTCAACCTGTAAGTTGGAGTCCATGATTTGGGCAAATTGCACATATTTCTTGACAAAATAAAATGTTGATTTTAATGTGCATCATGTCATTACATTGGTATCATTTGGAATCTCCTGAATTCACATTCCTATCGCTTACCCGTTGCATTGCCCTATTCAGCCTCTGTTCAGTTTTGGATTTAGCAAAAGTTTGGCAACCCTATCACTCAGTGAAGCCCTTATTTGAATATCAGCAGAAGCTGGGATTCTAACATGGATATCCCTACCTTTGGCTTAATGTACCATACTATCCAACCCTATTTTAGTATTGATTTATATATGAGTTTTGCTAATTAACAAAATCTGTGTTAGTGTTGTTTGTGTCGAGCTTATTCTGTGTACGGTAAAATTCATAGGGTGTATTCCAAGCATCATAGTTCTTTTGCTAATTGTCGTAAGTGTGATTCTTTTTTTGTGTCCCAGATACTTAGTATTAGTAAAAGGGTACTGTATCCCTGAATATAGTAGTAAATGTTCAATCTTGTCACTTCGATTTTTACTAATGCACATGGCAGTTTTCTTATTCTAACTATAAATGCTGATTTTTGTATCATACCACTTGGTGTAGTTGATTAAAATTATTATATAAAATATCTGCTTAATTTTGTTGAACTTTTGTGTTCGATAAGATTGCTGATGGTATGGCGTATATTGAACGAATGAACTACATCCACAGAGATCTGAGGGCAGCCAACATCCTTGTAGGTGACAATCTTGTATGTAAAATAGCAGACTTTGGTTTGGCACGGTTGATTGAAGACAATGAATACACAGCAAGACAAGGTAGAGTTTGATAATTCTATCTATGTTAGAAAAATGCATAATTCTGTATAGGTATACGGATCTTGTCAATAGCTAACATATTCTTCTCGCTTAGGAGCCAAATTTCCTATCAAATGGACAGCTCCGGAGGCTGCTTTATATGGGCGGTTTACAATCAAATCTGATGTGTGGTCTTTTGGAATTCTGCTGATAGAGTTGGTTACTAAAGGAAGAGTACCATATCCAGGTAAACAGAAAGCAAAATTCTTGACCACTGGGTCTTCCAGTAAAATGCTGAGAAAGCATTTAGGTGAATGTTTCAGTTAATGAAGGAAAGTTAGTTTTTAGAGATGTAACTTATAGAATCATAGAAGTTACAACTTGTGGGCAGATGTGGTGGTTCTGTACACCAGG
The DNA here is from genome assembly GCF_035084215.1 of Heptranchias perlo. NCBI lineage: Eukaryota > Metazoa > Chordata > Chondrichthyes > Hexanchiformes > Hexanchidae > Heptranchias > Heptranchias perlo. Next base: position 53,813,943 of record NC_090327.1, read on the forward strand.
AGAACAGGTGTGCTACCAACGCCTACTCTCCTGATGTACAGGATCATGTTGGTATGGTTCTTAATGAATACTTTGCATCTGTCTTCACAAAAGAGAGGGATGGTGCAGACATTGTAGTTAAGGAGGAGGAGTGTGAAATATTGGATGGGATAAAATTAGTGAGAGAGGAAGTATTAGTATCTTTGAAAGTAGATAAATCACCAGGGCCAGATGAAATGTATCCCAGGCTATTAAAAGAAGCAAGGGAGGAAATAGCCGAGGCTCTGACCATCATTTTCCAATCCTCACCGAATACAGGCATGATGCCGGAGGATTGGAGGACTGCTAACATTGTACGATTGTTTAAAAAGGGAACGAGGGATAGGCCGAGTAATTACAGGCCAGTCGGTTTAACCTCGGTGGGCAAATTATTGGAATCAATTCTGAGGGACAGGAAAAACAGTCACTTAGAAAGGCACGGAGTAATCAAGGACAGTCAGCATGGATTTGTTAAGGGAAGGTCGTGTCTGACTAACTTGATTGAATTTTTTGAGGAGGTAACAAGGAGGGTCGATGAGGGTAGTGTATTTGATGTAGTGTACATGGATTTTAGCAAGGATTTTGACAAGGACCCACATGGAAGATTGGTCAAACAAGTACAAGCCCATGGGATCCAAAATTGGCTCAGTGACAGGAAGAAAAGGGTAATGGTCGACTGGTGTTTTTGAGACTGGAAGGCTGTTCCCAGTGGGGTTCCGGAGGGCTCAGTACTAGGGGCCTTGCTTTTTGTGATATATATTAATGATTTGGACTTAAATGTAGGGGGCATGATTAAGAAGTTTGCAGATGATACAAAAATTGGCAGTGTGGTTGATAGTGAGGAGGAAAGCTGTAGACTACAGGAAGATATCAATGGACTGGTCAGTTGGGCAGAAAAGTAGCAAATGGAATTCAATCCGGAGAAGTGTGAGTTAATGCATTTGGGGAGTGCAAACAAGGCAAGGGAGTACACAATAAATGGGAGGATATTGAAAGGTGTAGAGGAAGTGAGGGACCTTGGAATGCATGTCCACAGATCCCTGAAGGTAGCAGGACAGGTATATAAGGTGGTTAAGAAGGCATCTGGAATACTTTTTTTTTATTAGCCGAGGCATAGAATATAAGAGCAGGGAGGTTATGCTGGAACTGTATTAAACATTAGTTAGGCCACAGCTTGAGTACTGTGTACAGTTCTGGTCACCAGATTACAGGAAGGATGTTTTTGCACTAGAGAGGGTATAGAGGAGATTTACGAGGGTGTTGCCAGGATTGGAGAATTTTAGCTATGAGGAAAGATTGGATAGGCTGGGGTTGTTCTCTTCTTTGGAACAGAGGAGGTTAAGGGTTACAAAATTATGAGGGGCCTAGATAGAGTGGATAAGAAGGACCTATTTCCTTAGCAGAGAGGTCAGTAACCAGGGGGCATAGATTTAAAGTGATTGGTAGAAGGATTAGAGGGGAGCTGAGGAAAAATTTTTCACCCAGAGGGTGGAAGTGGTCTGGATTGTCTGAATGGGTAGTAGAGGCAGAAAGTCTCAACTCATTTAAAAAGTACCTGGATGTGCACCTGAAGTGCCGTGACCTAGTTACATTTCTCTTGCATAAAAATAATTGAGAAAAATAGTTTTCTGGATTTAAATCTGATCCAGACATCCAAAATGAAATTCTCTGATAGCTTTTAAGGGTCCTACATAAAATCCATGCAGCCTGAATTTAGTTTCTAGTTAACAGATTCACAGTACAAGTTTGTCATCATCTAGTAGGTACTTAAAAATCACACATGTTTTTCTTCTGGAAAAAGGATGGGGCAAGTTTTTAATTTAATAGATACGCAGGTCAGTTGCCAATTATTCAAACCTTCTCCCCAGGTATGGTGAACAGGGAAGTTCTGGAGCAAGTGGAACGTGGCTACAGAATGCCTTGCCCTCAGGGATGCCCAGAGTCTCTCCATGAGCTCATGAAACAGTGTTGGAAGAAGGATCCAGATGAAAGACCAACATTCGAATATATACAATCCTTCCTGGAAGACTACTTTACTGCTACGGAGCCCCAGTACCAACCTGGAGATAATCTATAAGCCAAGTCAACTGCAGTAGGCTGTTGGTCTGCCAAGACTGAAGGACTCCCAAATGGTGTCTTGCTTCTCGATACTGCGCCAACGTTGATATCCACAGTCTGGAATGCCACTGCGCGGTTGCACAGAACCACTTTTTTTTTCTTGAACTGAACATGTCGTTATTTGCCATTTCACTTCAGGGTACTAAAGGAATTTTTGTGAACACTAATAATTTTTAGGTTAAATATGGTGCAGGAGCAACATGGCCCATGTTTCTAAATGTGAAGACTTATACGATCTTATAAAACTCTAACCTAGGTATTAAGTAAAGTTCTGTATTTTTGAAGAGGAATAAGTCTTTAACTTTTTAGACTATTGATATAGCAATCTGACATAAACTTCTTAGACTAAATTGGCCTGGGTCTGTTAAATGTAGAATGAGTGCAAGAGCTAAACTTGATTTATTGGGAGACCTCAATAATCAGATGACAGTATGTGTGAGTATTGCACTGTGTTCAATACTTCTACTGATGTAACTGGAAATGCAGCATGAGATTTTAAATTTTATACATAGTTTGCTTGGATTTAATTGAGAAACACAGGAAAATAATGAACTAATGTTTTGTAACATTGTTTATAAACTAAACTACAATTCTTTTAAACTTGAAATCATGTACAATTAGCTTCATGGAGATAGGTATGGGCGCTTTTTGATTTTTGTTGGGAAAAGTTGATTTCAGAATGAACAAATGTCCGTTAGTGATTGTAAACGGTTTGGTATTTAAGGATGCAGCTTATTTCTACTAAAGAAACACATGCTGAAAATCAGAAATTATGAACAAAGTAATCATAACTTGCAAATCCAGACATATTGAGCAATAATTGATGGGGTGGTACTGCTGCAATTGTGATAGTGACCTAGCTAGAAGTGTCAATCATGTGTGAACTGCAACTGTAAGTTTATTATATACTGTGGGAAGGAATGCTGAAACTTAGTCATGATCTTATCAGTGCTGAAGCACAATTCCCTGAAAGTGAGCAACAGCATTTCTAGATAATGAATTCTAACTTCCAAATGTTTACAGGACTTGCTCTAGCTGTGGAAATTGTTCTACAGAGCACATCTTCCTAATCAGTGCCATCACTTGTACATTTTTCCCCTCCAGTGTATTTTGTGATAGCAGTTTTAAAGGGCTCTGTATGAAATCACAGAACCTATGATTTTTGTTTTTGTAACTTTTTTTGAAAATAAGCAAGCTTGGTTGTCTGTTTTCTGTACTGATATCAGAACTCCATCACTGCCAGAAATGCTTTCTGGTGATTTCATTTTGTTTCATTACTGAACTGAATCATTCCTGTAATAGCGTTTGTACAGTAAATAAATACTAATTTGTGTCACCTTCTTAATTATTGTTTTACCTGGCTTTGTTTTGGGGCATTTCACAATCTCACCCCATTTCTCTTTCTCATCACTTCCTCCCCCAAGCAAAATTTTCTATTGCAATGCATAATTTTCGGTTTTGTGCCATTTATAGTGTACTCTGGCAAAATCTACTTTATTGATATCCCATCTCTAAGGCAATTCCTTAGCTTCTAAGATATGTGAAAAACCATGCAAAAAGGATTTCTCTTGCAGACATAGGGTTAGCTTCCACATGTACACTGATCATATCTAGCTCTACACTACTTCTCTCAACCTCTCCACTGCCTCTGAGCTGTCAGACTGCTTGTCCAACATCTACTCTTGGATGAGTCATAATTTCCTGTAGTCAAATGCTGGGAAGCCCCCACCACAAATACCATACCACACCATCAGCTCTATCCCCCTCCCCAACTCTTGTCTCAGGCTCAACCAGACTGTTTGCAGCCTCGCATCCTGTTCAACCCTGAGCAGTGTTTCTAATCCTATATCCTGTCCATCACAAAGAACATCTACTTTCACCTCCGTAACACCACCCACCTCAGCCCATTTGCCGCTGAAACCCTCGTACGTACTTCTGGTACCTCCAGACTCATTTACGCCACGGCTCTTCCTTGCTGACATTCCATTCTCCACCCTCCGTAAATGCCAGCTCATCCAAAACTCTGTTATTTGTATCCTAACCTGCACTAAGTCTTGGTCGCCCATCACCCCCATCCTCACTGGCTTACATTGATGCCTGACCCTCTTACAACTCAATTTTAAATTCTCATCTTTGTCGTTAAATCCCTGCATGGCCTCATTCCTCCTTATTTCAGTAACTTGCCCCCGACCCGAATTTCCTCTGGCTCCAGCCTTCTGCATATTCTTGCCTCCCTTCATCCAGCATTGACGGCTGTGCTTTCAACTGCCCAAGTCCCATTGCCTGAAATTCCCTTCCTAAATCCTTCTGCCATTTTACCTCCCTCTCCTCCTTTAACACCCACCATGTTTTTTATTTGTTCATGAGATGTGGGTGTCGCTGGCAAGGCCAGCATTTATTGCCAATCCCTAATTGCCCTTGAGATTTTTGACCACCTGCTCACACCCGCTAATCCTCTCTCTGATTTTGTGTCCTTCGGCTCAGTGAGCACTTTTCTTCATAGAATCATATGATGGTTACAGCACGGAAGGAGGCCATTTGTCCTGTCGAGTCCATGCCTGCTTTCTGCAAGAGCAATCCACCTAGTACCACTCCCCCGCCCTTTCCTCATAGCCCTGCAATTCTTTCCCTTCAAGTGCATATCCCTTTTGAAAACCACGATTGAATCTGCCTCCACCACCTCCTCGGGCCGTACATTCCGGATCTTAACCACTCGCTGTGTTCTTTTTTTAATTTGTTCATCGAATGTGGGTGTCGCTGGCAAGGCCAGCATTTACTGCCCATCCCTAATTGCCCTTGAGAAAGTGGTGCTGAGCTGCTTTCTTGGGTTCTCTCACAGTGCTGTTAGGTAGGGAGTTCCAGGATTTTGACCCAGCAACAATGAAGGAACTGCAATGTATTTCCAAGTCAGGAGGTGTGGGACTTGGAGGGGAACGTGCAGGTTGTCTTCTCCCATGTGCCAGCTGCCCTTGTCCTTCTAAGTGGTGGAGGTCCTGGGTTTGGGAGGTGCTGTCGCAGAAGCCTTGGCGATGTTGCTGCAGTGCATCCTGTAGATGGTATACACTGAAGTTTTTCCTCATGCCACCTTTGGTTCTTTTGCCAATCACCTTAAATCTATGTCCTCTGGTTCTTGACCATTCCACCAATGGGAAAAGTTTCTCTCTCTTCTGTCTAGACCCTTCATGATTTTGAACATCTCTATCAAATCTCCTCTCAACTTTCTCTGCTCTTAGGAGAACAACCCCAGCTTCTCCAGTCTATCCACTTAACTGAAGTCCTTCATCCCTGGAATCATTCCAGTAAATCTCTTCTGCACCCTCTCTAAGACCTTCACATCCTTACGAAAGTGCAGTGCCCAGAACTGGACACATACTCTGCCACCTTCAAAGGTCTGTGCACATATACTCCCAGATTTCACCATTCCTGCACCCTTTTTAGAATTGTACCCTTTAGTTTATATTGCCTCTCCTCGTTCTTCCTACCAAAATGTATCACCGCACTTTTCTGCATTAAATTTCATCTGCCATGTGTCCGCCCATTCCACCAGTCTGTCTATATCCTCTTGAAGTCTATTACTATCCTCCTCACTGTTTACTACACTTCCAAGTTTTGTATCATCTGCAACTTTTGAAATTGTGCCCTGTACACCCAAGTCCAAGTCATTAATATACATCAAGAAAAGCAGTGGTCCTAGTACCGACCCCTGAGGATCACCACTGTACACATCACTCTGGTCCGAAAAACAACCGTTCACCTCAGCTTTCTGTTTCCTATTAGCCAATTTCGTATCCATGCTGCCACTCTCCCTTTTATTCCATGGGCTTCAACTTTGATGACAAGTCTATTATGTGGCACTTTATCAAACACCTTTTGGAAGTCCATATACACCACAACAACCGCATTGCCCTCATCAACGCTCTGTTACCGCATCAAAAAAACTCAAATCAAGTTAGTTAAACACGATTTGCCTTTAACAAATCCAAACTGGCTTAACTTAATTAATCCACACTTGCCTGAGTGACTATTAACTTTGTCTCACTTATGGTTTCTAAAAGTTTCCCCATCACTGAGGTTAAACTGACTGGTCTATAGTGGCTGGGTTTATCCTCTCACTTTTTTTGAACAAGGGTGTAACATTTGCAATTCTCCAGTCCTCTGGCACCACCCCTGTATCTAAGGATGATTAGAAGATTATGGCCAGTACCTCCGCACTTTCCACCCTTCCTTCAGTAACGTAGGATGCATCCCATCCTGACTGGTTGACTTATCTACTTTAAGTACAGCTAGCCTTTCTAATACCACCTCTATCAATTTTTAGCCCATCCAGTATCTCAACTACCTCTTCTTTTACTGTGACTTTGTCTTTACCAAGGAAGAAGATACTGCCAGATACAAACTACTCATTTGGTATCTCAGCCATGCCCTCTGCTTCCAAGCGTAGATCTCCTTTTTGGTCCCTAATTGGTCCCACCCCTCATCTTACTACCCGTTTACTGTTTACATGCCCATAGAAGACTTTTGGATTCCCTTTTATGTTAACTGCCAGTCTATTCTCATACTCTTTGCCCCTCTTATTTCCTTTTTCACTTCCACTCTGAACTTTTTATATTCAGCCTGGTTCTCACTTGTATTAATCAACCTGACATCTGACATACACCCCCTTGTTCTGCTTCATCTTACTCTTTATCCCGTCATCCAGGGAGTTCTGACTTTGATTGTCCTACCTTTCCCCCTCGTGGGAATGTACCTAGACTGTAAATGAACCATCACTTCTTTAAAGGCTGCCCATTGTTCAATTATAGTTTTGCCTGCCAATCTTTGATTCTAATTTACCCGGGCCAGATCCATTTCATCTCACTGAAATTGGCCCTCCTCCAATTGAGTATTTTTACTTTAGAGTGGCCCGTGTACTTTTCCATAGCTGTTCTAAACCATATGATACTATGATCGCTATTCCCTAAATGTTCCCCCACTGACAGTTGCTCCACTTGGCCCACCTCATTCCCCAGAATCCGATCCAGCAATACCTCCTTCCCCGTTGGGCCGGAAACTTACTGGTCAAGAAAGTTCTCCTGAACACACTTCAAAAATTCCTCCTCCTCTTTGCCCTTTACACTATTACTATCCCAGTCTATATTAGGATAATTGAAGTGCCCCATTATCACTTGCACCTCTCTGTAATTTCCCTGCAAATTTGCTCTTCTATGTCCTTCCCACTAGTTGGTTAATGACTCGACCGGGCTCCCCCCCGGACGCCTCGGGCTCACGACCGGGTCTCCCCCCTCCGCCTCGGACACTCGGGCTCACGACCGGGTCTCCCCCCTCCGCCTCGGACACTCGGGCTCACGACCGGGTCTCCCCCCTCCGCCTCGGGCTCACGACCGGGTCTCCCCCCTCCGCCTCCGATACTCCGGTTCACGACCGGGACTCCTCCCTCTGTCTCCGATACTCTGGGAGATACGACGACCAGGTCTCCTCTCACTGCCTCCGATACTCCGGTTCACGGCTGGGACTCCTCCCTCCATCTCCGATACACTCCGGAAGATACAACGACCAGATCTCCTCCCACCGCCTCGGATACTCGGGTTCACGACCGGGTCTCCTCCCTCCACCTCCGATACTCGGGTTCACGACCGGGTCTCCTCCCTCCACCTCCGATACTCGGGTTCACGACCGGGTCTCCTCCCTCCACCTCCGATACTCGGGTTCACGACCGGGTCTCCTCCCTCCACCTCCGATACTCGGGTTCACGACCGGGTCTCCTCCCTCCACCTCCGATACTCGGGTTCACGACCGGGTCTCCTCCCTCCACCTCCGATACTCGGGTTCACGACCGGGTCTCCTCCCTCCACCTCCGATACTCGGGTTCACGACCGGGTCTCCTCCCTCCACCTCCGATACTCGGGTTCACGACCGGGTCTCCTCCCTCCACCTCCGATACTCGGGTTCACGACCGGGTCTCCTCCCTCCACCTCCGATACTCGGGTTCACGACCCGGGTCTCCTCCCTCCACCTCCGGTTCACGGCTGGGACTCCTCCCTCCGCCTATGATACTCGGGTTCACGACCGGGTCTCCTCCCTCCACCTCGGATACTCCAGTTCAAAGCTAGGACTCCTCCCTCCATCTCCAATACACTCTGGAAGATACGACGACCAGATCTCCTCCCACCGCCTTGGATACTCGGGTTCACGACTGGGTCTCCTCCCTCTGCCTCGGATACTCGGGTTCACAACCGGGTCTTTTTTTTATTCGTTTATGGGATGTGGGCGTCGCTGGCGAGTCCAACATTTATTGCCCATCCCTAATTGCCCTTGAGAAGGTGGCGGTGAGCCGCCTTCTTGAACCGTTGCAGTCCGTGTGGTGAAGGTTCTCCCACAGTGCTGTTAGGATTTTGTCCCAGCGACGATGAAGGAATAGCAATATATTTCCAAGTCGGGATGGTGTGTGACTTGGAGGGGAACGTGCAGGTGGTGTTGTTCCCATGTGCCCGCTGCCCTTGTCCTTCTAGGTGGTAGAGGTCATGGGTTTGGGAGGTACTGTCGAAGAAGCCTTGGCGAATTGCTGCAGTGCATCCTGTGGATGGTACACACTGCAACCACAGTGCGCCGATGGTGAAGAGAGTGAATGTTTAGGGTGGTGGATGGGATGCCAATCAAGCGGGCTGCTTTGCACTGGATGGTGTCGAGCTTCTTGAGTATTGTTGGATCTGCGCTCATCCAGGCAAGTGGAGAGTATTCCATCACACTCCTGACTTGTGCCTTGTAGACGGTGGAAAGGCTTTGGGGAAGTCAGGAGGTGAGTCACTCGCCGCAGAATACCCAGCCTCTGACCTGCTCTCGTAGCCACAGTATTTACATGGCTGGTCCAGTTAAGTTTCTGGTCAATGGTGACCCCCAGGATGTTGATGGTGGGGGATTCGGCGATGGTAATGCCGTTGAATGTCAAGGGGAGGTGGTTAGACTCTCATTTGTTGGAGATAGTCGTTGCCTGGCACTTGTCTGGCGTGAATGTTACTCGTCACTTATCAGCCCAAACCTGGATGTTGTCTAGGTCTTGCTGCATGCAGGCACAGACTGCTTCATTATCCTCCCTCCGCCTCCGATACTCCAGTTCATGACTGGGTCTCCTCCCTTCGCCTCCGATACTCCTGAAGATACGACGACCAGGTCTCCTCCAACCGCCTCCGATACTCCGGTTCATGATGACCAGGTCTCCTCCCCCCGGCTCCGATATACCGGTTCATGATGACCAGGTCTCCTCCCCCCGGCTCCGATATACCGGTTCATGATGACCAGGTCTCCTCCCCCCGGCTCCGATATACCGGTTCATGATGACCAGGTCTCCTCCCTCCAGCTCCGATGCTCGGGTTCACGACAACCAGGTCTCCCCTCACCGCCTCCGATACTCCGGTTCATGACAACCAGGTCTCCCCTCACCGCCTCTGATACTACGGTTCACAACCAGGTCTCCTCTATCCACCTCCGATACTCTAGTTCACAACCGAGACTACTCCCTCCGTCTCCGATACTCCGGAAGATACAACGACCAGGTCTCCTCCCTCCGCCTCCGATACTCCGGTTCACGAACAGGTCTCTTCCCACCGCCTCCGATACTCCGGTTCACGACCAGGTCTCCTCCCTCATAAGAACTTAAGAACATAAGAAATAGGAGCAGGAGTACGCCAATCGGCCGCTCGAGCCTGCTCCGCCATTCAATAAGATCATGGCTGATCTGATCCTAACCTCAAATCTAAATTCATGTCCAATTTCCTGCCCGCTCCCCATAACCCCGAATTCCCTTTACTTCTAGGAAACTGTCTATTTCTGTTTTAAATTTATTTAATGATGTAGCTTCCACTGCTTCCTGGGGCAACAAATTCCACAGACCTACTACCCTCTGAGTGAAGAAGTTTCTCCTCATCTCAGTTTTGAAAGAGCAGCCCCTTATTCTAAGATTATGCCCCCTAGTTCTAGTTTCACCCATCCTTGGGAACATCCTTACCGCATCCACCCGATCAAGCCCCTTCACAATCTTATATGTTTCAATAAGATCGCCTCTCATTCTTCTGAACTCCAGAGTAGAGTCCCAATCTACTCAACCTCTCCTCATATGTCCACCCCGTCATCCCCGGGATTAACCGAGTGAACCTTCTTTGTACTGCCTCGAGAGCAAGTATGTCTTTTCTTAAATATGGAGACCAAAACTGTATGCAGTATTCCAGGTGCGGTCTCACCAATACCTTATATAACTGCTGTAAACAATTTTACAACACCAAGTTATAGTCCAGCAATTTTATTTTAAATTCACAAGCTTTCGGAGATTTTCTCCTTCCTCAGGCAAATGTTTCAAGAGCTCCTTGAAGCCTACGCATTTATACATATAGAACAATACATGGTGTTTACAGACTGCCCCTGCAACTGCCCGTTGCCAAGGCAATCACCGTGTTCAGACAGAGAGGTGTCACCTGCAGAACCCCCGAATACACATTCAACAAAAAAACAAACAGGGAAAAAAAACAGAGAAAAAAAACAGAGAGAGGCAGAAACATCCGGAAGGCAGAGAGAGCCAGCAAATGACCCATTATATTAAAAACAGATAACATTTGTTCGATGGTGGGGTAACGTGTAGCGTGACATGAACCCAAGATCCCGGTTGAGGCCGTCCTCATGGGTGCGGAACTTGGCTATCAATTTCTGCTCGACGATTTTGCGTTGTCGTGTGTCTCGAAGGCCGCCTTGGAGTACGCTTACCCGAAGGTCGGTGGATGAATGTCCATGACTGCTGAAGTGTTCCCCGACTGGGAGGGAACCCTCCTGTTTGGCGATTGTTGCGCGGTGTCCGTTCATCCGTTGTCGCAGCGTCTGCATGGTCTCGCCAATGTACCATGCTCTGGGGCATCCTTTCCTGCAACGTATGAGGTAGACAACGTTGGCCGAGTCACAGGAGTATGAACCATGCACCTGGTGGGTGGTGTCCTCTCGTGTGATGGTGGTATCTGTGTTGATGATCTGGCATGTCTTGCAGAGGTTACCGTGGCAGGGTTGTGTGGCGTCGTGGACGCTGTTCTCTTGACACACGACAACGCAAAATCGGCCTTCGAGACACACGACAACGCAAAATCGTCGAGCAGAAATTGATAGCCAAGTTCCGCACCCATGAGGACGGCCTCAACCGGGATCTTGGGTTCATGTCACGCTACACGTTACCCCACCATCGAACAAATGTTATCTGTTTTTAATATAATGGGTCATTTGCTGGCTCTCTCTGCCTTCCGGATGTTTCTGCCTCTCTCTGTGTTTTTTTTCTCTGTTTTTTTTCCCTGTTTGTTTTTTTGTTGAATGTGTATTCGGGGGTTCTGCAGGTGACACCTCTCTGTCTGAACACGGTGATTGCCTTGGCAACGGGCAGTTGCAGGGGCAGTCTGTAAACACCATGTATTGTTCTATATGTATAAATGCGTAGGCTTCAAGGAGCTCTTGAAACATTTGCCTGAGGAAGGAGAAAATCTCCGAAAGCTTGTGAATTTAAAATAAAATTGCTGGACTATAACTTGGTGTTGTAAAATTGTTTACAATTGTCAACCCCAGTCCATCACCGGCATCTCCACATTATATAACTGCAGCAATACCTCCCTGTTTTTATATTCTATCCCCCTAGCAATAAAAGCCAGCATTCCGTTGGCCTTCTTGATCACCTGCTGCACCTGCATACTAACTTTTTGATTTTCTTGCACTAGGACCTCCAGATCCCTTTGTACTGCAGTACTTTCCAGTTTCTTGCCATTAAGATAATAACTTGCTCTCTGATTTTTCCTGCCAAAGTGCATAACCTCACATTTTCCAATATTGTATTGCATCTGCCAAATCTCCGCCCACTCACCCAGCCTGTCTATATCCCCCTGTAGGTTTTTTATGTCCTCCTCACTCTCTACTTTCCCTCCCATCTTTGTATCATCTGCAAACTTTGATACGTTACACTCGGTCCCCTCCTGCAAATCGTTAATATAGATTGTAAAGAGTTGGGGACCCAGCACCGACCCCTGCGGAACACCACTGGCTACTGGTTGCCAGTCCGAGAATGAACCATTTATCCCAACTCTTTGCTTCCTGTTAGATAACCAATCCTCCACCCATGCCAGAATATTACCCCCAATCCAGTGATTCTTTATCTTGAGCAATAATCTTTTATGTGGCACCTTGTCGAATGCCTTCTGGAAGTCGAAATACACTACGTCCACTGGTTCCCCTTTATCCACCCTGTACGTTATGTCCTCAAAGAACTCAAGCAAATTTGTCAGACATGACTTCCCCTTCGTAAAGCCATGCTGACTTTGTCCTATTAAATTATGGTTATCCAAATGTTCCGCTACTCTCTCCTTAATAATAGACTCCAAATTTTTACCCACCACAGATGTTAGGCTAACTGGTCTATAATTTCCAGCCTTCTGCCGACTACCCTTTTTAAATAAGGGTGTTACATTAGCAGTTTTCCAATCTGCCGGGACCTTTGCCAAGTCCAGAGAATTTTGGAAAATTATTACCAAAGTACCCACAATCCCTACTGCCACTTCCCTCAAGACCCTCGGATGTAAGTCATCAGGTCCAGGGGATTTATCCGCCTTGAATCCCATTATTTTACTGAGTACCAATTCCTTAGTGATTTTAATCGTATTTAGCTCCTCCCCCCCCCCCCCCAGAGCCCCCTGTTTGTCCAGTGTTGGGATATTCTTAGTGTCCTCTACCGTAAAGACTGAAACAAAATATTTGTTCAGCATTTTTGCCATCTCCATGTTTCCCACCATTAATTTCCCGGTCTCATCCTCTAAGGGACCTACGTTTGCCTTAGCCACCCTTTTTCTTTTTATATAACTGTAGAAACTCTTGCTATCTGTTTTTATATTTTTTGCTAATTTATTTTCATAATCTATCTTCCCTTTCTTAATCAATCCTTTCGTTACTTTTTGCTGTCTTTTGAAGACTTCCCAATCTTCTATCCTCCCACTAAGTTTGGCTACCTTTTATGTCCTTGTTTTTAGTCGGATACTATCCTTAATTTCTTTACTTAGCCACGGATGGCTGTCATTTCTTTTACACCCTTTTTTCCTCAGTGGAATATTTTTTTTTTGAAAGTTGTAAAATAACTCCTTGAATGAACACCACTGCTCATGTACCGTCTTTCCCTTTAATCTATTTTCCCAGTCCACTTTAATCAATTCCGCTCTCATACCATCATAGTCTCCTTTATTCAAGCTCAGTACGCTTGTTTGAGAACCAACCTTCTCACCCTCTAATTGGATATGGAATGTAACCATGTTATGGTCACTCATTCCAAGGGGATCCTTAACTAGGACATTATTAATTAATCCTGGCTCATTACACAGGACCAGGTCCAAGGTTGCTTGCCCCCTTGTAGGATCAGTTACATACTGCTCAAGAAATCCATCCCTAATACACTCAATAAACTCTTCCTCAAGGCTACCCTGCCCAATTTGATTTGTCCAGTTAATATGATAGTTAAAATCCCCCATAATAATAGCTGTTCCCTTATTACATGCCCCGACTATTTCCTGATTAATACTTCTTCCAGCAGAGTTGCAACTATTAGGAGGTCTATATACTACGCCCACGAGTGTTTTTTTCCCCTCATTATTCCTTATCTCTACCCAAACTGTTTCATTATCCTGATCCTTTGTCCCAATATCATTTCTCTGTATTACAGTGATTCCTTCCTTTATTAACATAGCCACCCCACCTCCCCTTCCTTCCTGCCTGTCCTTCCTGATTGTTAAATACCCTGGCATATTTAATTCCCAGTCGTTGTCACCCTGCAGCCATGTTTCTGTAATGGCCACAAGATCATACCCATACGTAGTTATTTGTGCCGTTAACTCATCCATTTTGTTACGAATGCTACGTGCATTCAGATAAAGAACTTTCAAATGTTTTGTGATACTTAGTTCCTGCTTTTTCCTTTTTTAACACTTTACCTTTTGCTCCATACCTTCTGTCCCTTCCTGACACGCTTTCCCCTGTCTCCCTGCTCAGGTTCCCAACTCCCTGCCACAGCTTTGATGCTGGGTTAATCGCCTTACGCCTTCTAGTTTTTATTTTATCTGACGTGCCTAAAGTACACTTTCTTTCCGCTGCTCTACGCTTTTCCCTTTCACTTGTTCTTGAACAACTGTTTGTACTATTTGTATTGTAGATTTCCCCTGGGTCTTCCCCTCTCTTGCTGCTCTCAACTTTATTCCCTTCTGACTCCCCGCTCAGGTTCCCATCCCCCTGCCACTCTAGTTTAAACCTTCCCCAACAGCACTAGCAAACACCCCCGCGAGGACATTGGTCCCGGTCCTGCTTGGGTGTAACCCGTCCCGCTTGTACAGGTCCCACCTTCCCCAGAACCGGTCCCAATGTCCGAGGAATCTAAATCCCTCCCTCCTACACCATCCCTGCAGCCACGCATTCATCCTGTCTATTCTCCTGTTCCTATACTCACTAGCACGTGGCACTGGTAGTAATCCTGAGATCACTACCTTTGAAGTCCTGCTTTTTAATTTATCTCCTAACTCCTTAAATTCACCTTGCAGGACCTCATCCCTTTTTTTACCTATATCGTTGGTACCAATATGGACCACAACTACTGGCTGTTCACCCTCCCCCTCCAGAATGCCCTGCAGCCGCTCCGTGACATCCTTGACCCTAGCACCAGGGAGGCAACATACCATTCTGGAGTCACGTTTGCGGCCGCAGAAACGCCTATCTGTTCCCCTTACAATTGAATCCCCTATCACTATAGCCCTGCCACTCTTCTTCCTCCCCTCCTGTGCAGCAGAGCCACCCGTGGTGCCCCGAACCTGGCTCTTGCTGCTTTCCCCTGATAAGCCATCTCCCCCAACAGTATCCAAAGCAGAATATCTGTTTGAGAGGGAGATGGCCCCAGGGGACTCCTGCTCTACCTGCCTAGTCCTTTTACTCTGCCTGGCGGTCACCCATTTCCTTTCTGCCTGTGTAATCTTTACCTGCGGTGTGACCACCTCACTGAACGTGCTATCCACGATAGTCTCAGCATCGCGGATGCTCCACAGTGAATCCACCTGCAGCTCCAGCTCCGAAAGATGGTTAGCCAGTAGCTGCAGCTGGACACACTTCCTGCACACATGGTCGCCAGGGACACTGGTAGTGTCCATGACTTCCCACATAGTGCAGGAGGAGCATATCATGGGTGCGAGCTGTGCTGCCATGACTTGCCTTAGACTCTCAGACTCTCCTCCCGCTCTAGGTCTCTCCTTTTATACTGTGCTCACCTCTTGGACTCTCCTGCCTCACCTGTGACGTCGCACAGTAGTTGTCTCTTGTTGCAGGTCTGCTGCTGCTTTTATTCCCCAATCTCAGTCTTCTACTCTCAGGTCCATTGCCGCTCTGGGGAAAAAGTTAGGAAAAGCAAGACAAAGCAGCACCTCCTTCCCCCACTTCCCCCAACTCCCACACTTACCAAACTCTCCGTTCACACTGTGTTGTCCGCACACCGTGCTGACAGGCCCCTGTATTTCTACAGTTTGTGACTCAGGCCTGCCCCACCTTCAAGTACCAGTTTAATCTAGCTAACCAATTAACTTGCTACAGCAGCTCTCTCTGCTGAAGCCTGACAGAAACTTAAAAATTTAAACTTTAAAATTGAACTTAAACAGTTGAAAGCAATATGCACTAGATTTTAAAGAGATTAACCCTTAAACTCCCACACTTACCAAACTCTCTGTTCACACTGTGTTGTCCTCCACCTCCGATACTCCGGTTCACGACCGGGACTGCTCCCTCCGTCTCCGATACTCCGGAAGATACAATGACCAGGTCTCCTTCCTCCACCTCCGATACTCCGGTTCACGACCAGGTGTCCTCCCACTGCCTCCGATACTCCGGTTCACAACCAGTTCCGCTCCCCCGGCCTCTGATACTCCGGTTCACGACCAGGTTAATTCCCATCACCTCCGATACTCCGGTTCACGTCCCGGTCCATTCCCTCCGCCTGCGATACTCTGGTTCATGTCCAGCTACGCTCCTGCTGCCTCCGTGCTCCAGTTCACGACCAAGTCCGCTCTCTCCACCTCCGTTGCTCCAGTTCACGACCATGTCCGCTCCTGCCGCCTCCGATGCTCTGAGTGGGTTTAGGTCTTTGAGCCTGTACCTTTATTTGTTTCCCTCCGCCTTTGATGCTCTGGTTCACGACCAGATCCGCTCCCGCCACCTCTGATTAAAGGTTCTATATAAATGTAAGTTGTTTCATCTTATCAATATCCAAACAATTGCATTCAGGTTTTAAGATACTGAAAGACCTCAATCATGACTTATGAGGAAGACCTGCTAAATGTGGATATGGTAGTGTAATATTTATGGTAGAGTAAGGTAGTAAGTTTAAATCCTACAGTGGCAAGTTGTGAAATTCAACAGTTAAGATATTTTGTGAGCTAAGGAACCATAAAGTCTGCCAGCTTGTCAAAAACTGAATGCTGCATGTATGGATTTGCTCATTCTTTGAATCTAGCGCAAACTGTCATACATCAGTCCTTCCTATTCATCCCACTGACAATGCACTGGGACCACATTTTTGTGTATTTGGAATTTTTTTTGCATCACCTTGATTTTAGCCGCTATCTCCTTTCAGGAGCTATTCTTTGTTCCACAGTGAGGCCCTATATAATGTAGCAATGGAAAGAGCCACATGACCACTGCAGCTGTTGCATGAAGCCAGACGACTAAAAGAACAATGCACTACTAGTTTATGACTAATGGCCTATTCATTTGTATGTAGATGCTTAATTGGTCAAAGAATGAGGGAAAAATATCTAATCATAGGTAATCACACACTATATCACCTCAAGAATGTTTAAGAACTGGTATTACTTGTTGAACGTTTTACTCTAAAGATGCCCACAGGTTTATAAATGAGGCTTTTATGTTCGCAGCAAGGCAGTGGGAGAGTAGGCAAAAGTCTTTGATCTACAGAAACATTTTCTTTTCTCATGTGCTGCCAGTCCTTACTATGGGACTGTCATTTGTGCTGCGGTGACACCAGCAGGGTAGGACTTCTAACAGCCAGTGAGTTACTGAATCACTGCTGAAATTGTGCTGTGCGCTCATTACCGTAACAAATGGTGTATCTAGGAGTACATTTCTGGGAGGGGGAGGAAATTCGTTGCAGGATTTAAAAATCTGCAACAAGTTAAGATGCCAGCGGATTCCTGGAGGTACGGATGTAATTGGCATGTTTTGTCCTCCAGTTTTTGACAGGAATGCTTAATTGCAGTGATTTCTTACCAAAATGATTCCACCTGTTTTCTCAAAACTGCATTTCAACTTCCACATCAGATACTGGGAGATCACAAGGAAGGCCTCAGGACAAGGTGAGCCCAAAAAACTCTGGTCCATTCAAGGCCCAACCCTAGGATCGCTTCCCTCAACCCGTTGTGTCAAACGGCTCAGCATAGGAGCCAGTTAATTTCCCGTCCTGCAGTCTCAGCCCCTCCTGATCTTTCAAAGCAGCAAAAGCACCTATTTAAGACTCCTATAGTTCTCTCAATAACAGTTCTAGAAGAGGCATAGGCATCTTCTGTATTTCTTTAGCTGTGTGCTCAATTATATAATGTGGTATGGTGTAGGCACATTTGAGCACTGGATTTGAAGTGCCTGTGGTTACCTCGTGTAGAAGTTGCTTTGCATTCTCAAGAAGAGTGAGCAAAAACTGAGCAACAACTTCCTAGCTTGTTGTTATGGTGCTGGAGATAACTGAGCTGCTGGAGTGATCTCATCTATTGAGAAGCCTGTCTTACTGGATAAGAGGTATGTAATCTTGCCTTCCTCTCCCTCTTTCAGGGTATCCATGATATAATAGGACCACATCCTGGCTCCACAGAAATGGAGCATTGAAGACGTTTGCTTACTTTTAGTGGACGGCCTCAAAGGGACTTCCAAATCCTTAAAGGGGCCTCTGAAGACCTGGAACAACTGCACTTGAATGCTCCGCCCACTTGCTCACCAATTTTACATCGGGGTCCTAAAACCAATGTTAGGACCCTGATTTGCATACTCGAGGTGCCTAATATCTGTATCAGGCGCAAGCCTTGCACATCTGTCAGTCGCTGGCTTCTAATTTGGTAGCCGGCGCACTTCCAGAGGAGATCAGGCAATCATATCCCGGAAATGGTCATTCCAACCGTAACTTTTCGTCTGAAAACACTGGCGAAATGAGGTTGAATTTCTCCCCCATTGTATCAAGCTAGGTTAGGGCATGAGCGATCCTAGTTTTTAAACTTTTTGTGTACTTTGACTGAAAGGAGTCAATGCCAAACTAAAACTTAGACAAAGTGTTTAATACTGACTTCCATCTCACGCAGCAAAAAATATTTCTTTGACACCTTACTAATTTTATTTGTTATCTCCATCAGTCTCCCAACTCTGCTGCCCGTATCCTAAATCGCACCAAGTCCTGTTCACCCATCACCCCTGTGCTCGCTGACCTACATTGGCTTCCAGTCAGGAAACGCCTCAATTTTAAAATTCTCATCCTTGTTTTCAAATCCCTCCATGGCCTCGCCCTTCCCCATCTCTGTAACCTCCTCCAGCCCTACAACCCTCCGAGATTTCTACACTCCTCCAATTCTTGCCTTTTGCCCATCCCCGATTTTAATCGCTCCACCACTGGTGGCTGTGCCTTCAGCTGCCTAGACCTCAAGCTCTGGAATTTCTTCCCTAAACCCCACCTCCTCTCTATCTCGCCTCCTTTAAGACGTTCCTTAAAACCTACCTCTTTATCAAGCTTTTGGTCACCTGTCCTAATATCTCCTTATGTGGCTCAGTGTCAAATTTTATCTAATAACGCTCCTGTGACGTGCCTTGAGATGTTTTACTATGTTAAAGGCGCTATATAAATGCATGTTGTTGGTGTTGATAACTGAGTAATAATGATTCTAAAATTGTTAATTTTCTTACTGGTATGGACTCGAGTCAGATCTCTTTTACTGCCAATCACTTCAGTGACAGCACTGACAAGGAGCATCCCCATGTGTCCTGGAGTAACACCACAGTAAATAGTTGGGGCCGTGATTTCAAACTGACCCGGAAGGCCCTCTAGATCCCCCGGCGCTCAGGAAACTACTCCGTCTGCTGTGAATTCAGATTTTCTAGCCAGTAGCAATTTTCTGAATGCAGGTGGATGTGGGGCCTTTGCTAATACAGCAAAATCACACCCTGGTCTCTGGAACGAGCCTGTCTCTAAGCAACTGATGCTGCTGTCAACTTCATGGCCACAATTAGAGCATCTAGGATCATTGAGGAAATGATATTTGATATAGATGAATCTATTCAGCCTGAACCTCAGAAAGCACTGATCATCTGATACTTTTAGGAAATGGAAGCAAGCAGAAATATGTCCTTTCAAAGGTCAGGACTGGTCCTCGCTCTTTTTTGTTGTCACATTGCCTTTTCATCTTGGTCTACCTTTAACAAAAACAATGCAAAGGCAATGCTGATAACATCATGCAGCACTCTTGGCTGTAAAGCACTTTGGGACATCCTGAAGTTGTGAAAGGCACTATATATATATTCAAGTACTTCTTTCTCTTTCTTACTCTAGCCAAACTGACAGACTTTAGTCCTTTAGTGATATTAAAGACAGATCCAAACATGATTTGTAGTGCAGATGATTCAATAATAAATAATATTGCAAAATTGTACATTAGTTAATTTAGTTGGATCCATTCCCTAATAGTTGGCCTAGTTAATGGTTTTAATCCACTGATACAAGTGTTTATTGCTAAATTAAACTTCCATAGAAATCACATTTGTATAATGTGATTTGGCATTAACATAACTTGCCATTAACATCACCAAAACTTCCATTTTCCCATTGATGTTAAATCACATAAAAATTACCAACACTCAAAGTAGGCCTCACATTTCTAAAATAATGAAATCAAACCTATTTTGAATTGGATCTGATAGTCCAATATTTTCACCACAACAAGCAGAGAGACAATGCCTCAATATGTATTTGACTGAAATTAAAAGTAATCAAAAACTTCCTGAACTGTGTCACTGGTGAAATAAAACTTTTCCTATGAACAATTAAATTAATTTAATAGAATTACTGTTTCCTTCACAGACATTTAACTAAAATGACTTCTGAACAGTGGAAGCCAATCGATTATAATCACTAAGTAATACGAGCAAGACTGCACATAGTAAAGATAATGCCCCTCTTGCTTTTCATTAAGAGAAATTTAATAAAATTAGGAATCCATTTACATTCATTTAATGCTTGTCGATCTTTATTACCTAATAAAATAAAAAATTCCCCAGTGTCCCGGCCTGTGCCATGTGGGAACTCCAGGACGCTTCCCATGTCCTGGACAACCACAGGTGCAGGAGGTGTCGTCAGCTCGAGGAGCTCGAGCTCCGGATTTCGGAGCTTGAGCAGTGGCTGGCGTCACTGCAGTGCATCAGCGAGGTTGAGAGCTACGTGGAGAGCACGTTTCAGGAGGTGGTCATCCCACAGCTCAGGAGAGAGCAGGCAGAGAGGGTCTGGGTGACCTCCAGACAGACAAGGAGAATCAGGCAGGTAGTGCAGGAGTCTCCTGAGTGCATCTCACTCTCCAACCAGTATTCAGTTCTGAATACTGGTGAGGGAGAGGGTTCCACTGGGGAGTGCAGCCAGAGCCAAATCCACAGCACCATGGATGGCTCAACTGTACGGGGCGGGGGAGGAGAAACGTCAGGAGAGCAATAGTGAAAGGTGATTCCATAGTTAGGGGAGCAGGCAGGTGTTTCTGCGGCCGCAGATGTGATTCCAGGATGGTATGTTGCCTCCCTGGTGCCAGGGTCAAGGATGTCACTGAGCGCCTGCAGAACATTCTGCGGGGGAGGGTGAACAGCTAGAGGTCGTGGTCCATATCAGTCCAATGACATAGGTAGAAAAAGGGATGAGGTCCTGCAGGCAGATTTTAAGGAGTTAGGAAAGAGATTAAGAAGCAGGACCTCAAAGGTAGAAATCTCCAGATTACTCCCGGTGCCACGCGCTAGTGAGTATAGAAATAGGAGGTTGCACCTCAATGGAGCTGGACCAATATCCTCACGGGGAGGTTAATCAGTGCTGTGGTGGGGGTGGGGGGGGTTTAAACTAATTTGGCAAGGGGATGGGCACCAGGATGTAGCATTGGAAAAGAGAAACAAAGGGCAAAAAGGATCACGGGAGAAAGATAGCACTAGAGCAAGTAATAGTACAGCATTAGGTGGGATCAGACTAAGAGTGAGTACAAGAAAGTCTAAGACTGGTTTGCAGTGCACATGTGTAAACGCACGATGCATGGTAAACAAGGTTGGTGAGCTGCAGGCACAAATAGCCACATGGGAATACGATGTCATGGCGATAATGGAGACCTGGCTCAAAAAAGGACAGGATTGGGTACTAAATATTCCTGGATACAAGGTGTTCAGGAAAGAAAGGGGGGGGTTGGTGGCAGTATTGATTAAGGAGAATATTGTAGTACTGCAAAGAGAGGATGTCAAGGACAGAATCTATTTGGGGTTAGAGTTAAGAAATAAAAGAGGCGCCATTACACTACTGGGTGAATTCTATAGGCCACCAACTAGTGGGAAGGATATAGAGGAGCAAATTTGCAGGGAAATTACAGAGAGGTGCAAAAGCCATAGAGTAGTGATAACTGGGGACTTCAACTATCCTAATTTAGACTGGGATTACAATAATAATAAGGGCAAAGAGGGGTATGAATTTTTGAAGTGTATTCAGGAGAACTTTCTTAATCAGTACGTTTCCAGCCCAACGAGGAAGGAGGCATTGCTGGATTTGGTTGTAGGGAATGAGGTGGGCCAAGTGGAGCAAGTGTAAGTGGGGGAGCATTTAGGGAACAACGATCATAGTATCATAAGGTTTAGAAAGCTTTGGAAAAGGACATGGACCACTCTAAAATAAAAATACTCATTTGGAGGAGGGCCAATTTCAATGCGGCGAGAACAGATCTGGCCCTAGTAAATTGGAATCAAAGATTGGCAGGCAAAATTGTAATTGAACAGTGGGCGACCTTTAAAGAAGAGATGGTTCGGGTACAGTCTAGGCATATTCCGATGAGGCAGAAAGGTAGAGCAACTAAAGCCAGAGCTCCCTGGATGACAAAAGAGATAGTGAGTAAGATGAAATGGAAAAAAGAGGCATATGACAGATGTCAGGTTGATACACAAGTGAGAATCAGGCAGAATATAGAAAGTTCAGAGGGGAATTGTAAAAGGAAATAAGAGGCAAAGAGAGAGTATGAGAATAGACTGGCGGCCAACATAAAAGGGAATCCAAAAGTCTTCAACAGGCATGTTAACAGTAAACGGGTATTAAGAGGAGGGATGGGGATGATTAGGGACCGTAAAGGAAATCTACTCATGGAGGCAGAGGGCATGGCCGAGATACTAAATGAGTACTTTGCATCTGTCTTTACCAAGGAAGAGATTGCTGCAAGAGTCTCAGTAAAGGAAGTTATAGTTAAGATACTGGATGGGCTAAAAATTGATAAAGAAGAGGTACTTGAAAGGCTGGCTGTATTTAAAGTAGCTAAGTCACCCGGTCCGGATGGGACGCATCCTAGGTTGCTGAGGGAAGTAAGGGTGGAAATTGCGGAGGCACTGGACATAATTTTCCAAACATCCGTAGATATGGGGATGGTGCCAGAGGACTGGAGAGTTGCAAACGTTACACCCTTGTTCAAAAAAGGGTGTGAGGGTAAATCCAGCAACTATAGGCTAGTCAGTTTAACCTCAGTGGGGAAACTTTTAGAAACAATAATCCGGGACAGAATTAACACTCACATGGACGAATGCGGATTGATAAGGGAAAGCCAGCACGGATTTGTTAAAGGCAAATCATGTTTAACTAACCTGATAGAGTTTTTTGATGAGGTAACAGAAAGGGTAGATGAGAGCAATGCAGCTGATGTGGTGTATATGGATTTTCAAAAGGCGTTTGATAAAGTGCTGCATGGCAGGCTTATCATCAAGATTGCTGCCATGAAATAAAGGGGGCAGTAGCAACATGGATAGACAATTGGCTAAGTGACAGGAAACAGAGAGTAGTGGTGAACAGTTGTTTTTCGGACTGGAGGGGGGAGTACAGTGGTATTCCCCAGGGGTCGGTGCTGGGACCACTGCTTTTCTTGATATATATTAATGACTTGGACTTGGGTGTACAGGGCACAATTTCAAAATTTGCAGATGACACAAAACTTGGAAGGGTAGTAAACAGTGAGGAGGATAGTGATAGACTTCAAGAGGATATAGACAGGCTGGTGGAATGGGCGGACACGTGGCAGATGAAATTTAACGCAGAAAAATGCAAAGTGATACATTTCGGTAGGAAGTACAAGGAGAGGCAATATAAACTAGAGGGCACAACTCTAAAAGGGGCACAGGAACAGAGGGATCTGGGGGTATATGAGCACAAATCGTTGAAGATGGCAGGTCAGGTTGAAAAAACGGTAAAAAAAACATACGAGATCCTGGGCTTTATAAATAGAAGCATAGAGTACAAAAGTATGGAAGTCATGATGAACCTTTATAAACACCGGTTCGGCCACAACCGGAATATTGTGTCCAGTTCTGGGCACTGCACTTTAGGAAAGAAGTGAAGGCCTTACAGAGGGTGCAGAAGAGATTACTAGAATGATTCCAGGGATGAGGGACTTTAGTTATATGGATAGACTGGAGAAGCTAGGGCTGTTCTCCTTGGAACAGAGACGGTTGCGAGGAGATTTGATAGAGGTATTCAAAATCATGAAGGGTCCAGACAGAGTAGATAGAGAGAAACTGTTCCCATTGGCGGAAGGGTCAAGAGCCAGAGGACATAGATTTAAAGTGATTGGCAAAAGAACCAAAGGTGAAACGAGGAAAAACTTTTTTACACAGCGAGTGGTTAGGAAGATGGTAGTGGTTGTTGGAGGCCAATCGTCTCAGCCCCAGGACATTGCTGCAGGAGTTCCTCAGGGAAGTGTCCTAGGTCCAACCATCTTCAGCTGCTTCATCAATGACCTTCCCACCATCATAAAATCAGAAATGGGGATGTTCGCTGATGATTGCACAGTGGTCAATTCCATTCGCAACCCCTCAGATAATGAAGCAGTCCTTGCCCACATGCAGCAAGACCTGGACAACATCCAGGCTTGGGCTGATAAGTGACAAGTAACATTCGTGCCAGACAAGTGTCAGGCAATGACCATCTCCAATAGGAGAGAGTCTAACCACCTCCCCTTGACATTCAATGGCATTACCATCGCCGAATCCCCCACCATCAACATCCTGGGGGTCACCATTGACCAGAAACTTAACTGGACCAGCCATATAAATACTGTGGCTACAAGAGCAGGTCAGAGGCTGGGTATTCTGCGGCAAGTGACTCACCTCCTGACTCCCCAAAGTTTTTCCACCATCTACAAGGCACAAGTCAGGAGTGTGATGGAATACTCTCCACTTGCCTGGATGAGTGCAGCTCCAACAACACTCAAGAAGCTCGACACCATCCAGGACAAAGCAGCCCACTTGATTGGCACCCCATCCACCACCCTAAACATTCACTCCCTTCACCACCGGCGCACTGTGGCTGCAGTGTGTACCATCCACAGGATGCACTGCAGTAACTCGCCAAGGCTTCTTCGACAGCACCTCCCAAACCCGCAACCTCTACCACCTAGAAGGACAAGGGCAGCAGGTACATGGGAACAACACCACCTGCACGTTCCCCTCCAAGTCACACACCATCCCGACTTGGAAATATATCGCCGTTCCTTCATCGTCGCTGGGTCAAAATCCTGGAACTCCCTACCTAACAGCACTGTGGGAGAACCTTCACCAGATGGACTGCAGCAGTTCAAAAAGGCAGTTCACTACCACCTTCTCAAGGGCAATTAGGGATAGACAAATAAATGCTGGCCTCGCCAGTGACGTCCACATCCCATGAACGAATTTTTTTTAAAAATCTGGAATGCACTGCCCGAGG
Organism: Heptranchias perlo; assembly: GCF_035084215.1. Classification (NCBI taxonomy): domain Eukaryota; kingdom Metazoa; phylum Chordata; class Chondrichthyes; order Hexanchiformes; family Hexanchidae; genus Heptranchias; species Heptranchias perlo. Next base: position 53,839,120 of record NC_090327.1, read on the forward strand.
AGATGGTGGAGGCAGATTCAATCCTGGCCTTCAAAAAGGAACTGGATAAGTACTTGAAAGGAAAAAATTGCAGGGCTACGGGGATAGGGCTGGGGAGAGGGACTAGCTTGATTGCTCTTACATAGACCCGGCGCGGACTCGATGGGCCAAATGGCCTCCTTCCATGCTGTAACCTTTCTATGATTCTATTCTATGAGTGATTCTGTAAATGGTAACGGTGGAGCACACAGTGATCATATTCAGTTTAATAATCTTATTAATTCTATTTTAGGTGTCAGCCACGGCTCAGTTGGTAGCACTCTTGCCTCTGAGTCAGAGGTTTGTGGGTTCAAATCCACTTCCAGAGATTTGAGCACAAAATCTAGACTGACACTTCAGTACAGTACTGAAGGAGTGCTGCACTGTCGGAAATGCCGTCTTTCAGATCAGATGTTAAACCTAGGCCCTGTCAGCCCTCTCAGGTGGGCACAAAAGATCCCATGGCACTATTTTGTAGCTGTTCAGGGGAGTTTTCCCTGATGTCCTGGCCAATATATATCCTTCACCCAACATTATTTAAACAGATTATCTAGTTATTGTTATATTGTTGTTTGTGGGACCCTGCTGTGTGCAAATTGGCTGCCGCGTTTCCTACATTACAACAGTGACTACACTTCAAATGTACTTCATTGGCTGTAAAGTGTTTTGAGACGTCCTTAGGTCATGAAAGGCACTATATAAATGCAAGTCTTTCTCAATCTGCAATTAACTAAAATGCCTCCTCAATTGAGGTCACTTTATAGTTGTAAGATTGCAGAAGGAACTCTGAATGTTGTTATAAAATCTTTAGAAGGCACCCTGGATTTTTTTTTCTACTAGCTCATAGCACTTGATAGCTCAAAAAAGTTTAGCATTTTATCCAGTGTTAGGATCAATGAGGGAGCATACTGTGGACACAGTATGCTCCCTCATTAAGAGAGTATATGGCAGCCACTCCTACTGAAGCTGCAATCCTATGTCATGAAGTGGCTGTTTCACAAAGTTAAACTTGTCCATGCATGAAGAGGCAGTACAGGGCACTCTTCACATAAATAGGATAACATGTTCAAACCCAGATTTCAGTGTTCTTTTGAAAAGTAGCAATATAATGACAATTATCAAAAATGTAGAATGAAGAAGCCCATTGATAACCTCTGTCCAACCCTCACCCCCACTGACTGAGTGGTAAAGTCAATATGTAACCAAGTCATACAGACCAGAAGCTCTCAGGTTCAAATCAGGATCTATGCTTAATTAGCTGACATTCAACCGCATTACCATCACCAAATCCCCCACCATCAACATCCTAGGGGTCACAATTGACCAGAAACTTAACTGGACCAGCCACATAAATACTGTGGCTACAACAGCAGGTCAGAGGCTGGGTATTCTGCAGCGAACGACTCACCTCCTGACTTCCCAAGGCCTTTTCACCATCTACAAGGCACAAGTCAGGGGTGTGATGGAATACTCTCACACTTGCCTGGATGAGTGCAGCTCCAACAACACTCAAGAAGCTCGACACCATCCAGGAAAAAGCAGCCCGCTTGATTGGCACCCCATCCACCACCCTAAACATTCACTCCCTTCACCACCGGCGCACTGTGGCTGCAGTGTGTACCATCCACAGGATGCACTGCAGTAACTCGCCAAGGCTTCTTCAACAGCACCTCCCAAACCCGCGACCTCTACCACCTAGAAGGACAAGGGCAGCAGGCACATGGGAACAACATCACCTGCACATTCCCCTCTTAGTCACACACCATCCCGACTTGGAAATATATCGCCGTTCCTTCATCGTCGCTGGGTCAAAATCCTGGAACTCCCTACCCAACAGCACTGTGGGAGAACCTTTACCACATTTACTGCAGCAGTTCAAGGCGGCACCTCACCACCACCTTCTCAAGGGCAGTTAGGGATGGGCAATAAAAGCTGGCCTTGCCAGCGACGCCCACATCCCATGAACGAATAAAAAAAGTTAGTTGATCTCAGCTGGGGTGGTGATAGGACTGCTAATTGCCCTTTTTTTTTTAATTCGTGGGAAATTCCCTGTATTTTTTATACAGGGAAAGACTATTTGCTCTAGTTGGGAAGTCAGTGACTAAGGGACATCAATTTTAAGTTGTCCCTAAGAGACTGAGGAGAGAGATTAGGAGACATTTCTAGACACAGGGTTTCTGGAGCATGGGATGATTTGCTGCAGGGAGTGGTTTAGGCCGACACCATTGCATCTTTCAAGGGACAAGTGGATAAACATTTGGAGCAGAGAAAGATACAAGACTATGGGAACAGAGCGGGGCATTGGGATTAGTTTTGGATTGCTCTAGAAAAGAGCAGGCACAGACACAATGGACTGAATATTGTAAACTTCTATGATTCTATGGTAATCTGTTTTGATTAAGATTTAACACTCCCTAATATATTATACGCTTATAGCAGAATTTCACTCATGTTGATCTATATAAAATATAGATACGAATATTTTACCTGTGTAAAATATAAGCTTGAACATTACAATGTGAGATATTAGCATATGAAAGCTTCAAAGCGCTCATAACAAATTAACCCATTAAGGTCACCTTCGAAATAGCAGAGACAAATTTGATACGAGTGTACTCAATGGGATAAATTTCCATTGAAGTTCTCCCGATCGTCCACCATAACCAGCAGAAGAGCCACAGAAACACTGAAAAAACAGCACAACTGGCATTTTGTCAACTCTCTCTTGAATTTCCTGATACAATCAGCCCCTACTATCCCCCATCATCTTCCACTGTAGTCCATTCCATACATTTACCACCCTCTACTTAGTTAAATTTAAACTGTATTTTTACCCTCCTCTTTTAAGTTTGAGGCTATGCCTTCTTGTTGTCAAATGTGACTATGTTAAACATATTGACGTTTATCTTGTCTATACCCTTAAGGATCTTGAATACTTCTATAAGGTGATCCTGAGTTTTCTCTTCTTCTGTTTAAACATTGCTATCTTCTAGCTTTCTTTATAGTTCAGGTGCCTAATCCCAGCTATCAGTTCAGTTCTCCTTTACTGCACCCTCTCTATGCCTGGCTGTTTCTTTCATTGTACAATGACCAGAATTGTAAAAGGTTCTCCACTTGGGGCCAGACCAGTGCTCTGTGCAAACTCAGAATCAGTTCCTGAGATTTTTGCCCTATTCATCTGGCTATCCAGCCAAGCTTCTATTTGCTCTCCTTATTGTCACTGCACATACTGCTGATGGTTTCAGTGACCAACGCACCAGTATCACCAAATCCCTCTCCTGAGTTGTGTGCTGTACAATAATACCATTTAGCTTATATTACCTCTGTTTATTATCCTTTCCCAATCCCATGATTCTGCATTTGCCAACATTAAATAACACCTGTCACTCATCAGCCCAGCTCCCCGGTCTATCCAGGTCCTTCTGTATTTGATCATCCTGTTCCCTGTTGTTTGCAGTCACTCCCAGTTTGGTAGCACCTCCAAACTTAGAGAGTTTTATTTCTGTCCCCGCTTCCAAGTCACTTATGTACATTGAGACAAAAACAAAATATTGCAGAAGCTGGAAATCTGAAATAAAAACAGATCTGTCACCCTTCCTGAATACCTGTCATTCTGGGTGGCTGAAGACAGCCGCCTCAGGATACGGTACCCTTTTAAATTCGGTTTGTGTGGTCAGCGGTAAGCATCCTGTCTGCCAATGCCTGAGCCCTTGGGCATAGTTGACAGTGTGCACCTCCTCTACGCCACTTGGGAAGGTATTATCAAGGCCGCTCCAGACTGTGAAACTCCTAGCAATGAGTGGCACACCGCTTGCCACCTCTCTGCCTGCCTTCGCGGTGCTCAGAGTCGAACTGACAAGTTCTCCATGTGACATCGCCTCAGTCCACTGAGTATCTTCAGGTATGGGGGTGCCCAAGACTTGGTGCAACTCGGTCAGCAACTGCTGCAGCTGCCTGTGCTGGCCTAACAAGGCCAGTGCTGCGCTGAATCACTCTGATCTCCTCTTCCCTGAACCAACCATTCGTCTATAACAACCCCCCACCCCACAGCTGCCGTAACCAAGTTATTCCCCATCAAAACACTGAATGGCATGGATGCATTTAATCCCACTTCATTGCCCCTTCTTAACCAAAGTATTCCAGTAAAGCTCTGGTCAGAGGTACTTCTGTGATCATCTACAGCCCCCAAATGCATGCGACTTTACTCTTTATACAATGGTAGCCCTTCACCAGGCTGCTCTCGTCAAAAAGCAGTCAGTGTCTCACAACTCCCTTGCGTGTGTCCCAGTCGTGGTAACTGGGTGAAGGGAAGGGTTCAAATTCCCATTGGAAATTCCCAAAATATATGTAATGAAAAAATAAAATATTTGGGAGTTGGGGACTGTGCAATCCACTCAAGCTTTACTCATTGTTTATGGCATCAGTTGAGCCCCTCAATGGTATAACATCCCATAACAAACTCAGCTATCCTTTAATATCTATGAAAAAATGTGACAGGCTATAATTATGCTGCCATAACTGTAATGAGACACTGATTATATTACAAAACAAACATTATCTGAGCCCTCACTTCTAGCCATCAATTTCCCTGTCATTACTGGTGAAACTGAAATTACAGGTAATTACATTTTACTTGTTTTCTCCTCCTACTCCAGGTTTTTTTATTATTCGATTTGAGCAGTTTAGTTGCAATGCAAGGCAATTTTTGGGCATTGTTCAATCTCCTAACTGTCCAGGCTCGTCTTTTTGAAATTGTATAGAATAAAATCTGTGGCTGCTTTCATACACCTTAACCAGCGCTAATCAGATTACAGTTTATATCCCTTACAATTGTAGATTATATTTAGAATGACACCTCAGAGAGAATTATACAAACATTTGGATTTTACAGCCATTGGCTACCACTGCTGGTACCACTTTGAAATGCAACTTTGCACTCTCTCCCCATTTGTTCACTGGTTCACACTGACTTCGTTTCTTCACTGCTGCACCATCTTTTCCTCAGCTCAATTCTCCCCTGCTCCCATCTATCTTTCTTTTTGTCTGTTTGCTATCATCCTGGCCACCATTTATCCTAGTCTCCTTTCTAAATACTGTTTTCCTGCCTGGTTTTATTTTAAGGGTACAATTACACAATGGCCTTAAAACTTCTGGGCCTAGCGACACAAAAACACTATGTTCCAGGCGTAAATATCATGACAACATGTAAATAAAGGTTTCATGTCATACATCGGATTTCCCATCATTTGTGCCCTAATAAGACTGGGTACAAGTGTCTCTGGTGTCTAAGAGCTTTGGGGGTGTAATTTCAAGTTTAAATGCCCAGTTTCCCTGAAGCAAAGTGATTGCTTGCTTTCAGGAAGCTAACATCTTACAAATTGATGCACTTTTAAAATGTTTTCAGGGTTGGGGCCATGGATCCATTTACGCTGCAACAAGGTGCTGAAGCTATTATCCTCCCCCCACCCCCTTTCCCCAAGGCAGACACTCCAGTAGGACCAGAAATGGCCCAGGCATCCACCCTAAGTATTTAGATGTCCTTTACCCTAAGAAATGGGCCAGAGACTGGGTTGCAACTAAAGGGCAGTTGCAAGTTCCCCACTTTGAATCAATGCTACAGTCATACGGCAGTAATTTCTACAGGGGTTCTCCCAATCACCCACCTTAACAGAAATCCGTGAGGAAGGCATAAATGGTTGTCTACCCTGTTTCTTTGGGGTTTTCACCAATCTTCCGCTGAAGTTAGGGTGGGAGATCAGGAAATTCCACCCCATAGTGTAAATCCAGTCAGGACCCGATCTGACTCCAGAGCACAATGGAGTGAGACTCCCAAACACTTCTGTTTGACTGCATCCCTTAGACCTCCTGGACCTGGAGTTAATTTAAATATTTAGACAGTGTGGATGCTGGTGCCCACACTTTCTAAACACTTACACTTTAACTGCTGGGAGTGGAAATTTATGTGCTCTCTCCTGGGTCAGCAGAACGTCACCCAAGCAGTGGACCCGTGTTCCCCCAAATCTTCTTCAAATGGGTTATAGCTCCTTTTCTGCTCCCCTCCAAATTTCAGAATTGTCCTTGATATCTGCTTCAACTCTAATATGATTGCACCATTTCGATTGTGAGACCAAAGGTATGAACTCAGTAGCCAATCCACTTCCGTAGAAAATTGTTCACCATAAAAATCTTAAAATGTAAATTAAAATATAACATTTTTTTTTAAAAAGGACACTTGTGGTATAAACAAGATACAGATCACAGCGACGATGGTAAAAAATTCTCTGGATCTGTGCAAATTATAGGTTACGTATCCGCAGGGCTTAGGTTTATTTTCTGTGAACTATCATTTTGAAATGGAACAGTGATAGTCAGCAAAAGTCATTTTAGCTTTTATCGGCAGGCAAAAAACAGATGATAGTTACACGCCGCCTCGTAAAAAAAATTGAGAGGGGGTGTAAAACTGGCAACCATTTCACTATCGCCCGTTTATCACCCGGCGATAAAAGTTAAAATGACCCCGTCCCAGTCTAGACTTATGAAGACCACTCATAAACATCAAGCATCCATGGAATCATATCCCAGCCAAAGTCACCACCTTTAGAAGTGGAGAGAGAAAAGGGAATAAAATTGGAATAAATTATTTTTTAAAATCTGAATTCAAGTGACTTACCATAAATTGAAAAAAGAATTGTGACACATCCAAAATGGGGAACAATAGAATTCATTCAATCTAGTAGGAGGTTCTGAACTAACTTCCGTTACACAGCCTTCTAGCATATAGCAGAGTAATTTTTTTTCTGAAGTAAGCTGTGGGAAGAAACTCAGACAATATGACAGGCCTGTCATATCCAGTGTACAGCACAAAAACTGCTACAGTACTTTATCAAACGTCACATGACATTGCTTTCAGATTTAACACTATCAAAAAATCTCCACATCAAAGAAACAGATCCATGTAGTTGTAAAGCATGAAGTTTTAAACAGAACTGTTTGATCTGGTGTTTGTACTGCTTCTGTGGGGGTCCAAATCATTGAATCATTTTTTGTTATTTAATGGTCTCTCGTTTGCATAATTTATTTAGAAGCAGGAACTGTGACTAATTTCCTACTGCACTCATTCCTCAGAACTGCCTCAATTAATGCTTTGAATATAATGTATTTTAATAATTTGTTATGGTCTCAATTTTTAACACAGTGATGCACTGGCACGCCAAATAAAATTATGCTTTTAAATCGGCAGTTCTGGAAGTAACTGAAGAGCAGAGTGTCTAAGTGACAGCAATAAATTCTCGGGCCAGTATTAACAATATTTCCTGACATTCTTGTAATATTTGAAGTTTGACAAAGCCAAGAAAGCCAGAAATTTAAAGTGCATGACACTTATCCCACTGCATAACAATTGGGAGCTCTGCACGCTGATCACAAGATAGACTTGGATGAAGAAGCTCCTTCTGCCTATTTGATTTCATCCTTGCAGAACACCAACCCGACCGCTTTTTCATTATAGCAGCAGGTTGTTTGTTACATCTCCTGGGCTCAATGCTGTTCCATTCTATCTGTCGATCACCCTCTGTGTAAAGAAATACTTCTGATGTCTAATCTAAACTTGTCTTTTACAACACTGCAGCTGTACCCAGTTAACCTGCTGCATAGGTGTATCTGCAAATATTCTTCTGGTTTGAAGAGAAGGAGGCGACACTTAGACACAACCAAAGTTGTCTTTTGGATGAGACATTAAACTGAGGCCCGTCTGCCCTCTTAAGTGGACGTAAATGATCCCATGATACTATTCAAAGAAGAGCAGAAAAGCCGCACTGGTGTCCTGGCCACCATTTATTCCTCAACCAACATCACTCAAACAGATTAACTGGTTATTTATTTCATTAATCTTTGTGGGACTTTGCTGTGCGCTAATTGGATGCTGCATTTCCCTATATTACAACAGTACTTCAAAAGTACTTCATTGGTTGTGAAGCATTGTTGCTGATCCAGTTGCTAACATTTACAGTAGATCATTACCAGCAACATGGGTAATGTTAGAAAATTGGTTTTACCTGGTGATCACTATAACCAACAAGTAAACCACTGGAAATCAAGTGCTAAAAGTAACAGGGCTGATTCCCCAACTGTACGCTCGCAGGGAGCGCCCATTGGGAAATTGCGTGATTTTCCGCCAACTTAAATGAATGGATGGAAAATCAGGCACGGCAGGCACCAGGAGCACCTGCTTGGTCCTAACATTCACTGGGAAAAAGGAGGGAGAGAAACAGGACTCGAATGGACTTGTGGCTTAGCACAATAGGGATAGTCTTTTAACTTTGCATTCTTAGCAGGAAGCCTCAACTACTGAGAGTGCATATCAGAAATTCGGGTACCCACTGCCCATGATGTTGTTAGAAAATTGGCGGCAGTACATGCCAAAATTTCCAATATGCACTCTCAGTGGGCAAGGCTCCCCACCTCACTTCTTCCACTTTGTTCAAATCTTGCTCAAACTAATGGGATGAAAGTCTCCTCTGTCTGTTGGCCAAAAGAGTCCTATATGAAATGATGTTGGGGGGGGGGTTTCAGTCATGTGGGTGCTTGGCCAAAGCCCGAAACTATCCTAAATTTACTAGTAGTTGACAGCAAACTTGACAAATCTCAACGGGTGAGGCCACAGGATAGCTGATGTGGCAAATAAAATGAAGTGCAGGCTGAGTAGAGGAAGTTTTACTATGCATCTAACAATACTGAATCTGATCAGAGTCTGCTCAATCATGACACTGGAGCCCTGATTTTAACCCCACACACCCGAATAGAACAGACGTTATGGGGTAGGGGGATTAAAATCGCAGGAATATGCTACTAACCTTCTTTGTGCCGCACTCACATCCTGCGCCATTTTAACAGGCGTGTGTTGTACAGTGTCAGAGCCCTCTTTCCCAGGCAGGCGAAAGTCAAGGTCTGATGACATCATTTTAGCCCCAGATCACATGACTCCTGCAGTGCCAAATGCGCCTGGGGAAGTTGGCATTTGAAGGTACCTGAGCCAGGAGAGGCCCAGGTAAGTAAAACATTTTTAAGGTTTCCTTATGGGCCATGTAGAGCAGTAGTGTTCCTTCAGGCCTCACAAAGAATCCTTGGGCCTCTCCCGCCCGAGGCTTCATTTCCCCTTCCCGTGACCATGATCGGCTCAGACACACCCCAATCACTAACCTTATATCTGATGTCCTTTAAGGAAAGAAACCAGCCGTCCTTACCCGGTCTGGCCTATACGTGACTCCAGACCAACAGCAATGTGGTTGACTCTTAATCGCCCTCCGAAATGGCCTAGCAAGCCACTCAGTTGTAAAATTGGTAGGAGTGACCACCGCACAGTCCTCGTGGAGACGAAGTTGCGTCTTCGCACTGAGGACACCATCCAATGTATCGTGTGGCACTACCACCATGCTAAATGGGATAGATTCAGAACAGATCGAGCAGCTCAAAACTGGGCATCCATGAGGCGCTGTGGGCCATCAGCAGCAGCAGAATTGTATTCCAGCACAATTTGTAACCTCATGGCCTGGCACATTCCTCACTCTACCATTACCAACAAGCCAGGGGATCAACCCTGATTCAATCAGGAGTGTAAAAGAGCATGCCAGGAGCAGCACCAGGTGTACCTAAATATGAGGTGCCAACCTGGTGAAGCTACAACTCAGGGATACATGCATGCTAAACAGCGGAAGAAACATGCTACAGACAGAGCTAAGCGATTCCACAACCAACGGATCAGATCAAAGCTCTTCAGTCCTGCCGCATCCAGTCGTGAATGGTGGTGGACAATTAAACAACTAACGGGAGGGGGAGACTCTGTAAACATCCCCATCCTCAATGATGGCGGAGTTCAGCACGTGAGTGCAAAAGACAAAGCTGAAGCGTTTGCAACTATCTTCAGCCAGAAGTGCCGAGTGGATGATCCATCTCAGCCTCCTCCCAATATCCCCACCATTACAGAAGCCAGTCTTCAGCCAATTCAATTCACTCCATGTGATATCAAGAAACGGCTGAGTGCACTGGACACAACAAAGGCTATGGGCCCCGACAACATCCAGGCTGTAGTGCTGAAGACTTGTGCTCCAGAACTAGCCATGCCTCTTGCCAAACTGTTCCAGTACAGCTACAACACTGGCATCTACCCGACAATGTGGAAAATTGCCCAGATATGTCCTGTCCACAAAAAGCAGGATAAATCTAATCTGGCCAATTACCACCCCATCAGTCTACTCTCAATCATCAGCAAAGTGATGGAAGGTGTCGTCGACAGTGCTATCAAGCTGCATTTACTCACCAATAACCTGCTCACCGATGCTCAGTTTGGGATCCACCAGGACCGCATGGCTCCAGACCTCATTACAGCCTTGGTCCAAACATGGACAAAAGAGCTGAATTCCAGAGGTGAGATGAGAGTGACTGCCCTTGACATCAAGGCAGCATTTGACCAAGCGTGGCACTAAGGAGCCCTAGTAAAATTGAAGTCAATGGGAATCAGGGGGAAAACTCTCCAGTGGCTGGAATCATACCTAGCACAAAGGAAGATGGTAGTGGTTGTTGGAGGCCAATCATCTCAGCCCCAGGACATTGCTGCAGGAGTTCCTCAGGGAAGTGTCCTAGGTCCAACCATCTTCAGCTGCTTCATCAATGACCTTCCCTCCATCATAAGGTCAGAAATAGGGATGTTCGCTGATGATTGCACAGTGTTCAGTTCCATTTGCAACCCCTCAGATAATGAAGCAGTCCGAGCCCGCATGCAGCAAGACCTGGACAACATCCAGGCTTGGGCTCATAAGTGGCAAGTAATATTCGTGCCAGACAAGTGCCAGGCAATGACCATCTCCAACAAGAGAGAGTCCAACCACCTCCCCTTGACATTCAACGGCATTACCATCGCAGAATCCCCCACCATCAACATCCTGGGGGTCACCATTGACCAGAAACTTAACTGAACCAGCCACATAAATACTGTGGCTACAAGAGCAGATCAGAGGCTGGGTATTCTGTGGCGAGTGACTCACCTCCTGACTCCCCAAAGCCTTTCCACCATCCACAAGGCACAAGTTAGGAGTGTGATAGAATACTCTCCACTTGCCTGGATGAGTGTACCATCCACAGGATGCACTGCAGCAACTCGCCAAGGCTTCTTTGACAGCAGCTCCCAAACCCACGACCTCTATCACCTAGAAGGACAAGGGCAGCAGGCACATGGGAACACCACCAACTGCACATTCCCTTCCAAGTCACACACCATCCTGACTTGGAAATATATCGCTGTTCCTTCATCGTCGCTGGGTCAAAATCCTGGAACTCCCTTCCTAACAGCACTGTGGGAGAACCTTCACCACACGGACTGCAGTGGTTCAAGAAGGCGGCTCACCACCACCTTCTCAAGGGCAATTAGGGATGGGCAATAAATGCTGGCCTCGCCAGCGACGCCCACATCCCATGAACGAATGAAAAAAAATCAGGGACTGTTTTCTTGTGTCATTGGCGATTTCTCGCTCCCACCTGGTGGCCTCCACGTCATTGTCGCCAGTTCATGTGTCGGTCGGGCCTGGACTACGGAAATGAGGCCTGGAAGCTAAACTGGCCAGGGCCTCACGTCGGTGAGTCAGAGCGAGCCTGCCACTCGCTTCGCCACCCCCACTCTGTACTCTCGCCCCATATTAAAATCAGGGCTTGGGTGCCTGAAATAAAAAAAGTGTTCCATTTCCCAGTATTTTGTTTTTATATGTCTCTTGAATTTTGGTTCTCATCACCTCACTTTGACGAACACCAAAGTTCACCAAAAATAAAAGTAATTCCCATGGAAATGTTGAGACCCCTACAGTAACAGACATGTTCAGCATTATCAACAATCCGCTCATGTAAATCATGTTACAGATGGGTTTAAAGAAAGATGTCATGCATTCAGCCACAGCAGCTGTTCTCAATTCCCTTTAGGGGTTTGTGTGCTAAAGTGAAGGGTCCAATAATTTATCATCTGTTTTTACAAACATATTTGTGTTTGTACATGCAAGTATGCTAATGTTGATCGTTAAGCATTTATTCCCACTTTGCATCCAGGGACATGACAAAATCCCACAGCAATGCTGTTTTTTCTAACTGTTTTTGCATGGACTGCTACTTCCAAACACAACCTATCCTGTCCCTACTTCTGCACCAGAAAGGTGTTTCCAAACACAAATCTTCCCTTTTTATGAGTGAGATTACTAAATTTTAATGGAAATTTTGTACTGTGGACATTTTGAAATGGGTGATGGAGTGAGAATGCATACCTCCTTTCATCTGTGACCCATTACAGCTGGGGTAGGGGACATGGAGCAAAGAACTTTGTCCAGAAGGTGATAAGTGTATAGAATAGAGGATAGTATCATACTCAGTTTATTACACTAAGGAGAAATATGTATTGATAACAACAAAGCCAGTGTTAAAATAAAATGGTGAAAGTGGTGCACAATAGGGGCAGACTAGCCATATGGGAAATTGGGAGATTGCCCGAGTGCCCCGCAAATGGTTATATTTAAATGTGTGGTCAACGTAAAATGGTACGTTTGGTAGCTAAATCGTTCTGGTACAAAGCAGGTAATTATCTATACTGATATGTGAAATATTAGTAGCACCAACTCACTTTGTTTAGTGTTATAAAGGAGAACTTCAGTAAAAATGTCCTTTCTTAATAATAAGACATTTCTGCTAAGTTTTCCTTTGACATCTTATGTGTGGGAATCCAAAAGTCTTCTGTGGCAATATAAATAGTAAACGGGTAGTAAGAGGAGGATGGAGCCAATTAGGAACCAAAAAGGAGATCTACCCATGGAGGCAGAGGTACTAAATGAGTACTTTGCATCTGTCTTTACCAAGGAAAAAGATGCTGCCAAAGTCACAGTAAAAGAAGAGGTAGTGGAGATACTGGATGGGCTAAAAATTGATAAAGAAGAGGTACTAGAAAGGCTGGCTGTACTCAAAGTAGATAAGTCACCCAGTCCGGATGGGATGCATCCTAGGTTGCTGAAGGAAGTAAGTGTGGAAATTGCAGAGGCCATAATCTTCCAATCCTCCTCAGATATAGGGGTGGTGCCAGAGGACTGGAGAATGGCAAATGTTACACCATTGTTCAAAAAAAGGGTGCAAGGATAAATCCGACAACTACAAGCCAGTCAGATTAATCATTGTTGTGGGGAAGATTCTAGAAACAATAATCCGGGACAAAATTAATAGTCACTTGAACAAGTGTGGATTAATAAAGGAAAGCCATCACGGGTTTGTTAAAGGCAAATTGTGTTTAACTAACTTGATTGAGTTTTTCAATGAGGTAACAGAGAGGGTTTAATGAGGGCAATGCGGTTGATGTGTATATAGACTTTCAAAAGGCGTTTGATAATGTGGCACACAATAGGCTTGTAAGCAAAATTGAAGTCCGTGGAATAAAAGGGGCAGTGGCATCATGGATACGAAATTGGTTAAGTAACAGGAAACAAAAGAGTAGTGGTGAATGGTTGTTTTTCAGATTGGAGGAAGGTATACAGTGGTGTTTCCCAGGGGTCAGTACTAGGACCACTGCTTTTTTTGATATATATTAATGACTTGGACTTGGGTGTACAGGGCACAATTTCAAAATTTGTAGATGACACAAAACTTGGCAGTGTAGTTAACAGTGAGGAGGATAGTAATTGACTTCAAGAGGGCATAGACAGGCTGGGCGGACACATGGCAGATGGAATTTAACGCAGGGAACTGCAAAGTGATACATTTTGGCAGAGAGAATGAGGAGAGGCAATATAAACTAAATGGTACAATTCTAAAGGGAGTGCAGGAACAGAGAGACCTGGGGGTATATGTGCACAAATCTTTGAAGGTGGCAGGGTAGGTTGAGAAAGCGGTTAAAAAAGCATATGGGATCCTGGGCTTTATAAGTAGAGGCATAGATTACAAAAGCAAGGAAGTTATGTTGAACCTTTATAAAACACTGGTTCGGCCACAACTGGAGCACTGTGTCCAATTCTGGGCACTGCACTTTAGGGAGGATGTGAAGTGTGAAGGCCTTAGAGAGGGTGCAGAAGAGATTTACTAGAATGGTTCCAGGGATGAGGGACTTCAGTTACATGATTCAAGCAGGCGGCTCAAAACCACCTTCTCAAGGGCAATTAGGGATGGGCAATAAATGCTGGCCTCGCCAGCGATGCCCACATCCCATGAACGAATGAAAAAAAGGATAGATTGGAGAAGCTGGGGCTGTTCTCCTTAGAGCAGAGCAGGTTGAGAAAAGATTTGATAGAAGTGTTCAACATTTTTAAAAATTTGTTCATGGGATGTGGGTGTCGCTGGCAAGGCCAGCATTTATTGCCCATCCCTAATTGCCCTTGAGAAGGTGGTGGTGAGCCGCCTTCTTGAACAGCTGCAGTCTGTGTGGTGAAGATTCTCCCACAGTGCTGTTAGGGAGTTCCAGGATTTTGACCCAGCGACGATATATTTCCAAGTCGGGATGGTGTGTGACTTGGAGGGGAACGTGCAGGTGGTGGTGTTCCCATGTGCCTACTGCCCTTGTCGTTCTAGGTGGTAGAGGTGCTGTCAAAGAAGCCTTGGCGAGTTGCTGTAGTGCATCCTGTGGATGGAACACACTGCAGCCACAGTGCGCTGGTGGTGGATGGGGTGCCAATCAAGCGGGCTGCTTTGTCCTGGATGGTGTCGAGCTTCTTGAGTGTTGTTGGAGCTGCACTCATCCAGGCAAGTGTGAGAGTATTCCATCACACTCCTGACTTGTGCCTTGTAGATGGTGGAAAGGCTTTAGGGAGTCAGGAGGGGAGTCACTCGCCGCAGAATACCCAGCCTCTGACCTGCTCTTGTAGCCACAGTATTTATATGGCTGGTCCAGTTAAGTTTCTGGTCAATGGTGACCCCCAGGATGTTGTTGGTGGGGGATTCGGTGATGGTAATGCCGTTGAATGTCAACGGATGGTGGTTAGACTCTCTCTTGTTGGAGATGGTCATTGCCTGGCACTTGTCCGTCGCAAATGTTACTTGCCACTTATGAGCCCTAGCCTGGATGATGAGGGGTTGCGAATGGAACGGAACACTGTGCAATCATCAGCGAACATCCCCATTTCTGATCTTATGATGGAGGGAAGGTGATTAATGAAGCAGCTGAAGATGGTTGGGCCTAGGACACTTCCCTGAGGAACTCCTGCAGGAATGTCCTGGGGCTGAGATGATTGGCCTCCAACAACCACTACCATCTTCCTTTGTGCTAGGCATGACTCCAGCTACTGGAGAGTTTTCCCCCTGATTCCCATCGAGTTCAATTTTACTAGGGCTCCTTGAACATCATGAAGGCTTAAGATAAAGTAAATAAAGAGAAACTATTCCCATTGGCGGAATGGTCGAGAACCAGAGGACACAGATTTAAGGTGTTTGGCAAAAGAACTAAAGGCGACAAGAGGAAAAACATTTTTTACGCAGCGAGTAGGTATGATCTGGAATGCGCTGCCTGAAAGGATGGTGGAAGCAGATTCAATCGTGGCTTTCAACAAGGAATTGCATAAATACTTGAAGGGAAAAGATTTACAGGACTACGGGGAAAGAGCAGAGGAGTGGGACTAATTGGATAGCTCTTTCAAAGAGCTGGCAGAGGCATATTGGGCCAAATGGTCTCCTTCTGTGCTGTAACCACTCTGTGATTCTATGTTTGTATTATTTCAATAATGAACAAACTGCAAGGTTTATCCGACTATGTTGAGAGTCTCTGAAGCCAGGGTGGACAAAGTAACTCCTGTTCATTTTCACTGGATGTACCATCTAAACTTTGGATCCTGGCAGCACTTGCCACATGATCATAATGTGCCAGATAACACAATTTGATTTGATGTGCATGCGTGCGGGCGTGGATTGGGAGCGTTACTGTAATAATCCAGCAGTACAGAGACTTCCATTGTGTACCTGAATGTTTCTTTTATGCACACCGTATAATATTATTATACAGCAACTCAGTTTTTTGCCGTTATCATACCTTAGGTTTGTGGGGACCTCTGGTGAAACACAGTGTTATTGCAGCTTAAATTATTATACTTATATAAATTGTATATATCTTTAAATGTAAATATAAATTGGTAAATTTAGATGTTTATTTGAATTATTTCTAAAATATTTCATGTGTGCTACTGTTTTAAGAGTAATCACGTCTTGTTATTACAATTTTTTCTGGTTAAGGTATCATTCCCCAAAGTGATTTCAACATTTCAAACTACAATATGAAGTTCCCCCCCCCCCACCTCCCACCCCACACACACCCAGTACTGGTTCCCATGAGGTTTAAATATATTTTGAGGGTTTAAATGTGGGTATTCAGTACAGTAAAATATGAGCTCTGGATTACAACATAGCAATAGGATCATTAGTGTACCATAATTACCGTAATCACAGATCTATGTGGAAACCTAGAGCCATAGTCATCATTGAGACTCCAGCAGCAGCCTAGTAAGTTGAAGAGGACTAAAAAGAGTTGTAAATGCACAAAAGAATGGTTGAATGCAAAACTAAGTTGTTAAGTGTCTACATTTAAAAAGATAAGAATTCTAAAGTATCTGACTACAGTTTGCTAATAATGTTGCTAACGCTGTAACTGCCTCAGTCAAAATTTGCTTGCCTACAGCAGTAGAGATGAAGAGATAGAATTTCAATGTGGCCACTCACAATCTCCTGCCATAACTTTGGCTGAAGATCAGGAGAAACCCCGCGGAAATTCTAGCTGAAAAAGAAAAACTGTAAACTCTGGAAATATGAAACCAAAACAGAAAATGCAGGAAATGCACTGCCAATTAATCAAAATCTAAAAAAAGAGAAAAATAGGTTAACATTTTGAGTGGGACCCTTCAGTAAATCTGTGATTTACTTAATTCTTAAACTGACTTATCTAACCCAGGAAGCACTAAAGATCCAGAGAGCTTCTGTCAGCAGTCAACCATCCAATTTCCTGCTCCGCCAATAAGATAAAGGACATTGTGGAGAGCAGTTTCAATGGTAGGGAGAAGGAAATTTGGAAAGAAGCAAGGAATGGTAGGTATGCTGTAAACTGCCTGTTTAGCTAAGAATTCAGCGAGCCTTGTGATTTGCAGAATTGTAACATGATTTCACTCCCACAAGATCACAGAGAAGTGCATTATATGATATAAAAGGAATTAAGATCTGTAAGAAAAAATAAGGGAACCATTATTGCTAACAGATTTTCTTATTTTACATTATTCATGTTATTTTTAAAGAGTATAGCAAACTAGTGGATTTCCCATGTTGTTGTTTGTGTGTGTTGAAGATGTATAAAGTGGGCCCACTAAACCAGGACAGCCACTGTCCCTCCTACTCCCGGCAGAACCAGAGAGATACCTCTCCTCCCACAATAAAGTTTCTCTGCCTTTCTTCCTCTCCCCTCATTTCAATAGTGTCTTTCTGTCCCTCTTCCTCATCTTAAAAGGATTTCTTTTTCCTCCGCCCTCACCAGGTGGGGCTTCCCTCCTCAGAAGTTTTCTCTCTCCATCCCCTCCACAACAGGGTGTCTAGCCATCTCTATTTTCTCATCCCTAAACATGGCATCTCTCTCTCTCCACCCCTCCATTCCCAGAAGGATGTCTCTCTCTCTCTGTGTCCCTAGCCCGCTCCCTCACTTTCCCTTCTCTTTCCATCATCTCTATCCCCACACAGTATCTTTTTCTCTTTCTCCATTTCCCAGGCTGCAGTACAGGTGAAATAAAGAAAGAAGTACTTGCACTTATAGAGTGCTTTATCGCGTTCTCAAAACATCTCAAATTGCTTCATGTAATAAATTAGTTTTGAAAAGGCATGGATTTGAATAAAAACCATAGTTATTGGATTTCATTTACTGGATATGACATGGGCCATCTCGTGATCTCTTAGGGTTTGGAAAGCAGAGGAAAAAATATTCTATCACACCGCTGTTTAGACAATTACCAACGGAACAGGTTTACAAAAAGTAACAGATAAGCAGTAGCTATAGGCGATACAGCAGCTTGCACTAGTTTTACAGAACTTTTAACTTGCACTCTCCTTGGTCACAAAAGTAACAAAAGACTATGCTTCGTTAAATCTACTGATAATACTAACGCTGGACTGGCATCCATACTGTAACTCTTATACATGGGGTTTCATAATGGCCTACGAGGCCATCTCCACATAAACTGCAATACAGTTTTACAAGACATTCTGGCAAACTGGGATCATGCTTCCATAGATATAATTCTTGCTCCCATTGAAGTTGAAAATGGGGCTACAACAAAAAGCACCTTCCATAGCCCAACCAAATTTTTTCAAGTTAGCATGATAATTTCCTCACCTCTTCCCCAGTTGTAACTTGCCCATTTGCTTGTGTTAGCCAGCAATGATAGTAAGGCAAAGAGGATCAAGCAGGCAAGTGTCAAACCTCTTATTGCAGGACAAGGTGGTTTTTACTGCCTTCTGCCAGTCTTCTGGCTGTTGCTCTTCAGCAGATTCCTGGTGCAAGGCCCTGCCATGAGGCAGGTCTGTACTGGAAATTTGACCAGGCCACGTTAATAGCCTGGCCCACCAAATTTGGGTAGTCTGTTCAAATTTATCACACTTCGGATTCACTCTTGTCCTGTGCTTGAGCAAGGAAATGAACATCAGGGCTATAGTTAGTGAGTCACTGATCAGTGGAAATAACTTTTTCTTAATTACTTAATGAAAAACACCTCATAATATTGAACAGCTCTAGCAGATCTCCTCTTAACTTAATCTATTCTAGTGAAAAGAGTCGCAGTTTTTCTGTTCAGTCATAATAACTAAAGAAATGTAACCCTGGTATTATTATTGCAGAGGTTTCCAATGCTGTTTGAAGATGAAGGTAACACATGATATAGAGCAAAGGGTTTTTGCTGTTTTCATGATGCAGCACCTGATTGGATTGCTTCAAGAGACTCAGTATCATGTAATTTTTTTTTAAAAATTGGAGAAATAATCCTTATCTTGCATATATTGTAGAAATATACCCTGTAACCAGTTAACACAAGCAATTAATATCCTGCTTCCCTTCAAATAAAGCTTTTCCCCAGCTGAAAATTCTGCCTCAAACAAACAATCAGCAGATTTTTTTTTTAAATTGTTCATGGGATGTGGGCGCGCTGGCCAGGCCGGCATTTATTGCCCATCCCTAATTGCCCTTGAGAAGGTGGTGGTGAGCCGCCTTCTTGAACCGCTGCAGTCCGTGTGGTGACGGTTCCCCCACAGTGCTGTTAAGAAGGGAGTTCCAGGATTTTGACCCAGCAACGATGAAGGAACGGCGATATATTTCCAAGTCGGGATTGTATGTGACTTGGAGGGGAATGTGAAGGTGTTGTTCCCATGTGCCTGCTGCTCTTGTCCTTCTAGGTGGTAGAGGTCGCGGGTTTGGGAGGTGTTGTCGAAGAAGCCTTGGCGAGTTGCTGCAGTACATCCTGTGGATGGTACACACTGCAGCCACTGTGCGCCGGTGGTGAAGGGAGTGAATGTTTAGGGTGGTGGATGGGGTGCCAATCAAGCGGGCTGCTTTTTCCTGGATGGTGTCGAGCTTCTTGAGTGTTGTTGGAGCTGCACTCATCCAAGCAAGTGGAGAGTATTCCATCACACTCCTGACTTGTGCCTTGTAGATGGTGGAAAGGCTTTGGGGAGTCAGGAGGTGAGTCACTCGCCGCAGAATACCCAGCCTCTGACCTACTCTTGTAGCCACAGTATTTATATGGCTGGTCCTGAACCTAGTGAAGAGAACAGTGTGACTAATATTAGTTATAATGGAAATTCAATTACTGCACAGACAAACTATACTGGCAACTGAACTCAGCAACAATGTTGAGTACAGGAAATGTGATTTTTTTTCCCCTTCACTCTTGTTGCCAATTTTCCAACCTCTCATTTTTCCTGAAGGCATTGATTCTTTGCTGATGTTTAGTTTTGCATTTGCCAATCCTACTTAAAGTGGCCATTTGTCCTGTGTGTGCCTAAACAGTAAGTGTCAAACCGGGGGGCGGGGGTCACAGGTGAGTCTGACCCTGCCCTCACCTAACATCCACAATCACGCACTTTCCAACAGGGGTTGCTGACAGCAATCAAGAGTGGGCAGCAGGCCTATTCTCTCCATTCTAACCTATTTTGGCTAACCCTGTCCACAATAGGGATCGAACTTGACATCTTACTGGCCTATGTGGCTAATCGACTCACTTGATAAACCCACTCAGCCATTGAGGAGCAGAGAATGTGGGGGCTTATGTTACTTAGCAGGTCTCGTAAGTGGCATTGCTCATAAATCAGAGGATATGTACATACAAAATAGAACAGGAACAGACCAGCTTATCCATCAACCCGGTCATCCTGACATGGTAAAATCTACTCACAGCAGAGCATGTGCATCCTGTATAGTACTTACTGAGTGGGGGCTGAGGTCTCAGAGGGTTTGATATTCCTGCTCAATGGGGTGGGGGGGGGCAGGTTCCTGACACTGATGCACATGGGGGAGGGGGGAGGCTCTGCAAATGAAGTTGAATGCGTGGGTGCAGAAACTTGTTTACAGATTGGGATGCAAGGAAATTAAATTACTTTCCTTGCATCCCAATTTCATTGGCCCAGATTCAACTCACATGGCATTCACTAGGTTGGTGCCGTCAACGGTGGAATGCATTGCGTTGATGACTGTGGATAGGCTGACAGTTTGGGGCAAAAATGTGGAATGCTGATGGTCAGACCTCTCTTGCAGCAAGTGTTGCAATTTCCAGAAGCTGCATTTACAGGTGGGTGTTCCAAACAGTAAATCCAGAACAAGTACAGTATTCAGCTCCAGCAAACTCGTGGATGGAGGATAATTGAACCAAGGTACGGAAGGGGAAGAGACAAATGAGTGGGGGGAGGGTCAAGAAGCAGAGAGGAAGATGGGGGGAGAGTTGGGAAGAGTGATAACAGATGGAGCTGGGGACAGTGGAACGAGATAGGGTACATGGCTGCTAAGGATCCATTTGCAGGGCTCAAAACGAGCTTTGCGGCAGGGAGAAGCTGGCTAAGGATTGGGCTACAGGCCCCGAAAATGCAATCTGCGATGTGTGTTGGGGGGAGGGTGGTACTGCTGACAGGGATTGTGCCATGGGGCCTGAAGAATATTCTGCAGAGGGGACTAGCCCTGTAAAGAGATTCAGCGGGGTAGGTGGGGCATCTGCCAACTGTTTGGTCACAGGGATCAAAAAAACTCTCCATGGGCAGAGGTGAAGTGCAATTGCCAGGGCTAAGGCCACAGAGCCCTAACGATGCTCATGTGGGAGAGATACAAACGAAACCAGGGAGAGACTGGGGGATCGGAGGGAAACTGCCGTTAAGGGAGGCACCAAGTAATCTTTGCTAGACAGAATTTTACAAAATTCATTTAAATTGACAATATCCTACTGTATCTCCTTTGCTTACCTTTAGCAATGTGACTGATGCCACTGCAGACTCATGGTGTTATTTCTTCTTGTTGCCTCCCAAATCCTTGCCCTTCTTTCCCGCAACTCCATGTTTGAATTGCTCCAATCAGGTTTCCGCCCCCGCCACAGTACTGAAATGGCCCTTTTCAAAGTCACAAATGACATCCTGTGTGACTGAGACGATGGTAAACAATCCCTCCTCATCCTTCCCGACCTGTCTGAAGCCTTTGATATGGTTGACCACACCATCCTCCTTCAACGCATCTCCTCTATCGCTCTGTCCAGCTGGGTGAGATTACGCTCGCCTGGTTCCATTCTTATCTATCCAGTCATAGCCAGAGAATCACCTGCAATGGCTTCTCTTCCCTGTCTCACGCCGTTATCTCTGGAGTCGCCCAAGGATCTATCCTTGGCCTCCACCTATTTCTCATCTACATGCTGCCCCTCAGCGACATAGTCCGAAAACAGGATGTCAGACTACATGTACGCTGATGACACCCAGCTCTACCTCAGAACCACCTCCCTCGACCCCTCCACTGTCTCTCATTTGTCACATTGCTTGTCCAATGTTCTATACTGGATGAGCAAAAATTTCCTCCAACTAAATATTGGGAAGACTAAAGCCATTGTCTTTGGTTCCCGCTGCAAACTCTGTTCCCTAGCCACCGACTCCATCCCTCTCCCTGGCCACTGTCTGAGGCTGAACCAGACCGTTCGCAACCTTGGCGTCCTATTCGACCCTGAGATGAGCTTCCGACCACATATGAAAACATACAAATTAAGAGCAGGAGTAGGCCATTCGGCCCCTCGAGCCTGCTCTGCCAAATGATAAGATCATAGCTGATCTGATTGCAAACTCAACCCTACTTTCCCGTCTACCTACTATAACCTTTGACTCCCTTGTTAATCAGGAATCTATCTAGCTCAGCCTGAAAAATATTCAATGACCCTGCCTCCACCGCTCTCTGGGGAAGGGAGTTCCACAGACTCACGATCTTCAGAGAAAAAAATTCTCCTCATCTCAGTCTTAAATGGGAGACCCCTTATTTTTAAACTGTGTCCCCTAGTTCTGGTCTCCCCCACAGGGGAAAAATCCTCTCAGCATCTACCCCATCCAGCCCCCTCAGGATTTTATATGTTTCAATAAGATCACCCCTCATTCTTCTAAACTCCAGTGTATTCAAGCTCAATATCCACTCCATCACCAAGACCGCCTACTTCTACCTCCATAACGTCGCCCATCTCTGCCCCGCCTCAGCTCAAACTGCTGCTGAAACTCTCAACGATGCCTTTGTTGCCTCCAGATTGGACTATTCCAATGGTCTCCTGGCTGACCTCCCATCTTCTATCCTCCATTAACAAGCTCATCCAAAGCTCTGCTGCATTTATCTAACTCGCACCAAGTCCCATTCTCCCATCAACCCTATGCTCACTAACCTACATTGGCTCACGGTCCCAGAATGCCTCGATTTTAAAATTCTCATCCTTGTTTTCAAATCCATCCATGGCCTCGCCCCTCCCCATCTCTGTAAGCTTCTCCAGCCCAACAACCCTCCAAGATTTCTGCACTCCTGCAATTCTTGCTTCTTGAGCGACCTCGATTTTAAACGCTCTACCATTGGCGGTTGTGCCTTCAACTGCCTAGGCCCTAAGCTCTGGAATTTCCTCCCTAAACCTCTCCGCCTCTCTACCTCTCTCTCCTCCTTTAAAGCGCTCCTTAAAACCTACCTCTTTGACCAATCTTTTGGTCATCTGTCCTAATACCTCCTTATGTGGCTTGTTGTGAAATTTTATTGGATGACGCTCCTGTGAAGCGCCTTGGGACGTTTTACTACGTTAAAGGCGCCATATAAATGCAAGTTGTTGATGTTGTTAGTTAGGTGTAAAACTAATATTTTCTACATTACAACCGTAACTATGCTTCAAAAGTACTTAATGGAGTGTTCAGTTCCATTCGCAACTCTTCAGATAATGAAGCAGTCCGTGCCCACATGCAGTATTCCTGGACAACAACCAGGCTTGGGCTGATAAATAGCAAGTAACATTCGCGCCAGACAAGTGCCAGGCAATGACCATCTCCAACAAGAGAGAGTATAACCACCTTCCCTTGACATTCAATTGCATTACCATCACCGAATCCCCCACCATCAACATCCTGGGGGTCACCACTGCCCAGAAACTTAACTGGACCAGCCACATAAATACTGTGGCTACAAAAGCAGGTCAAAGGCTGGGTATTCTGTGGCGAGTGACTCACCTCCCGACTCCCCAAAGCCTTTCCACCCATCTACAAGGCACAGGTCAGGAGTGTGATGGAATACTCTCCACTTGCCTGGATGAGTGCAGCTCCAACAACACTCAAGAAGCTCGACACCATCCAGGAAAAAGCAGCCCACTTGATTGGCACCCCATCCACCATCCTACACCACCGGCGCACCGTGGCTGCAGTACCATCTACAGGATGCACTGCAGCAATTCGCCAAGGCTTCTTTGACAGCACCTCCCAAACCCGCGACCTCTACCACCTAGAAGGACAAGGGCAGCAGGCACATGGGAACAATACCACCTGCACGTTCCCCTCCAAGTCACACACCACCCTGACTTGGAAATATATCGCCGTTCCTTCATCGTCACCGGGTCAAAATCCTGGAACTCCCTACTTAACAGCGCTTTGGGAGAACCGTCACCACACGGACTGCAGCAGTTCAAGGCGGCGGCTCACCACCACCTTCTGAAGGGCAATTAGGAAAGAGCAATAAATGCCGGCCTTGCCAGCAACGCCCATATCCCATGAATGAATTAAAAAACTAAAGCGCTTTGAGACATCCTGAGGAAGTGAAAGGACCTATACAAATGCAAGTCTTTTTTCTTGCTGTGAGCTAAAACTTTAAGATCAAAAAACCTATCATGGTGCCACCTACAGGCATAACAGGTATTGTAGGTAAATCCAATGGAAAGATATCATATAGTTACATAGGAACATGAGTAGGCCATCAGCATCTCGAGCCTGTTCTGGTACTTAACACAGGGGTTTTCATTGTATTTTGAAATGAAATGTTGTGATTGATCTATCATTTTTAATATATATGTTAAATATATAATTGATCACCCATGGTGTTGCTGACAGACAAAAAAAATGTTTTTCTTTCTTAAGCACATAATCTAGGTTGGTACTCCAGTGCAATATTGTGGGAGTGCTGCAGAGTCAGAGGTGCTGTCCTGTATAGAAGACAGTAAACCAAGGTACCATTTACCTGTTCTGGTGTTTCAGATGGATGTTAAACATCTGACAACACCATCCAAAAACATCTCCTGATGTCCTGGCCCTCTTTCCACCATCAACTTATATCACATAAGAACATAACATAAGAGATAGGAGCAGGAGTAGGCCATTTGGCCCTTCGAGCCTGCTCCGCTATTCAATGAGATCATGGCTGATCTGATTCTGGCCTCAACTCCACTTTCCCGCCTGTTCCCCATATCCTTTGACTCCCTTGCTGATCAAAAATTTGTCGAAAACTCAGCCTTGAATATAATCAATGACTCAGCCTCCACCGCTCTTTGGGGCAAAGAATTCCAAAGGTTCACAACCCTCAGAGAAGAAATTTCTCCTCATCTCAGTCTGAAATGGACGACCCCTTATTGTGAGACTATGCCCCCTACTTCTAGATTCCACTATGAGGGGAAACATCCTCTCAGCATTTACCCTGTCAAGCCCCTTCAGAATCTTATATGTTTCAATAAGATCTCCTCTCATTCTTCTAAACTCCGGTGAGTATAGGCCCAACCTGCTCAATCTTTCCTCACAAGAAAACCCTTCCATACCCAGAATCAAACTAGTGAACCTTCTCTGAACTGCCTCCAATGCAAGTATATCCTTCCTTAAATAAGGGGACCAAAACTGTACGCAGTACTCTCGGTGTGGTCTCACCAGCACCTGTACAGTTGTAGCAAGACTTCCCTGCTTTTATACTCCATCCCCCTTGAAATAAAGGCCAATATTCCATTTGCCCTCCCAATTACATGCTGCAACTGTATGCTAACTTGTGTTTCATGTACAAGGGCACCCAAATCCTTCTGTACCGCAGCATTCTGTAGTTTTTCTTCATTTATATATTTTGCTTTTTTATTCTTCCTACCAAAGTGGGTGACTTCACATTTTCCCACACTATACTCCATCTGCCAAATTTTTGCCCACTCGCTTAACCTGTCTATATCCCTTTGCAGACTCTTTCTGTCCTCCTCACAACTTACGTTTCCACCTATCTTTGTATCATCAGCAAATTTGGCCACAGTAGACTCGCTTCCTTCATCCAAGTCATTGATATAGATTGTAAATAGTTGAGGCCCCAGCACTGATCCCTGCGGCACCCCACTAGTTAGATTGCCATCCTGAAAATGGCCCCTTTATCGCAACTCTCTGTTTTCTGTTAGTTAGCCAATCCTTTATCCGTGCTAATATATTACTTCCAATACCATGAGCTCTTACCTTGTGCAGTAACCTTATATGTGGCACCTTATCGAATGTCTTTTGGAAATCCAAATACACTATATCTACTGGTTCCCCTTTATCCACCCTGCTCGTTACTTCCTCAAAGGACTCTAATAAATTTGTCAAACACGATTTCCCTTTCATAAAACTAAATTTCCTGCTACTACTTCCTTCGTAATCGATTCTAGCATTTTCCCAATGACAGATGTTAGGCTAATTGGCCTATAGTTACCTGCTTTATGTCTCCCTCCTTTCTTGAATAGAGACGTTACATTTGCGGTTTTCCAATCCACTGGGATCTTTCCAGAATCTAGTGAATTTTGGAAGATTACAACCTATGCATCCACTATCTCTGTAGCCACTTCCTTTAAGACCCTCGGATGCAAGCCATCAGGTCCAGGGAAGATGGCAGCCTTTAGACTCATTAGTTTACCCAGTACTTTTTCTCTAGTGATAGTGATTGTTTTTAGATCGTCCCTCCCCTTTGCTCCTTGATTATCTACTATTATTGGTATGATTTTAGTGTCTTCTACCGTGAAGAAAGATACAAAATATCTGTTCAATACCTCTGCCATTTCCTTGTTTTCCATTATTATTTCCCCATTCTCATCCTCTAAGGGACCTATACTTACATTAGCTACTCTCTTCCTTTGTAAAAGCTTGTAAAAGCTTATTGTCAGTTTTTATA
Source organism: Heptranchias perlo (assembly GCF_035084215.1). Lineage (NCBI taxonomy): Eukaryota > Metazoa > Chordata > Chondrichthyes > Hexanchiformes > Hexanchidae > Heptranchias > Heptranchias perlo. The sequence continues at coordinate 53,865,785 of NC_090327.1, forward strand.
TTTTTTGCTTGTTTTCTCTCAATCTATTTTCTCCCTCTATTATTTTTTTATTCCTCCTTTGCTGGTTTCTAAAGTTTTCCCAATCAATCATCGGGCTTACCACTAATCTTTGCCACGTTGTATGCCTTTTCTTTTAACTTGATACCATCCTTAACTTCCTTAGTTAGTCATGGTTGTTTCACCCTTCTTGTGGAGCCTTTTCTCCTTACTGGGATATATTTTTGTTGAGAGTCATAAAATATCTTTTTAATGTCTGCCACTGCTTATCCACTGTCATACCTTCTAAACTGTTTTCCCTGTCCCCTTTAGCCAACTCTGTCCTCAGGTCATTGTAATTGCCCTTACTTAGGTTTAATACAGTAGTTTCAGATCCAAGATCCTCACTCTCAAACTGGATGTGAAATTCTATCATATTATGATCACTGTTTCCTAAGGGATCCTTTACTTTGAGGTCATTAATTAATCCTACCTCATTACCCATTACCACATCTAAAATGGCCTGTTCCCTGGTTGGTTCCACAACATATTGTTCTAAGAAACCATCCCGAATACACTCTATGAACTCATCCTCAGGGCTATTTTTGCCAATTTGATTTGTCCAATCTATATGAAAGTTAAAATCACCCATGATTAATGCATTACCTTTTTTACAAGCCCCATTATTTCTTGATCTATATTTTGCCCTACTGTATAGCTACTGTTAGGGGGCCTATAGACTACTCCCACCAGCGATTTGTTACCTCCACCCAAATTGATTCTACATCTTGATCTTCTGAGCCAAGATCATTTCTCACCATTGTACTAATATCATCCTTTAACAGAGCTACCCCACCAACTTTTGCTTTCTTCCTATCCTTCCGAAATGTCAGATCATAGCATCATAGAAAATTTACTGCACAGAAGGAGGCCATTCAGCCCATCGTCTCCGCGCCGGCTGAGAAACGAGCCACCCAGCCTAATCCCACTTGCCCGCATTTGGTCCGTAACGCTGCAGGTCATGGCTCTTCAGGTGTACATCCAGGTATTTTTAAAATGAGTTGAGGGTTTCTGCCTCTACCACCCTCTCAGGCAGTGAGTTCCAGACCCCCACCACCCACTGGGTGAAAAAACCTTTCCTCATTTCCGATCTAGTCCTTCTACCAATCACTTTACATTTATGCCCCCTGGTTATTGACCCATCCATTAAGGGAAATAGGTCTTTCCTATCCACTCTATCTAGGCTCCTCATAATTTTGTACACATCAATCAAATCACCCCTCAGCCTCCTCTGTTCCAAGGAAAACAACCCCAGCCTATCCAATCTGTCATCATAGCTAAAATTCTCCAGTCCTGGCAACATCCTTGTAAATCTCCTCTGCACCCTCTCTAGTGCAATTACATCCGCCCTGTAATGTGGTGACCATAATTGTACGCAGTACTCAAGCTGTGGCCTAACTAGTGTTTTATACAGTTCCAGCATAACATCACTGCTTTTATATTCTATGCCTCGGCTATTAAACGAAAATATTCCATATGCCTTCTTAACCACCTTATCTACCTGTCCTGCTACCTTCAGGGATCTCTGGACATGCACTCCAAGGTCCCTCACTTCCTCTACACCTCTCAGTATCCTCCCAGTTATTGTGTATTTCCTTGCCTTAATGCTCTCCCCAAATGCATTCTCTCACACTTCTCTGGATTGAACTCCATTTGCCACTTTTCTGCCCATTTGACCAGTCCATTGATATCTTCCTGCAGTCTACAGTTTTCCTCCTCACTATCAACCACACGACCTATCTTTGTGTCATCCGCAAATTTCTTAATAATGCCTCCTATGTTTAAGTCCAAATCATTAATGTTGATAGGGCTTTAAACTATATTGGCGGGGGGGGGGGGGGGGGGGGGGGAGGGAGGGTTCAGGTGGGGGGAAATTGGAATGTTAAAGAGAAAGGACAAGGAAGTAGTATAGGGAAGAGATCAGGTAATGATAACCAGAGTATGACAGAAAGGGACAGAGCAAACAAACATAAGAGTCCACCAGCAAATGGGGTCAGAGAAGGAAAAAATGGTAAAGCAAAGGACCTATAGATAGATTAACAGAGCTACCCCACCACCATTTCCTTTCTTCCTATCCTTCCGAAATGTCAGATACCCCTGAATATTCAGTTCCCAACCTTGGTCACCTTGCATCTCTGTAATGGCAACGAGATCATACCCATTTGTTTCTATTTGGGCTGTCAATTCATCTATCTTATTACAAATGCTGTGTGCATTCAGATAAAGAAACTTTACTTTTGTCTTTTTACCATTTTTTCCTGCTCTGACCCCATTTGCTGGTGGACTCTTATGTTTGTTCGCTCTGTCCCTTCCTGTCATACTCTGGTTATCATTACCCCGATCTCTTCCCTATACTACTTCCTTGTCCTTTCTCTTCAACATTCTAATTTCCCCCCACCTGAGCCCTCCCCCCCCACCATATAGTTTAAAGCCCTATCTACAGCCCTAGCTATTTGAATTGCCAGAACACTGGTCCCAGCAGGTTCAGGTGAAAACTGTCCTGACGGAACAGCTCTCTCTTTCCCCAGTACTGGTGCCAGTGCCCCATGAATCGAAACCCACTTCTCCCACACCAATCTTTGAGCCATGCATTCATCGCTCTGATCCTATTTACCCTATGCCAATTTGCTCGTGGCTCAGGTAATAATTACCTTTGTGGTTCTGCTTTTTAATTTAGTCCCTAGCTGCTCAAACTCTCTCAGCAGAACCTCTTTCTTAGTCTTACTTATGTCGTTGGTACCTACGTGGACCACGACAACTGGATCCTCCCCCTCCCACTACAAGTTCCTCTCCAGCCTGGAGATGTCCTTAACCCTGGCACCAGGTAGGCAACACAGCCTTTGGGACTCACGCTCTTGGCTGCAGAGAACAGTATCTATCGCCCTAACTATACTGTGGTCTACTACTACCACCTTCCTTTTTACTCCCCCCACTTGAATGGCCTCCTGTACCATGGTGCCATGGTCAGTTTGCTCATCCTCCCTGCAGTCCTTGCTCTTGTCCACACAGCTTGCAAGAACCTCGTAACTGTTAGACAAATGCAAGGGCTGAGGCTCTTGCAATGCTACCTCCTGAATCCCCGTACCTGCCTCACACACAGTCACACTCTCCTGTCCCTGACCCCGGGCCAAATCTAAAGTATTTAGTCTAAGGGGTGTGACTGCCTCCTGGAACAGAGTGTCCAGGTAACTTTCTCCCTCCCCGATGTATCGCAAAGTCTGCAGCTCAGACTCCAGCTCCTCAACTCTGAGCCGAAGTTCCTTGAGCTGCAGACACTTACTGCAGATGTGGTCAGCACACATCTGTACAGGGATGACGAAAAAAAGGAAATAAGGAAAGCAAAGAGAGGGCATGAAAAAATATTAGCTAGTAAGATTAAAGAAAACGCAAAGAGATTTTATCAGTACATCAAGAACAAGAGGATAGCTAAGGAAAAGATTGGACCTATCGGGGATGATAAGGGTAACTTGTGAGTAGAATATTTTGTCTCCATATTCATAAAGGAAAGGGATGATCCGGACGTAGTGGTTAAAGAGGAGAGGTGTGAAATATTGGATAAGGTAAACCTAACGAGAGAGGAAGTACTAGAGGGACTGGAATCCTTGAAAGTTGATAAGTCACCATGGCCGGATGGATTGTTTCCTCGGCTATTGAAGGAAGCCAGGGAGGAAATAGCGGATGCTCTGAGGATCATTTTCCAATCCTCACTAGATACAGGGGAGGTACCGGAGAGAAGAGAAGATGCACAAGAGGCCTGAATCAAAGAACCTATAGCGTGGGTGGATAATATTCAGGTATAACTGGGTCTTGGGGTGCATTTACACAACGTCTGTGTCATTTAGTTCGTGCCAACACTGCCATTATAATGCAAATGCAGCTCAAGTCCAGTCAGGGATTGACATCATACAGGACAAAACAGACAAACTCTCAGTCCGTTTTGGAGTGAGACATGAACAAACACCCAATTTATACTACATAAGCTGAGCACTTCAAACGCTCAAACCACTTCACACCAGTGCCAAACGTTGCATAAATGCACCTTTAAATTCTGTTCAGTAAACCCAAAGCTGTGCATTTGACAACACTGCTTCTTTCAATTCCATGGCTGAATCAGAATAGAATAGAATCATAGAAAGTTACGGCTCAGAAAAGGGAGGCCATTCGGCCCATCGTGTCCATGCTGGCCGATAAAGAGCTGTTCGGTTAATCCCGCTTTCCAGCACTTGGTCCATAGCCCTGTAGGTTACGGCACTTCAAGTGCTCATCCAAGTACTTTCGGGCAGTGAGTTCCAGACCCCTACCTTAGAGTGAAAAAATTTCTCCTGAACTCCCCTCTAATTCTTCTACCAATTACTTTAAATCTATGCTATCTGGTCACTGGCCCCTCTTCTAAGGGAAATAGGTCCTTCCTATCCACTCTTTATAGGCCCCTCATAATTTTATACACCTCAATTAAATCATCCGTCAGCCTCCCCTGTTACAATGAAAACAACCAGGCCTATCCAATCTTTCCTCATAGCTAAAATTCTCCAGTCCTGGCAACATCCTTGTAAATCTCTTCTGTATCCTCTCTAGTGCAAACACATCTTTCCTGTAATGTGGTGACCAGAACTGTACGCAGTACTCAAGCTGTGGCCTAATTAGTATTTTATACAGTTCTAGCATAACCTCCCTGTTCTTATATTCTATGCCTCAGCTATTAAAGGAAAGTATCCCGTATGCCTTTTTAACCACCTTATCTACCTGTCCTGCTACCTTCAGGAATCTGTGGACATGCACTCCAAGGACCCCCCCATTCCTCCACACTTCAGTATCCTACCATTTATTGTGTATTCCCAAGCCTTGTTTGCTCTCTCCAAATCATTACCTCACACTTCTCGGGATTGAATTCCATTTGCCACTTTACTGCCCACATTGCTGCAGGAGTTCCTCAGGGCAGTGTCCTAGGCCCAACCATCTTCAGCTGCTTCATCAATGACCTTCCCTCCATCATAAGGTCAGAAATGGGGATGTTCGCTGATGACTGCACAGTGTTCAGTTCCATTCGCAACCCCTCAAATAATGAAGCAGTCCGAGCCCGCATGCAGCAAGACCTGGACAACATCCAGGATTGGGCTCATAAGTGGCAAGTAACATTCGCGCCAGATAAGTGCCAGGCAATGACCACCTCCCCTTGACATTCAACGGCATTACCATCGCCGAATCCCCCACCATCAACATCCTGGGGGTCACCATTGACCAGAAACTTAACTGGACCAGCCATATAAATACTGTGGCTACGAGAGCAGGTCAGAGGCTGGGTATTCTGCGGCGAGTGACTCACCTCCTGACTCCCCAAAGCCTTTCCACCATCCACAAGGCACAAGTCAGGAGTGTGATGGAATACTCTCCACTTGCTTGGATGAGTGCAGCTCCAACAACACTCAAGAAGCTCGACACCATCCAAGACAAAGCAGCCCGCTTGATTGGCACCCCATCCACCACCCTAAACATTCACTCCCTTCACCACCGGCGCACTGTGGCTGCAGTGTGTACCATCCACAGGATGCACTGCAGCAACTCGCCAAGGCTTCTTCGACAGCATCTCCCAAACCCGCGACCTCTACCACCTAGAAGGACAAGAGCAGCAGGCACATGGGAACAACACCACCTGCACGTTCCCCTCCAAGTCACACACCATCCCGACTTGGAAATATATCGCCGTTCCTTCATTGTCGCTCGGTCAAAATCCTGGAACTCCCTTCCTAACAGCACTGTGGGAGAACCGTCACCACACGGACTGCAGCGGTTCAAGAAGGCGGCTCACCACCACCTTCTCGAGGGCAATTAGGGATGGGCAATAAATGCTGGCCTCGCCAGCGACGCCCACATCCCGTGAACGAATAAAAAAAAACCTGACCAGTCCATTGATATCCTCCTGCAGTTGACAGCTTTCCTCCTAACTATCAACCACATGGCCAATTTTTGTATCATCTGCAAACTTCTTAATCATGCCCCTTACATTTAGATCTAAATCATTAATATATACCATAAAAAGCAAGAGACCTAGTACTGAACCCTGTGCAACCCCAATGGAAACAGCCTTACAGTCACAAAAACATCTGTCGACCATTACCCTTTGCTTCCCGCCACTGAGCCAATTTTGGATCCAACTTGCCACTTTTCCTTAGATCCCATGGGCTTTTATTTTTCTGACCAGTCTGCCATGTGAGACTTAGTCAAAAGCCTTGCTAAAATCCATGTAGACTACATCCAATGCGCTACCCTCATCGACCCTCCTTGTTACCTTCACAAAAAATTCAATCAAGTTCGTCAGACACGACTTCCTGCAACAAATCCATTCAGACTGTCCTTGATTAAGCCGTGCCTTTCTAAATGACTATTTATACCGTCCCTCAGAATTGTTTCCAATAATTTGTCCATCACTGAGGTACTGCTAACTGGCCTGTAATTACTCGGTCTATCCTTTTCTCCCTTTTTAAAACAGTACAACATTAGCTGTCCTCCAATCCTCTGGCACCACGCCTGTAGCCAGAGAAGATTTGAAAATGATGGTCGGAGCCTCTGCTTTTTCCTCCCTTGCTTCTCTTAACAGCTTGGGATACACTTCATCCGGGTCTGGAAATTTATCTGTTTTCCTCCTTCACTATGTTTATCCCATCCAATATTTCACATTCTTCCTCCTTAACTACATTGTCTGCATCGTCCCCCTCTTTTGTGAAGACAGATGCAAAGTATTCATTAAGAACCATTCCCACATCTTCCACCTTCACACATAGGTTACCTTTTTGGTCTCTAATAGGCCCTACTCTTTCCTTAGTTATTGTCTTGCTCTTTATGTATTTATAAAACATCTTGGGGTTTTCCTTGATTTTACTTGCCAGTATTTTTTCATGCCCTCTCTTTGCTTTCCTAATTTCCTTTTTAATTTCACCTCTGCACTTTCTATACTCCTCTAGGCTTTCTGCAGTAGAGCTCTCGGTGTCTGACATAAACTTCCCTCTTTTGCCTTATCTTACCCTGTATGCTCCTTGACATCCAGGGGGCTCTATATTTGGCAATCCCACCCTTTTTCTTTATGGGAACATTTTTGCTCTGACACTGATTTACCTTCAAGTAGCTGTTTCCAGTCCACTTTTGCTAAATCACTTCTCAGCTTAGTAAAATTGGCCTTTCCCCAATTGAGAACTTTTACTCCTGTCCTATCTTTGTTCTTTTCCATAACCAAGCTAAATCTAACTGAATTATGATCACTACCACTAAAATGCTCTCCCAGTGATACTCCTTCCACCTACCCAGCTTCATTCCCTAAAACTAAGTCCAGAACTGACCCCTCTCTTGTTGGGCTTGCTGCGTACTGGCTAAAAAAAGTTTTCCTGAATGCATTTTAAGAATTCTGCACCCTCTACACTTTTTACATTGATTCTATCCCAGTTAATATTAGGGTAGTTGAAATCCCCTATTATTACTGCCCTACTATTTTTGCACTTCTCAGAAATTTGCCTTGCTCTTCTATCTCCCTCTGACTGCTTGGGGTTCTATAGTACACTCTCAGTAGTGTGATTGCCCCTTTTTTGTTCTTTAGCTCAACCCATATGGCTTCATTTGATGATCCTTATAATGTATCATACCTCCTCACAGCTCTGGTTGTTTCCTTTACCAATATTGTTACCTCCCCTCCATTCTTAACCCTCCTCTCTATCTTGTCCGAACACCCTGTAACCAGGAATGTTGAGTTGCCATTCCTGCCCCTCTTTAAGCCATGTTTCAGTAATAGCTATGATATCATACTTCCACTTGTCTATCTGCACCCTCAGCTCATTTGCCTTACTCACTAGACTCCTTACATTGAAGTATATACCATCTAGCAATGCCAAACTCCTTTATTGTCTATTTTCTAACCTTTGTTTCCTCTGCCGTCCAAACTTGCTTGTTAATTTTCGGCTTTCCATTTCCAGCTCTCTTTCTCTCCCTTCTGAATCTACGCTCAGTTTCCCACCCTCTGCCAAGCTAGTTTAAACCCTCCCCAACAGCACTAGCAAAGCTCCCTGCGAGGATACTGGTCCCAGCCCTGTTGAGGTGCAACCTGTCCAGCTTGTACAGGTCCCAATGCCCCAAGAATCTAAAGCCCTCCCTCCTGCACCATCTCTCCAGCCACGCATTTATCTGCTCTATCCTCTTATTTCTATACTCACTAATGTGTGGCACTAGGAGTAATCCGGAGATTACTACCTTTGAGGTCCTGCTTATCAATCTCTTTCTTAGCTCCCTAAAATATGCCGACAGGACCTAATCCCTCTCTCAACCTATGGTCCATGGTGATGGTCCACATCGGTACCATTGGTACCGAAATGGAACATCACCTCTGGCTGTTCACCTTCCCCCTCAGAATATTCTGCAGCCACTCAGTGACATTCTTGACCCTAGCACCAGGGAGGCAACATACCATCCTGGAATCACACCTATGGCAGCAGAAACACCTGTCTGTTCCCCTAACTATTGAATCCCCTATCACTATTGCTCGCCTGACCTTTCTCCTCTCCTCCTGTACAGCTGAGCCACCCATGGTGCTGTGGACTTGGCTCTGGCTGCACTCCGCAGAGGAACCATCGCCCTCATCAGTATTCGGTTAGAGAGTGAGATGCACCCAGGGGACTCCTGCACTACCTGCCTGGTCCTCCTTGTCTGTCTGGCAGTCACCCATTCCCCCTCTGCCTGCAAACTCTTACGTTATGGGGTGACCACCTCCCGAAACATACTATCATAGAATCATAGAAGGTTACAGCACAGAAGGAAGCCATTCGGCCCATCGAGTCCGCGCCGGCTCTATGCAAGGGCAATCAAGCTAGTCCCACTGCCCCACCCTATCCCCCTAGCCCTGCACATTTTTTCATTTCAAGTACTTATCCAGTTCCCTTTTCAAGGCCATGATTAAATCTGCCTCCACCACTCCCTCAGGCACTGCATTCCAGATCCTAACCACTCGGTGTGTAAAAAAGTTTTTCCTTATATCACCGTTGGTTCTTTTGCCAATCACCTTACATCTATGTCCTCTGATTCTTGACCCTTCCGCCAATGGGAAGTTTCTCTTTATCTACTCTGTCTAGACCCTTCATGATTTTTAAATACCTCTATCAAATCTCGTCGCAACAGTCTCTGTTCCAAGGAGAACAACCCCAGCTTCTCCGGTCTATCCACGTAACTAAAGTCCCTCATCCCTGGAATCATTCTAGTAAATCTTTTCTGCACCCTCTCTAAGGCCGACACATCCTTCCTAAAGTGCGGTGCCCAGAATTGGACACAATACTCCAGTTGTGGCCGAACCAGTGTTTTATAAAGATTCATCATGACTTCCTTGCTTTTGTACGCTATGCCTCTATTTATACAGGATCCCGTATGCTTTTTTAACCACTTTCTCAACCTGCCCTGCCACCTTCAACGATTTGTGCACGTATACCCCCAGATCTCTCTGTTCTTCTACCCCTTTTATAGAGTTGTGCCCTCTAGTTTATATTGCCTCTCCTAATTTTTCCTACCAAAATGCATCACCTCGAATTTTTCCGCGTTAAACTTTATCTACCATGTCCACCATGCCACCAGAGTGTCTATATCCTCTTGAAGTCTATCACTATCCTTCCAAGTTTTGTGCCCTGTACTCCCAAGTCCAAGTCATTTGTATATATCAAGAAAAACAGTCGTCCCAGCACCTCCCTCCAGTCCGAAAAACAACCGGTCACCACTACTCAGTTTCCTGTCATTTAGTCAATTCTGTATCCATGTATTGCCCCCTTTATTCCATGGGCCGCAACCTTAATAACAAGCCTACTATGTGGCACTTTATCATAGAATCATACAAAGGTTACAGCACAGAAGGAGACCATTTGGCCCATCGAGTCCACGCCGACAATCATAGAAACATAGAAAATAGGAGGAGTCGGCCATTCAGCGCTTCGCGCCTGCTCCACCATTCAATATGATCATGGCTGATCCTCTATCTCAATACCATATTCCCACTCTCTCCCCAAACCCCTCGATGCCTTTTGTGTTTAGAAATCTATCTAACTCCTTCTTAAATATATTCAGTGACTTGGCCTCCACAGCCTTCTGTGGTAGAGAATTCCACAGGTTCACCACCCTCTGAGTGAAGAAATTTCTCCTCCTCAATCCTAAATGTCCTACCCCTTATCCTGAGACTGTGACCCCTCGTTCTGGACCCCCCCAGCCAGGGGAAACATCCTCCCTGCATCCAGTCTGTCTAGCCCTGTCAGAATTTCATGTTTCAATGAGATCCCCTCTCATTCTTCTAAATTCGAGTGAATACAGGCCGAGTCGACCCAATCTCTCCTCATACGACAGTCCTGCCATCCCAGGAATCAGTCTGGTGAACCTTCACTGCACTCCCTCTATGGCAAGTATATCCTTTCTTAGGTAAGGAGACTAAAACTGCACACAATACTGCACCAAGGCCCTGTATATCTGCAGTAAGACATCCTTGCTCCTATACTCAAAACCTCTTGCAATGAAGGCCAACATACCATTTGCCTTCCTAGCTGCTTGCTGCACCTGTATATTTGCTTTGAGTGACTGGTGTACAAGGACACCCAGGTCCCTTTGTACATCAACATTCCCCAATCTATCACTATTTAAATAATACACTGCCTTTCTGTTTTTCCTTCCGAAGTGGATAACTTCACATTTATCCACATTATACTGCATCTGCCATGTATTTACTCACTCACTCAACCTTTCTAAATCGCCTTGAAGCCTCTTTGCATCCTCCTCACAACTCACCATCCCACCTAGTTTTGTGTCGTCAGCAAACTTGGAAATATTACATTTGGTTCCCTCATCCAAATCATTGATATATATTGTGAATAACTGGGGCCCAAGCCCTGATCCCTGCGGTACCCCACTTGTTACTGCCTGCCACCCCAAAAAAGATCTGTTTATTCCTACTCTCTGTTAACCAATTTTCAATCCATGCCAGTATATTACCCCCAATCCCATGTGCTTTAATTTTGCACACTAACCTCTTATGTGGGACTTTATCAAAGGCCTTCTGAAAATCCAAATAAACCACATCCACTGGTTCTCCCTTATCTATTTTACCAGTTACATCCTCAAAATACTCCAGTAGGTTTATCAAACATGATTTCCCTTTCATAAATCCATGTTGACTTTGTCTAATCCCGTTGATATTTTCTAATGGCATGTTATCACATCCTTTATAATAGACTCTAGCATTTTCCCTACTACTGATGTTAGGCTAACCGGTCTGTAGTTCCCTTTTTTCTCTCTCCCTCCTTTTTTAAATAGTGGGATTACATTTGCCACCCTCCAATCTGCAGGAACTGTTCCATAATCTATAGAATTTTAGAAGATGACAACTAATGTATCCACTATTTCCATGGCTACCTCTTTTGGTACTCTGGGATGCAGATTATCAGGCCCTGGGGATTTAAAGGCTTTCAGTCCCTTAATTTCTCCAGCACTATCTTTTTACTAATACTAATTTCCTTTAATTCCTCCTTCTCTAGTCCCTTGGTTCACTAGCATTTCTGGGAAGTTATTTGTGTCCTCTTCCGTGAAGACAAAACCAAAGTATTTGTTTAATTGCTCTGCCATTTCCCTGTTCCCCATGATAAATTCTCCCTTTGTAGAAGCTTTTACAGTCCACTTTTATGTTCCTTGCAAGTTTACTCTCATACTCTATTTTCCCCCTCTTAATCAATCTCGTGTTCCTTTTTTGCTGAATTCTAAACTGCTCCCAATCCTCAGGTTTGCTACTTTTTCTGGCAACTTTATGACTCCTCTTTGGATCTAATACTATCCTTAATTTCTTTTGTTAGCCATGGTTGGGCCACTTTTACTTTAGTGTTTTTGCGCCAGAAAGGAATGTATAATTGTTGCAATTCATGCATTCTTTCCTTAAATGTTAGCCATTGCCTATCCACCGTCTTGCCTTTTAATGAAGTTTCCCAATCTATCATAGCCAACTCACTCCTCATACCATCATAATTCCCTTTGTTTAGATTTAGGACCACTTTCCACCTTAATGAAGAATTCTATCATGTTATGGTCACTCTTCCCTAAAAGACCCCACACAACAAGCTTATTAATTAACCCTTTCTCATTGCACAATACCCAATCTAGGATAGTCTGTTCCCTGGTTGGCTCCTCAACGTACTAGTCTAAAAAACCATCTCATAACACATTCCAGGAATTCATCCTCTACAGTATTATTGCTAATTTGGTTTGGCCAGTCTATATGCAGATTAAAGTCACCCATGATTACTGTAGTAACCTTGTTACACGCATCTCTAATTTCCTGTTTGATCCCATCCCCTACATTACCACTACTGTTTGGAGGCCTATAGACAACTCCCACCAGTGTTTTCTGCCCCTTGGTGCTTCTTAACTCCACCCAGACTGATTCTACGTCTTGATTTTCTGAGCCAATATCCTTTTTGAAAAAATGCTTTCTGAAAATCCATACCTACCCCCATCTACCCTCTCTGTTACCTCAATAAAAAACTCCATCAAGGTGGTTAAACACGGTTTGCCTTTAACAAATCCATGCTGGCTTTCCCTAATCAATCCGCACTATCCACATAGCTCTCAGCCTCGTGGATGCACTGCAGTGACGCCAGCTGCTGCTCAAGCTCTGAAACCCAGAGCTCGAGCTCCTCCAGCTGACGACACTTCCTGCACATGTGGCCGTCCAGGACAAGAGAAACGTCCTGGTGTTCCCACATGGCACAGGATGTGCATTTGACGGGTCTGAGGTGCCCTGCCATGCCTCTATTGATTAGATTACTACTGAGCAGACGAGAAACAAAAAAAAACTCACCAATCAGCTCCTTCCCTTGTGCTGAGGTCACTTTAGGTTTTTTTCTTTTACCTGCTTGCCCGCTCCTCCTTTTATCCTCGCTCTCTCTGGTCGCGGGCCTCTCTCGCCGCCACTCCTCCTTTTATCACCACTTGCTCTTGCGCTGGTCTCAGGCCTCCAAGACTGTAACCCCCCACATGATAGATCTTGAAATATTAGTACTTTTGACACAGCCGGAGATGGAGATGTGACCCCATTTACTTTTGTTCAAGAAAATGGTGACTGAACTTTTAGATTTAACACAGGTGTAATTAAAGGTGTAATCCGTTGTTTAAAAAAGGGAGCGAAGGATAGACCGAGTAATTACAGGCCAGTCAGCCTAACCACGGTGGTGGGCAAATTATTGGAATCAATTCTGAGGGACAGGATAAACTGTCACTTAGAAAGGCATGGAGTAATCAAGGACAGTCAGCATGGATTTGTTAAGGGGAGGTCGTGTCTGGCTAACTTGATTGACTTTTTCGAGGAGGTGACAAGGAGGATCGATGAGGTTAGTGCAATTGAAGTAGTCTACATGGATTTTAGCAAGGCTTTTAACAAGGTCCCACATGGCAGATTGGTCAAAAAAATAAAGGCCCATGGGATCCAAGGGAATGTGGCAAATTGGATCCAAAATTGACTCAGTGGCAGGAAGCAAAGGGTAATGGTCCATAGGTATTTTTGCAACCGGAAGGCTGTTTCCAGTGGGGTGCCGCAGGGCTCGGTACTAGGTCCTTTGCTTTTTGTGGTATACATTAACGATTTGGACTTAAACATAGGGGGCATGATAGAAATTTGCGAATGACACAAAGATTGGCCGTGTGGTTGATAGTGAGGAGGAAAGCTGTAGACGGCAGGAAGATATCAATGGACTGGTCAGATGGGCAGAAAAGTGGCAAATGGAGTTCAATCCAGAGAAGTGTGAGGTAATGCATTTGGGAAGAGCAAACAAGACAAGGGAATACACAATAAATGGGAGGATACGGAGAGGTGTAGAGGAAGTGAGGGACCTTGGAGTGTATGTCCACGGATCCCTGAAGGTAGCAGGAAAGGTAGATATGGTGGTTAAGAAGGCATATGGAATGCTTTCGAGGCACAGAATATAAAAGCAAGGATGTTATGCTGGAACTGTATTAGTTAGGCCACAGCTTGAGTATTGCGCACTGTTCTGGTCACCACATTACAGGAAGGATGTAATTGCAATAGAGAGGGTGCAGAGGAGATTTACGAGAATCATAGAAGTTTACAACATGGAATGTTGCCAGGACTGGAGAATTTTAGCTGTGATGACAGATTGGATAGGCTGGGGTTGTTTTCCTTGGAACAGAAGAGGCTGAGGGGTGATTTGATTGAGGTGTAAAAATTATGAGGGGCCTGGATAGAGTGGATAGGAAAGACCTATTTCCCTTAACGGAGGGGTCAATAACCTGGGGGCATAGATTTAAAGTGATTGGTAGAAGGATTAGAGCGGAAATGAGGAAATGTTTTTTCACCCAGAGGGTGGTGGGGGTCTGGAATTCACTACCTAAGAGGGTGGTAGAGGCAGAAACCCTCAACTCATTTAAAAAATATCTGGATGTGCACCTGAAGAGCCATCACCTGCAGGGCTATGGACGAATTTGAGGAAAGTGGGATTAGGCTGGGTGGCTCGTTTCTCAGCCGGCGCCGGCACAATGGGCCGAATGGCCTCCTTCTGTTCCGAAAATGTTCTATGATTCCATGATTCTATGTAATCATACCTGCTCCAAAGTCTAATATTACATGGCTCAAGAATAGATGCTCCTGCAATCCAGAGAGAATGAGGTACCTTTACAGACTGGGAATTAAAGTACTAAAATTTTTGTTTAAAAGGTAAGGTGCTCAACTGGGCCAAAGTGGTGCTCAGGGGGCCACAGTGTAACCTAACACATACTTTGCTCCCATCTAGTTACACATTTTCCTTAATGGAGCTCCTGCTCCTTTCACACTCCACCATCACTCAAGTATCTAAAGATCTCCTACCAGCTCATTAGCCTTCATGCCAAGAACTTCAGCTACCAGTATATCAATTGATGCTCCATTGTTCTGAATTTTTAATGAAATGCTCAGTCTTTTACAGGAATGTTTGATGTCACCATAATCTCCAAGGAACTGGCAGGGCTTAGGGGTATCATCCAATGGGAACTAGGAAGAAGCTAATATATAGTAACCCACTGCAGTCTTTATTGTGAGAGCAGGCACTGTTTGTATTGTGGTGTTAGTCTTACAATATTGGTTTTCTTTTGTGATTCCATATATTTAAATTCTGATCTTAGCCAGAATGTCTGGATACTTTCAATGATAGGGAAATTCAGAGGGCAAGCCATTTCAACACTGTTCCTGTATAGCAGCCAGCAGCTTCTAGTTCAGCAATATTGGCAAAGAGCTGTAAAGATATTTTAAAAAAAGATGCCTACCATCTTACCTAATGGTGGAAGACAGGTTCTTATTGGGGTACACTTCTACAGATGCCAGCTGCCCTCCAGTACCTCGTTAAAGCAGTCATTCTTCACATGACACTAGATATCTATTGCTGACAGACCATTCAACCATGGAAAACATCATAGCTGAGTCCAATGCTGCTCTCGCCAGATGTTCTCACACACATACACAATCTCCAGTAGGGGGGGTCACTGAAGAGCAACGAGGAGCTGGAATCCCAGTTAATTTTTTTACGATCTGTAGATTTGGTACTAATCCAATTACAGCCATCGCCTCGTGAATTTACTTGTAAATAATTTCAATTTAAAATGCCAGGAGAGTTCAATTTACAGGCAAATCTTTGATAAAGCATTACATGGTCTTGTCCTTATGTATTCGTTAATGAAAACTTAAGCAATTCAAAAACACTTATTGGTATCTTTTGAAAATATACTTCCTAAAATCATGCATAATTTCTCCAAGAGTACTGTGAAAGGAAGGACAGGCAAATCAAATTGGGTAGGGCAGCCTTGAGGAAGAGTTTATTGAATGTATTAGGGATGGATTTCTTGAGCAGTATGTAACTGATCCTACAAGGGGGCAAGCAACCTTGGACCTGGTCCTGTGTAATGAGCCAGGATTAATTAATAATGTCCTAGTTAAGGATCTCCTTGGAATGAGTGACCATAACATGGTTACATTCCATATCCAATTAGAGGGTGAGAAGGTTGGTTCTCAAACAAGCGTACTGAGCTTGAATAAAGGAGACTATGATGGTATGAGAGTGGAATTGATTAAAGTGGACTGGGAAAATAGATTAAAGGGTAAGACAGTACATGAGCAGTGGTGTTCATTTAAGGAGTTATTTTACAACTTTCAAAAAAATATATTCCACTGAGGAAGGGTGTAAAAGAAATGACAGCCATCCGTGGCTAAGTAAAGAAATTAAGGATAGTATCCGACTAAAAACAAGGACATATAAGGTAGTCAAACTTAGTGGGAGGATAGAAGATTGGGAAGTCTTCAAAAGACAGCAAAAAGTAACTAAAGGATTGATTAAGAAAGGGAAGATAGATTATGAAAATAAATTAGCAAAAAATATAAAAACAGATAGCAAGAGTTTCTACAGTTATATAAAAAGAAAAAGGGTGGCTAAGGCAAACGTAGGTCCCTTAGAGGATGAGACCGGGAAATTAATGGTGGGAAACATGGAGATGGCAAAAATGCTGAACAAATATTTTGTTTCAGTCTTTACGGTAGAGGACACTAAGAATATCCCAACACTGGACAAACAGGGGGCTCTGGGGGGGGGGGGGGGGGGGGGGAGGAGCTAAATACAATTAAAATCACTAAGGAATTGGTACTCAGTAAATTAATGGGACTCAAGGCGGTTAAATCCCCTGGACCTGATGACTTACATCCCAGGGTCTTGAGGGAAGTGGCAGCAGGGATTGTGGATGCTTTGGTAATAATTTTCCAAAATTCTCTGCACTCGGCAACGGTCCCGGCAGATTGGAAAACTGCTAATGTAACACCCTTATTTAAAAAGGGTAGTTGGCAGAAGGCTGGAAATTATAGACCAGTTAGCCTAACATCTGTGGTGGGTAAAGTTTTGGAGTCTATTATTAAGGAGACAGTAGCAGAACATTTGGATAAACATAATTTAATAGGACAAAGTCAGCATGGCTTTACGAAGGGGAAGTCATGTCTGACAAATTTGCTTGAGTTCTTTGAGGACATAACGTACAGGGTGGATAAAGGGGAACCAGTGGACGTAGTGTATTTAGACTTCCAGAAGGCATTCGACAAGGTACCACATAAAAGATTATTGCTCAAGATAAAGAATCACTGGATTGGGGGTAATATTCTGGCATGGGTGGAGGATTGGTTATCTAACAGGAAGCAGAGAGTTGGGATAAATGGTTCATTCTCGGACTGGAACCAGCAGCCAGTGGTGTTCCGCAGGGGTCGGTGCTGGGTCCCCAACTCTTTACAATCTATATTAACGATTTGGAGGAGGGGACCGAGTGCAACATATCAAAGTTTGCAGATGATACAAAGATGGGAGGGAAAGTGGAGAGTGAGGAGGACATAAAAAACCTACAGGGGGATATAGACAGGCTGGGTGAGTGGGCGGAGATTTGGCAGATGCAATACAATATTGGAAAATGTGAGGTTATGCACTTTGGCAGGAAAAATCAGACAGCAAGTTATTATCTTAATGGCGAGAAACTGGAAAGTACTGCAGTACAAAGGGATCTGGGGGTCCTAGTGCAAGAAAATCAAAAAGTTAGTATGCAGGTGCAGCAGGTGATCAAGAAGGCCAACGGAATGTTGGCTTTTATTGCTAGGGGGATAGAATATAAAAACAGGGAGGTATTGCTGCAGTTATATAAGGTATTGGTGAGACCGTACCTGGAATACTGCATACAGTTTTGGTGTCCATACTTAAGAAAAGACATACTTGCTCTCGAGGCAGTACAAAGAAGGTTCACTCGGCTAATCCCGGGGATGAGGGGGTGAACATATGAGGAGAGGTCGAGTAGATTGGGACTCTACTCATTGGAGTTCAGAAGAATGAGAGGCGATCTTATTGAAACATATAAGATTGTGAAAGGGCTTGATCGGGTGGATGCGGTAAGGATGTTCCCAAGGATGGGTGAAACTAGAACTAGGGGGCATAATCTTAGAATAAGGGGCTGCTCTTTCAAAATTGAGATGAGGAGAAACTTCTTCACTCAGAGGGTGGTAGGTCTGTGGAGTTTGCTGCCCCAGGAAGCAGTGGAAGCTACATCATTAAATAAATTTAAAACAGAAATAGACAGTTTCCTAGAAGTAAAGGGAATTAGGGGTTATGGGGAGCGGGCAGGAAATTGGACATGAATTTAGATTTGACGTTAGGATCAGATCAGCCATGATCTTATTGAATGGCGGAGCAGGCTCGAAGAGCCGATTGGCCTATTCCTGCTCCTATTTCTTATGTTCTTATGAAAACAAAGCATCACGTCCTTTGCTCTTCAGTGACAAAGACTAACACAGAGCATTCGTCATCAGCACAAATTATTTTGAAATAAATGTTTTTGGAATTGTAATAATATTACAATAGAATGACACACACTGATGCCTGAATTGGGAGAAAAAAACAAGGAAAAAAAAAAAAAAATCGACACATTCAAACCAGGATTGTTGTAAAGAACCTTGTAATTATAGATAGAACACCGTTTTAGTGCCTTAGTGAGTCAAATTTCACAGGATTCCGTAATCTTCACTGCTGTATTAGGGATCATATTCTGTAATTCCATACACTTTGCTATGAAAACAACAAAATCGGTGGCCCTAATAATAGGTTGCTAGGGATTTATGCTTAACAATGCTACCATGTTCCAGAGAAAAAAAAACATGCTTTTAGTGACAGTTTTCAAAATGGCAACCTACACAAACAAACCATATATTTCAATATAGTGAAGACTTGTGTAAAAAAATGTGGATGCTCTTTTATGTTAAAAAAAAGTTAAATGTTGCAGGGGGGGAAACCTATATAAACTTAGTTTAGTCAGACATCATTTTCTTAATGCATGTTACCCAGATGTTTTGAAGGTCATTCCAAGAAGGATGCATCTCCCCACACAAAATTAATGGGACCAGTCCCCTCTTTACTGGTGGGTTTTTAGAATTGCTATGGAGTTTCATGCTTTTCTTTCTTCAGACTCGACCTTTCATTATCAGACAGGCAGTGTTACACAGCCATCTCCATCTTGATAGTTGGGTGAGGATCATAGCCTTCTAACCTGAAGTCTTCTGCTTTGAAGTCGTCAATATTCTCCACAGTGCGCAAGATCTTTAATTTTGGAAAAGGTTTGGGGTCACGCTGGAGCTGTGTCAAAGTAGAACAGATGTGTTCAGGTTTTACAAAAACTATTCTGTGCTTTAAAACACACTTCAAAATTCTGAACACTGCATATTTGTGCATGTGACAATCTCAGCTTTGTGTAAATGGAGGAAAAACTAAAAACACAGCTGTACAAAAGGATAGCATTTTTTTAAAAATAGGGCAAGTAATAGAAAATAGAATAAAACGATTCCCACACATGCTTTCATACAAGGCCCTGTGAATTCTGCATGAAAAGTTATAGTATGATGTATACACCAATCAATATTAAAAGAAACCTCATCCTACTCTCCCCATGAAGCTCTGGGCATATGGAATAGACACCCAGTAAGTGCCTTGGGAGATTTTCTACATTAAAGACTAAATAAATGCAAATTGTTGGCTTAGCTACACATTATTAACATATAGACCAGAGAGGTCCAAAGTTCAATTAACTGAGTTAGCAGATTTCGACTGGGGCAACAGAAGGGGAGCTACAATTGGCCGGAGAACCTCTATTAAGTGGGAAGTGGGGGGGGGGGGGGGGGGGGAGATGTAAAGGAGAATGAATGGATGGATAGATATAGTGGGTAGGATTCAAGCTCTTGATTATCTATTAACTAGCTCCCTGTTGGCGTGGAGACACCCCCCCCATGGCTGAATATCCTCTTGACATTCCCTATTAACACACACACACGTGAATAATATCCCTTTGAGAGGGGCATTTTGGAACTATGGAACTGAAACACAGTTAAGAAGTCAATACTTCTCAGGGATGGGGAGACAAAAGTAAAAGTGTTTAATAAATATATCTGCTCAACTTATCTGATGGATTTAGAGGAAAGATGTGGATAATGAAGCACATTCTGGAACATGATAGTTATTGTGGTTTTGAGACCATGGATGAGTCATCTCTAAAATGGAACTTATAAATATGGATTAATTTCCTTAAGCTGAACTTCAGTTCCCTTGGGGGTTAGGGGAAAAAAACATTGTCAAGCTTAATTTGTAGTTGGTTATCACCAAGGCTGCCACTGATTTAATTTTCATACCCTCACACAAAAAGATGACTAAATGACAGAATGTGGTAAAAATACCAGAATCCAAAGTAGTAAGAACATAATTTAACTTGTCACTGTCACCCTCAGGATATTGTGCAGCATTGGCAGAGTGCATGTGATCTATGAAGCGAACAGGCTTGAATCGCCTTCTCCTTATATACTATGGGGTCAAATTTCCTTGGAGATTCTCACGATCATCTGCTTCAGCTTAAACTGACAATCAAGAGAACCCCGTGGAAATTCAACCCCTTTGTTCTTATGACATTAATCACATTCAAAATACCCCTCATTGCTCATGCAGTCAGATCCATTTGTAACTAAATACTGGGAAGTGCCACAAATGCAGTCTTAATTTGAAGTTAGTTAATTCAAATCTGTTGATGTGATTTTTAAAAAATATTAGCTTAATTCAAGTTATTGGTTAATTCAATTTTTTTTAAATCCAAAAAAATGTTCAAATTAACAAGAATACACTAATATTTTCTAATTCACACAAAATGGAGGATGCATTACTTCCAACTCAAGTTTAGTCAGATCATTGGAGAAGTTTTCCCCCAGTTTCCTGTGAATTCAGTTCCATAAGAAATTCAACTCTGAATTAGAGTGTCGGGTCAATCTTCCACTTAAACTACTGACAGGAATTAGTGGTTTGAGTTCAGTGGACTGGAATCCATTTGAATTAAATTAGAGTTGTACATGCTGGGAACACTTGTGCATTTCGGCACCTGAACTGTCCAAATTGAGTATAAGCTGCCATTTTAAAAAGATTCTTATCAATTGGGTTTCCTGGGAAAGTGATGCTAAAATAACCCCTGTGCACCACTCCCCCGCCCCATTCATATTAGCATCTGGCATTGCTCTCCCTAGAGGCCCTGTGGAGGAAATTTAAAAACAGAAATATCAGTGTGTATGCAGACTCATGCTATTGCAGGCATGAATGCATGGCCTCTATTTATAGACTGTTTGCATACAACACAAGGGAAAGCTTGGAACATTATGCAATGAGCCTGGGAATTGATACAGTTGTTGTTGTGATACATGTACACACGCAGAATCAGTTCAGGATATTTAACAAACCATATGAGGAGGTTCTAATCCGATGACAGAGAGTCACGAGAGACAAGGGGGTCGATTTTAGGATGGCCAAGCGGATGCGTTGGGGGCTCGTAAAATCGGGGAATCCCGGAGCAGGTCCGGAGCCCGGCTCCAACTTCTGGGTTCCCCAGTGATGCGTTCGGGTGCGCTCGCAGCTCACGAATGCGGGACTCCCACCGGCAATTAAAGCCGGCGGGATGACAATTTAAATACTTACTTACTTACCTAGTTGAGGTACTGGACATACCTTATCGACAGGAGATTTTGGCAGGGGTGCAATTTTCATGGATCCTCAACATGTTTCCCGTGCTGTGGGAAACACATTGAGGATCCATGAAAATTGCACCCCTGCCAAAATCTCTTGTCGATAAGGTCCCGTGCTGTGGGAAACACTCCCTGTTGGAGCAGATGTGTTTCAGCCAGCAGCCAGTGGGAGATGCAAAGGATTTTTTGACAGTTGGGGGGGAATACCTCATTTATTGCAGCAGGGCACTCTGTCACTTCAGACAAAGTTTTGGCTACAACACCTTTGTCTTTCCACTCAAAATTCTTAATTTATACCCTCAACCCTGCGGTGCAAACACATTTACCTACTTTGCGGACCCCCTCAAACTCACACTGTCAGAATGGGGAGGACGCCATGGCTGCGTTCATCACTTCATCCGAGGACGAGCAACATCACCAGCCTCGCCAGGAACGCCGTCCACCTCCGCCACGTGGAGCTCCACAACACAGTGCTGCGCCACAGGCACCTGCACAAAATAGTCGTGCAACTACACATACACCCACTGTAGGGTGACCCAATGGGTGGCATCAAGTGTGGGTGTTCACGGAGGACCTCATGACAGGGACTTATTGCACAAGCCAGTCAAGAATGGCCAAGACGTGGCAGTAGTGGTGAAAATAATATTTAATGTGAGTTGAACCAAAATCGACCCCCCGCTGCCAACCCGCCTCCCTGGTAAAATCGGGGCCAAGGAGAGAGACACGAGAGATGAGGAGAGAGACACAAGTCAATAGCGACACCGGTTCCCTGGACATCAGGCGCATAATTTTAACTCGGAAAACGAGCGGGTTGGTGGCAGAGGGACAGTAAAAATTTTAAAGATCTAAAACCCGCCCATTTCCGGCTTTAACAGAGGTGGGACGAGGGGCGGGCGACCAACCCGCTCTTAGGAGGCAGGTCGGTCAGTGAAAGCTTTCAAGGAGTCTATGGGCCTCCATTTTAACAGATTTTTTTTGTTTTTAACCCCTGGGGACCGGGATTCCCGGGCCTTCTACTTGATGCCACATGAGAGAAGGTAAGAAGGCCCAAAACAGCTTGTGGGCCCGCAGGAGCAGAAATGCTTTCCCCAGGCCCAACAAGCCCACCTGCAGCGACTCCCCCCCACTAAGATTTGCCTGCTCACATCCTCTTCTCCCGCCCAACTGAGGCCAGCCTGTCAATCAGGCTAGCCTGTCGGGCAGGAAACCATCAAAATCGTACGGACATGCAGGAAACCTATACTTCCAGATTTCCCATCAGGAATTCCACCACCCCACCCCCCACCTCCGCCTCCCCGATAAAATCATGCCCCAGGTATTTGTATTTGGGAGGGCTGCTCACAGCAAGAGAATCATCAGTGACACTCCAAGATAGGAGTGCTCTATGAGCCCTGTCTAACAATTGGTGATTAGAATTCACACTTCTTCGTTTTTGTATTCAGGGGTTAAACAATTGCAACCTAGCAGTAGATGGCTAATTTTTAAATGAACTCATATTGGATAATGTGCAGAACAAAATGAAATTGTTGGAATAATTGTTCTGGTTTTTAGTTCGCAGTGGTTTAAACTGGTTGTGAAATTGAGCATTCATTTCCAGATATCCAGTCCACTTTGCACCTATTGTGAAAGGCACTATATAAATGCAAGTCTTTCTTTCTCTTTCTCTGTACCCTTCGGAGTTACAGTTGAAGGACTAAGTCACCTCAAGGTTCGTCTTTGTCCTTGTAAGAACTTGCAACGAGTGGTGAAGTTAAGTTTAGTTCAGGTCATTGAAAGTGCAACATTTACCTGAATCTTCAATGCCTCAATGTGGTTCTTGTAAATATGAGCATCACCCAATGTGTGTACAAAATCACCAGGCTGAAAGGAGAGCAAATACTCATTAGGAGAATATTTAGGCACCTGTCCCACATTTGTCACTGCAAGTTATCTAGTCAAGGAATTTTGTTACATTTGTCAAACCTTATGGAAAAGTCATTAAATTGGTTACAGAGAAGGAAGGCCAGTGGTCTGACACTAGCTAGATTGACCACTGCCTTTTTAAGAAAATAAGAAATAGGAGCAGGAATAGGCCATACAACCCCTCGAGCCTGCTCCGCTATTCAATCAGATCATGGCTGATCTTCGACCTCAACTCTACTTTCCTGCCCGATTCCCGTATTCCTGGATTCCCCTAGAGCCCAAAAATCTATCCATCTCAGCCTTGAATGTACTCAATGACTCAGCATCCACATCTGGGGTAGAGAATTTCAAAGATTCACAACCCTCTGCGTGAAGAAATTCCTCCTCATCTCAGTCTTGAATGGCCACCCCCTTATCCTGCGACTATGCTCCTTAGCTCTCGACTCTCTATCCAGGGGAAACAATCTCTCAGCATCTACCATGTCAAGCCCCCTCATAATTTTATATGTTTCAATGAGATCACTTCTCATTCTTCTAAACTCCAGAGACTATAGGCCCATTCTACTCAACCGCTCTTCATAGGACAACCCTCTCATCCCAGGAATTAATCTAGTGAACCTTTTGTTGCACTGCCTCCAAGGCAAGTATATTCTTCTTTAGATAAGGAGACCAAAACTGTACACAGTACTCCAGGTGAGGTCTCACTAAAGCCCTGTACAATTGTAATAAGACTTCCTTACTCTTGTACTCCAACCCCCTTGCAATAAAGGCCAACATGCCATTTGCTTTCCTAATTGCCTGCTGTACCTGCATACTAATTTCTTGTGTTTCTCGTACGAGGACACCCAAGCCTCTCTGAACACCAACATTTAATAGTTTCCCACCATTTAAAAAATATTCTATTTTTCTAATTTTCCTACCAAAGTGAATAACCTCATATTTCCCCACATTATACTCCATCTGCCACCTTCTTGCCCACTCACTTAACCAGTTTATATCCCTTGGCAGACTCTGTGTCCTCCTCAGAGCTTACTTTCCCACCTAGCTTTGTATCATCAGCAAACTTGGATACATTACACTCCTTTCATCTAAGGCATTAATATAGATTGTTAATAGCTGAGGCCTAAGCACCCATCCTTGCAGCACCCTACTAGTTACAGCCTGCCAACCTGAAAATGACACGTTTATCCTTACTCTGTTTTCTGTCCATTAACCAATCCTCCATCCATGCTATTACCTCCAACCCCAAGAGCCCTTATCTTGTGTAATAACCTTTTATGTGGCACCTTATCGAATGCCTTTTGAAAATCCAAATATACTACATCCACTGGTTCCCCTTTATCTACCCTGCTAGTTACATCCTCAAAAAACTCTAATAAAATTTGTCAAACACAATTTCCCTTTCATAAAACCATATTGACTCTGCCTAATCATATTATGACTTTCTAACTGCCCTGTTACCACTTCCTTAATAATGGATTACAGCATTTTCCAGACGACCAAGGTCAGGCTAACTGGCCTGCAGTTCCCTGTTTTCTCTCTCCCTACCTTCTTGAATAGCGGGGTAACATTTGCTAACTTCCAGTCCACTGGGACCATTCCAGAATCTAGAGAACTTTGGAAGATCACAACCAATGCATCCACTATCTCTGCAGCCACCTCTTTTAGAACCCTAGGATATAGGCCATCGGGTCCAGGGGATTTGTCAGCTTTTAGTCCTATTAGATTGTCCAGTACTTTTTCTCTAGTGATGTTAAATTAATTGTTTTAAGTTCCTCACTCTCATTTACCCCTTGGTTCGCCACTATTTTTGGTATGCTTTTTGTGTCTTCTACTGTGAAGACAGATACAAAATATTTGTTTAACGCATCTGCCATTTCTTGAATCCCCATTATAATTTCTCCTGTCTCAGCCTCTAGGGGACCAACGTTTTTATATTTCTTGCTAGTTTTCTTTATTATTCTATTTTCTCCCTTTTAATCAATTTTTTGGTCTTTGTTGGTTTCTAAAACTCTCCCAATCCCCAGGCTTATTACTCTTCTTGGCAACATTATAAGCCTCTTCTTTCAATCTAATACTCTCCTTAACTTCTTTAGTTAGCCACGGGTGGATCACTTTTCCCGTGGAGTTTTTACTCCTCAATGGAATGTATACTCGCTGAGAATATTGAAATATTTCTTTAAATGTTTGCCATTGCTTTTCAATTGTCAAATCCTTTAATTTAGTTTCCCAATCTACTTTTGACAACTCACCCTTCATACCTATGTAATTGGCTTTATTTAAGTTTAAGACTCTAGTTTCTGATTTAAGTACGTTATTTTCAAACTCAATGTGAAATTCTATCATATTATGATCACTCTTCCCCAGAGGTTCTTTTACTGAGAGATTACTAATTAACCCTATCTCATTACATGATACAATATCTAAAATAGCCTGTTCCCTGGTTGGTTACACAACATATTGCTAGGAAACATCCCCATCCTCAATGATGGCGGTGTCCAGCACGTGAGAGCAAAAGACAAAGCTGAAGCGTTTGCAACCATCTTCAGCCAGAAGTGTCGAGTGGATGATCCATCTCGGCCTCCTCACAATATCCCCACCATCACAGAACCCAGTCTTCAGCCAATTCGATTCACTCCACGTGATATCAAGCAACGGCTGAGTGCACTGGATACAACAAAGGCTACGGGCCCCGACAACATCCCAGCTGTAGTGCTGAAGACTTGTACTCCAGAACCAGCTGCACCTCTAGCCAAGCTGTTCCAGTACAGCTACAACACTGGCATCTACCTGACAAAGTGGAAAATTGTCCAGGTATATCCTGTCCACAAAAAGCAGGACAAATCCAATCCGGCCAATTACCGCCCCATCAGTCTACTCTCAATCATCAGCAAAGTGACGGAAGGTGTCGTCGACAGTGCTATCAAGTGGCACTTACTCACCGATGCACAGTTTGGGTTCCGCCAGGACTACTCGGCCCCAGACCTCATTACAGCCTTGGTCCAAACATGGACAAAAGAGCTGAATTCCAGAGATGAGGTGAGAGTGAATGCCCTTGACATCAAGGCAGCATTTGACTGAGGGTGGCACCAAGGAGCCCTAGTAAAATTGAAGTCAATGGGAATCAGGGGGAAAACTCTCCAGTGGCTGGAGTCATACTTAGCACAAAGGAAGATGGTAGTGGTTGTTGGAAGCCTATCATCTCAGCCCCAGGAGTTCCTCAGGGCAGTGTCCTAGGCCCACCCATCTTCAGCTGCTTCATCAATGACCTTCCCTCTATCATAAGGTCAGAAATGGGGATGTTCGCTGATGATTGCACAGTGTTCAGTTCCATTTGCAACCCCTCAGATAATGAAGCAGTCCGTGACCGCATGCAGCAAGACCTGGGCTGATAAGTGGCAAGTAACATTCGCGCCAGGCAATGATTATCTCCAACAAGAGAGTGTCTAACCACCTCCCCTTGACATTCAACAGTATTACCATCGCCGAGTCCCCCACCATCAACATCCTGGGGGTCACCATTGACTAGAAACTTAACTGGACCAGCCATATAAATACTGGGCCACAAGAGCAGATCAGAGGCTGGGTATTCTGTGGCAAGTGACTCACCTCCTGACTTCCCAAAGTCTTTCCACCATCTACAAGGCACAAGTCAGGAGTGTGATGGAATACTCTCCACTTGCCTGGATGAGTGCAGCTCAAACAACACTCAAGAAGCTCGACACCATCCAGGACAAAGCAGCTTGCTTGATTGGCACCCCATTCACCACCCTAAATATTCACTCCCTTCACTGCAGCAACTCGCCAAGGCTTCTTCGACAGCACCTCCCAAACCAGTGACCTCTATCACCTAGAAGGACAAGAGCAGCAGGCACATGGGAACAACACCACCTGCACGTTCCCCTCCAAGTCACACACCATCCCGACTTGGAAATATATCGCCGTTCCTTCATCGTCGCTGGGTCAAAATCCTGGAACTCCCTTCCTAACAGCACCGTGGGAAAACCTTCACCACACAGACTGCAGCGGTTCATGAAGGCGGCTCACCACCACCTTCTCAAGGGCAATTAGGGATGGGCAATAAATGCTGGCCTCACCAGCGACATCCACAGCTCATGAACAAATTTTTAAAAAACATCTCGAATGCATTCCATGAACTCATCTTCCTAACTACGTTTGTCAATTTGGTTTGCCCAGTCTATATGCAGATTAAAGTCCCCCATGATGACTGCATTTCCTTTATTACAAGCTCCCATTATTTCAAGATTAATACTCTGTCCAACGGTATTGCTACTATTAAGGGGCCTATCAACTACTCCCACCATTGTTTTCTGCCCCTTGTTATTTCTAATTTCCACCCATATTGATTCTACTTCCTGATCTTCTGAGCCAAGATCCTTTATCACCATTGTCCTTATGTCATTCTTTATTATTAGGGCTACACCCCTTCCTTTTCCATTCTGTCTGTCTTTTCTAAATGTCATGTACCCTGGAATATTTAGTTCCCAACCGTGGTCATTTTGCAACCATGTCTGTAATGGCTATTAGGTCAAACCCATTTATCTCTATTTGTGCAATTGATTCATCTATATTGTTACAAATGCTCCGTGCATTCAGATAAAGAGCCTTTAATTTTGACTTTTTACCATGTTTTCCTGCTTTGACCGTACTTGTTTATTATTATTGGTAAATTCTCTGTCCCTGCCTGCCACAGTCTGCTTATCTTTACCCAATTGTCTTAACTTTTCTCATTAGATTTCTAAATTTTCCCTCCCACTCCTCCTTTTGGTTTAAAGCGCAACCTACAGCCCTAGTTATTCGATTCGCCAGGACGCTGGTCCCAGCCCGGTTTAAGTGGAGCCCGCCCCGTCAGAACAGCTCCCTTTTTCCCCAGTACAGTGATTGTATCTCCAACTAAACAACAATGCAAATTTACTTCACATTTGCCTCAGCAGTTGCAGAAAATATATGAGCAAGTTTTGAGAAAGTCACTACCACCAGAAATGATGGTAGAGAAAAGCCTAGACTTTCTTTGGTAAGATAGAGTCACAGAACATTTAAAACAAAGACACAAGGATGGTACTGCATTGTGTTAAAAAAAAGTTGCAACACAGTGGCACAGATTTTGCTATCAAAATAACGGTGGGACTAATGGCGCTCACTGTTATTTATGCACAAATGGTACAGCAACTTCAGGCGAGGGGCAGATGCGCGGTTAAACTCAAATCCAAAAGTTGCTGTCCGAGTTGCGCCGCTCCACTGTCAGCTTAGCAAAAACAGCATTTTGCTGTCTGCCTAACCATTGAAATGCATTGAATGGCATGAAGTTGCTGTATTTGCACGGTAGATATGAACTAAACTTGCCAAAGAAAGTGAAGTCAAGTCATTTCAAGTCTAAGTACCCTTTTAATGACGTGATATGTGTTAATTATCGCCAATCAACCTCTCTGGCAATGCAAATTAACTATTATAAGTGTGGAGTCTCATTCCTTCAGGTATTAATTGTTGGAGATTTTAAAATGTCAAATTTAAAATTTTTAATTTTTTTTCACTTTTCCTTTGTCTCTTTTTTCTCTCTCTCTTAATCCAATCTTTCTTTCCCTCTCTTTCTGTACCTGATTGTCATTGAATTCATCCACTCTAATTTACATTTCCTTCTCTGTTTTTGCGCAGTTAATTTCACAATCCTTCAATCTGACTGCTTGCCCTGTTCATTCAGGTCCCAGATGCCATTTCCCTCGCTGCGCTGTTATCAGTTCGTACTTTCAGCACATTGCCACACAAAAAATTTTAAAACCTAAACGTGCAAGTGCAAGTCTAACTAATGGCAGATGCCGCTAGATGCCCTGCCACAGTAAATTATGGCCCAGTGAGTCACAATACACTGTAGCCAATGCAGGCGATAGGAGAAAAAAAACTGAAGGTTAACACCAACATGAACTATCCTTATATAGCACAGGACAAAGATCTTTGACACTACTGTTTGTTTTGCAACCTGTGGGTGAACAATTAAAACAATTTCACATTAAACGATATTCCTGTTGCCAAATTACTGGAATTCCAAATTCACTTTTCATAGGCAAGAAGCTAAAATGTTGTTCACAGCAGATGTGAGGTGCCAACCTGTTAGTCTAAAAAAAATCAGTTGTTTCTTTTGCACAATCCCATTTTTAAATTCATTTCCATTGTGAAACCATGGTAAGAATCAGTTTCCACTGCTTTAATTCCTTCAATGCTTTTAATCAAATATCCATTTCGCTCAGTTGGTAGCGCTATCATCTGAGTCAGAAGGAATGGGAAAAGCAACTAGGACTTGAGCATATGATCATTAAGAGTGCTGCATTGTCACAGATGCCGCCTTTCAGATGAGATATTAAACAGACACCCAGTTGGACCAAGTGAAAATAAAAAGTTCCCAGTGCACTATTCAAAGAGCAGGGAGTTCTCCCAGTACCTTGGCTAACATTCCTCCCTCAATCAACACCACCCCAAAAAACAGATTAACTGGTCATTTATCTCATTTACAGAATCTTAGTGTCTTATATTTGCCTTCATATTAGTGTAAACAATTTTACAACACCAAGTTATAGTCCAACAAATTTATTTTAAATTTCACAAGCTTTCGGAGGCTTCCTCCTTCCTCAGGTGAATGGTGTGGAAATTTTTTTACAATTGTCAACCCCAGTCCATCACCGGCATCTCCACTTCATATTAGTGAGTACACTTCAAAAGTAATGCATTGGTGTGAAGTGCTTTGGCATGGATAACATGCTATATAAATACAAGTTCTCTATTTGAGTATGTTTTTCAATTTCAACTAAAAAGTATTACTTCAATCAACAGTAGAGAATGCTGTTGTAAGGGATTCATAGGTGTGTCTGGGATTCAACCACAGCAGATAAAAACAAAACAAACTCAAAATACCATTAGTCCTGTGATATGTGCGATCATGTAAGTCAGCAATGCGTAGCTGGCAATATTGAATGGGACACCGAGGCCCATGTCTCCTGATCTCTGATATAGCTGGCAGGACAGCTCTCCATTGACCACGTAGAACTGACAGAGAGCATGGCAAGGAGGTAGAGCCATCTGATGAAGATCTGCAGAGGCAATGAGGAGGATCAGGAAAGCATGCAACAGTTATTTATAGTAACACACAGCTAGGATTTACTTTGTTGCACTGAAACTAAAGTAGAAAGTTTGTATATTCATTGACATTCAACCTGTAGTATCAGGCCCTCAGTGTTAAGTGCACTAATAAACTCCAGTTAGCTTTGATGCCATGTTGCCAGACTGCTTGACTAGGTGGCATGTTGCAATTTGAATCAGCTGGTGGAACCAAGGATAAAAGTTTCATCTGTCCACTAACTTACCATTATATTGAGTCGTACAACACCAGGTTATAGTCCAACAGCTTTATTTTAAATCACAAGCTTTCGGAGCTTAGCTCCTTCGTCAGGTGAGTGAAGAAGGGTTTCCTTAAAAACATCGCATATATAGTCAGAGAATAATGTCTGGTGATTACAGATAATCTTTCCAACTGCCCGTTATCACCCCTCAGCAGAGAGATAATTACAGCAATCAAAGGAGTGGATGGTGTTCAGACAGGTTTAGTCTGGGACACCTTACATTCAAGAATACGGAATACACACGGGGTCAGATAACAAAGACAGAGAGAGAGAGAGAGAGAGAGAGAGAGAGAGAGAAACCCGAAAGGCAGAGAGAGAGAGAATGTCCCGTTGTATTAAAAACAGATAACTTTTTTTTCGCTGGTGGGGTTACACGTAGCGTGACATGAACCCAAGATCCCGGTTGAGGCCGTCCTCATGGGTGCGGAACTTGGCTATCAATTTCTGCTCGACGATTTTGCGTTGTCGTGTGTCTCGGAGGCCGCCTTGGACTAAACCTGTCTGAACACCATCCACTCCTTTGATTGCTGTAATTATCTCTCTGCTGAGGGGTGATAACGGGCAGTTGGAAAGATTATCTGTAATCACCAGACATTGTTCTCTGACTATATATGCGATGTTTTTATGGAAACCCTTCTTCACTCACCTGACGAAGGAGCTAAGCTCCGAAAGCTTGTGATTTAAAATAAAGCTGTTGGACTATAACCTGGTGTTGTACGACTCTGTACATTTGTCCACCCCAGTCCATCACCGGCATCTCCACATCATTACCATTATATTGATTGCATATAGCGACGTTAGAGATGAACAGGCACAGAATAATAGAAACCTCAGCACAATAGACAGCTAGTTAGCCCATTGTTCATAAGACTTCTGCTAGCTTCATATCGGGGCTATTTCCCCGTACACTTTCATATTTTTCTTCAAGCATTTAGCCAATTTCCTTTTAAATGCTACGATTGCCTTTCCTCCGACAGCCATGTGTACACATCCCAGCTCACTTGCTCAATAGTTTTGAACTGAAGGTTGTAAAATTTACCATTTTGTCTAAGCAGTTAAAGGATATTTTTTAGCTCTACCTTTTAAAAGATTTACACGTTATCAAATCCTCTTCATTCTTCCCTCCCCCTAAAAAAGGGGTAATGTGTATGAAAAATCATGTTGAGAGTCCTATGAAAACAGGTAATATCATATGCTAAGAGTACAGTTTATTCTCCCAGCCTTTGTAAACAAATTATGCCAACTACTCGTTATAAGAACATAAGAGATAGGAGCAGGAGTAGGCCATTTGGCCCTTCAAGCCTGCTCTGCCATTCAATAAGATCATGGCTGATCTGATTCTGGCCTCAACTCCACTTGCCCGCCTGTTCCCCATATCCTTTGACTCCCTTGCTGATCAAAAATTTGTCTAACTCAGCCTTGAATATAATCAATGACTCAGGCTCCACCGCTCTTTGGGGCAAAGAATTCCAACCCTCAGAAGAAATTTCTCCTCATCTCCAACTTAAATGGGCGACCCCTTATTCTGAGACCAAGTCCCCTATCTCTAGATTCCCCTAGGAGGAGAAACATCCCCTCAGCATTTACCCTGTAAAGCCCCCTCAGAATCTTTTATGTTTCAATAAGATCGCCTCTCATTCTTCTAAACTCCAGTGAGTATAGGCTCAACCTGCTCAATCTTTCCTCATAAGAAAACCCTTCCATGCCCAGAATGAAACTAGTAAACCTTCTCTGAACCGCCTCCAATGCAAGTATATCCTTCCTTAAATAAGGGGACCAAAACAGTACACAGTACTCTAGGTGTGGCCTCACCAGCACCCTGTACAGTTGTAGCAAGACTTTCCTGCTTTTATACTCCATCCCATTTGAAATAAAGGCCAATATTCAATTTGTGTTCCCAATTACCTGCTGCAACTGTATGCTAACTTTTTGTATTTCATGTACGAGGACACCCAAATCCATCTGTACCGCAGCATTCTGTAGTCTTTCTCCATTTATATAATATTTTGCTTTTCTATTCTTCCTACCAAAGTGGATGACTTCACATTTTCCCACATTATACTCCATCTGCCAAATTTTTGCCCACTCGCTTAACCTATCTATATCCCTTTGCAGATACTTTGTGTCCTCCTCACAACTTATTTTTCCACCTATCTTTGTATCATCAGCAAATTTGGCCATAGCACACTCGCTTCCGCCATCCAAGTAAATTATATAGATTGTAAATAGTTGAAGCCCCAGCACTGATCCCTGCTGCACCCCACTAGTTAGATTGCCATCCTGAAAATGACCCTTTTATCCTGACTCTCTGTTTTCTGTTAGTTAGCCAATCCTCTATTCATGATAATATATTATCCCCAACACCATGAGCTCTTACCTTATGCAGTAACCTTTTATGTGGCACCTTATCAAATGCCTTTTGGCAATCCAAATACACATCACTGGTTCCCCTTTATCCACCCTGCCTGTTACTTCCTCAAAGAACTCTAATAAATGTGACAAGACATGATTTTCCTTTCATAAAACTATGCTGACTCTCCTTGATTGTATTATGAGTCTCCAAATGTCCTGCTACTACTTCCTTAGTAATCAATTCTAGCATTTTCCCAATGACAGTTGTTAGGCTAATTGGAATATAGTTACCTGCTTTCTGTCTCCCTCCTTTCTTGAACAGGGACATTACATTTGCGGTTTTCCAATCCACTGGGATCTTTCCAGAATCTAGTGAATTTTGGAAGATTACTCCCAATGCATCCACTATCTCTGTGGCCACTTCTTTTAAGACCCTCGGATGCAAGCCATCGGGTCCAGGAGACTGGTCAGCCTGCAGACCCATTAGTTTGCCTAGTACTTTTTCTCTAGTGGTAGTGATTGTTATTATGTCCACCATCCCCTTTGCCCCTTGATTATCTACTATTATTGGTATGCTTTTAGTGTCTTCTCCTGTGAAGAAATATACAAAATATCTGTTCAATGCCTCTGCCATTTCCTTGTTTATTATTATTTCCCCAGTCTCATCCCCTAAGGGACCTATACTTACTTTAGCTACTCTCTTCCTTCGTATATACTTGTAAAAGCTCTCACTTTGAGTTTTTATATTTTTTGCTAGTTTACTCTCAATCTATTTTCTCCCCCTATTATTATTTTTTAAGTCCTCCTTTGCTGGTTTCTAAAGTTTTCGGGCTTACCACTAATCTTTACCACGTTGTATGTCTTTTCTTTGAACTTGATACCATCCTTAACTTCCTTAGTTAGCCATGGTTGGTACACCCTTCTTGTGGAGCCTTTTCTCCTTACTGGGATATATTTTTGTTGAGAGTTATAAAATATCTTTTTAAATGTCTGCCACTGCTTATCCACCATCATACTTTCTAATCTGTTTTCCCTGTCCACTTTAGCCAACTCTGTCCTCAGGCCATTGTAATTGCCCTTACTTAGGTTTAATACAGTAGTTTCAGATCCAAGATCCTCACTCTCAAACTGGATGTGAAATTCTATCATATTATGATCACTGTTTCTTAAGGGATCCTTTACTTTGAGGTCATTAATTAATCCTACCTTGTTACCCATTACCAGATCTAAAATGGCCTGTTCCCTGGTTGGTTCCACAACGTATTGTTCTAGAAACCGTCCCGAATACACTCTATGAACTCATCCTCAGGGCTACTTTTGCCAATTTGATTTGTCCAATCTATATTTAAGTTAAAATCACCCATGATTATTCCATTACCTTTTTTACAAGCCCCATTATTTCTTTATTTATATTTTAACCTACAGTATAGCTACCTTTAGGGGGCCTAGAGACTACTCCCACCAGCAATTTCGTACCCATGCTATTTCTAACCTCCACCCAAATTGATTCTACATCTTGGTCTTCTGAGCCAAGATCATTTCTCACAATTGTACTGATTTCATCCTTTATTAACAGAGCTACCCCACCACCGTTTCCTTTCTCCTATCCTTCCAAAATGTCAGATACCTATGAATATTCAGTTCTCAACCTTGGTCATCTTGCAACCACGTCTCTGTAATGTCAACGAGATCATACCCATTTGTTTCTATTTGTGTCATCAATTCATCTATCTTATTACGAATGCTACGTGCAGTTAAAGAAACTTTAATTTTGTCTTTTTCCATTTTTTCCTACTCTGACCCCATTTGCTGGTGGGCTCTTATGTTTGTTCGCTCTGTCCCTTCCTGTCACACTCTGGTTATCATTACCCCTATCTCTTCCCTGTACTACTTCCTTGTCCTTTCTCTTCAACATTTTAAATTTCCACCCACCTGAACCCCCCCGCCCCCCTCAATTTAGTTGAAGCCCTATCTACCGTCCTAGTTATTCGATTCGCCAGAATACTGGTCCCAGCATGGTTCAGGTGAAGACAGTCCTGACGGAACAGCTCTCTCTTTCCCCAGTACTGGTGCCAGTGCCCTATGAATCGAAACCCACTTCTCTCACACCGATCTTTGAGCCACGTATTCATCTCTCTGATCTTATTTCCACTATGCCAATTTGCTTGTGGCTCAAGTAATAATCCAGTGATCACTACCTTTGTGGTTCTGCTTTTTAATTTAATCCCTAGCTGCTCTCTCAGCAGAACCTCTTCCTTAGTCCTACCTATGTCGTTGGTACATAAGTGAATCTCGACAACTTGATCCTCCCCATCCTACTCCGAGTTCCTCTCTAGCCTGGATGAGATGTCCTTAACCCTGGCACCGGGTAGACAACACAGCCTTTGGGACTCACGCTCTTGGCTACAGAGAACAGTATCTATCTCCAAAAAAGCAGGATAAATCCAATCCTGCCAATTACCACCCCATCAGTTTACTCTCAATCATCATCAAAGTGATGGAAGGTGTCATCAACAGTGCAATCAAGCGGCACTTACTCACCGATGCTCAGTTTGGGTTCCGCCAGGACCACTCAGCTCCAGACCTCATTACAGCCTTGGTCCAAACATGGACAAAAGAGCTGAATTTCAGAGGTGAGGTGAGAGTGACTGCCCTTGACATCAAGGCAGCATTTGACTGATTGTGGCACCAAGGAGCTCTAATAAAATTGAAGTCAATGGGAATTAGGGGGAAAACTTTCCAGTGGCTGGAGTCATACCTAGCACAAAGGAAGATGGTAGTGGTTGTTGGAGGCCAATCATCTCAGCCCCAGGACATTGCTGCGGGAGTTCCTCAGGGCAGTGTCCTAGGCCCAACCAACTTCAGCTGCTTCATCAATGACCTTCCCTCCATCATAAGGTCAGAAACAGGAACGTTCGCTGATGATTGCACAGTGTTCAGTTCCATTCGCAATCCCTCAGATAATGAAGCAGTCCGTGCCCGCATGCAGCAAGACCTGGACAACATTCCGGCTTGGGCTGATAAGTGGCAAGTAACATTCACGCCAGACAATGACCATCTCTAACAAGAGAAAGTCTAACCACCTCCCCTTGACATTCAACGGCATTACCATCGTCAAATCCCCCACCATCAACATCTTGGGGGGTCACCATTGACCAGAAACTTAACTGGACCAGCCATATAAATACTGTGGCTACAAGAGCAGGCCAGAGGCTGGGTATTCTGCGGCGATTGACTCACCTTCTGACTCCCCAGAGCCCTTCCACCATCTACAAGGCACAGGTCAGGAGTGTGATGGAATACTCTCCACTTGCCTGGATGAGTGCAGCTTCAACAACATTCAAGAAGCTCAACACCATCCAGGACAAAGCAGCCCGCTTGATTGGCACTCCATCCATCACCCTAAACATTCACTCCCTTCACCACCTGCGCAATGTGGCTGCAGTGTGTACCATCCACAGAATGCACTGCAGCAACTCGCCAAGGCTTCTTCGACAGCACCTCCCAAACCCACGACCTCTACCACCTAGAAGGACAAGGGCAGCAAGCACATGGGAACACCACCACCTGCACATTCCCCTCCAAGTCACACACCATCCCGACTTGGAAATATATCGCTGTTCCTTCATCGTCACTGGGTCAAAATCCTGGAACTCCCTGCCTAACAGCACTGTGGGAGAACCTTCACCACACGGACTGCAGTGATTCAAGAAGGCGGCCCGCCACCACCTTCTCAAGGGCAATTAGGGATTGGCAACAAATGCTGGCCTTGCCAGCGATGCCCACATCCCATGAACGAATAAAAAAAACCTATACTGTCGCCTATTACCACCACCTTCCTTTTTACTTCCCCCACTTGAATGGCCTCCAGTACCATGGTGCCGTGATCAGTTTGCTCATCCTCCCTGCAGTCCTTGCTCTCGTCCACACAGCTTGCAAGAACCTCGTAACTGTTAGACAAGTGCAAGGGCTGAGGCTCCTGCAATGCTACCTCCTGAATCCCCGTACCTGCCTCACTTGCAGTCACACTCTCCTGTACCTGACCCCGGGCCAAATCCAAAGTATTTGGTCTAAGGAGTGTGACTGCCTCCTGGAGCAAAGTGTCCAGGTAACTTTCTCCCTCCCCGATGTATCGCAAAGTCTGCAGCTCCGACTCCAGCTCCTCAACTCTGAGCTGAAGATCCTCGAGCTGCAGACACTTACTGCAGATGTGGTCACCCCGGACAAGACTGTCCACTAGCTCCCACATGTTGCAGCTGCAACACATATCCTGCCCTGCCATATCTATAGTATTTATTTAATTAATTACATCACTATCAATCAAATTATTTATAATTTTGATCCAAGTACTAACCTCGTTTAATTTATTTAATTAAGTTTAGTTAATTATAAATTTAGTTATATGCTATACGATTTTATGATAACTTAGCCCACAGTCCTAAGAAAAAAGAAATTCTCACCACCAAACACACATCTGCTTTACCTGTGATGTCACTACTTGATTTTTATTGGAACGCGGTCGGTCCGCTCTGCTGTTTTTATCCCGGCTCCGCTCTCACTGTTTCCCACCGCTCTGGTTATGTTTCACAATTTTATTTTTTATTTTTGCCAATTTTCTCCACGCTCTTTTTGCTGAAGGCATTGCCCAATGTGGAGGTACAGTTTCACAGGTTCTGGTGACCCTTTGCTAATCTCATCTGATTGCTCATTCTTCAAGTGTGAGCCAGTTGACTGGGTCATGGGGTGAAGGAGGAGGGGATGAGAGAACATCGCCATCAAGGCAGGTCCTAGTCTCACTAGACAGCCACACTTGTGTGCTTTCCAGCAGGAGTCACTACACAGCAATCAAGAGTGGGAATCTTGACCAATTTTCCCCTCCTTAATAAAAGGAATGTAAGGAATCTTACAACACCAGGTTATAGTCCAACAGTTTTATTTGAAAATCACAAGCTTTCGGAGGCTTTCTCCTTAGTCAGGTGCGTGTCACACACCTGACGAAGGAGAAAGCCTCCGAAAGCTTGTGATTTTCAAATAAAACTGTTGGACTATAACCTGGTGTTGTAAGATTCCTTACATTTGTCCACCCCAGTCCATCACCTGCATCTCCACATCATTAATAAAAGGATGCTGAAGTGAATAGTAATATCCCACTGCCATCCTAGCTGAAACTGACTAATTTACTGTGAATCAAACGTGGGACCATCTGGCATATACAGCTCAGCTACACACTTGCCTTCACCAACTGATCCCTTGGGAGCTCCAACTTCACTTAGCTGTTTGTCTCCCATATTGTATTTACTCTTTTTTTTTTTACCTTTAGGGTTCCAAGCACACATGATGATTCTGCGATCCTCCGGGTTGTGTTTGATAGTGTCAATTACTTTCTGGAGCTGATCGACTCCTTGTCCAGAGTAATCTACAATCAGAAAGCCAGTCAGTTAATGAGAGAAAAAGAAAAACACCCCCAAAACATTCAGTTGACCAGTCTAGACGAGTTTTATATGTCAGTTTGTTCCCAACAGAAATATCGATATCCCACAAAGCTAAAACTAATTCTTCGAGATGTGGTATAACATTGTAATCTTTCCTAACCTGTATGCATGTCTTTATACTCAGCCCCAAAGTGCCTCCACTGGAAGCCATAAACAGGCCCCAAATCACCCTCCTCTCGGGATATGAATCCTTGTTTGTCCAGATAGTCTCGAGACCCATTGGCGTCCCAAATTCTAACTCCTTTTTCTGACAACTCATTAGAATTGGTAGAACCCTGAAATAGAATGGCGAAAAAATGAATCTGCAGGAATATTTGTTCTTAACCAAGGAATTAGATCACTCCTCTGTGGCATCCTTCTGGTACCTTGTCCAACTGGTTATTCTTCAGACAAGAGCCTATACAGCAAATGCTGACTGGTATTCAAACAAAAGGGGTACCAAGCCATTCTCGATCATGTCCTCACTCAACCTCCAAACACATGCACTTTCCATAGGGGATCACTGGAGAGTGATCAGCAGCAGGAACTCTGCTCACTTCTTCTATTCCCCAGCCAATCATAGCACCTCAGTTGCTGTCCTGGCTGAGATGATCTAACTCACCACAGACCAGGGTTGAACCTGGATCTTCCTGGTCCGTAGAGCTCAATCATGCCACATAGAGCCATCGATGGAGCCCCACCCAAGTGCTTTTTAAACTCTTAAGAAAAGAGATCCATGAGTGCAAGCCAGAAAAACCCCTCTGATTTTTACTTCTCCTGGGACAGGCTGCAGGGCAGAAGACAATATCAGAACTGAGTACAACTAACTAAACACCTTTCATTTTATACCAGGAACACTTTCAAAAACAATTTATGTGATTTTTCTTTAGTATTTTTCCCCTAGTGTATACTGCATTGTGTAAAATGCTCCATTCTCTCATTGCTAGTTTCATCAGAAGTAAACATGGCAAAACTACATTCAACCTTTTATAACTTAATAAGGGCGAAAGTAACTATGCCATCAAACCTCAACTACCCAATACTTTAGATTACTGATAGAACTCCCTGAATAGTCTAGTGGGTATAGCACTAAACCATATAGACTGGAAGGTCCCAGGTTTAACTCCCAGTTTGTGCTAAGTTGGCTGAATGAGAACAGAACCAGACTTAGATGTGATGCACTTGATGGTCAAATAACCTGCTGGAACTGACTGTCTAGGCTCACATATGAAGAATGATCACTTGAGAAGTCAGAAAAAAAAGCATGCATAGGAAAGGAATATCGGAAAGTAATTTTTTTTAAGCACATATTGTTTATCAATGAGGAAAGCATTCAAGGTCAGGTTCTATTTGTTCTACTCACTCATCGCCATTAACAAGCATTAATTTTGCAAAGGATTTGCAGTTACGAGACAACAATAAATACATTTTAATGCATGATTTTTCCCCATTCTTGAGTACATGCAAAATATTCAGGGATACAAACATACATTTCAAAAGACACAGTTGTATTGATAAATCTAATTAGAGGATGTCACAAGATGATGCTACTTATCCAATTATTGCTACAGCATATGTAGGAACTTTTGTAAAATCTATGCACAAAAGTATAGTGTGTACCTTGATAAACCACAATAGCTCTTCCAGAATTCCTTTCCAGAACACTCGTTTAGTTGTGATGAGGGGAAAAGAATCTGAAACACAAAATTTGATAACATTGTAACAACTTGAAGAATAATGTAATTTAGTACTCAGTGATGAAACTCCTGTGCCTTGGGTTGAAGCACCAAGGCAACTTTCTGTATCGCTCACTGATCACTGGATGGCTTTAGTGGCAATTTAGCCAGCCCTTTACTGGATTGATCGCTGCAATCTTCAACAAAAAGTGAGTAAAGGAAAAACTACCTCTGCACCCAGGGATGGGTCCCTACCTATGCTATAAGCATTAAGGCACAGTGAAAATGCACACTTACTTTAAAAGCAGACTTTAAGTATATTGTAAGATTCATACCACTAGCAGCACACAATGTTGTGTGCACACACAAAAATGGCAATCAGTCAAATCCAGCAGTTTAAAAAAAATAGAATAAGCTGTCTGAAAATGGGCGTGGAGATGCTGAAAAAAAAAGCTGCAAAGCTAGCTCAAGATATTTTAATTTAGATTCCCATAAATATCCAGGACATACCATTTTTGGAGCAGTTTTATAAAAGGTAGCAACACCCCCAAAAGTAAAGTCTGTAACTAAACTGAATGCTTAATTGGTACAGGCACAACAGGTTGTGGTAGTGAGCTGTACAGATCATGAAGATTTGAATTTGATCCCCATTCTGTACTGAGTTGGCTGATCTCAGCTAGTGCAGCAAGTGAGGTGCTATACTCACCTTTAAAGCCCATGAGTAAGGAGAGAGAGAAAAAAAAGTCAGCCGGGGTTTTACTACCAAGCTCTGAACTGTTGCTAGAACGTGTATTTGCAGACATCTGGTAAGAACAAGATATAGGTCGGTTAAATCCTAACACTTGTTGAACAGCCTACCAACACACCATATAAGCTCAGTCATGAAAAATGATCACGTGCGCGAGGTAATGGAAGGCCGGCGGCTTCTGTGGAACCACTACCCAGTATAAATCAAAGGCTTGAGTAAAGAAAAAAAAGTATGTATTTTTAAAAGTTCTAGACCAACAAAAATACCAGATCCAACATTTTTAAGGTTCTTTATTTTAGTTACCATTTTCACTGACATTCCCAGATTTTAAAATGATATTACAATTTGGACAGACTACAAATACTTTTTCTCATGCCCAGTGTAAAAGGTCCATTTCCACAGGCACATCCATATAAACTGAAATTTTTTTATGTGTAAAGCAATATGGGATAGTGCGAACATACGAATTAAGAGCAGGAGAAGGCCATTCGGCCCCTCAAGCCTGCTCTGCCATATGGTAAGATCATGGCTGATCTGATTGTGATCTCAACCCTACTTTACCATCTATCTATTATAACCTTTGATTCCCTTGTTAATCAGGAACCTATCTAACTCAGCGTTAAAAATATTCAATGACCCTGCCTCCACCACTCTCTGGGGAAGGGAGTTCCACAGACTCACGACCCTCAAGAGAAAAAAATTCTCCTCATCTTCATTTTAAATGGAAGACCCCTTATTTTTAAACTGTGTCCCCTAGTTCTAGTCTCTCCCACAAGGGGAAACATTCTCTCAGCATCTACCCCTTCAAGTCCCCTCAGGATCTTATACGTTTCAATAAGATCACCTTTCATTCTTCTAAACTCCAATGTATACAGGCCCAACTTGTCCAACCTTTCCCCATAAGATAACCCCCTCATCCCAGGAATCAGTCGAGTGAACCTTCTCTGAACCGCCTCTAAAGCAATGATGTCCTTTCTTAAATAAGGAGACCAAAACTGCACACAGTATTCTGGATGTAGTTTCACCAATGCCCTGTACAACTGTAGCAAAATATCTTTTTTTTTATATATATATAGTCCATTCCCCTTGCAATAAAAAACATTCCATTTGCCTTCCTAACCACTTATTGTAAAGCATTCCAACTTTTTGTGATTCACATACTAGGGCCCAGATCCCTCTGTACCTCAGAGTTTTGCAATCTCTCTCTATTTAAATATACTGCTTTTCTATTCCTCCTGCCAAAGTGGACAAGTTCACATTTTCCCACATCATACTCCATCCGCCAAGTTTTTGTCCACTCACTTAACCTATCTATATCCCTTTGCAGACTCCTTATGTCTCCTTCACAACTTACTTTCCTACCTAACTTTGTGTCATCAGCAAATTTAGCAACCTTACATTTGGTCCCTTCATCCAAGTCATTGATACAGATTATAAATAGTTGAGGCCCCAGCACTCCACTCATTACATCGTGCCAAACTGAAAATGCCCCATTTATGCCTACTCTCTGTTTCCTGTTAGCTAACCAATCCTTTATCCATGCTAATATGTTACCCCCTACTCTATGAGCTTTTATTTTGTGTTGTAGCCTTTGATGTGGCACCTTGTCAAATGCCTTCTGGATATCCAAGTACACCACATCCACAGGATCCCCTTTATCTATGTTGCTTGTTACTTCCTCAAAGAACTCTAATAAATTAGTCAAACACGATTTCCCTTTCACAAAGCCGTGTTGACTCTGCCTAATTGCATTGAGATTTTCTAAGTGCCCTGCTATAACCTCCTTAATAATAGATTCTAGCATTTTCCCTATGACAGGGTGAACAATTAACATTTTTACTGAAGTACACACTGGAAATTATACAGATTATTGTTAACTCTGGATCTCTGCATTTGGAAGACCACGGGGCCGATTTTTGGATGGTCGAGCGGGTGCGTTGGGGGTGTGGTTGCTCCTAAAATGGCAGAGTCCCAGAGCGGGTTCACAGCCCGGCTCCAACCCGCTGACTTCCGGCTTCCCCAGTGACGCGTTCGGGTGCACACACAGCTCGTGCATGCGCTACTCCCACCGGCAATTAAAGCCGGCGGGATGCTACATCGCATAGTTATTTAAGATACTTGAGGTACTTGACAGACCTCATTGACTGGAGATTTTGGCAGGGGTGCAATTTTGAAGGATCCTCAGCGTGTTTCCCATTATGTGGGAAACACTCCCGGTCGGAGCAGGCACGTTTCAGCCAGCAGGCAGTGGGAGATGCAAAGGATTATTTGATAGGTGGGGGGAAAACCTCATGTATTGCAGTAGGGCACTCTGTCACTTCAGACAAAGTTTTGGCTGCAACATCTTTGTCTTTCCACTCAAAATTCTTAACTTATACCCAAAACTCTGCTGTGCAAACACATTTACCTACTTTGCGGACCCTCTCAAACTCACACCATCAGGATGGGGGGCGCCATGGTTGCATTCATCACTTCATCCAAGGACGAGCAACATCACCAGCCTCGCCAAGCACGCCGTCCACCTCCGCCACGTGGAGCTCCACAACACAGTGTTGCGCCACAGGCACCTGCACAAAATAGTTCTGCAACTACACATATACCCAGTGTGGGTGACCCAATGGGTGGCATCAAGTGTGAGTGTTCATGGTGAACCTCATGAAAGGGACTTATTACACAAGCCAGTCAAGAATGACCAAGACATGGCAGTAGTGGTGACAATAATAATATTCAATGTGCCATTAACAAAAATCAAATATAAATTAAAAAAACACGACAAACCGTCAAACACACTTGTGTATCCCCTATGTGCTCACAAAACCTTTGCCTTATGCTTACGAGTACTCCAACGTGGTGTTTCCCCTGTGGCTGCAGCAGAGGTAGTAGCAGGTTGCTCTTGTTCATGCCCTCACCAATTAGATTCTTTGAGCCTACGCTCTCTGGGTTTCGGTGCCCGTGAGGGCCCCTCCAAAGACTGCTCCACCTGCACCTGTGAAGGGGCAGACTCGGCCACCTGGAGCGGGTATTGGTTGAGAGGGGGGCAACGGGTGAGACATGGAAGTGCTTTGAGTGGCGTCCCCACTTCCATGTCCCCTTTCGCCATCATCCCTCTCCTGGGCCAGGCCCTCATCACTCCTACCACCCTGCTGGTCGACAGTTTGGAGGACATGTTTGAAGCCTTTTAAGGCCAGTGCCAGAGTATCTGCCTGCCTGTTTA
The DNA here is from genome assembly GCF_035084215.1 of Heptranchias perlo. Classification (NCBI taxonomy): domain Eukaryota; kingdom Metazoa; phylum Chordata; class Chondrichthyes; order Hexanchiformes; family Hexanchidae; genus Heptranchias; species Heptranchias perlo. The sequence goes on from NC_090327.1 coordinate 53,910,188, forward strand.
AGGTGGCAGAAAGTTGCTCACCCCGAGTCCGAAGGGCCGTTGTCAGGGCCTTAATGGACTCATTGGTGAGCCATGCTTGAAGCTCGATGGAGGCTATCCTTCCCTCCTTCGCCGATATTCCCGCACTTACCCGCGACACCATCTCAGAGATGTCCTCACGTCCCTGTGACAGTATCTCAGAGATTCCCTCCTGTACCTGTGCCACCATTCCACTCATGCAGGAGTTGGACTCCTCCATCCTCTGCGCGATTGTGGAGAGTGCGCGTGGCACCTTGCAAATGTGCTGCTGCCCCTCAATCATTCTCCTTTTATAGGATGGCCCCCAGGGTTCAGCATCTGTGATCAGCTGAGCAGAGCCTGGAGAAGAGTGCTCCCACCGCCGCAGACTCTCCGCAGCTGCCACTGCCACCAGTGTCTGCTCGTGCTCACGTGTGTGGTGACTCATCATGTGCGACCCCAACTAACTGAGGACGGGGACCCACCGAGGTCTGTGTATCTGCACTAGTGGATGGCTCGCTCAGATGTGACGGTGCCCCCTCAGAGGCAGGTCCTCTGAGGAATCACCCTCCGCTGTCATGGCGGTTGCTGAAGGCCCTGTAAGAGAACAGAAGGCAATATTAAGCACGATGACAGATACTGAGGTGCTGAAGATGGCAAGGCATGTTAACATCATTTGCTGTTGTGAGTGCTGAATGTTAAAGTTCTGTCACCAGCCATTTGTCGGGTGGCAGTCTCTGCGTCCCCGATAGGCAGGCACACGAGGGTGCGGCTTAGTTTAAGAGCCTCCTGCTCCCCGTGAGGACGACCAGATGTTGCAGCCCCCCCTCCGGTCTTGACACTGTATGAGGATTGGGTTGAGTGGTAGTGGTGGGATGAGTACTGGGGAGGTGAGTAAGTGCAGGTAAGTTGAGGATGAGGTTTGAGTGGGTGAGAAGAGACATGAGATATAGTAGTGTTGGCAGTGCAGAAGGAGTTGTGGGTGGGGGCTGTGACGTGGAAGACAGAGTGTAGGAGAATAAGTAAATGTACTCACTTTGGCTAACCTGGTTAGGTCATTGAAGCGCTTCCTGCACTGGATCCATGTGCGGTAGACGTTGCTACTGCTGGTGACCTCCTCTGCCATCTCGAGCCAGGCCTTCTTGATGGCAGAGACAGGCCACTTCCTCCCATCTGCTGGGTAGAAAATATCCCTCCTCCTCCTCCTCCTCACCCCATCCAGTAGGACCTGGAGTGAGGCATCGGTAAATCTGGGAGTAGCCTGTCCCCTGATCTGCTCCATTCTGTACTTTTGGTTGTTTGCTGCAGGAGCAGCATTGGAGGACTGCCCCTTTAAAAAGGGCTCCTCCAGCTGACAGCCTATAACGCGGGTGCGCAGTCCGCCCGCTGCGCAGATTGATGACGGGAAACCCGGAAGCCACGTCAAGTGCCTTCAATTTACCCGCAATCGCGTGGGGAACGGACGGATTTTACTGGGCAGGTTACCCACACGTCCAGTCGCTCCCCCATTGCCATCCCACCTCCCTGGTAATATCGGTGCCCATATATCTCAGGCTATGATTCAGTTTTATTAAGAAGTAAAATCAAACTGATGCACAAGCAAACTACAGATTTCACAACTTTACTCAACTCACAGTTTGTTTCAAACTAAGGCATATGAAAGTTTTCTGGTCTCCATACTACTACACTTTTACTTTGGATCACAATTCATGAGAAGTTTATGTGAAATTGGATATTACCAGTTTTTCACTATCCACAGCTCTATAGCTACCTGGTGAAGCAGAGATTCACTGAAAAAACCTTGTTATGGGATAATGGTTATACCCCCACCCTTTTTCAAGTCCAAACTGAGACAAAGGCAGACACAAGATTTTTTCACAACTAAATAGGTTATAAAGGCACTCAGAAACAGTCTGATGGGTTGTCTTGATAGCTGGTTGCCTTGACTCAATAATAGCACTCTTGGTTGTAAAAAGATCATGGGTTGAAGCCCCACTCCAGAGATTTGAGCACATAATCTCACCTGACACTCCAATATAGTACTGAGAGAGTGCTCTTCTGTCAGAAGTGCTATCTTTCAGAGATGTTAAATCAAGGTCCCATCTGCCCTCTCAGGTGGGTGTAAAGGATGCCATGACACTATTCAAAGAGCAAGGGAATTTTATCCCTTAAACAGCATCAGTAAAACAGTTTAATTGGTCATTTATCTCATTGCTGTTTGTGGAACTTTGCAGTGCGCACATTTGCTGCTGTGTTTCCCTACATTATAATAGTAACTACACTTTAAAAGTATTTGATTGGCTGTGAAGCGCTTTGGGAGATCCTGAGGTAGTGAAAGGTGCTCTATAAATGCTAATTTTATTTATCCATTTATAGATTCAGAATTGGCGCCACATTTCTACGTTAACTTTACATCATCACGCAGTACTCGTTCATCCTAAAAACTGCATTTCTCAATTAAAACTTCCATAGATTATGGAATCAAGGACTAGACGAACGTGTTTTCTCCTGATCTGTCATCACACGGGTTACTTACCCCTTAGATTGTACCTAGCCTGCAGTCCAAAAACCGAGATGGTGCCTGTGCCAGTCCGGTCATCTTTCTGGAAACCTGTTTCCAAAATATTCCTGATATGTTGCAAATACTGGAGCTCATCGTGCTGCTGCTGCATCTCTGTCTCCGCGCCGACCTCTTGCACCACAGCCATTGTCCCGAGCGATTCTTCGGATTAATTTTATCCCGCCCGCGCTCTGCAAAACGGTTTTGTGACGTTTCGTCCGGTACGTGTTCAAGCCGGTCCAGGTTTCCCTACTGGCTGATGATGAGCTGCCTGCAACGTCACTGGCTCTCTCTTGCCAGTGGGTTGGTTCAATGATTCGGGAGTGAAGGATCCTGGAACTGAAGTGGAGATTTCGCGCGCGATTGTTACTTCCATTTGGAAAATTAATTGGTGCCTCGAGCGCCAACTGGGCTCGCGCTTGAGTTCAAATTATAACCGTGGGTGGGAAGTTCCTATAGTGTCAGTGAAGGGTCTTGGCATCAGAATTGGAGTCACCAGCAAGTTCTAGCAGGAGCTGAGCAAAAGGCTGGAAACGCACAGTTTGTGGGTCAGCATCTGTGGAGACAACAGACAGGTTAACTTTCACTGCTAACCCTGTTTATGATTTGTTAGAAGCCAGGCATGTGATTGCAAAGTCACAGATTGAAAACAACAACAACAACTTGCACTTGTATAGCATCTTAAACGTAGTAAAACATCCCAAGGCACTTCACAGGGACGATTATCAAACAAAATTTGACACCGAGCCACATGACATTTTTTAAAAAATATACTTCATTCATAAAATTTGCAACAATACATACAATACAGTTGCCATATCACATTTCAAACATACACAATACAGATTATACAATTTGCAGGTTACATCAAGTACAGTTCAATGAACACATTGTACATAGTTACAGTTCATGACACTCTCGGGTGCCTCTGCATTACACTCAATACAGATTATTGATTACAGGTACGTTACAGATTCATTACAGTTACATTACATCAAGTTGAATTTTACATTCTGCCCCGGGGGGGTTTTCCCTGAATGCATCCCCTCACTATACAATGACGGGAAGGCTCTAAACGGTTGCCTTTCCCCACAGAGCCTTTGCGACAGCCGCACCCAGCTTCAGTACGTCCCTGAGCACGTAGTCCTGGACCTTGGAATGTGCCAGTCTGCAATACTCTCCTTGCACTGGAAGACCATCAAGTTTCAGGCAGACCAAACGGCGTCTTTCACCAAGTTGATGGTCTTCCAGCAGCAGTTGATATCCGTCTCGGTGTGCATCCCCGGGAACAGCCCATAGAGCACAGAGTCCTGTGTTACGGAACTTCTCGGGACGAACCTGGACAGATGCCACTGCATCTCTCTCCAGACCTTCTTTGCAAAGGCACATTCCGGAAGGAGATGGGTGACGGTCTCGTCTCCACCGCAGCCTCCTCGGGGACAGCGCGCGGTGGCGCTGAGACTCCGGGAGTACATGAAGGATCTGACAGGAAGGGCCCTTCTCACCAACAGCCAAGCTAGGTCTTGGTGCTTGTTTGAAAGCTCTGGCGATGAGGCATTCTGCCAAATGACGTTGACAGTCTGCTTGGGGAACCAACTGACAGGATCCACCATCTCCTTTTCCCGCTGGGTCTCGAGGACGTTACGTGTGGACCACTTGCTGATCGCCTTGTGGTCAAAGTTGTTTTTCCGCACAAACTTTTCCACGAAGGACAGGTGGGGCGGATGGAGCATTCCGTGACAGCGTGGCCAGGCCCATCCTTCTCAACACTGGGGACAGGTAGAACCTCAGCATGTAGTGACACTTTGTATTTGCGTACCGAGGGTCTACGCACAGCTTGATGCAGCCGCACACAAAGGTGGCCATCAGAATGAGGGCCACTTTGGGCATGCCTTTTCCCCCTTTTCTCTGGAGATTTGTACATTGTGTCCCTGCAGACACGGTCCATTTTTGATCTCCAGACAAAGTGGCAGATGGCTCGGGTGACTGTTGTGGCGCAGGAGCGAGGTATGGGCCAGACCTGCACCACGTACAGCAACACTGAGAGCACCTTGCACCTGATGACCAGGTTCTTGCCCACGATCAAAAGGGATTGTCGATCCCACAGTCCCAGTTTCTGCTTCACCTTAGAAATACGCTCCTCCCAGTTCTTGGTGCACACCCCGGCCGGCCCGAACCAGATCCGCAGCACCTTCAGGTAATCCGACCTGACGGTGAAGGGGACAAAGGATCGGTTGGTCCAGTCCCCAAAGAACATGGCCTCGCTCTTGGTACGATTTACCCTGGCCCCCGAGGTGAACTAGTCGCAGATGCTCATCAATCTGCGGACCAACAGCTAATCCGAGCAAAAGACGGTGACGACGTCCATATATTGGGAGGCCTTGACCTGAGTGCCTCCGCTGCCTGGGATCGTCACCCCTCTTATGCCCGCGTCCCTCCTGATGGACTCGGCAAAGTGTTTGATGCAACACGTGAACAAGACGGAGGAGAGAGGACAGCCCTGCCTGACTCCAGATTTGATCGGAAAGCTTTCTGATTCTCACCCGTTGATTGAAACTGCGCTACCGATGTCTGTGTAGAGCAGTTGGATCCAATTGCGGATTCCCTCCCCAGACCCCATTTTGGTGAGCACGTCCATCATGTACGTGTGGGATATTCTGTCAAAGGCCTTCTCCTGGTCCAGGCTGATCAGGCAGGTGCTCACCCCCCTGTCCTGTACATAGGTGATCGTATCCCTGAGTAGCACCGGGCTATCAGAGATCTTCCTGCCGGGTACTGTGCAGGTCTGATCAGGGTGGATCACCACCTCCAGGGCTGACCTGACCCAAATGGCGATGACCTTGGACAGAATTTTGTAGTCCACGTTAAGTAGTGAGATGGGTCGCCAATTTTTGATTTCTTCCCTCTCCCCCTTCTGCTTGTAGATGAGGGTGATGATGCCTTTCCTCCTGGAGTCTGACATGCTGCCTGCCAGAAGCATACCCCCGTATACTTCCAGCAGGTCTGGGCCTATACAGTCCCACGGAGCAGAGTACAACTCCACCGGTAAGCCGTTGCTTCCGGAAGTCTACTCATCTCGAAGGAACGGACGGCCTTTGTCAGTTCGTCCAGAGTTATCAGGTGATCCAGGCTCTGCCGCTCGCTGTCATCTAGGACCTCCGTGATAGATGACAAGAAAGACTGGGAGGCTGCGCTGTCTGTGGACTTCGCGTCGTACAGTCCAGCATAAAAGGATTTGCAGATCCTCAGTATGTCGGGCTGCGAGGACGTGACCGAGCCATCCTCTTCCTTCAGGCTGCTGATCACAGAGCTCTCTCTGTGCACCTTATGGAAGAAGAAACGTGAGCAAGTCTCATCCTGCTCCATGGAGAGGACTCTGGACCGGAAGATGATCTTGGAGCTCCTCGGAGGCAAAGAGCGAGGCTTGCTGGTCCTTCACCTCTCTGATTTCCTCCTTGACATTGATCCCCATCGACTGCAGCAGGAGAAGATTCTGCATGATTTTCTGGAGTCGGGACGTTTCCCTCTGCCACTGTCTCGCCTTCTGAACACCTTTGAGGATGAAGAACCTCTTGATGTTTGCCTTGATGGCTTCCCACCAGTGCACTGGGGAATCAAAGAGGGGATTTACGGTTCTCCAACCTTTGTAATCCCTCTACAGTTCCTCATTGTTTCCCAGGATCAACAGTTTCACGTTCAGCTTCCATATCCCCCTGCCCACTCTCTGATCGTCCTGTCGGTGACAGTCGGCCAGGAGGAGGCAGTGGTCAGAGAAGAACACCGGTGTGACCTTGGTGGATCTGACCTTGAGCGTCGGGGACGCAAACAGGAAGTCTATCCTGGAACGGACGGACCCATCTGGTCTGGACCAGGTGTATTGACGCGCCGCTCCATATGCAGGGTTGCTGAAGACGTCACACAGCTTGGCGTCTTTACCTGCTTCCATCAGGAGTTTGGACGTGGCGACCAGTTTGTTGTCGGCTCTGCCGGATCGTCCAGCCGCATCGATGATGACCGGCCTGGACATCGCCAGCAGCAGTGGGAGCTGCTGGAAGACGGCCAGCTGCTCGTTCTTTAGAGTCTGGGCGTACACGTTGATTAGCTGGAGTGGAGCGTTTTTGTACATTACGTCTGCCACGAGGAGGTGACCCCCCCCTTTACTTCGGTGATGGTGAATTTACCTCCCCGCAGCAGAATCTCCAGGCCGGAGGCACGGCAATCATTGCCTCCCGACCAGATCGATGGCCTGTGGGCCCACCGCTGCGACCATTGCCGGTAATTGCTGTGGCACACTCCTACAAGAACAGCAGGTCGCTCTTGACCTTGGCGAGGTAGTCCAAGGTTGACACACATCGCGTAGTGCATTTAACGCTACGCACGTTAATAGATGCGACTTTCAGACCCATTTTAACAACAGTTTAAAGTCTCACCCGACAATCCATTTGCTGTTTCCAGCTCTAGGCCGTGTCCCTGCATCCAGGTAACCTGTACAAACTGTTCTACACTCCCTAAGCTGAGGCACGAGTCCTGTTCTGCCTCAGAGGGGGGGTCATCGTTCCGCCGGGGTGACATCGGCAGTGTGGTGTCGGGTGGAGAGCCCGTGCAATCCTCGATCGGTTGGGGCTCCTCGTTGTTGCTGCTTCCGGTTTCCCGGAGCCGGTCTTCGCTCTCTGCGGTGCTGCTCCCGGTGTCCCGGAGCTGGTGTGCGCTGGGCACTTTGCTGCTCCCGGTGTCCCGGAGCTGGAGAGTGCTCCCAGTCTTCTGGAGATGTGGGGTGTCGATCGCATCGCTGTCGCGTTGGACGTTTTGATGCTTTCGACGGGAAGCCTGACTACTTCGCTCCTGTCGTCTCTCCTCATCAGACACAGGGTAGTCGCTGTAGTCCGACTGCGACTCGAGTGCTCTTTTACCCCTGGTTGCAGTGTTTGCAGGAGCTTGTTTCCTTTCCTCTGGCTTCCTCTTTCTGTTCTTCTTGCTCACAAGCTGCCATTCTTCCTCTGCTGCCTCCTCTTCCACGGACTCTCGTCTGGTGGGGAGGCTCGAAGCTGGGTGTCGGGGTCTGGCAGTTTTCGGCTTGACCCTTTCCTCACTCCTTGTCTTCCTGGATTGGGGTCTTCTCGGAGGGGGTCACAGCGGGGCGAGGGTTCTTGGCCTTCTTTGGGGCAGCCTTGCTTGTTGCCCCCTCCTCCTCCGCAGTGTTGCTCTTGGCTGCATGGGCATGGCTGAAGCTGCGTTTGGGGCAGGCCCTGTAGAGATGGCCATCCTCCCCGCACAGGTTGCAGCGCTTGCTCTCCTTGCATTCCTTAGTCTGGTGCCCTTCCTGCTTGCAGTTCTTGCAGACGGTTGCAGTACAGGAGGCTGCCACGTGTCCGGATTTGCCGCAGGTGCGACAGACTCTGGGTTGCCCAACGTACATGATGTACCCTCGACTTCCTCTGATGGCGAAGCTGGGGGGTGGGGGTGGGGGGGGTGGAGGATGTTGCCGTGGGTGTCCACTCTCAACGTTGCCGTGACTTCCCTCTTACTGGTCCAGATCCCGAAATGGTCGTTGACGTCCACGCTGTTCTCCTGTTGACGTATCTGGCGAGGAAAGTCAGTACATCGACGACCGGGACGTGTGGGTTGTACACGTGTACAACCAGCTTCCGATTCCTCTGTGTTGGGAGGGTGAAGTGCGGCTCCGCAGTGAGAATCGCCAGCGGTCCTTTGCTCCCCTTCTCCTTGAAGACCTGAAGAAACTTCTGGCATCCAACGACAGTCTGAAAGGTGACATCAAGGTATCCGCTTCGAGGGAAATCCTATGGGCAGAAGATGTCGCGTGCTTCGAATCCACAGCACTCGAACAAAACTCGTTTCACAAAAAAAGCACGATCCATCGGCATAACGCTTTCAACTGTCTTTACCGTCACCCTGACGGTGTTTGGCACACCATGGCTTAGTGCCCGGGTACCCTTCACTGCCATTGCAGTATTGATGTCATCCCTATGCAAATTTAGGGGCGGAGCCAGCACATGAATTGACCAATCGCAGCAAAGTCCGCACTTTGTGAGCGCATGAGGTCGCAGCCAGCATTCTGATCCGCTCAGATCCAAATAAGCTCTAATAGGAACACACTTGATCTTAGCCAAAAGCCCGAGCCACATGAGGACATATTAGGACAGGTGACCAAAACCTTGGCCAAAGAGGTAGGTTTTAAGGAGCATCTTAAAGGAGGAGAGAGCGGCGGAGAGGTTTAGGGAGGGAATTCCAGACCTTATGACCTAGGCAGCTGAAAGCCCGGCCGCCAATGGTGGAGCGATTAAAATCGGGGATAGAAACATAGAAAATAGGAGCAGGAGGAGGCCATTCGGCCCTTTGAGCCTGCTCCGCCATTCAATATGATCATGGTTGATCTTCTATCTCAATACCATATTCCCGCTCTCTCCCCATAACCCTTGATGCCTTTTGTGTCTAGAAATCTATCTATCTCCTTCTTAAATATATTCAGTGACTCAGCCTCCACAGCCTTCTGTGGGAGAGAATTCCACAGGTTCACCACCCTCTGAGTGAAGAAATTTCTCCTAATCTCAGTCCTAAGTGTCCGACCCCGTATCCTGAGACTGTGACCACTCATTTTAGACCCCTCGCCAGGGGAAACATCCTCCCTGCATCCAGTCTGTCGAGCCCTGTCAGAATTTTATATATTTCAATGAGATCCCCTCTCATTCTTCTAATCTCGAGTGAATACAGGCCGAGTTGACCCAATCTCTCCTCATACGACAGTTCCTGCCATCCCAGGAATCAGTCTGGTAAACCTTTGTTGCACTCCCTCTATGGCAAGTATATCCTTTCTTAGGTAAGGGGACCAAAACTGCACACAAACAGTCCTCCTCCATGTTGAACACCATTTGGAGGAAGCACTGAGGGTAGCAAGGGCACAGAATGTACTCTGGGTGGGGGACTTCAATGTCCATCACCAAGAGTGGCTCGGTAGCACCACTACTGACCGAGCTGGCCGAGTCCTGAAGGACATAGCTGCCAGACTGGGCCTGCGGCAGGTGGTGAGCGAACCAACACGAGAGAAAAACTTACTTGACCTCGTCCTCACCAATCTACCTGTCGCAAATGCATCTGTCCATGATAATATTGGTAGGAGTGACCACCGCACAGTCCTCGTGGAGACGAAGTCCCGCCTTCGCAATGAGGACACCATCCAACGTGCTAAATGGGATAGACTCAGAACGGATCTTGCAGCTCAAAACTGGGCATCCATGAGGCGCTGTGGGCCATCAGCAGCAGCAGAATTGTATTCCAGCACAATCTCTAACCTCATGGCCCGGCATATTCCTCATTCTACCATTAGCAACAAGCCAGGGGATCAACCCTGGTTCAATGAGGAGTGTAGAAGAGCATGCCAGGAACAGCACCAGGCGTACCTAAAAATGAGGTGCCAACCTGGTGAAGCTACAACTCAGGACTACATGCATGCTGAAGAGCGGAAGCAACACGCTATAGACAGGGCTAAGCGATTCCACAACCAACGGATCAGATCAAAGGTCTGCAGTCCTGCCACATCCAGTCGTGAATGGTGGTGGACAATTAAACAACTAACGGGAGGAGGAGGCTCTGTGAACATCCCCACCCTCAATGATGGGAGAGTCCAGCACGTGAGTGCAAAAGACAAGGCTGAAGCGTTTGCAACCATCTTCAGCCAGAAGTGCTGAGTGGATGATCCATCTCGTACCCTTCCCAATATTCCCACCTTCACAGAAGCCAGTCTTCAGCCAATTCGATTCATTCCATGTGATATCAAGAAACGGCTGAGTGCACTGGATGCAACAAAGGCTATGCGCCCTGACAACATCCCGGCTGCAGTGCTGAAGGCTTATGCTCCAGAACTAGCCGCGCCTCTAGCCAAGCTGTTCCAGTACAGCTACAACACTGGCATCTACCCGACAATGTGGCTAATTGCCCAGGTATGTCCTGTCCACAAAAATCAGGACAAATCCAATCCAGCCAATTATCGCCCTATCAGTCTACTCTCAATTATCAGCAAAGTGATGGAAATTGTCGTCAACAGTACTATCAAGCGGCACTTATTCACCAAGAACCTCACCGATGCTCAGATGGGTTCCGCCAGGACCACTCGGCTCCAGACCTCATTATAGCATTGGTTCAAACATGGACAAAAGAGCTGAATTTCAGAGGTGAGGTGAGAGTGACTGCCCTTGACATCAAGGCAGCATTTGACTGAGTGTGGCACCAAGCAGCCCTAGTAAAATTGAAGTCAATGGGAATCAGGGGGAAAATTCTCCAGTGGCTGGAGTCAAACCTAGCACAAAGGAAGATGGTACTGGTTGTTGGAGGCCAATCATCTCAGCCCCAGGACATTGCTGCAGGAGTTCCTCGGGGCAGTGCCCTTGGCCCAACCATCTTCAGCTGCTTCATCAATGACCTTCCTTCCATCATAAGGTCAGAAATGGGGATGTTCACTGATGATTGCACAGTGTTCAGTTCCATTTGCAACCCCTCAGATAATGAAGCAGCCCATGCCTGCATGCAGCAAGACCTGGACAACATACAGGCTTGGGCTGATAAGTGGCAAGTAACATTTAGGCCAGACAAGTGCCAGGCAATGACCATCTCCAACAAGAGAGAGTCTAACCACCTCCCCTTGACATTCAACGGCATTACCATCGCCAAATCTCCCACCATCAACATCCTGGGGGTCACCATTGACCAGAAACTTAACTGGACCAACCACATAAATGTTGTGGCTACAAGAGCAGGTCAGAGGCTGGGTATTCTGCAGCGAGTGACTCACCTCCTGACTCCCCAAAGCCTTTCCACCATCTACAAGGCGTGTGATGGAGTACTCTCCACTTGCCTGGATCAGTGCAGCTGCAACAACACTCAAGAAGCTCAACACCATCCAGGACAAAGCAGCCCGTTTGATTGGTACTCCATCCACCACCCTAAATATTCACTCCCTTCACCACCTGCGCACCGTGGCTGCAGTGTGTACCATTCACAGGATGCACTGCAGCAACTCGCCAAGACTTCTTCGACAGTACCTCCCATACCCGCGACCTCTACCACCTAGAAGGACAAGGGCAGCAGGCACATGGGAACAACACCACCTGCACGTTCCCCTCCAAGTCACACACCATCCCGACTTGGAAATGCATCGCCGTTCCTTCATCGTCGCTGGATCAAAATCCTGGAACTCCCTACCCAACAGCACCGTGGGAGAACCTTCACCACACGGACTGCAGCGGTTCAAGAAAGCAGCTCGCCACCATCCTCTCAAGGGCAATTAGGGATGGGCAATAAATGCTGGCCTTTCCAGCGACGTCCACGTCCAATGAACGAATAAAAAAAAAAGAGCAGGGGAATTCTCCTGGTTTCCTGGCCAATATTTATCCCTTAACCAACATCACTAAAATAGATTATCCAGTTATTAATGTACTTGTTTATGACATCTTGTTGTGCGCAAATTGGCTGTTCTGTTTCTCTATAACAGTGACTACACGACAAAAATACTTCATTGACTGTGAAGTGCTTTGGGACATCCTGATGTCATGACGGTGTACTATAAATGCAAGTCTTTCTTTTCTTCTAAAATATACACACCTTTATAATCCTTCCACCTTAATAACAAATTTAAAAATAGTATTCTCATAGGAAAATTTACACTTAGTAAAATAAACCATGCATAAGATTTCTTTAAGAAACAACTTATGGTAGACTGCATATTTTCCAATTTCATGTTTTTGGTTCAACCTAGCAAGCTATATGAAAAAAGATGACTATTCTCAGTAAATATGTAAAGGTTATGTACATTGTTAACTTGGAAGCCACTACTTACACTGTGTGACAATTGGGTTTCCTTCCCTCTTTATTATATAGAATATTATTTAATCATGTTGTCAGCCTTGGCTCAGTGATAGCTAGATTCAGGAACCGTCCCTCTAGATTGGAAAATTGTACATCACTCTGCTTTTTAAGAAAGGAGAGAGAGGGAAACCAGGGAATTATAGACCAGTTAGCCTAACATCTGTTGTGGGGAAAATGCTGGAGTCTATAATTAAGGATAGGGTGACTGAACACCTCGAAAATTTTCAGTTAATCAGAGAGAGCCAGCATGGATTTGTGAAAGGTAGGTCGTGCCTGACAAACCTGATTGAATTTTTTGAAGAGGTGACTCAAGTAGTGGACAGGGGAATGTCAATGGATGTTATTTATATGGACTTCCAGAAGGCATTTGATAAAGTCCCACATGAGAGACTGTTAGCTAAGATAGAAGCCCATGGAATCGAGGGAAAAGTACGGACTTGGTTAGGAGGTTGGCTGAGCGAAAGGTGACAGAGAGTAGGGATAATGGGTAGGTACTCACATTGGCAGGATGTGACTAGTGGAGTCCCACAGGGATCTGTCTTGGGGCCTCAATTATTCACAATATTTATTAACGACTTCGGTGAAGGCATAGAAAGTCTCATATCTAAGTTTGCCGATGACACAAAGATTGGTGGCATTGTAAGCAGTGTAGATAAATACATAAAATTACACAGGGATATTGATAGATTACGTGAATGGGCAAAACTGTGGCAAATGGAATTCAATGTAGGCAAATGTGAGGTCTTCCACTTTGGACCAAAAAAGGATAGAACAGGGTACTTTCTAAATGGTAAAAAGTTAAGAACAGTGGATGTCCAAAGGGACTTTGGGGTTCAGGTAGATAGATTATTGAAGTGTCATGAACAGGTGCAGAAAATAATCAATAAAACTAATGGAATGCTGACCTTTATATCTAAACGACTAGAGTACAAGGGGGCAGAAGTTATGCTGCAGCTATACAAAACCCTGGTTAGACTAGTTCTGGGCACCGCACCTTCGGAAGGACATATTGGCCTTGGAGGGAGTGCAGCGTAGGTTTATTGGAATGATACCCGGACTTCAAGGGTTAAGTTATGAGGAGAGATTACACAAATTGGGGCTGTATTCTCTCGAGTTTCGAAGGTTAAGGGGTGATCTGATTGAAGTTTATAAGATATTAAGGGGATCAGATAGGGTGGATAGAGAGAAACTATTTCCGCTGGTTGGGGATTCTAGGACTAGGGGACACAGTCTAAAAATTAGAGCCAGATTTTTCTGGAGTGAGATTAGAAAACACTTCTACACACAAAGGGTGGTAGAGGTTTGGAACTCTCTTCCGCAAACGGCAATTGACGCTAGCTCAATTGCTAATTTTAAATCTGAGATAGATAGCTTTTTGCCAACCAAAGGTAATTAAGGGATATGGGCCAAACGCAGGTATATGGAGTTAGATCACAGATTAGCCATGATCTTATCAAATGGCGGAGCTGGCTCGAGCGGCTGAATGGCCTACTCCTGTTCCTATGTAGCACTCTTGCCTCTGAATCAAAAGGTCATGGGTTCAAGTCCCATTCCAGAGACTTGAACACATAATCTAGACTAGCAGTTCAATGCAGTATTAAGAGAGACACACACTATCCTGACTTGAACATATATTGCTGTTCCTTCATCGTCCCTGGGTCAAAATCCTGGAATTCCTTACCTAACAGCACTCTGTGCATATCTGCACCACATGGACTGCAGTAGTTCAAGAAGAAGGCCCACCACCACCTTTTCAAGGACAATTGGGATGGGCAATAAATGCTTGCCTTGCTAGTGACGCCCACATCCTGAGAACTAGTTTTTTCTATGATGTGGAGATGCCGGTGATGGACTGGGGTTGACAATTGTAAACAATTTTACAACACCAAGTTATAGTCCAACAAATTTATTTTAAATTCCACAAGCTTTCGGAGGCTTCCTCCTTCCTCAGGTGAATGGTGTGGAAATGACAACCTCGAATCCTTCGCATTTGAAAATCACAGAACAATGCCTGGTGATTACTGCCCGTTGCCACGGCAATCACAGTGAGCAGACAGAAAGGTGTCACCTAAAAGGCCACTGAATATACAAACCCCCCAAAAAAAAAGGAGAGAGAGAGAGAGAGAAGGAAGACAGTCAATGACCCGTTATATTAAAAACAGATAACATTTGTTCGCTGGTGGGGTTACGTGTAGTGTGACATGAACCCAAGATCCCAGTTGAGGCCGTCCTACTCTGTCTTCCTTCTCTCTCTCTCTCCTTTTTTTTGGGGGGGTTTGTATATTCGGTGGACTTTTAGGTGACACCTTTCTGTCTGCTCACTGTGATTGCCTTGGCAACAGGCAGTAATCACCGGGCATTGTTCTGTGATTTTCAAATGCGAAGGATTTGAGGGTGTCATTTCCACACCGTCCACCGTTTTCTATTTGATATACTGGCATTTCTGTCTGAATTAACATTTGTCAATTTTTTTTGATAGTCATGATTTTAGCCATTTGGAAACGTTTGCGGATGGATTAATTGAAATTCTGGGGTTGAATTTGCGTACAGGTTCTCCTGGTGTCCACTGTTTACAATCTTCGGGTTTTATACTGAAGTTTCGGCGGACTGGAGAGCCCGTGCGTAATTTTACTCTCTGTACAAATGTGCTTGGAGATGACTGCAATAATAAATTTGCAAGTAGGTCAGCCACCAGTGGGCAGCACAAGTTCACTATGGCTTTTCCAAACCTGGAATTGTCTTGAAATGAGTCACGCCTGCTTTTTCCCTTTATAAAAAACTGCGCCTGCTCATGGCCTGCAGAAAGAATTACACCCAGGTTTGGGTCTGCTCATTTGCATACCCATTGGTGTAAAATGAGTGTAAGCAGCTAAACTACCTGGAAACGTCAGAGCAGCTTTTAAAAAGACAATTCAGCCTACACTCTTTAGTAGACTGGGGGACAAACAGGTGAGAGATGAACAGTGCTTGGCTATTTCACTTCACTCTCTAATAACTTCACTGCAAGTCTTAACAATATTTTTTATTATACTTGTACAGAAAAATATGACTATGCAGACACCATCGTGACCCAGAGGGCAACAGAGCATAACACCAAGCCAGAGAAGATGAACACAGAACTTCGCTGATTTAGACCTCCATGGCTTTCTCAAGGTAATTGAAGGCAGGATGCACTGATTCCTAGGTGTGGATGTCACCAAGCTAGAAATGTCACTTGTGCTGCCTGGAGAAGGTTGCACTGGTACTGAGTGCCAAACCACCTCACCCACAGGACTGCAGAACAGTGCCACAAAAAGTTCAATGACCTTACTCATGCTATCAGGTAACACTGGAAAATCTCCCCTTTTGTTCCTTGTCCACCCTGGGCACCAGTACACTCTTCACCCACTCAGCAACACTTTCACAACTAACCCTTCCCACTGCATTCTGGTTAAAGGTGGCTCTAACTCGATATCTTGCATTATGGCTACCTAGCTCCCCTCATAGCAATCACTTACATGCACAACCCTAAAACCCCTTCCTCCAATTTGACAGCCTTACACCTCCACATCTCTTACTTAACCTATCCCATGCCACTTGGCACACACAACTCAACTGTTAGCTCTACCTTTATTTACTCTATCTTCTTGCAGGACAAATTGGCACACAATGCTTGCCAAAGGCATGCCACCGGGAGAGGCATCCCACCCTTAAACCCCTCACTCCCTTCGAAGACATGCCATGCAGCTTATGGGCATTCACTCGTCTTTTGCCATGAAAGATGGCAAGGTCAATGGGGCACCTTGCCGGTGCCAGGTTAATAACTGAGCACCCTGGAATCCCTCTGAAGCACCACACGGTACCTCCACCCCTCTTCTCTGTCTTTTTAATCCCAAATGAGTAATGCTCACCCATTTTTAGCTTCCACCCTCCTTTTGTGCAGATCCACCACAGCAACAAGGGAGGGTGGGGGTGGGGGGGGGGGGGGTGGTGGACACAGGAAGAGGACGATGAGGAGAAGCTGGGGAGTTTTTCTCTCCAATTGAATATGGTGATGATGATAAGGAAGAGAATGATGAGGATCAGCCCATCCTCCATTTGCAGCTGCTTTATCCTACTCTATTTTCCTGTGCCTCAACCCCCATCTGGGACACTTACCATACAACCTAAAAGTTTATCGTGGAGAAAAAGGCCATTCTGCTCATCATGTCTGTGCTGGCACTTTGCTAGAGCAATCCAAAAGTAATCCCTGTGCCCTGCTCTCTCTCCCCACAGCCCTCTATCTTCCTCTGTTTTAAAGGTTTATTTTTTGTGCCCTTAAAGATGCAATGGTCTCTGCCTCAGCTATTCCCTTTGGCAAAGGATTCCATGCTCTGACAACTCTCTGCTGAAAGAAACTTGACTTGTTTCCTGTTTCCCAGGGACTGGCTAAGAGACTTTCAACCAGGGGGAATTAGATAGCGGTAGTATGGATGTGGCACTGTGAGCTACTTTGAACCGGCAGGCATCATTCCCAGTCTGCCATGCCCTGTCCCCAGCCCATGTAGACCTGTTCTAGTCCACCTAGACCATGATGTTTTTTTTTGCCCTCAGGACTGTCTCCTGACCTGTATCATTCCTCCCAATCAGTTTCTGCTGTTCTTTTCACACTTCTTACCTTTTCAGCCCCTTTTCAACACTATGCGGGCTCTGAAAAACAAAGAACGGATTGAAATAGGGACTACAAACACAGAGGATCCACCAGTCTTGAGATGGGAAAATACAGATTAACATCATGGGCCCAGGCCCTGCCAGCACTGTGTTCTAACGAAGTATCTCCACTCCAAACATCAATCTGCCTTCCCTCCCCCTAGACACTGACAGACTCACCACAGCTACTGACCGATCGTATCTCGGTCCACCTGCAGCTACTGACCGATCGTATCTCGGAGCTGGAGCTGCGGGTGGACTCACTGTGGAGCATCCGCGATGCAGAGAAACTCGTGGATAGCACGTTTAGCGAGTTGGTCACACCGCAGGTAAAGGGTATACAGGCAGGAAGTGAATGGGTGACCACCAGGAAGAGTAAGAGATGCAGGCAGGTAGTGCAGGGGTCCCCTGTGTCCATCCCCCTCTCAAACAGATATGCCACTTTGGATGCTGTTGGGGGGGATGACTTATCAGGGGAAGGCAGCAGCAGCCAACTTCCTGGCACCACGGGTAGCTCTGCTGCACAGGCTGGGAGGAAAAAGAGTGGCAGAGCTATAGTGATAGGGGACTCAATTGTAAGGGGAATAGACAGGCGTTTCTGCGGCCGCAACCGAGACTCCAGGATGGTGTGTTGCCTCCCTGGTGCAAGGATCAAGGATGTCTCGGAGCGGCTACAGAACATTTTGGAGGGGGAGGGCGAACAGCCAGCTGTCGTGGTGCACATAGGCACCAACGATATAGGTAAAAAAGGGGATGAGGTCCTAAAAGCAGAATATAGGGAGTTAGAAGGTAAATTAAAAAATAGGACCTCAAAGGTAGTAATCTCAGGATTGCTGCCAGTGCCACGTGCTAGTCAGAGTAGAAATAGGAGGATATTTCAAATGAATACGTGGCTAGAGGAATGGTGCAAGGGGGAGGGATTCAAATTCCTGGGACACTGGAAACGGTTCTGGGGGAGGTGGGACCAGTACAAACCGGACGGTCTGCACCTGGGCAGGGCCGGGACCGCTGTCCTAGGAGGAGTGTTTGCTAGTGCTGTTGGGGAGGGTTTAAACTAAAGTGGCAGGGGGTTGGGAACCTGAGCAGGGAGAGAGAGGAAAGCGTAACAGGAAGGGACAGAAGGTATGGAGTAATAGGTAAAGTGTTAAAAAAGGAAAAAGCAGGAACTAAGCGTCACAAAACAGATTTGAAAGTTCTTTATCTGAATGCACGTAGCATTCGTAATAAAATGGACGAGTTAACGGCACAAATAACTACGTATGGGTATGATCTTGTGGCCATTACAGAAACATGGCTGCAGGGTGACAACGACTGGGAATTAAATATGCCAGGGTATTTAACAATCAGGAAGGACAGGCAGGAAGGAAGGGGAGGTGGGGTGGCTATGTTAATAAAGGAAGGAATCACTGTAATACAGAGAAATGATATTGGGACAAAGCATCAAGATAATGAAACAGTTTGGGTGGAGATAAGGAATAATAAGGGAAAAAAAACATTAGTGGGCGTAGTATATAGGCCTCCTAATAGTTGCAACTCTGCTGGAAGAAGTATTAATCAGGAGATAGTCGGGGCATGTAATAAGGGAACAGCCATAATTATGGGGGATTTTAATTATCATATTAACTGGACAAATCAAATTGGGCAGAGCAGCCTTGAGGACGAGTTCATTGAGTGCATCAGGGATGGATTTCTTGAGCAGTATGTAACTGATCCTACAAGGGGGCAGGCAACCTTGGACCTGGTCCTGTGTAATGAGTCAGGATTAATTAATAATGTCCTAGTTAAGGATCCCCTTGGAACGAGCGACCACAACATGGTTGAATTCCATATCCAATTAGAGGGTGAGAAGGTTGATTCTCAAACAAGCGTACTGAGCTTGAATAAAGGAGACTATGATGGTATGAGAGCGGAATTGATTAAAGTGGACTGGGAAAATAGATTAAAGGGTAAGACGGTACATGAGCAGTGGTGTTCATTTAGGGCGTTATTTTACAACTTTCAAAATAAATATATTCCACTGAGGAAAAAAGGGTGTAAAAGAAATGACAGCCACCCGTGGCTAAGTAAAGAAATCAAGGATAGTATCCGACTAAAAACAAGGACATATAAGGTAGCCAAACTTAGTGGGAAGATAGAAGATTGGGAATTCTTCAAAAGACAGCAAAAAGTAACTAAAGGATTGATTAAGAAAGGGAAGTTAGATTATGAAAAGAAATTAGCAAAAAATATAAAAACAGATAGCAAGAGTTTCTATAGTTATATAAAAAGAAAAAGGGTGGCTAAGGCAAACATAGGTCCCTTAGAGGATGAGACCGGGAAATTAATGGTGGGAAACATGGAGATGGCAAAAATGCTGAACAAATATTTTGTTTCAGTCTTTACAGTAGAGGACACTAAGAATATCCCAACACTGGACAAACAGGGGACTCTCGGGGGGGAGGAGCTAAATACGATTAAAATCACTCAAGAGATGGTACTCAGTAAAATAATGGGACTCAAGGCGGATAAATCCCCTGGACCTGATGGCTTCCATCCTAGGGTCTTGAGGGAAGTGGCAGTAGGGATTGTGGATGCTTTGGTGATAGTTTTCCAAAATTCCCTGGACTCAGGAGAGGTCCCGGCAGATTGGAAAACTGCTAATGTAACACCGTTATTTAAAAAGGGTAGTAGGCAGAAGGCTGGAAATTATAGGCCAGTTAGCTTAACATCTGTGGTGGGTAAAATTTTGGAGTCTATTATTAAGGAGACAGTAACGGAACATTTAGATAAGCATAATTTAATAGGACAAAGTCAGCATGGCTTTATGAAGGGGAAGTCATGTCTGACAAATTTGCTTGAGTTCTTCGAGGATATAACGTATAGGGTGGATAAAGGGGAACCAGTGGACGTAGTGTATTTAGACTTCCAGAAGGCATTCGACAAGGTGCCACATAAAAGATTATTACTTAAGATAAAAAATCACGGGATTGGGGGTAATATTCTGGCATGGGTGGAGGATTGGTTATCAAACAGGAAGCAGAGAGTTGGGATAAATGGTTCATTTTCGGACTGGCAACCAGTAACCAGTGGTGTTCCACAGGGGTCGGTGCTGGGTCCCCAACTCTTTACAATCTATATTAACGATTTGGAGGAGGGGACCGAGTGCAACATATCAAAATTTGCAGATGATACAAAGATGGGAGGGAAAGTAGAGAGTGAGGAGGACATAAAAAACCTGCAAGGGGATATAGACAGGCTGGGTGAGTGGGCGGAGATTTGGCAGATGCAATATAATATTGGAAAATGTGAGGTTATGCACTTTGGCAGGAAAAATCAGAGAGCAAGTTATTTTCTTAATGGCGAGAGACTGGAAAGTACTGCAGTACAAAGGGATCTGGGGGTCCTAGTGCAAGAAAATCAAAAAGTTGGTATGCAGGTGCAGCAGGTGATCAAGAAAGCCAACGGAATGTTGGCTTTTATTGCTAGGGGGATAGAATATAAAAACAAGGAGGTATTGCTGCAGTTATATAAGGTATTGGTGAGACCGCACCTGGAATACTGCATACAGTTTTGGTGTCCATACTTAAGAAAAGACATACTTGCTCTCGAGGCAGTACAAAGAAGGTTCACTCGGTTAATCCCGGGGATGAGGGGGCGGACATATGAGGAGAGGTTGAATAGATTGGGACTCTTCTCATTGGAGTTCAGAAGAATGAGAGGCGATCTTATTGAAACATATAAGATTGTGAAGGGTCTTGATCGGGTGGATGCAGTAAGGATGTTCCCAAAGATGGGTGAAACTAGAACTAGGGGGCATAATCTTAGAATAAGGGGCTGCTCTTTCAAAACTGAGATGAGGAGAAACTTCTTCACTCAGAGGGTGGTAGGTCTGTGGAATTTGCTGCCCCAGGAAGCTGTGGAAGCTACATCATTAGATAAATTTAAAACAGAAATAGACAGTTTCCTAGAAGTAAAGGGAATTAGGGGTTATGGGGAGCGGGCAGGAAATTGGACATGAAGCTGAGTTCGGATCGGTCAATGCCCTGTGGGTGGCGGAGAGGGCCCAGGGGCTATGTGGCCGGGTCCTGCTCCGACTTCTTGTGTTCTTTCGATTTGTGGTTGGGATCAGATCAGCCATGATCTTATTGAATGGCGGAGCAGGCTCGAGGGGCCGATTGGCCTACTCCTGCTCCAATTTCTTATGTTCTTATGTTCTTATATCAAAAGCACCCCTTGCTGTGAAGAAAATGGAAGATACAGCTAAAGTCAATGTCCAGACTTGAGGGCTGCAGAGTGCCAAAGATAAGATACCATTCCTGAAACTTATACTGAGTGTGAGAACAGTGGGCTGCAGAGTGCCTTGCATTTGGAATTTTTACTTTTTTTCTTTTCTTTTTCTTTTACAGAATTAGTAATATGCATGAGCTGGAACATTACTGAGGGAGGAGTGGTGAACTATTGTAGCTAGTGAAAATGGGTTGATATTTTCTCCCAATGATCTGATTGGTGCATGGTTTCACATGGTTCGATCAGAGGCTGACTCCAATATTACAATCAAACAATAATATAGTCAAACAAACACAAGGGGCTTGATTTTCACACCCGCGATCGGGTGAGTTCGTGGCGGGGGGGGCTGCGAAAATTGGGGATTCCCGGGGCGGGTCTGGAGCCCGGCTCCAACCCGCCCACTTCCGGGTTTCCCCACTGACGCGCTGACATGCGCACGCAGCCCCCACATGTGGGACTCCCGCCGGCAATTAAAGCCGGCGGGGTGTCACTTAAAGTACTTGAACAGGTACTTCAGGTTGTTTACAGACCTGATTGACCTGTTATTTTAGCAGGGATCGGATTTTGCAACTGACTGAGACTGTTTCCTGTGCTGGGGGAAACACTCCCAGTTCAAATGGACGTGTTGCAGCCATCAGCCTGTGGCAGCTGCAAAGGTCCATTTGACAGGTGGGGTGGGGGGGAGACCCTCACTCATTGCAGGAGGCCACTCTGTCACTTTGGACAAAGTTTGGCCTCCACCACCCTGCTCCTAACAACAAAATTCATCAACTTGCACACTTACCCCGGTGTCCAGACACATTTACCTACCTTGCGGACCCCCTCAGATGTACATCTTCCGGATGGGGGCTGCCGTAGCTGCAGTCATGACCTCCTTGGAGGGCGAACAGCATCACCAGCCTCGCCGGCCATGCCGTCCACCTCTGACACATGGAGCTCCACAACACAGTGCTGTGACACATCCACCTGCACAGCAGGAGGGAGGGCAACCGCAGAGGGAGATGCGTCGCAGAGGGCACTACCCTCGCCACAGGGTCCACAGACTGAGGCTCAGCTTCCTGGACCTCTCTGAGCAGCAGTGCACACGGAGGCTCAGAGTCACTCGACATGTAGTCGTGGACATCTGCAGCCTCCTTCATGTTGAGCTGCTCGAGGCTGGCCTGAGCACCATCTTCTTACCTGTCGCTGTCAAAGTCACCACTGCCCTCAACAACTTCTCCTCCGCATCCTTCCAGGGTGCCACCGGGGACATCGCCGACGTCTCTCAGTCGTCTGCACAAAAGAGCCCTGCAAATACACCTACACCCACTCTGCAGTGACACAATGGGTGGCATCAGTTGTGGGTCTTCATTGTGATCCTCAGGAAAGTGCATTATTGCACAAACCAGACAAGATTCGCAAAGACGTGGTAGTAGTGGTGCCAATATGATATGTAATGTGAGTTGATCAGAAATTAAATAGAAGTGAAAACCATGACAAGCCCTCATACACCCTTGTGCATCCCCTTCATGCTCATGACACGTTTGCCTTACGCTTCCTACATATGTGATGCATGCCCTGTGGCTGCAGCACAGGTAGTGGCAGGTTGAGTGAGGCTGACCGTGAAAGAGATGCATGAGAGGGTGAGTATGAGATAGAGCCATGAGATTGTATGAGGATTGGGTTGAGTGCTAATGGCGGGATGAGTACTGGCGAGGTGGATAAGTGCAGGTAAGATGAGGATGAGGTTTGAGTGGGTGTGAGGAGTGATGTGACAGAGTAGTGTTGGCTGTGCAGAAGGAGATATGGGGTGGGGGCAGTGATGTGGCAGATGGAGTGTAGGGGAATGAGTAAGTGTACTCACTTTGGCTGACCTACTTAGGTCATTGCAGCGCCTCCTGCACTGTATGCAGGTGGGCGATATGTTGGTGGTGCAGGTGACCTCCTCTGCCACCTTGAGCCAGGCCTTCTTGGTGGCAGAGCCAGGTCGCTTCCTCCCGCCTGCCGGGGGGAAGATCTCTGTCCTCCCCCTCCTCTTCACCCCATCCAATAAAAGCTGGAGTGAGGCATCATTAAACCTGGGAGCAGCCTTCCCCCTGGGCTGCTCCATGCTGTAATTTTTCCTATTTCCTGCAGCATCAGTCAGTGGAGGACTGCCCCTTTAAACAGGGCTCCTCCAGCTGACAGACCTTACTGCGCATGTGCAGTCCGCCCGCCGCGCAGCTTGGCAGCGGGCAACCCGGAAGAACAGGTAAGTGGATCCAATTAGCCTGTGATTGCGTGCGGGGCAGACTGATTTTACCGGGCGCGTTACCCACGCGCCCAATCGACCCCCCGCCGCGAACCCGCCGCCATGGTAATATCAGGCCCAAGTTTTTAATAACATACTTATGGATGTTCTGAAATATGCTTCACTTTGATGGCAAGGGTGTAACCTGTATACTTATAACAGGGTTATATTTTAACAGTGCTATAGTATAAAACGGGTGATAGCGAATCAGCTGCCCGTTTTACATCTCTCTTGATTTTTATTTCAATTAATGTCAATGGAAATAAAAATCGGGAGAGATGTAAAACGAGCTGCCAATTCACTATCACCCATTTTACACTATCGCACAAAGTCAAAATCTACCCCAAGGATAGGGTTATATAAAAAGAAAAGAAAATCCACAAAATGAGTCTTTTATAAATTAATGTTACGTATGTGTCTATATATTGTTACTTGATCATATCCAAAAGCTCCACAAGGAGAAAAGTAAGAGAACTGAAAGTACTGAAACTCAATACCTTGTTTGCTTTAGGGGAGCTCCCAACTACTTGGTTAGTAGGCAGAAATAGCTGAAATCACCATATTTTCATTATAAGCATCTAATTCTTGAGATTCAAACTCAGCCAAATTTTAGTAGCAGCTAGTGCCTTACCTAGAGCAGTCCTGTCAATATCAGGGGAATATTAAGTAAGAATTAGATTTATGACCAAAAAGAGTGAGATGGATTGTGATTAAAGACTTGGAAACCTGTTTATTTTTAAGAGTGTGATACATCAATATAGGTGACATTTTATAAACTAAAATGAATGCATCTCACTCCCAACAGGTGAGAGGTAATAAGGCTGTCACAATAATCCTTCTGATAATATTTCTTCTGTCTCTTGTGCCATTAGGTTTGCTGAATTTATCGTCTGTTATGACAGTCAAGTGGTCAAGCCGTTGGTCAGTTTCCTGCTTCGTTATTGGCTAAGTAGTTACTTCTCCCTGTTTTCTTCCTTTCTATTTGGTTATTTTCTATGTTTATTAGACTTTTGGTATTCATCAATCATATGATATAAAACCTTTTTCTCAAAATTTCGAAGTTCTTCCCCATAAATAAAAACCTACCCAATCACATTCCAGTTCCAGCAAAAAATAATTATCTGAGAGGCAGGTGCTGTGACAATTCCCCACCTACCCTACCATATAGAACTAAAAATACATTTATAACATGTTAAACACAAAAACTATCAAGAATTCAGAAAAAAACCCACAAACTTACAAGTAAGTTTATCCATTTGAACTTCCAATTGGCCACTACCCCAAGCATGGCCAGAAATAGTGGGGAACCAAGGGTCTAATGAAAGTGGGGAACTTAAAGTAGTTAATATTAGTAAAGAAAAAGTACTGGAGAAATTAATGGGACTAAAAGCTGACAAATTTCCTGGACCAGATGGCCTACATCCTCGGGTTCTAAAAGACGTGGCTGCAGAGATAGTGAATGCTTTGGTTGTGATCTTCCCAAATTCCCTAGATTCTAGAACGGTCCCAGTGGATTGCAAGGTAGCAAATGTAACACCGCTATTCAAGAAAGAAGGGAGAGAAAAAAGAGGGAACTACAGGCCAGTTAGCCTGACATCAGTGATCGGGAAAATGCTGGAATCCATTATTAAGGAAGTGGTTATGAGGCACTTAGGAAATCATAATATGATTAGGCAGAGTCAACATGATTTTATGAAAGGGAAATCGTATTTGACAAATCTACTGGAATTTTTTGACGATATAACTAGCAGGGTAGATAAAGGGGAACCAGTGGATTTAATATATTTGGATTTCCAAAAGGCATTTGATGAGGTGCCACATAAAGGTTGTTTCACAAGATAAGGGCTCATGGGGTTAGGGCATGGATAGAGGATTGGTTAATGAACAGAAAACAGATAGTAGGAACAAATGGGTCATTTTCAGGTTGGCAGTCTGTAACTAGTGGGGTCTGCAAGGATCAGTGCTTGGGCCTCAGCTATTTGCAATCTACATTAATGACTTAGATGAAGGGAACGAGTGTAATGTATCCAAGTTTGCTGATGATACAAAGCTAGGAGGGAAAGTAAGCTGTGAGGAGGTCACAAAGAGTCTGCAAAGGTTAAGCGAGTGCGCAAGAGGGTGGCCGATGGAGTAAAATTTGGGGAAATGTGAGGTTATTCACTTTGGAAGGAAGAATAGAAAATGGAATATTTTTTAAATGGTGAGAAACTATTGAATGTTGGTGTTCAGAGGGATTTGGATGTCCTTGTACACTAAACACAGAAAGTTAACATGCAGGTACAGCAAGCAATTAGGAGGCGAATGGTATGTTAGCCTTTATTGCAAGTGAGTTGGAGTACAAGAGTAAGGAAGTCTTGCTGCAATGGTACAGGGCTTTGGTGAGACCACACCTGGAGTACTGTGTACAGTTTTGGTCTCCTTTCTTAAGGAAGGACATACTTGCCTTAGAGGTGATGCAACGAAGGTTCACTAGATTGATTCCTGGAATGAGAGGGTTGTCCTATGAAGAGAAATTGGAGTTTGGAAGAATGAGAGGTGATCTCATTAACACATATAACATTCTGAGAGGACTTGACAGGGTGGATGCCAAAAGGCTGTTTCCCCTGGTTGGAGAGTCTAGAACTACTGGACATAGTCTCAGGATAATGGGTCGGCCATTTAGCACTGAGATGAGGAGGAATTTCTTCACTCAGAGGGTTGTGACTCTTTGGAATTCTCTACCCCAGAGGGCTGTGGATGCTCAGTCGTTGAGTATATTGAAGAATGAGATTGATAGATTTTTGGACTCTCAGGGAATCAAGGGATATGGGGATCGGGCGGCAAAGTGGAGTTGAGGTCGAAGATCAACCATGATTTTATTGAATGGCCTACTCCTGCTCCTATTTCTTATGTTCTTATGTTGCAATACACCTCACCGGGCCTCATAAACATGCCAGGTCTTGTGTACGTCTTCCCCTAATACTTCAAGACGCAGACAGCCCAGCTGAAACCCAATATTCTGTGGTAAATAACTGCATGAGCTACCAGTTGATCTAGTCTGGATTACAACGCATGTGCAAAGGGTGCAAGTGTACTGTGAGGTTGATGTGGCATAACCAAATGACCAGACCACAATGATCTATCATACAATCTGGTTATAATCTGGTCACCATATTATAAAAAGGATATAGAGGTATTGGAGAAGGTGCAAAAAAGATTCACAATGATGACACCAGAACTGAGAGGATGTACTTATCAGGACAGACTAAACAGGCTGGGGCTCTTTTCTCACGAAAGGAGAAGACTGTGGGGTGACCTGATAAAGATTTTTAAGATCATGAAAGGGTTTGATAGAGTAAATGTAGAGAAAATGTTTCCACTTGTGGGGGAGTCCAAAACTAGAAGTCATTAATATAAGATAATCACTAATAAATCCAATAGAGAATTCAGGAGAAACGTCTTTACCCAAAGAGTGATAAGAATGTGGAACGTGCTACCACAAGGAGTAGTTGAGACAAATAGCATAGAAGCATTTAAGGGGAAGCTATATAAGCACACGTGGAGAAAGGAATAGATGGGTATGCTGATAGGGGTAGATGAAGTAGGGAGAGAGGAGGCTCGTGTGGAGCAAAAACGCCGGCATTGACCAGTTGGGCCGAATGGCCTATTTCTGTGCTGTAGGTTCAATGTAACTCAATCACAGGCCCTGGAATTCTGGGCTCCTCCCATCCTACAGTAACCCCAAGCCCCACCTCCACCACATTCTCCTGGCTTCAACCTCAATCTCACTGCCACTTACTGATTTACAGGCATCATCCAATCCATTATCACTCCCCTTTTAACTCCCATTCCTGCTACACTGTTCCTCCCAATATGAGTATCCTTCTGCCGTTTTTCCTCCAGATACTGTCCAGGTTCTGCTATCCCTACATCAGCAACGCACTCCACTCCAAACTTGGGCTTCGCTTCAGCCCAGACTTCACTGCTCATTCCACTTCCTTTCCTCCCTTTAAAAATAATACACTGCGCATATTGGTTACTTCAGTAAGAAAACTCAAGTGGGTTAAAATTGCACAGTGTGACATTAATAAAGAGCATGTTTATATGTTTGTTTGAAATTCCCCTATCTATTGTTCCTCTCTCCATTTTGTTAATTCATACAAACGTACCTGTTCCTGATACCACTCTGCATGATTTCAACTTAAAAGGGATTTTATCACAATTTATGGTGAGGTGAATACATAATGGGGCCGGATTTGCGGTGAACGAATGGTGCCAGCTGTTAGACTTGTACTTGCCGATAGACTTTCTATGAGGTTTTGCACGGCAAATTCCTATAAATTAGAAATCGAAAAAGCATGGCGCCTACTACAGGGCATCTGGGACCTGTGTGAACAGAGCAAGCAGTTGTGTATCTCCTAAACCAATCAGATTGAAGCATCGTTAATAACAGCAAAGCGTCAGAACCAGGAAGTGTAAGTTAGAAGTGAATTCAATGTCATATCAGGTACAGAAATCAAAATAAAGAGAGGGTAAGAAAGATTGAATTAAGAGACAAAGATAAAAGAGACAGAAAGAAAAAGTTTTTAAAAATTATTTAAATTTTTTTTAATGTCCAACAATAATTAAAATCTGAAGGAATCAGACTCCACGCTTGTAAAAGTCAATTTTCAGTGCCAGAGAGGTTGTTTGGCAGTAATCAAAACTTACCACGCCATTAAAAGGGTACATAGACTTGAAATGACTTGATTTAACTTTTTTTGGCGAGTTTAGTCCCTATCTATCAGGTAAGTACAGGAACTTCACGCTGTTCAATACAAGAAGCCAGACAGTGAAATGCTGGTTTTGCACAGCTTTTGGAGCTTTGCATCTTGAACAGCAACTTCCGGATTTCTGCGTTTAACTGCACATGTGCGGTCGCCAGAAGTTATTGTCCAATTTGCACATGAATAACAGTGAGCGCTGTTCGCCTCATCATTATTCTTACATCAAAATCCAGCCCAATGTAAAAACAAAAGCTAAATACAAACATATTTTGCACAAGCAAACATATTTTGAAGCAATGCAAGGAATCATTCAAGAAGGATAATTACATCAAGTAGAAATGCTAAATATTAAAGAAATCTATGGGGTGCCTTATCACATCTCAGAAACCTCTCAAAGGGGCCTAAATTCATTAGAACCTGAAACTGGGTGGGACTTATGCAGCGCACAGCCAAGGCATGCGAGAACGAAGTGGCCTGAGGACCGTAATTCTGGCGAGCTGCAGGTGCTAATCAGGTGCTTCAACACAGTTCGCTGATTGGGGCCTGATGAAATTCAGCTAGCTCGGACAACAGTCAAGTCCCACAGGTGAGTCCGGAGGGGGAAGCGATCAGAAAGGAGGCGAGCATGGGTTGGCAGTGGCCGCAGTTTTAATGTGGAGGCAGGAGGAATAGTCCCACTCTTCCTAGATCCACATTAAGGTAAGTTTAAAAGAAAACTCCTTCAGTACCACACAGAAGTGTCAGCCTAGATTATGTTTTTAAATCCTGGAGTGGAGCTTGAACCCACAACCTTCTGACTCTGAGGCAAAATTGCTACCAACTGAGCAAAGCTAATACTCTTGTTACTTTAAGTATGCTGAATTTTGCACATGTCATTATTTTGGTACGGCAGCTGGATGTTACATTATTGCATAGCTGCAGAACGACTAAAGATGTGCAGAACATCATCCAGTTTCAGCAGGAAATAGTGTTTTTCTTCCTAATTTTCTTCCTTTATCCTTCCTTTCCTGGAAGTACCAAGTTATGTTGGGTTCCAAAATGCCTCATGCAAGCAGTCATTGTTCATATTTAAACCTAGAAAGTGTATATCAACAGGCTATTTGGCAGTGGAGGTATCACAGACAACTCAAATGCTGCCTTCACCCAATGTCCACAGTTAAGCACTTCCAGTAGGGGCCCCTGGATAATGATCAGGAGTGGGAACAACATCATCAACTTGCATTTATACAGTGGCCTCAAATACAAGGACGATTCAGCAAACTTAAACACTGATATCTGTCCTTTCTTTAGCCAAGGGCACTGAGCCAAGTGGTCACACCCCCACTGTCACCCTGGCTGAAATCTGCTAACACAGACCAGAGATTGAATCTAAGACCTTCCTGGCATATACAGCATATGCCACACAGGGTGACATATTTAAACAATCAACTTATTACAGCTTGGGCCATCCGACAACACTCTTTACTCATACTCAACAGAAATGGCAGCTTCCTTACACGGGCCTGCACATCTTTTTTTTTATTTGTTCATGGGATGTGGGCATCGCTGGCAAAGCCAGCATTTATTGCCTATCCCGAATTGTCCTTGAGAAGGTGGTGGCGAGCTGCTTTCTTGAACCGCTGCAGTCCATGTGGTGAAGGTTCTCCTACAGTGCTGTTAGGTAGGGAGTTCCAGGATTTTGACCCAGCGACGATGAAGGAACAGCGATATATTTCCAAGTCAGGATAGTGAGTGACTTGGAGGGGAACGTGCAGGTGGTGTTGTTCCCATGTGCCTGCTGCCCTTGTCCTTCTAGGTGGTCGAGGTCGCGGGTTTGGGAGGTGCTGTTGAAGAAGCCTTGGCGAGTTGCTGCAGTGCATCCTGTGGATGGTACACACTGCAGCCATGGTGCATCAGTGGTGAAGGGAGTGAATGTTTAGGGTGGTGGATGGGGTACCAGTCAAGTGGAGAGTATTCCATCACACTCCTGACTTGTGCCTTGTAGATGGTGGAAAGGCTTTGGGGAGTCAGGAGGTGAGTCACTCACCGCAGAATGCCCAGCCTCTGACCTGCTCTTTTAGCCACAGTATCTATGTGGCTGTTCCAGTTAAGTTTCTGGTCAATGGTGATCCCCAGGATGTTGATGGCAGGGGACTCGGTGATGGTAATGCCGTTGAATGTCAAGGGGAGGTGTTTAGACTCTCTCTTGTTGGAGATGGTCATTGCCTGGCACTTGTCTGGCGCGAATGTTACTTGCCACTTTTGAGCGCAAGCCTGGATGTTGTCCAGGTCTTGCTGCATGCGGGCACAGACTGCTTCATTATCTGAGGGGTTGCAAATGGAACTGAACACTGTGCAATCATCAGCGAACATCCCCATTTCTGACCTTATGATGGAGGGAAGGTCATTGATGAAGCAGCTGAAGATGTTTGGGCCTAGGACACTGCCCTGAGGAACTCCTGCAGCAATGTCCTGGGGCTGAGATGATTGGCCTCCAACAACCACTAGCCTTTGTGCTGGGTATGACTCAAGCCACTGGAGAGTTTTCCCCCTTATTCCCATTGACTTCAATTTTACTAGGGCTCCTTAGTGCCACACTTGGTCAAATGCTGCCTTGATGTCAAAGGCAGTCACTCTCACCTCACCTCTGGAATTCAGCTCTTTTGTCCATGCTCGGACCAAGGCTGTAATGAGGTCTGGAGCCGAGTGGTCCTGGCGGAACCCAAACTGAGCATTGGTGAGCAGGTTATTGGTGATAAGTGCCGCTTGAAAGGAAAATCGACGACACCTTCCATCACTTTGCTGATGATTGAGAGTAGACTGATGGGGCAGTAATTAGCCGGATTGGATTTGTCCTGCTTTTTGTGGACAGGACATACCTGGGCAATTTCTACATTGTTGGGTAGATGCCAGTGCTGTAGCTGTACTGGAAAAGTTTGGCTAGAGGCACGGCTAGTTCTGGAGCACAATTCTTCAGCACTACAGCCGGGTTGTTGTCGGGGCCCATAGCCTTTGTTGTATCCAGTGCACTCAGCCGTTTCTTGATATCACGTGGTGTGAATCGAATTGGCTGAAGACTGGCTTCTGTGATGGTGGGGATATTGGGAGGAGGCCGAGATGGAAAGGAACCGATACATAACCTCATGCTTATGGTGAATGGGATGTAGTTTGCCGGGGAGCTAACAATCAACCCTTTTACTGCTGCATTATACTGGAAATAGTATGGTGATGCTCATCATATATTTTTGCTCTCCTCAGGTGGAAAAACATCACACTGACAGACCATATGTTCCTTGCTAAATTATAAATTGTTTATCACGAAAAATATAAACAGAATGATGTTAAGTAAGTAGGTAAAATAACAATACAGCCTTTAACGCTCTCTTTTCAGAGATCAAAATGACAAGGCATTTTGAGATTCTTATAGTCTTTTTAGAGCTTTTTATGTTCGCACACACTTTGGTAGTCAGGGAGTTCTGTCTCACCACCATGAACTGAAAATATGTCAGTCTATGTGAACTAAAGATGAGCAACTATTGTAAGGCCTTTAACTCATGGAGGCTAAATTTAAGGCCTTCCTAGCAGGATCTCATCCTGATGGGACAACCATCACAGATAACAGTTTTGTTGCATTCACACAGTAGCAAACTGCACGCATTGTCTGAAGCCTTAATCAATAAAAATGTTGTAACTTGAAACAGAACTATGGTTAAATCAAATTTTAATTGTTACATTCTGTGACTGTAGCTTTACAGTATGTTGGCGATGTTATCAATGTTACGTTACTAGAACATAGGAATAGGAGTAGGCCATTCAACCCTTGAGCCTGTTCAGCCATTCAATTATATCATGGCTGATCTGTACCTCAACTCCATTTACCCACCTTTGATCCATAATCCCTTAATACCCTTACCTAATAACCTTCTGTCGATCTCTGGAAAATTTCAATTGACCTAGCATATACAGCCTTTTAGGGTTGAGAATTCCAGATTTCCACTATCCTTTGTGTGAAAAAGTGCTTCTTGATTTCACTCCTGAATGGCCTAGCTCTAATTTTAAAATTTTCCCCCTTGTTCTGTATTCACCCACTAGAGGAAATAACATCACTGTATCTACTATATTGAATCCTTTTACCATTTTAAACACCTCAATTAAATCATCCCTCAACCTTCTGAGCTGAGCGAGATCGGAGGCGGATAAAGGAGGGCCCGAGAGCGGGAGAGGTGAGCTGAGCGAGATCGGAGGCGGATAAAGGAGGGCCCGAGAGCGGGAGAGGTGAGCTGAGCGAGATCGGAGGCGGATAAAGGAGGGCCCGAGAGCGGGAGAGGTGAGCTGAGCGAGATCAGAGGTGGATAAACTGAGACCAGCGGTGGAGTTCCAGAGGTGACGTCACCGGTGAAAAAGTGACGTGGCGCAGGGGAGGCTGCTGATTGGAGGCACTGTGAGGAGGGCAAGCAAGTTGACTAGGAGGAGGATCGAGCTACTGCAGCTGCTGGAGGCACGAAGTCACAGCCAACAGGTAAGTGATTGGCTGGTGACTGGTAAGTAGTTTTTCTTTCCTTTTTTTTCTCTTGACATTGTAGTTGTGTTAAGCTAACTTAAGGGTTAAGTCATGGCAGGAGATCCCAGACCCGTGTCATGTTCCTCTTGTGGGATGTGGGAATTCAGGGATCCTTCCTGTGTCCCTGGTTTCTTCACCTGCGGGAAGTGTGTCCAGCTGCAGCTACTGTTTGACCGCTTGACGGCTCTGGAGCTGCGGATGGACTCACTTTGGAGCATCCGCGATGCTGAGGAAGTCGTGGATAGCACGTTCAGTGAGTTGGTCACACCACAGATAAAAATTACTGAGGGAGATAGTGAATGGGTGACCAACAGACAGAGGAAGAGTAGGAAGGCAGTGCAGGGGTCCCCTGCGGTCATCTCCCTCCAAAACAGGTATACCGTTTTGGATACTGTTGGGGGAGATGGCTCACCAGGGGAAAGTGACAGCGGCCAGGTTCATGGCACCGTGGCTGGCTCAGCTGCACAGGAGGGCAGGAAAAAGAGTGGCAGAGCTATAGTGATAGGGGACTCGATTGTAAGGGGAATTGACAGGCGTTTCTGCGGACGCAACCGAGACTCCAGGATGGTATGTTGCCTCCCTGGTGCAAGGGTCAGGGATGTCTCGGAGCGGCTGCAGGACATTCTGGAGGGGGAGGGTGAACAGCCAGTTGTCGTGGTGCATATAGGTACAAACGATATAAGTAAAAAACGGGATGAGGTCCTACAAGCTGAATTTAGGGAGTTAGGAGTTAAACTAAAAAGTAGGACCTCAAAGGTAGTAATCTCAGGATTGCTACCAGTGCCACGGGCTAGTCAGAGTAGGAATGACAGGATAGCTAGGATGAATACGTGGCTTGAGAGATGGTGCAAGAGGGAGGGATTCAAATTCCTGGGCCATTGGAACCGGTTCTGGGGGAGGTGGGACCAGTACAAATTGGGCGGTCTGCATCTGGGCAGGACTGGAACCAATGTCCTAGGGGGAGTGTTTGCTAGTGCTGTTGGGGAGGGTTTAAACTAATGTGGCAGGGGGATGGGAACCGATGCAGGAAGTCAGTGGGAAGTAAAGTGGTGACAGAAACAAAAGGCAGTAAGGGAGAGTGTACAAAACATGACCGGACAGGTGGTCTGAGAAAGCAGGGCAAAGACCAAGGGAAGTCCAGATTAAACTGCATTTATTTCAATGCAAGAAGTCTGATGGGCAAGGCAGATGAACTCAGGGCATGGATGGGTACATGGGACTGGGATGTTATAGCTATTACTGAAACATGGCTAAGGAAGGGGCAGGAGTGGCAGCTCAATGTTCCAGGGTACAGATGCTATAGGAAAGATAGAGCAGGAGGTAAGAGAGGAGGGGGAGTTGCGTTCTTGATTAGGGAGAACATCACGGCAGTAGTGAGAGGGGATATATCCGAGGGTTCGCCCACGGAGTCTATATGGGTAGAACTGAAAAATAAGAAGGGAGAAATCACTTTGATAGGGTTGTACTACAGACCCCCAAATAGTCAACGGGAAATTGAGGAGCAAATATGTAAGGAGATTACAGACAGCTGCAAGAAAAATAGGGTAGTAATAGTAGGGGACTTTAACTTTCCCAACATTGACTGGGACAGCCATAGCATTAGGGGCTTGGATGGAGAGAAATTTGTTGAGTGTATTCAGGAGGAATTTCTCATTCAGTATGTGGATGGCCCGACTAGAGAGGGGGCAAAACTTGACCTCCTCTTGGGAAATAAGGAAGCGCAGGTGACAGAAGTGTTAGTGAGGGATCACTTTGGGACCAGTGATCATAATTCCATTAGTTTTAAGATAGCTATGGAGAAGGATAGGTCTGGCCCAAAAGTTAAAATTCTAAATTGAGGAAAGGCCAATTTTGATGGTATTAGACAGGAACTTTCAGAAGTTGATTGGGAGAGTCTGTTGGCAGGCAAAGGGATGTCTGGTAAGTGGGAGGCTTTCAAAAGTCTGTTAACCAGGGTTCAGGGT
The DNA here is from genome assembly GCF_035084215.1 of Heptranchias perlo. NCBI lineage: Eukaryota > Metazoa > Chordata > Chondrichthyes > Hexanchiformes > Hexanchidae > Heptranchias > Heptranchias perlo. The sequence continues at coordinate 53,945,073 of NC_090327.1, forward strand.
AAGCACATTCCTTATAAAGTGAAGGGCAAGGCTGGTAGAAGTAGGGAACCTTGGATGACTCGGGAGATTGAGGCCCTAGTCAAAAAGAAGAAGGAGGCATACGACATGCATTGGCATCTGGGATCAAGTGGATCCCTTGAAGAGTATAGAGATTGCCGGAGTAGAGTTAAGAGAGAAATCAGGAGGGCAAAAAGGGGACATGAGATTGCTTTGGCAGATAAGGCAAAGGAGAATCCAAAGAGCTTCTACAAATACATAAAGGGCAAAAGGGTAACTAGGGAGAGAATAGGGCCTCTTAAGGATCAACAAGGTCATCTATGTGCGGAACCACAAGAGATGGGTGAGATCCTGAATGAATATTTCACATCGGTATTTACGGTTGAGAAAGGCATGGATGTTAGGGAACTTGGGGAAATAAATAGTGATGTCTTGAGGAGTGTACATATTACAGAGAGGGAGGTGCTGGAAGTCTTAACGCGCATCAAGGTAGATAAATCTCCGGGACCTGATGAAATGTATCCCAGGACGTTATGGGAGGTTAGGGAGGAAATTGCGGGTCCCCTAGCAGAGATATTTGAATCATCGACAGCTACAGGTGAGGTGCCTGATGATTGGAGGGTAGCAAATGTTGTGCCTTTGTTTAAGAAGGGCGGCAGGGAAAAGCCTGGGAACTACAGACCGGTGAGCCTGACATCTGTAGTGGGTAAGTTGTCAGAGGGTATTCTGAGGGACAGGATCTACGGGCATTTGGAGAGGCAGGGACTGATTAGGAACAGTCAGCATGGTTTTGTGAGAGGAAAATCATGTCTCACGAATTTGATTGAGTTTTTTGAAGGGGTAACCAAGAAGATAGATGAGGGCTGTGCAGTAGACGTGGTCTACATGGACTTCAGCAAAGCCTTTGACAAGGTACCGCATGGTAGGTTGTTACATAAGGTTAAATCTCACGGGATCCAAGGTGAGGTAGCCAATTGGATACAAAATTGGCTTGACGACAGAAGACAGAGGGTGGTTGTAGAGGGTTGTTTTTCAAACTGGAGGCCTGTGTCCAGCGGTGTGCCTCAGGGATCGGTGCTGGGTCCGCTGTTATTTGTTATTTATATTAATGATTTGGATGAGAATTTAGGAGGCATGGTTAGTAAGTTTGCAGATGACACCAAGATTGGTGGTATTGTGGACAGTGAAGAAGGTTATCTAGGATTGCAACGGGATCTTGATAAATTGGGCCAGTGGGCCGATGAATGGCAGATGGAGTTTAATTTAGATAAATGTGAGGTGATGCATTTTGGTAGATCGAATTGGGCCAGGACCTATTCTGTTAATGGTAGGGCGTTGGGGAGAGTTATAGAACAAAGAGATCTAGGGGTACAGGTTCATAGCTCCTTGAAAGTGGAGTCACAGGTGGATAGGGTGGTGAAGAAGGCATTCGGCATGCTTGGTTTCATTGGTCAGAACATTGAATACAGGAGTTGGGATGTCTTGTTGAAGTTGTACAAGACATTAGTTGGGCCACACTTGGAATACTGTGTACAGTTCTGGTCACCCTATTATAGAAAGGATATTATTAAACTAGAAAGAGTGCAGAAAAGATTTACTAGGATGCTACCGGGACTTGATGGTTTGACTTATAGGGAGAGGTTGGATAGACTGAGACTTTTTTCCCTGGAGAGTAGGAGGTTTAGGGGTGATCGTATAGAAGTCTATAAAATAATGAGGGGCATAGATAAGGTTGATAGTCAAAATCTTTTCCCAAAGGTAGGGGAGTCTATAACGAGGGGGCATAGATTTAAGGTGAGAGGGGAGAGATACAAAAAGGTCCAGAGGGGCAATTTTTTCACTCAAAGGGTGGTGAGTGTCTGGAATGAGCTGCCAGAGGCAGTAGTAGAGGCAGGTACAATTTTGTCTTTTAAAAAGCATTTGGACAGTTACATGGGTAAGATGGGTATAGAGGGATATGGGCCAAGTGCAGGCAATTGGGACTAGCTTAGTGGTATAAACTGGGTGACATGGACATGTTGGGCCGAAGGGCCTGTTTCCATGTTGTAAACTTCTATGATTCTATGATTCTTCTAAACTCAAAGGAATAATGCAGCATAGACTGGGGATTTAACCTGGGACCCTCCTGGTCTGTATGTTTCAGTTACTTCGTGCCTTAATTAACTGAGATACCCAGGGAGCAACCACATTCTTTTAGCTGTGGAAACCCACTTTTAAATTTTGTGCAGCATGTTGTGCATTATTTTTATTCAGTGTGCCTTTCGCCATCATACTGCATGCATTTGATTTGCAAAATATTTCCTAAACAAAACAATAATTTTGTTTTAACAATGTATTTTATTCCACTTTAATATCTTGCTGTTTGCAAGAATCATAGGATTGTAAGAAACACAGAGCTTTGCACGCCCAAAGCACATATCAGGAATTCAAACCTGGAAGTTAGCATGCCTGATTCACAGCCTGCATGATTTTCTGCTCATTCATTTAAATGGCCAGAGATTTCTGTGGGCCCATGGTTCGGGTACACTGACCTTCACGTCTGAATTCCCGAAATGCACAGCTGTCACGCAAAGCTTTGCACCAGGAGTGTTAAAGCATAAAACGTACCTCATAATTCAATGTGTCAAAACTGTCTCTAGGCACTGCTGTTAAACTTTGTTGAATGAGGAAGACATTCACATTTTTGTTTGTTATGATTAAAAAATTTACAATTCCAAAAAATAAATTTTTGAATAATTATTGAATTCCTCCTTAAATGCCATTAAATGACATCTAAAACTGTCTTCACAAATGATCTGATTATCCTAATTCCCAAAATGTTTTGGTTTACAGCCAAATTTCTTATGAATTCAGAGGCTGTTTTAGGTACGCGGAAGCTTTGAGCTATCACAAAGACTTAATTTATTCTGTTTGATACAAAATATACTCATGAACTAAGTATCCCTGTCTCTGTAACTTCCTCCAGCCCTGCAACTCTCTGAGATTACTGAGCTCCTTCAATTCTGGCCTCTTGAGCACCCCGATTTTCTTCGCTGCGCCATTAGCAGCCATGCCTTCAGCTGCCTAGGCCCTAAGCTCTGGAATTCCCTCCCTAAGCCTCTTTACCCCTCTCTCCTCCTTTAAGACGCTCCTTAAAAACCTACCTCATTGACTAAGCTTTTGGTGCTAATATCTCCTTATGTAGCTCGGTGTTAAATTTTGTTTGATAATCGCTCCTGTGGTTACATTGGGCTGGATTTTACTATGTTAAAGGCCTATATAAGTGCAAGTTGTTCTTGTAGTAAAATAAACTTATGTATATTAAAAATACAGGTGCTTATTCAGAAATGTTGGCGTTGAGTATAGGGGATCTGGTCAAGCTATACCTGACCTAAGAAAACTCAATGCTGATACTGTGGAGAAGATTTATTCTATTAGGTATTTGTAGTGGAATCATAAACACTTTTATGTACCTGCATTTACAATTTCACCAGAAATAGTGAACTGTGTACATTTGCCCCATGCATGTCTGAAATGGGAAAATGTTTAATTCTCCAGCATTGGCATCCTTCAAGTTGATAAACACAAAAAAAATCACCAATAGTGGAAAACAGCATTCTAATAGTTAGGTAGTTACTCGTTGCAATTACAGTGTAGATGCCACCAAAAGTAGCGTTTAATATCCTGGATCCATACACAGTATGTTGATTCTATCCTAAAGGACCTGCGCTAAGACTGCCTAAACATGTCATCAATGAGGACAAACACCTCGCTATGGCCATCCCCACACCTCCACTACTCGCCTTTAAACAGCCACCCAACCTCAAACAGACCATCGTTCGCAGCAAATTACCTAGCTTTCAAGAGAACAGCGTCCACGACACCACACAACCCTGCCACGGTAACCTCTGCAAGACATGCCAGATCATCGACACAGATACCACCATCACACAAGAGGACACCACCCACCAGGTGCATGGTTCATACTCCTGTGACTCGGCCAACGTTGTCTACCTCATACGTTGCAGGAAAGGATGCCCCAGAGCATGGTACATTGGCGAGACCATGCAGACGCTGTGACAACGGATGAACGGACACCGCGCAACAATCGCCAAACAGGAGGGTTCCCTCCCAGTCGGGGAACACTTCAGCAGTCATGGACATTCATCCACCGACCTTCGGGTAAGCGTACTCCAAGGCGGCCTTCGAGACACACGACAACGCAAAATCGTCGAGCAGAAATTGATAGCCAAGTTCCGCACCCATGAGGACGGCCTCAACCGGGATCTTGGGTTCATGTCACGCTACACGTTACCCCACCAGCGAACAAATGTTATCTGTTTTTAATATAACGGGTCAGTTGCTGTCTTTTCTATGTTTCTACCTCTCTATCTCTGTTTTTTTTTTGTTTGTTGTTTTTTTTTGGTGATTTGTATATTCTGTGAGACCTGGCAGGTAACACCTGTCTGTCTGCACACTGATTGCCTTGGCAATGGGCAGTTGAAAAAACTGTCTGTACTCACCAAGCATTGTTCTGTGAATTATAAATGCGATTTCATTTCGAGGATTTCATTTTCACATCGTTCACCTGACGAAGGAGGAAGCCTCCGAAAGCTTGTGAATTTAAAATAAAATTGCTGGACTATAACTTGGTGTTGTAAAATTGTTTACAATTGTCAACCCCAGTCCATCACCGGCATCTCCACATCATAAATACGTTTGACAAGAGAAGCTTTTAATTGCCTAAATCTGCACTAGATTAAAACCTAGGTCATAGATGAAAGGACAGTGTGCTAATTTACAGTGCAACTCAGTCTCTCTACAGTGTCATTTTCTACTTTCTTAGATGATAAATTACAATTGACTTTTCATTAATTGCTTTAATCAGATTAACTAGCTGGAAATTTAGAGACTGATAACGCAGAGGTGGGTTCTGAGCGGTGGGGGAGCGATGGTAGGCAGAACTCACCTTTTCAGTTGTTTGTTGAAGGTGAAGACATGAATTGACGGGGACCAATTGGTGGATGTGCAATGGATGGATGGTTGGTTACAGGACTGCTATGTGTCAGTGGGGGTGGGTGGGGGGAGGGGCTGGAGGATATGATAGTTACTTTGGGCCAGTGTGAGTGACTAACTGAACCTTCAAGCTATTAAGGAATCCCTAGCATCCCGAGCTGCAATGTGAGCTGCTGGTCTGGCATTGGGTGCCCCATTCTCATCTTCCTTCTCGTCCTCTTCCTCGTTTTCCTTCTCTCCTTTGGAATTCTCATCAGATGATGAGTGATGAGCGGCTTGTTCCTCTTTCACCTCTCGTCCTCACTGCTGCGCTATGTTGTGCAGCGATTATCTTAGGGACCCTCACTGGCGAGTAATGAAGGGCGTCTACGGACTTGTGAAGGCACCTGAAACGCATCTTGAGCATGCTGATGGCTTGCTCGATGACACATCCGGTTGACATATGGTTGCTGTTTGTATCGCTCTTGGGGTTCATTGGTGGGATTCCTCAGAGGTGTCATCAGCCAGGTTTGAAGGGGTTATCTTTTGTTGCCTAGCAGCCACCCCTTAAGGGTATTTCCAGGCACAAACAGTTTTTTTTTATTCGTTCATGGGATGTAGGTGTCGCTGGCAAGGCCAGCATTAATTGTCCATCCCTAAAAGGTCGGGGATGTTGGACAGCTGCAGCATGAAAGCATCATGGAAGCTCCCAGAGACAGAGAACTGATCTGTATGAACCTTTTCTTGTGGTTGCACACCAGCTGAACGTTGATGGAATGAAATCCCTTGCAGCTGACGAATACTCCTGGTTGATCTGGAGGTGCTCGGATTGCCATGTGTACGCAATCGATGGCACCCTGTACTTGTTGGAAGCCAGCCAGAGATGTGAATCTGAGTGCCCACTCATTCTGGCTGTTGTCATCACCGGGGAAGTTTACATAACTGCCAGCCCTGACAAACAATCCATCTGTCACCTGCCTTATGCATTTATGTGCCACTGACTGGGAGACCCTCGATATGTCTCTGGTAGCACACTGGGAGTTGAGGGGGTGGTGACTTTCGCAGCTACTGGTAATGCATGTCCAGTAGGGAGCAGGTCTTCTTCTAGGAAGCTGCAGATGTCTGCGATCACCTGACGTGACAATCTCAGCCCCCAGAAGCACTGCTCTTTCAAGAAGTCAAGGAAGCTGAGCTTCTGTCTGTACACCATGTTATGTGGGTTGTGCCACCTGTGAATTTGACCCTTTTGTTGTTCCCCTCTCTGTTGTCCACCTCTCTGTTGTCCACCTGCAGCTCCCTCAATAGCATGACCTTGCTGTTGCTGATGCTGATTATCTTCCTCGTCCAAAATCCAATCTAAAGCAGCCATGACGCCACCCATCCTAATGATCTGTGTGTGAAGACCTCCAAACTGTACATATAAATCTCTCATAAGTACTGATACCAAACCGTTTCCCAGAGGGAACTGAGAAAGCAGCTGTGAGCACAGCCTTTATTAATCTCGGGACTCCTGACCTTTAACTAGCTCCATGAAGTGCCGCTCAATCTTGCCTCAGTTTTAATGGCGACTTTCCTGCACCCCAGGAAACCCGTGCAGGAGGTGTTAAGTTCAAATTGTGGTGAAAATCTCATTAATTCATCCCAATTTAAATATTAAAATCATTAACCCGCCTTTTTCAGATGGAGTTACTCACACGCACCCAAACCCGCCACAGTTAAACAGGAAGTAGGTGCGTTTGCAGCAGGTTGCGTTTGGATTTTAGATTTTTGCAAATTTAAACCCCCCCTCCTCCCACCGACCTCCTCCTGTCCATCGTTGAGGGTTGGGGGGAGGTGGTTAAAACTCCCCCCTAAGTCTTTGATCCCTATAAATCACTGTGCAGCCGTATCACCTGTAAACATTGCAGGTAGACCTGGAAACAAAGGACTAATGAAGCGTGAAGTCAAACTCTTTATGGAGGAGGTGTTGTGGAGGCAGACCTTCATCTCTGCAATCACAGTGAATCCATCAAGCTCCAGAACTTGTGTAGAGGAATAGATCGCTGTGTCGTCGAACACAATCTCTTGCAATAAAAGAATCTTGAAGAATGTCTGAAAGTAGTTGAATGCGTAGTGTATTACAACAGGGATTGAAAGAGAAATTTGCTTGTTAATTGGGAATTAATGCTGTGTAATAATTTAGAATGTAGGAACAGGAGTAGCTCATTTAGCCCCTTGAGCCTGTTCTGCCATTCAATGAGATCATGGCTGATCTGTGACCTAACTCCATATACCTGTCTTAGCCCCATATCCCTTAATATCTTTGGTTAACAAAAATCTATCAATCTCAGATTTAAAATTAACGATTGAGCTGGCATCAACTGCTGTTTGCAGAAGAGAGTTCCAAACTTCCACCATCCTTTGCGTGCAACTTCACTTCTGAAAGTCCTAGCTCCTACTTTTAGTCTTAGACTCCCCAACCAGCAGAAATAGTTTCTCTATATATATATCAGTTCCCCTTAATAGCTTGAAAACTTTGATTAAATCACCCTTAATCGTCTAAATTCCAGGGAATACAACCCTAGTTTGTGTAATCTCTCCTCGTGATTTAACCTTTGGAATCCAGTTATCATTCTAGTAAATCTACGCTGCACTGCCTCCAAGGCCAATATATCCTTCCTAAGGTGCAGTGCCCAGAACTGAACACAGTACTCCAGGTGTGGTCTAACCAGGGCTTTGTATAGCTGTAGCATAACTTCGACCCCTTGTATTCTAGTCCTCTAGATATAAAGGCCAGCATTCCATTAGCCTTTTTGATTATTTTCTGTACCTTTTTGATTATTTTCTGTACCTGTCCATGACATTTTAATGATCTATGTACATGGATCCCTAAGTCTCTTTGGACTTCCACTGTTTCAAGTTTTTCACTATTTGGAAAGTACTCTAATCTATCCTTTTTAGGTCCAAAGTGGATGACCTCACACTGGCCTACACTGAAATCAATTTGCCACAGTTTTGCCCATTCACTTAATCTATTAATATCTCTGTAATTTTATGCTTCCATCTACACTGCTTACGATGCTGCCTATCTTTGTGTCATCGACAAACTTGGATACGTGGCTCTCTATCCCCTCATGTAATTCATTAACAAACACAGTGAATAGTCGAGGCCCCAACACAGATCCCTGTGGGACACCACTAGTTACATCCAACCAATTTGAGTACCTGCCCATTATACCTACTGTCTGTCTCCTGCCACTCAGCCAATTTCCTAACCAGGTCAATAATTTGCCCTCAATTTCATGAGTTCCAACCTTAGCTAACAGTCTCTTATGAGGGACATTATTGAATACCTTCTGGAAGTCCATATAAACAACATCCATAGATATTCCCCTGACCACTACTTTAATCACCTCTTCAAAAGATTCAATCCGGTTCGTCAGGCATGACCTACCCTTTACAAATCTATGCTGACTCTCTCTGATCAGCTGAAAAATTTTCATGGCGTTCACTCACTCTATCCTTAATTATAGACTGTAGTAATTTCCCAACAACAGATGTTAGGCTAACTGGTCTAAAATTCCCTGGTTTCCCTCTCTCACCTTTCTTAAATAGCGGAGTGACATGTGCAATTTTCCAATCGATAGGAATGGTTCCTGAATTGAGAGAACTTTGGAAGATTATAGTTAGGGCATCTGCAATGTTCTCACCTATTTCGTTTAAAACCCTGGGATGGAAACCATCTGGTCCTGGGGATTTGTCACTCTTTAGTGCCATTGTTTTCTTCATTACTGGTAATTTGCTTACATTAATTATGGTGAGTCCCCGTCCCTGATTCAAAATTAGTTTCCTCGGGGTATGCTATCCTCTTCCTCTACTGTAAATACTGACTCAAAGTAATTAATTCCTTATTTTCATTTACAATATCACCATTATCAGTTTTTAAGGGGCCCACATTGCTTTTGACCACCCTCTTTTTCCTAATATAATTGTAAAAATTTTTTGTGTTGATTTTGATATTCCTTGCAAGTTTCTTTTCATACTTCCTTTTTGTAGCTCTTACTATCTGTTTTGTCACCCTTTGCTGTACTTTGTATCTCTCCCAGTCGCCAGGATCTGTGCTATTTTTTGCATTTTTGTATGCTTTTTCTTTTAGTTTTATGTGGTCCCTTACCTCTTCTGTCGTCCATGGCTTTTTTTTATGGCAAGTAGAGCTCTTGCCCTTTAGGGGTTTAAACTGATTCTGTAACATGTTAAATTCTTTTTTGAACACATCCCACTGATCTTCTGTTGTTTTACCCATTAACAGATTTGGCCAGTTTACCGTGGGCAGTCTCTTTCTCATCCCGTTGAAGTCGGCCTTACCTAAGTTTAGAATCTTAGTAGCTGATACGGGTTTCCCCCTTTCAAACACAATGTTGAACTCGATCATATTATAATCGTTATTAGATAAATACTCACGCACTGTTAGGCTGTTAACTAAATCTGGCTCATTGCTCATTATTAAATCTAATATGCCTTGCCCCCTTGTTGGTTCTAGGACATATTATTGCAGAAAGCTATCCTGAACACACATAGGCACCGGACACGACAAAGGCAAACCAAGCCTAGTCGACCCTGCAAAGTCCTCCTCACGAACATCTGGGGACTTGTGCCAAAATTGGGAAAGCTGTCCCACAGACAAGTCAAACATCAGCCTGACATAGCCATACTCACAGAATCATACCTTTCAGCCAACATCCCAGACTCTTCCATCACCATCCCTGGGTATGTCCTGACCCACCGGCAGGACAGACCGACCAGAGGTGGCGGTACAGTGATATACAGTCAGGAGGGAGTGGCCCTGGGAGTCCTCAACATTGACTCTGGACCCCATGAAATCTCATGGCATCAGGTCAAACATGGGCAAGGAAACCTCCTGCTGATTACCACCTACCGCCCTCCCTCAGTTGATGAATCAGTCCTCCACCATGTTGAACACCACTTGGAGGAAGCACTGAGGGTAGCAAGGGCACAGAATGTACTCTGGGTGGGGGACTTCAATGTCCATCACCAAGAGTGGCTCAGTAGCACCACTACTGACCGAGCTGGCCGAGTCCTGAAGGACATAGCTGCCAGACTGGGCCTGTGGCAGGTGGTGAACGAACCAACACGAGGGAAAAACTTACATGACCTCGTCCTCACCAATCTACCTGTCGCAAATGCATCTGTCCATGACAGTATTGGTAGGAGTGACCACCGCACAGTCCTCGTGGAGATGAAGTCCTGTCTTCGTACTGAGGTCACCTTCCAACGTGTTGTGTGGCACTACCCCCGTGCTAAATGGGATAGATTCAGAACAGATCTAGCAGCTCAAAACTGGGCAACCATGAGGCACTGTGGGCCATCAGCAGCAGCAGAATTGTATTCCAGCACACTCTGTAACCTCATGGCCCGGCATATTCCTCACTCTACCATTACCAACAAGACAGGGGATAAACCCTGGTTCAATGAGGAGTGTAAAAGAGCATGCCAGGAGCAGCACCAGACATACCAAAAAATGAGGTGCCAATCTGGTGAAGCTACAACTCAGGACTACATGCATGCTAAACAGCGGAAGCAACATGTTATAGACAGAGCTAAGCGATTCCACAACCAACGGATCAGATCAAAGCTCTGCAGTCCTGCCACATCCAGTCGTGAATGGTGGTGGACAATTAAACAATTAACGGGAGGAGGAGGATCTGTAAACATCCCCATCCTCAATGATGGCGGAGTCCAGCATGTGAGTGCAAAACACAAGGCTGAAGCGTTTGCAAACATCTTCAGCCAGAAGTGCCAAGTGGATGATCCATCTCGGCCTCCTCCCGATATCCCCACCATTACAGAAGCCAGTCTTCAGCCAATTCGATTCACTCCACGTGATATCAAGGAACGGCTGAGTGCACTGGATACAGCAAAGGCTATGGGCCCCGACAACATCCCGGCTGTGGTGCTGAAGACTTGTGCTCCAGAACTAGCTGCGCCTCTAGCCAAGCTGTTCCAGTGCAGCCTCAACACTGGCATCTACCCGACAATGTGGAAATTGCCCAGGTATGTCCTGTCCACAAAAAGCAGGACAAATCCAATCCGGCCAATTACAGCCCCATCAATCTACTCTCAATCATCAGCAAAGTGATGGAAGGTGTCGTCGACAGTGCTATCCAGCAGCACTTACTCACCAATAACCTGCTCACCGATGCTCAGTTTGGGTTCTGCCAGGACCACTCGGCTCCAGCCCTCATTACAGCCTTGGTCCAAACATGGACAAAAGAGCTGAATTACAAAGGTGAGGTGAGAGTTACTGCCCTTGACATCAAGGCAGCATTTGACCGAGTGTGGCACCAAGGAGCCCTAGTAAAATTGAAGTCAATGGGAATCGGGGGAAAACTCTCCAGTGGCTGGAGTCATACCTAGCACAAAGGAAGATGGTAGTGGTTGCTGGAGGCCAATCATCTCAGCCCCAGGACATTGCTGCAGGAGTTCCTCAGGGCACTGTCCTAGGCCCAACCATCTTCAGCTGCTTCATCAATGACCTTCCCTCCATCATAAGGTCAGAAATGGGGATGTTCGCTGATGATTGCACAGTGTTCAGTTCCATTCGTAACCCCTCAGATAATGAAGCAGTCCGAGCCTGCATGCAGCAAGACCTGGACAACATCCAGGCTTGCGCTCATAAGTGGCAAGTAACATTCACGCCAGACAAGTGCCAGGCAATGACCATCTCCAACAAGAGAGAGTCTAACCACCTCCCCTTGACATTCAACGGCATTACCATCGCCGAATCCCCCACCATCAACATCCTGGTAGTCACCATTGACCAGAAACTTAACTGGACCAGCCATATAAATACTGTGGCTACAAGAGCAGGTCAGAGGCTGGGTATTCTGCGGCAAGTGACTCACCTCCTGACTCCCCAGAGCCTTTCCACCATCTACAAGGCACAAGTCAGGAGTGTGATGGAATACTCTCCACTTGCCTGGATGAGTGCAGCTCCAACAACACTCAAGAAGCTCAACACCATCCAGGACAAAGCAGCCGGCTTGATTGGCACCCCATCCACCACCCTAAACATTCACTCCCTTCACCACCGGCGCACAGTGGCTGCAGTGTGTACCATCCACAGGATGCACTGCAGCAACTCGCCAAGGCTTCTTCGACAGCACCTCCCAAACCCGCGACCTCTACCACCTAGAAGGACAAGGGCAGCAGGCTCATGGGAACAACACCATCTGCATGTTCCCCTCCAAGTCACACACCATTCCGACTTGGAAATATATCGCCGTTCCTTCATCGTCGCTGGGTCAAAATCCTGGAACTCCCTTCCTAACAGCACTGTGGGAGAACCTTCACCATACGGACTGCAGCGGTTCAAGAAGGCGGCTCACCACCACCTTCTCAAGGGTAATTAGGGATGGCCAGCGACGCCCACATCCCATGAACGAATAAATAAAAAATAAGTAATTTGCCATCTTTCTGACATGGGCTCATCTGCTCATCCCAATGAATATGAAATTTAAAATCCTTTATTAAAACCGCTCAGGCTTTGCTGCATGCTTGTCTAATCTCTGTAGTTATACATTCTGCCACTTCACCGCTGCTACCAGAAGGCCTATACACATCTCCCACTACAGTCTTTAATTCTTTTCTATTTCGTAATTCTACCCATAAAGTCTCCACTTGCTGCTTACCTCTCATTATATTTTTTCTTATCATTGAATTAATTTCATCCTTAATCACTAAGGTTACCCCTCCCCCTCCTACCAGTTTCCCTCTCCTTCCTCTGGACCTTATAACCTGGTATATTCAGTTCCCAATCCTGACCATCTTGCAGCCATGTCTCAGTAATGGCCACCATGTCGTACCCACTAAGTTGAATTTGCTCCTGCAATTCATTCAATTTGTTCCTTATACTCCATGCATTTATATGAAGAACGCTTATTTGGGGCACACACCCTAACCTGTTCTTCTACTCTAATGATGTTTTTCTCACACATTTCTTATTTGTCTCTCCTGATTTAATGACTTTACATCTTTTAGTTTTTCCTTTACCTGTAGTGCCCAAAGCATAATTTCTGATTATCACTGTGCTCTCTTCCTTTTTGTTTGTTTTAGAATTATTATTTACACTACCTTTTCCACCTGAGCTCTTCTCCCCATTTACTAGTTTAAAGTCCTTGTGACCGCCGTATTTATCCTTTCCGCTAAGACCCTGGTCTCAGCCCGGTTCAAGTGAAATCCAGAGATTATAACCCATGAGGTCCTGTTTTTTTAATTTAGCTCCTGGCATTCTCTGAACAGAACCTCTTGCCTACTCTTTCCTGTGTTGTTGGTCCCAACATGGACCACAATGACTGGATTCTCTCCCTCTCCACTATCCTTTCAAGCCGGTTTGAGATATCCCTCACCCTGGCACCAGGTAGGCAACATACCATGTGGGACTCTTGATCCTGCTACAAAGGATGCTATCTGTCCCCCTAATTATTGAATCCCCTACAACTACCACATCACGCTTCTCCTCCGCCTCCCTTTGGACAGCCTCCTGCTCCAGGGTGTATTCTAGCTGTCCTTCTGATAGTCCTAATCCTTATCCTCACAGGTAACAAGTACTTTCTACCTGTTGGATAGGATCAGTTTTTGCGGATCCTCATTCTCTATCTCACCTGGGTTCCCCTTACTCTGTCCACTATCGGTCACAGCACCCCTATTCTGAGCCTGTACCTCTCTAATAGGTGTGGCCGAGGTCTGGACCAAACTGTCCAGATACTCCTCCCCCTCCCTTATGTATCGGAGTGTCTCCAACTCGCACTCCAGCTTAACGACTCTGAGCTGGAGAGATTCGAGACGGAGACATCTACTGCAGATATCTTCGCTCGGGACATTCTCGATATCCACAAACTCCCACATATTGCAGTCCAGAGACACAATCTGCTCTGCCATATCTTGGTCTATATTTATTTATAGATAATTACTTTTTAGTGTGTTTTGTTTTTTTTTGCTTTTGAAAAAAATTGAGCACCTCCTTCCCCTTCTACGCCTAATTCCCACTCTCACCAAATTCTCAAGTTCCCACTCGGTTCACGATCCACTCTCTTCGCAATGCGCTCTGTGCTTCAGCAGATAACCTTCTACTTTATATACCTTTTGAGAAGTTCCTCTAAGAAATATTTGTGCATAACCATGTTCATATGAACATACAAAAATGACAGGCAGGAAAAGACTAGCTGATCCATCAAGCCTACCCCTCATTCATGATGCCTAGAGCACACGACTAGACATTTCATACTACCCCCCACAAACACCCAGCAGCCATGTAATCTCTTGGGCATGGCAAAAAAAAATGGAAAAAGAACCCCTGTGCCAAAACTAACTGACCAGAAGATTCTGAGAAAATCAGTTACAGCTACACAAACAGCAAAACTCAATGCACAGCTAGCAAAGAGTCGGAGCAGAATTAAACAGACAAAGTACTACTATGTAGTGCTTCCTTTTGTTTCCAAGAAAGATTATTTGTTTTTAAGTTTACTTCAGTCTTAAGTAATTCTTTTTTTCCCTTAAGTATGCATTTGTGTATTTTTAAGTGTGAGCTTGGCTTATTTGATAGCACTCATATCTCTTAGTCACAAGGTTGTGAGTTCAAGTCCCACTGCAGGAATTTAAGCACATAGTTTAAGATGACACTTCAATCCAGTACTGAGGGAATGTTGCATGGTCAGAGGTCCGACCTTCAGATGACATGTCAGATCAGATGCCTTTTCAGGTAGATATAATAGATCCCAAGCCACTATTTGAAGAATAGGTTGGTTCTACTGGGGCCCTAGCCTCAACCAACACCACCAAAAACAGGTCAACTCGTCGTTTATCTTATTGCTGTTTGTGGAACCTTGCTGTCAGCAGATTGGCTGCTGCATTTGCCTATATTAGAACAGTGATAACACTTCAAAAAATATGTAATTGGCTGTGAAACACTTTGGGACATCCTGAAGTTGTGGTACGTGTCATATAAATGCAAATTCTTTCTTTATGAAACCAAATGCATGACAAAATGAAATCAAGCAAACAATGAAGTTTTGCGAGAAATGAAATTACAATAACTATATCAAATGTTATATTTGTTTTCATTAATATAAATGCCACTGACCTTTTGAAATATAGAGGTTATATCTATCAGGACCGATTGAACAGATTGCGGCTCTTTTCTCTAGAAATTAGAAGACTGAGAGGTGACCTGATAGAGGTCTTTAAGATTATGGAAGGGTTTGCTAGGGTAGATGTGGAGAAGATTTTTCCACTTGCGGGGTAGACCAGAACTATGGGCCATAAGTGTAAGATAGTCACTAATAAATCCAATAGGGAATTCAGGAGAAACTTCTTTACCCAGAGAATGCTTAGAATGTGGAACTCGCTACCACAAGGAATAGTTGAGGCGACTAGTGCAGATGCATTTAGGGGGAAGCTAGATTAACACATGAGGGAGAAAGGTACAGAAGGATTATGTTGACGGGGTTAGAGGGGTATGATAGCATAGTGGTTATATTACTGGACTAATAATCTAGAGTCACGAGTTCAAATCACAGCAGCTCGGGAATTTAAATTCAATTAAATAAAATCTGGAATAAATTTTTTTTTAAAACTTGTATCAGTAATGGTGGCCATGAAACTACCGGATTGTCATAAAAACCCATCTGGTTCACTAATATCCTTTAGGGAAGGAAACCCTGCCGTCCTTACCCAGTCTGGCCTATATGTGACTCCAGACCCACAGTAATGTGGTTGATTCTTAATCGCCCTCTGAAATGGCCTAGCAAGCCACTCAGTTGTGCAATCTCGCTACAGTAAGTCACAATAAGAATAAAACTGGATGGACCACCCGTCATCAGACCACATAGAAAATAGGAGCAGGAGCAGGAATGGGCCATTTGGCCCTTCGAGCCTGCTCCGCCATTCAATATGATCATGGCTGATCCTCTATCTCAATACCATATTCCCGCTCTCTCCCCAAACCAAGCCCAGTCGACCCTGCAAAGTCCTCCTCACTAACATCTGGGGACTTGTGCCAAAATTGGGAGAGCCGTCTCACAGACTAGTCAAGTAGTGGCCTGACATAGCCATACTCACAGAATCATACCTTTCAGCCAACATCCCAGACTCCTCCATCACTATCGCTGAGTATGTCCTGTCCCACCGGCAGGAAAGATCCACCAGAGGTGGCGGTACAGTGGTATACAGTCAGGAAGGAGTGGCCCTGGGAATCCTCAACATTGACTCCGGACCCCATGAAAACTCATGGCATCAGGTCAAACATGGAAATCTTCTGCTGATTACCACCTACCACCCTCCCTCAGCTGATGAATCAGTCCTCCTCCATGTTGAACACCACTTGGAGGAAGCACTGAGGGTAGCAAAGGCACAGAATGTACTCTGGGTGGGGGACTTCAATGTCCATCACCAAGAGTGGCTCGGTAGCACCACTACTGACCAAGCTGGCTGAGTCCTGAAGGACATAGCTGCCAGACTGGGCCTGCGGCAGGTGGTGAGAGAACCAACACGAGGGAAAAACCTACTTGACCTCGTCCTCTTCAATCTGCCAGATGCATCTGTTCATGACAGTATTGGTAGGAGTGACCACCGCACAGTCCTTGTGGAGACGAAGTCCTGTCTTCATACTGAGTACACCATCCAACGTGTTGTGTGGCACTACTGCCATTCTAAATGGGATAGATTCAGAACAGATCTACCAGCTCAAAACTGGGCATCCATGAGGCGCTGTGGGCCATCAGCAGCTGCAGAGAAATATAGAAAATAGGAGCAGGAGTAGGCCATTCGGTCCTTCGAGCCTGCTCCGCCATTCAATATGATCATGGCTGATCCTCTATCTCAATACCATATTCCCGCTCTCTCCCCATACCCCTTGATGCTTTTTGTGTCTAAATTGGATTAATTGCAGAATTGTATTCCAGCACAATCTGTAACCTCATGGCCCAGCATATTCCTCACTCTACCATTACCAACAAGCCAGGAGATCAACTCTGGTTCAATGAAGAGTGTAGAAGAGCATGCCAGGAGCAGCACCAGGCGTACCTAAATATTAGGTGCCAACCTGATGAAGCTACAACACAGGACTACATACATGCTAAACAGCGGAAGCAACATGCTATAGACAGAGCTAAGCGATTCCACAACCAACGGATCAGATCAAAGCTCTGCAGTCCTGCCACATCCAGTCGTGAATGGTGGTGGACAATTAAACAACTAACGGGAGGAGGAGGTCCCGTGAACATCCCCATCCTCAATGATGGCAGAGTCCAGCACGTGAGTGCAAAAGACAGGGCTGAAGCGTTTGCAACCATCTTCAGCCAGAAGTGCCGAGTGTATGATCCATCTCGGCCTCCTCCCGATATCCCCACCATTACAGAAGCCAGTCTTCAGCCGATTCGATTCACTCCACATGATATCAAGAAATGGCTGAGTACACTGGATACAGCAAAGGCTATGGGCCCCGACAACACCCTGGCTGTAGTGCTGAAGACTTGTGCTCCAGAACTAGCCGCGCCCCTAGCCAAGCTGTTCCAGTACAGCTACAACACTGGCATCTACCCAACAATATGGAAAATTGCCCAGGTATGTCCTGTCCACAAAAAGCAGGACAAATCCAATCCGGCCAATTACTGCCCCATCAGTCTACTCTCAATCATCAGCAAAGTGATGGAAGGTGTTGTCGACAGTGCTATCAAGCGGCACTTACTCATCAATAACCTGCTCACCGATGCTCAGTTTGGGTTCTGCCAGGACCACTCGGCTCCAGACCTCATTACAGCCTTGGTCCAAACATGGACAAAAGAGCTGGATTCCAGAGGTGAGGTGTGAGTGACTGGCCTTGATATCAAGGCAGCATTTGACTGAGGGTGGCGCCAAGGAGCCCTAGTAAAATTGAAGTCAATGGGAATCAGGGGGAAAACTCTCCAGTGGCTGGAGTCATACCTAGCACAAAGGAAGATGGTAGTGGTTGCTGGAGGCCAATCATCTCAGCCCAGGACATTGCTGCAGGAGTTCCTCAGGCCCATGTCCTAGGACCAACCATCTTCAGCTGCTTCATCAATGACCTTCCCTCCATCATAAGGTCAGAAATGGGGATGTTCGCTGTCGATTGCACAGTGTTCAGTTCCATTCGCAGTCCCTCAGATAATGAAGCAGTCCGTGCCCGCATGCAGCAAGATCTGGACAACATCCAGGCTTGGGCTGATAAGTGGCAAGTAACATTCGTACCAGACAAGTGCCAGGCAATGACCATCTCCAACAAGAGAGAGTCTAACCACCTCCCCTAGACATTTAACGGCATTACCATCACCGAATCCCCCACCATCAACATCCTGGGGGTCAGCATTGACCAGAAATTTAACTGGACCAGCCACATAAATACTGTGGCTACAAGAGCAGGTCAGAGGCTGGGTATTCTGTGGCGAATGACTCACCTCCTGACTCCCCAAAGCCTTTCCACTATCTACAAGGCAGAAGTCAGGAGTGTGATAGAATGCTTTCCAGTTGCCCGGATGAGTGCAGCTCCAACAACACTCAAGAAGCTCGACACCATCCAGGACAAAGCAGCCTGCTTGATTGGCACCCCTTCCACCACCCTAAACATTCAATACCTTCACCAGCGGCGCAGAGTGGCTGCAGTGTGCACCATCTACAGGATGCTTCACAGCAACTTGCCAAGGCTTCTTCGATAGTACCTCCCAAACCCGCAACCTCTCTACCACCTAGAAGGACAAGGGCAGCAGGTACATGGGAACAACACCACCTGCACGTTCTCCTCCAAGTCACACTCCATCCCGACTTGGAAATATATCACCGTTCCTTCATCGTCGCTGTGCAAAATCCTAGAACTCCCTTCCTAACAGCACTGTGGGAGAACCTTCACCACACAGACTGCAGCGGTTCAAGATGCCGGCTCACCACTACCTTCTTAAGGGCAATTAATGATGGGCAATAAATGCTGGCCTTGCCAGCGATGCCCACATCCCATGAATGAATAAAAAAAATAACGAAGGGTGGGAATAGTCTTGTGTGGAGCATAAACAGACCGATTGGGCCGAATGGCCTGTTTTTGTGCTGTACATTCTATGTAATTCTATATAATACTACTGTTTGGTCGTCTGTTACTAGTAGCTGCCCGCTGTTGCTAATAGATTGCAAGGCCACACTGTTGGTATACCTACTTAAACATTTGTAGGAATCAGTGTTCTGTTCACTTCCATTCTGCCTATCCTCTGATGGTGTTTATTTAAGAGTCAAGATTTAACGTGAAAGGTGAAAAGTGCAGCTACCAGGCACATGGATGCACTCAAGAAGGAGCTTAATTCCTGGACTTCTGATGATTTGAGTGAAAAGTAGAACGTCTTTCTTTTGACTCTGCAGGGAGTAGACGACTATGACATTAATGACAGGATCAGATTGGTGGATATCTTTTCTGATTACTTGAAATAGGTCACCATGTTCCAGTTTTTTTTAAATTGTGGAGTCAATGCTGTGAGGTGGCCCTATGTCTTGCACTTTTGTTTTTTGTAATGTTCTGGTAAATGTGTCAGGTGTTGTTCTTTATTGCAAGGTCCTCCTTTAAAAAGATGGTTCGCATTGTGCTGTTTTCACTGTTTCTGAATCATAATTTGTACTGTGTCAGATCCCTCTGGTTGCCTTTCAATCATTGAGGCATAGCTGAACATACAATCCATTTCTGTGCTTCTAAACAACAGCAAATAGAAATCAATGACCCAGCAGTTACTCGCAATTGTATTTAAAGCAAATAGTTACTGCCTTTTTACTGCATCTATCATCTCTCCAGTAATATTGATTCTCAGGGAGGAATTTCCACAGGGGTTTTCCCACTCATCCATTGTTAGTTCATCAGAAGAACCGCAGAAACCCCAGAAAAATGTGTACATGGAAAAATGGGGTTCCCGTGGCTCTTCTTCCAAAGTTACAGCGGAAGAGCAGGAGAACCCCCACAGAAATTCACTCCTTAGTTGCTTTACACTAAGACCGCAAAGAGAAGGTCTGGTTCTTGAGCATTTTTGAAACATAAAGCGGCCGAATTTCATATATAACTTGCATCAGGCAGGTGATAGTGGGAATCCACTCCACCCGCTCGATGATGTCAGCAGGAGGTCCAATCAATTTTTATGGTAAGGCCCCATTTAAATACAACAGGCGAGCTACCAGCACTAATCCCACTACTAATTGGAAGCTCGTCATTTGAGAGGCTGGGAACTCCATTGTGCTTGCTGCCACATAAAAGCAACCTGCAGCCCTTATAGGTGAGGTACATTTTTCAAAGATGGTCAGTAGATAGTGCATTTCTGAGGCAGCAGGCAGTATGATGGATAAAAGGAAAATGTTAGATAAGTTAGTTAAACTAAAGGAAGCGAAAGGCCCAGGGACTAATGTGATACATCCTTGGATCCTCAGGGAAATAAGGGAGGAAATTGCAGAGATTCTAGATAATTTGTATGGTACTTGCGTATTGTTAACTCCCCTGATGGGAGTAAACACATTGTAGCAATTACAATTTTCTTGTATTCCTTTGTTATTCTTTTAGGGAATGTTCTAGAGGGTCTGGAATTAAAAGCAATTACTTTGGAAATAATGGCGTTGATAAGGATAAAGGACAATGCATTGTTAAAAAGATTGAATGTTGTACATCCTTGTTACTTATGTAGTGATCTACCTTATCACTGAATTTTTTTTGTCATGTCGGCATTAGTTGGAAAAATTGTAGAGCATCGAATGGGGTCGAGCTGGAGTGAGTATGCAGAAAGACTTAATTTTTATGTGGAAATTTTTACTTATGTTGTTCCAATGTGATCAACAGATGCAACAGTGATGATTGACGTGTTATGGTATCTGTTTGCCTGATATGGACTTCCTATACAGCTGGTCTGTGACACAATAGACCACCTTTCAGTCATACGATTTTTTTCAATTTTTGATCAAGAATACTATGTCATATTACGTCCCGGACACCCGCAGTTAAATGGAGAAATTGAGAGGGTTGTACGTCCATTCAAAACTTCTTGAAAGAAAGTGTTACAAGATCCTCCACCATGCATCAGAAATTAGCTGTATTTCTTTTGAGTTATCATACGATGCCTCATACTGTTACCATTATGACACCTGCTGAGTTATTCACTGGAAGGAAGTTATGTACTTGCTTTGATATTTTTAAACCTGACCTGGAATCATGTATGTCGAGAAGGAAACTTCGTAATGCTGGATCACCAACTTTGGAGCAATATCGCATGGGAGAAAGATTATTATGTCTTGATTTCTGTGGGAATGTGAAGAAGTGGAGTGTTGGTGTTATTGATCAGAAGATTGCAGCTGTTATGTTCTTAGTTTCGGTGGATGGTTTGCTGTGGAAGTGTCATAAGGGTCAATTACAAGGACTGCATCGACCATAGGAACATAGGAACATTCAGCCCCTCGAGCCCGCTCCGCCTTTTGATAAGATCATGGCTGATCTGTGATCTAACTCCATATACCTGCCTTTGGCCCATATCCCTTAATACCTTTGGTTGCCAAAAAGCTATCGATCGCAGATTTAAAATTAGCAATTGAGCTAGCATCAATTGCCGTTTGCGGAAGAGAGTTCCAAACCTCTACCACCCTTTGTGTGTAGAAGTGTTTTCTAATTTCACTCTTGAAAGGTCTGGCTCTAATTTTTAGACTGTGTCCCCTAGTCCTAGAATCCCAAACCAGCGGAAATAGTTTCTCTCTATCCACCCTATCTGATCCCCTTAATATCTTATAAACTTCAATCAGATCACCCCTTAACCTTCGAAACTCGAGAGAATACAACCCCAATTTGTGTAATCTCTCCTCGTAACTTAACCCTTGAAGTCCAGGTATCATCCTAGTAAACCTACGCTGCACTCCCTCCAAGGCCAATATGTCCTTCCGAAGGTGCGGTGCCCAGAACTGCTCACAGTACTCCGGGTGCAGTCTAACCAGGGTTTTGTATAGCTGCAGCATAACTCTGCCCCCTTGTACTCTAGTCTTCTAAATATAAAGACCAGCATTCCATTAGCCTTCTTGATTATTTTCTGCACCTGTTCATGACACTTCAATGATCTATGTACCTGAACCCCTAAGTCCCTTTGGACATCCACTGTTTTTAACTTTTTACCATTTAGAAAGTACCCTGTTCTATCCTTTTTTGATCCAAAGTGGATGACCTCACATTTGTCTGCATTGAATTCCATTTGCCACAGTTTTACCCATTCACCTAATCTATCAATATCCCTTTGTAATTTTATGTTTTCATCTACACTGCTTACAATGCCACCAATCTTTGTGTCATCGGCAAACTTAGATATGAGACTTTTTATGCCTTCATCTAAGTCGTTAATCATCTCAGCCCCAGGGCATTGCTGCAGGAGTCCCTCAGGGCAGTGTCCTGGGCCCAACCATCTTCAGCTGCTTCACCAATGACCTTCCCTCCATCATAAGGTCAGAAATGGGGATGTTCGCTGATGATTGCACAGTGTTCAGTTCCATTCGCAACCCTTCAAATAATGAAGCAGTCCGAGCCCGCATGCAGCAAGACCTGGACAACATCCAGGCTTGGGCTCATAAGTGGCAAGTAACATTCGCGCCAGACAAGTGCCAGGCAATGACCATCTCCAACAAGAATGAGTCTAACCACCTCCCCTTGACATTCGATGGCATTACCATCGCCGAATCCCCCACCATCAAATCCTGGGGGTCACCATTGACCAGAAACTTAACTGGACCAGCCATATAAATACTGTGGCTACAAGAGCAGGTCAGAGGCTGGGTATTCTGCGGCGAGTGACTCACCTCCTGACTCCCCAAAGCCTTTCCACCATCTACAAGGCACAAGTCAGGAGTGTGATGGAATACTCTCCACTTGCTTGGATGAGTGCAGCTCCAACAACACTCAAGAAGCTCGACACCATCCAGGACAAAGCAGCCCGCTTGATTGGCACCCCATCCACCATCCTAAACATTCACTCCCTTCACCACCAGCGCACAGTGGCTGCAGTGTGTACCATCCACAGGATGCACTGCAGCAACTCGCCAAGGCTTCTTCGACAGCACCTCCCAAACCCGCGACCTCTACCACCTAGAAGGACAAGAGCAACAGGCACATGGGAACAACACCACCTGCACGTTCCCCTCCAAGTCACACACCATCCCGACTTGGAAATATATCGCTGTTGCTTCATCGTCGCTGGGTCAAAATCCTGAAACTCCCTTCCTAACAGCACTGTGGGAGAACCTTCACCACACGGACTGCAGCGGTTCAAGAAGGCAGCTCACCACCACCTTCTCAAGGGCAATTAGGGATGGGCAATAAATACCAGCTTTGCCAGCGATGCCCACATCCCATGAACGAATAAAAAAAAATATTGTGAATAATTGAGGCCCCAAGACAGATCCCTGCGGGACTCCACTAGACACATCCTGCCAATGTGAGTACCTACCTATTATCCCTACTCTCTGTCACCTTTCGCTCAGCCAACTTCCTAACCAAGTCCGTACTTTTTCCTCGATTCAATGGGCTTCTATCTTAGCTAACAGTCTCTTATGTGGGACTTTATCAAATGCCTTCTGGAAGTCCATATAAATAACATCCATTGATATTCCCCTGTCCAATACTTTAGTCACCTCTTCAAAAAATTCAATCAGGTTTGTCAGGCACGACCTACCTTTCACAAATCCGTGCTGGCTCTCTCTGATTAACTGAAAATTTTCGAGGTGTTCAGTCACCCTATCCTTAATTATAGACTCCAGCATTTTCCCCACAACAAATGTTAGGCTAACTGGTCTATAATTCCCTGGTTCCCCTCTCTCTCCTTTCTTAAAAAGCGGAGTGACCTACCTTTGATGTACCAAATGATGACATTGCATGTGACCGACCCTCAATGCCTATTCAACCTAAAGGAGTTGTTGTTACAGCTTCTCAGAAAGCTTCAGATGTTTAGCCTATTCCCACGTTTAACGAACCAACTACCTCCTCGGACATTGTTTGTGCTCCTGATTCTGGTGTGAACTCTCCAGGACGATCTACGAAGAAAGTTGTGCACCCTGACAGTGCTGAAACCGAACCTGAGAAGTTACCATCTACTGCTCTTATTATTAGTGCTAGCTTACCCATTGTCAATCGTACCCAAAGACATCCACAAAAGTCAAGGAAACCTCCAAATTGTTTGGACTTGTAGATATTGATGAGTGTAGTGGTTTTCATTTTGGTGCTAGTATTGGCATAACCCATCTTTCCTGCCTACTACGTTATTGTAAGACGTAATTGCTGAATTCCTTCATGATTTTTAGTTGTTAACCAGACTCATTCTTGCAGATAATTATTTTCACCTTGTTATTTTGAAGGGGGGAAATGATATGTCTGGTACTTGCATATTATTTACTGAACACTAGATGGCTCCAGATAGAAGTAAGAGCATTGTAGCAATTACACTTCTCTTGTATTCTTTTGTTATTTTTTGAAGGGAATGTTCTAGAGGGTCTGGAAATAAAAGCAGTTAATTATTACCACAGTAATAAGAGTGCTTCTTCAGACTTAACACTAGAAAGTATATTTCAGGGTTCTATTGAGTGTGGATGTATACTGGAGAATGGCCAATGTAGTACCCATTTTTTAAAAGGAAGACAGAGCTAATTTGGGTAATTAAAGGCCAGTTAGCTTAACATCGCTGGCAGGGAAAATTTTAGAGTCTTTAATTAAGGAAAAAATTACCACATATCTAGATAGAGAAAATAGTTAGAAGTATCCAGCACAGATTTCAAAAGGGATAATCGTGCTTGACAAACCTCAGAATTCTTTGCGATGGTAACAGATGTGGTAGATGGAGGAAATGCAGTGGGCTTTAGGAAATCCTTTGACAAGGTACCACATGGGGCATTACTAGAGGAGATTAAGGGTTATGGAATTAGGGGGAGGATAGCAAACTGGATTAAAAATTGGTTGGAAGGGAGAAAACAGAGTTTTGGAGTTATGGGCAGTTTTTCAGAATGGTGGCCCTCAAGGTTCAGTTCTGAGGCCACTTCTGTTCACTATGTATATGAATGATTTGGTTATAGGCCTAGAGGGGGTGGGGTCAAAATTTGCAGATGATACCAAAATAGGAGGTACACTTAATTCTTTAGAAGACCAAAGGATACTGCAATGCGATATTGATGAGATGGTGGACTGAGCAAAAAAGTGGCAGATGGAATTCAATATCTATAAGTGTTAGGTGATACATTTTGGTTAAAAAAAACAGGTTATTATACACTGAATAGACTTTTCTCATTAGAACAATTCAGATTACAGGCCAGTATGATAGAAGTGTTTAAATTATGAAAGGATGGGACCGAGAAGATAGAAGCAGGCTATTTCTAGTAGTGGGGTCTTAAGAACAAAGGGTAATAGATACAAGATTAAATGTGAGAGATTTAGAACAGAGATCAGGAGAAACTTCTTAACACCAGTGTTGTTCAATATGTTAGCCACTAATCACATGTGACTAATTGGGAATCCAGATGTGGATGATTGCGTTTTTGATTAGTAAATAAAAAATGAGTAAGAGATACCATTGTTGGGCATGTGATTTCAATACTCAGTTTTGTACGGTGTATGCATTTGTACTTTAACCTTTTTGTACATTTGTTGTAAAATGGTAAGACGAAAAGCAGAGTGTGCGAGTGTTTTTTGATCATTGTGTGCACTTTACTTTCTTGGTTACCGCTCATTGGTTATCTGCTAAAATAACACGGGTGAAAACGGCAGACTTCAGCAAAAAACACCAGCTACATTGTATGGAGAGGGGAGCTGTCACCATGGTCAGCTCAACCAATCGGAATAATCTATCCAGGCCAGCAGAAGAAAGCAAGCCCAACAAATAACAAGCAGCACCAACAGAGCACGTCATGGTAAAGGGCATTCTGGGTGGAGAGCAGGGGCTGGTCTATGTGAGTCAGCATTCTCAGCAATCACTCTGATGAAGTCAAAGTACCACTTACAAGTTATGAATAAAATCCTAGAAGCTGAACTTATATGCGCTGTCTCTAATAAATTCACATCAGAGCACAAGTGAGCAGGAAATGGCTCAGCAGAAGTAAAGTTCGCTAAAAAGGACAGAGATGCAGATTTTCAGGGCCCAACCTTTAAAAGAAAGATGCATTCTGCGCGACAGCAATTGCTGAGTGTATTGGACTACCTGCCAGGAAGCTAGCACAACACGTCGGAGATTGTGGAGGAGTTCACTACCAACTTGGGTGGGGTTCTTACATCAACACTCTACAGTCAACCATGATGCTGCAGATGAGCCCTGCCTGAAGGAGTCTGTGGCACCAGTAGTGGCATCTCTTAGGAATGCTCATACTGGGCCTTGCAGGCCCTGGACTCCACCATCTCTCCTGGCTTGGACAAGCTGAGAGGCCGAATGAATAGGGGCTTCAGTGGCATCGTAGATCTACAGTCTGTTCTGCTGCACATCACTGGGAGTGTGGAGCCACAGTCTGACAACAAGAGCAATTGCGTATTGGGAATGGAACATGTTTTCCTCTCTCAAGGATGATGGCATATCTGCATCCTCACCACTCCCTCAGCCAGTGCCTGCTCTCATGCCAGGACACCAACTGGACCAGACTGCAGTCACGGAGCTGGTGCAATTTTCAGCCAGGCGCCAGCTTCAAGAGGTCGCTGACCACAAGCAGGTCAAGAGACTCTGGCTGAGCCACAGCAGCCTTCCAGCTCCCACGCTGAAGCCACTGTGGTAACACCTCATAGCAGCACTAGTGTGGGTAAGACAGCACTTAAAACAGGCACTATGGGCTCACATCTGGGTGATAGTGTGTGTCAACCTTTATGAAATCTTTTTGTGCAGTGGTCCTGTAGTAACTGGTAAACCTGCAATGTTGGTTGGCATGAACGTCCATGTTGGTCTTTGGATGGATGCAGTTTATTTGAGGGTGGAAGGACTGGGACAGATGTTGGACATGACTATTAATGCAGGGGAGCAGGGATTGTTCAGATTAAGCACTCTTCAATGAACTGCTGCTGAAAAGCGCAGACTGGGGGCATTTGTTGGAGCTCTCCTGTTTCCTCATCATCTTCTATGTCGTTAGTGTCATCTCCCTCATCCTGCTGAAGGTCCTTGTCTAATGGTGGCTCTATTTTTTGTTCCTGTTATGGAGCAAAGTTATGCAGCAAACCATAATCACATGGAACACTCTTTCTTGGCTGTACTAGCTACTCACTGTATAAAATTGCTGAACTATCCAGAAAGCTAATAATCTTTAATCACAAACTGTCAGTTTAGTCAAGGCAAAACCAATTTTGTCCATTTCAAAATTGGTTACTGTAGTTAAATTCAATGTTTCAACATCACAAAGAATCATTACCTTCTTCAGGCACAGTCCTCAATCTAGAAACCTCTATATTGAGCAGCCACTTCCCTAAAACTCTGATGCCATCCTTTTTGCCTTTATGTCTTGGTTGCATTTACATCATAAATTTTAGCACAGTTCCTATGCATTGTTCTCCTTGGAATTGAATTTCCGTGGGGGTTCTCCTGATCGACCGCCATAAACGCTGTTTCTCTGGAGTTTCCATGGATCTTCCACCGATTACAGCAGCCAATCGGGAGAACCCCATAGAAATTCACCCCACCCCTGAATTTCAGAATTCTTAAATCTTGTTTCAGGATTGCACCATCTATTTAGTGTACAATCCATCTAAACACCTGCCTGCCGCTGAAGTTTAATTGACCCATAACAACCATCTTTTATTTTCTTTTATAAACAGAGTTAATCTTGAAGGGAGAGTTTCAGAATGATTGACAGCTGACTACTTGTGTAACCCGAAAACAGGCTCTTAAATTTTCTTTCAAATCTATGTGCCTGTAACAGACTGCAGGACAAAAATTCAAAACTAGGGAAATGCTTTTAACCCTACCCACTTGGCAGAAACTGAGTCACTGGGCAGTTAAAATCGCACCCAGTTATTTACCTGCCACAAAGCTGCTGGGAACTCACCATTCCGACCTGATAGACTATTGGGATTATATTATAGACCACCAAACAGTGGAAAGGAGATAGAGAAAGAGATGTGTAGACAAATTAGAGAAAAATGCATGAACAACTGGGCCTTAATAATAGGTGACTTTAAATATCCAAAGATAAAGTAGGGTAAAAGTGATTGTGGCAAAGAAGGGGAGGGGTTTTTACATTGTGTCCAGGACTGCTTTCTAGATCAGTATATTTCAGTAAATGTCAGCTTGGCTTTGTGGTTAGCACTCCTACCTCTGAGTCAGAAGATTGTGGAGTTTCAAGCCCCACTCGAAGACCAGCAAAATGGATAAATATTTTAAAAGGAAAAATTTAAAAGGGTATGGGACTAAGCAGATAACTCTTTCAGAAATCTGGCACAGCTGCAATGGGCAGAAAGGCCTCCTGTGCTATAAAATTCTATGGAGAGCTGACTACTTGTGTAACCTGAAAACAGACTCTTAAATTTTCTTTCAAATCTATGTGCCTGTAACAGACTACAGGACAAAAATTCAAAACTAGGGAAATGCTTTTAACCCTACCCACTTGGCAGAAACTGAGTCACTGGGCAGTTAAAATCGCACCCAGTTATTTACCTGCCACAAAGCTGCTGGGAACTCACCATGCCCAGGAGAGCTCCAACCCTTCATAAGCTTGAGCTCATCCAAAACTCTGCTGCGTTTATCCTAACTCGCACCAAGTCCAGTTTACCCATCACCCGTGTGCTTGCTGACCTACATTTGCTCCTAGTCTGGCAACGCCTCGATTTTAAAATTCTCATCCTTGTGTTCAAATCCCTCCATGGCCTCGCCCCTCCCTATCTCTGTAACTTCCTCTAGCCCTACAACCCTCCAAGATCTCTGCGCTCCTCCAATTCTGGCCTCTTACATATCCCCAATTTTCTTTGCTCCACCATTGGCGGCCGTGCCTTCAGCTGCCTAGGCTCTAAGCTCTGTAATTCCCTGCCTAAACCTCTCCACCTCTGTATCTCTCTCTCCTCCTTTCAATCGCTCCTTGAAACCTAACTCTTTGATCTAGCTTTTGCTTACCTGTCAAAATACCTCTTTATGTGGCTCGGTGTCAAATTTTATCTGATAACATCCCTGTGAAGCGTATTGGGACGATTTACTATGTTAAAGGCGCTATATAATTGCAAGTTATTGATTCAGATTCTACATTCTAAAACCAGATTGGCAAGGTAGGATATCCCTGGCACCAAATGGCTGTAGAAACAACAGGTTCCAGAACTTCAGCTCCGAGTTGAGGAGCTGGAGTCCGAGCTGCGGACATTGCGAGACATCAGGGAGGGAGAAAGCTACCTGGACCTTTTGCTCCAGGAGGCAGCCACACTTCTTAGATTAAATACTTTAGAATTGGCACGTGGTCAGGGACAGAAGGGTGTGACTACGAGTGAGGCAGGTATGGGGTCCAGGAGGTAATAGTGCAGGATCCTCAGTCCCTGCGCTTGTCCAATAGATTTGAGGTTCTTGCAACCCTTGTGGACAAGTGCGGGGACTGCGGGGAGGACGAGCAAACTGACCATGGCACCGTGGTAAAGGAAGCCATTCAAGTGGGGGGAGTAAAAAGGAAGGTGGTTGTAGTAGGCGACAGTATAGTTAGGGGGATAGACACTGTTCTCTGCAGCCAGGAGCATGAGTCCCGAAGGCAATGTTGCCTTCCTGGTGCCAGGGTTAAGGACATCTCCTCCGGGCTGGAGAAGAACTTGGAGTGGGAGAGGGAGGATCCAGTTGTCATGGTCCACGTAGGTACCAACGACATAGGTAGGACTAAGAAAAAGATTATGCTGAGTGGGTTTAAGCAGCTAGGGACTAAATTAAAAAGCAGAACCACAAAGGTAATAATCTCTGGAATATTACGTGAGCCACGAGCAAATTGGCATAGGGTAAATGAGAACAGAGAGATGAATGCGTGGCTCAAAGATTGGTGTGGAAGAAGTGGGTTTTGATTCATGGGGCACTGGCACCAGTACTGGAGAAAGAGGGAGCTTTTCCGTTGGGACGGACTACACCTGAACCATGCTGGGACCAGAGTTCCAGCGAATCGAATAACAAGGGAGGTAGATAGGGCTTTAAACTAAATAAGGGTGGGGGGGAGGGTCCCGGTGGAGAGAAATCTAGAATGCTAAAGAGAAAAGACAAAGAAGCAGTGCAGGAAAATGATTGGAGTAAGGATAACCAGACTGTGTCAGGAAGGGACAGAGCGTACAAACAAAAGAGTGCACTAACAAATAGGGTCCGGGTAAGAAAAAATGGTAATAAGACAAATGGGGCCATAGTACAAAAAAATGTTAAGATGTCTAAAAATGTTAAAAAGACAAATCTAAAGGCACTGTATCTGAATGCATGAAGCATTCGTAATAAGGTAGACAAATTAACACCGCAAATAGATGTAAACGACATGATATCATTGCAATTACAGAGACATGGCTGCAGGGTGACCAAGGCTGGGAGCTAAATATCCACGGGTTTTCGATATTTAGGAAGGACAGGCAAAAAGGAAAAGGAGGTGGGATGGCTTTAATCTACATATAGACTGGCCAAACCAAATTAGCAATAATACTGTGGAGGATGAATTCCTGGAATGTGTACGAGATAGTTTTTTAGACCAGTACGTTGAGGAACCAACCAGGGAACAAGCTATCCTAGATTGGGCAATAGAAACATAGAAACATAGGAAATAGGAGCAAGAGTAGGCCATTCGGCCCTTCGGGCCTGCTCCGTCATTCAAAGTGATCATGGCTGATCGTCTAACTCAGTACCCTGTTCCTGCTTTTTCCCCATATCCCTTGATCCCTTTAGCATTAAGAAATATATCTATCTCCTTCTTGAATACATCTAATGACTTGGCCTCCATTGCCTTCTGTGGTAGAGAATTCAACAGGTTTACCGCCCTCTGAGTGAAGAAATTTCTCTTCATCTCAGTTCTAAATGACATACCCCGTATCCTGAGACTGTGACCCCTGGTTCTGGACTCCCCAGCCATCGGGAACATCCTCCCTGCATCTAGACTGTCTAGTCCTGTTAGAATTTTATATGTTTCGATGAGATCACCTCTCATTCTTCTAAACTCTAGTGAATATAGGCCTAGTCGACCCAATCTCTCCTCATACATCAGTCCTGCCATCCCAGGAATCAGTCTGGTAAACCTTCGTTGCACTCCCTCCATGGCAAGGACATCCTTCCTCAGATAAGGAGACCAAAACTGCACACAATACTCCAGATGTGGTCTCACCAAGGCCCTGTATAACTGCAGTAAGACATCCCTGTTCCTGTACTCAAATCCTCTTGCAATGAAGGCCAACATACCATTCGCCTTCCTAACTGCTTGCTGCACCTGAATGCTTGCTTTCAGCGACTGGTGTACAAGGACACCCAGGTCTCGTTGCACCTTTCCTTTTCCCAATCTATCACCATTCAGATAATAATCTGCCTTTTTGTTTCTACAACCAAAGTGGATAACCTCACATTTATCTACGTTATACTGCATCTGCCGTGTTCCTGCCCACTCACCCAATTTGTCTAAGTCACATTGGAGCCTCTTTGCATCCTCCTCACAGCTCACATTCCACCCCAGCTTTGTGTCGTCTGCAAACTTGGAAATGTTACATTTAGTTCCCTCATCCAAATCATTGATATATATTGTGAATAGCTGGGGCCCAAGCACTGATCCCTGTGGTACCCCACGAGTCACTGCCTGCCACCCTGAAAAAGACCCATTTATTCCTACTCTCTGTTTCCTATCTGTCAACCAATTCTCAATCCATGCCAATATATTCCCCCCAATCCCATGTGCTTTAATTTTGCACACTAACCTCTTGTGTGGGACCTTATCAAAAGCCTTCTGAAAATCCAAATACACCACATCCACTGGTTCTCCCCTATCTATTCTACTAGTTACATCCTCAAAAAACTCGAGTAGATTTGTTAAGCATGATTTCCCTTTCATGACTAGCATTTTCCCCACTACTGATGTTAGGCTAACTGGTCTGTAATTCCCTGTTTTTTCTCTCCCTCCTTTTTTAAATAGTGGAGTTACATTTGCCACCCTCCAATCTGTAGGAACTGTTCCAGAGTCTATAGAATTGTGGAAGATGATCACCAATGCATCCATTATTTCCAGGACCACTTCCTTTAGTACTCTGGGTATAGATTATCAGGCCCTGGGGATTTGTCAGCCTTTAGCCCCATTAATTTCCCTAGCACTATTTTTTTTACTAATACTGGTTTCCTTCAGTTCCTCCCTCTCACTGGACCCTTGGTTCCCTAACATTTCTGGCAGGTTATTTGTGTCCTCCTTTGTGAAGACAGAACCAAAGTATGTGTTTAATTGTTCTGCCATTTCTTTGTTCCCCATTATAATTTCCCCCATTTCTGACTGTAAGGGACCTACATTTGTCTTCACTAATCTTTTTCTCTTGACATATTTATAGAAGCTATTACAGTCAGTTTTTATGTTCCCTGCTAGTTTACTCTCATACTCTATTTTTCCCCTCTTAATCAATCTCTTTGTCCTCCTTTGTTGAATTCTGCACTGCTCCCAATCCTCAGGCTTGCCGCTTTTTCTGGCAATTTTATATGTCTCCTCTTTGGATCTAATACTATCACTAATTTCTTTTGTAAGCCACGGTTGAGCCACCTTTCCTGTTTTATTTTTGCGCCAGACAGGAATGAATAATTATTGTAATTCCTGCACACGTTCTTTAAATATTAGCCATTGCCTATCCACCGTCATCCCTTTTAGTAAAGTTCCCCAATCTATCATAGCCAACTCGCACCTCATACTTTCGTAATTTCCTTTATTTAGATTCAGGACCCTAGTTACGGATTCAACTACTTCACTCTCCATCTTAATGAGGAATTCTATCATGTTATGGTCGCTCTTCCCTAAGGGACCCCGCACAACAGGATTGTTAATTAATCCTTTCTCATTGCACAACACTCAGTCTAGGATCGCCTGTTCTCCAGTTGTTTCCTCAACGTATTGGTCTAGAAAACCATCACGTAAACACTCCAGGAATTCCTCCCCCACAGTATTATTGCTAATTTGGTTTGACCAATCTATATGTAGATTAAAGTCACCCATGATTATAGTTGTACCCTTCTTGCATGCATCTCTAATTTCCTGTTTAATGCTCTCCACTACTGTTTGGTGGCCTATAGACAACCCCCACCAATGTTTTCTGCCCCTTGGTGTTTCTTAGCTCCACCCATACAGATTTCACATCGTGATATTCCAAGCCAATATCCTTCCTCACTATTGCATTGATTTCCTCTGTTACTAACAACGCTACCCCAACTCCTTTCCCTTTTTGCCTGTCCTTCCTAAATATTGAATACCCCTGGATGTTCAGTTCCCATCCTTGGTCACCCTGCAGCCATGTCTCTGTAATCGCAACTATATCATAACCGTTAATATCTTTCTGCGCTACCTTATTGCGAATGCTCCGCGCATGAAGACACAATGCCTTTAGACTTGTCTTTTTAAGATTGCTGGTCATCTTAGTTTTATTTTGCACTATGGCCCTATTTGTTTTTCGCCCTTGTTTTCCCTGCCTTCCACTATTGCTTCTTCCCTTTCTGTCTTTTGTTTCTATCCTTGTTTCCCCCTCCTCTGTCTCCCTGCTCAGGTTCCCAACCCCCTGCCATTCTAGTTTAAACCTTCCCCAACAGCACAAGCAAACACCCCTGCGAGTAATCGGTCCTGGTCCTGCTCGGGTGTAACCCGTCCCGCTTGTACAGATCCCACCTTCCCCAGAACCGGTCCCAATGTCCCAGGAATCTAAATCCCTCCCTGCTACACCATTCCTGCAACCACGCATTCATAGAATCATAGAAAATAGGAGCAAGAGTAGGCCATTCGGCCCTTCGGGCCTGCTCCACCATTCAAAATGATCATGGCTGATCGTCTAACTCAATACCCTGTTCCCGCTTTTTCCCCATGTCCCTCTCACCAAGGCCCTGTACAACTGCAGTAAGACATCCCTGTTCCTGTACTCAAATCCTCTTGCAGTGAATTCATCTGGTCTATTCTCCTGTTCCTATACTCACTAGCACATGGCACTGGTAGTAATCCTGAGATCAGTACCTTTGAGGTCCTGCTTTTTAATTTATCTCCTAACTCCTTAAATTCACCTTGCAGGACCTCAAACCTTTTTTACCTATGTCGTTGGTACCGATATGGACCACGACTACTGGCTGTTCACCCTCCCCCTCCAGAATGCCCTTCAGCCACTCCATGACATCCTTGACCCTAGCACCAGGGAGGCAACATACCATCCTGGAGTAACGTTTGCGGCCACAGAAACGCCTATCTGTTCCCCTTACAATTGAATCTCCTATCAAAATAGCCCTGCTACTCTTATTCCTCCCCTCCTGTGCAGTAGAGCCACCCGTGGAGCCATGAACTTGGCTTTTGCTGCTTTCGCCTGATAAGCCATCTCCCCCAACAGTATCCAAAGCGGTATATCGGTTTGAGAGGGAGATGGCCCCAGGGGACTCCTGCTCTACCTGCCTAGTCCTTTTACTCTGCCTGGCGGTCACCCATTTCCTTTCTGCCTGCGTAATCCTTACCTGCAGTGTGACCTCCTCACTGAATGTGCTATCCACGATAATCTCAGTATCGTGGATGCTCCACAGTGAATCCACCCGCAGCTTCAGCTCTGAAATGCGGTTAGCCAGTAGCTGCAGCTGGACACATTTCCTGCACACATGGTCGCCAGGGACACCTGTAGTGTCCATGACTTCCCACATAGTGCAGGAGGAGCATATCACGGGTGCGAGCTCTGCTGCCATGGCTTGCCTTAGACTTACACAGCGTTCACCTCTCAGACTCTCTTCCCGCTCTCGGACTCTCCTCTCGCTCTCGGACTCTCCTTTTACACTGCGCTCACCTCTCGGACTCTCCTCCCGCTCTCAGACTCTCCTTTTACACTGCGCTCACCTCTCGGACTCTCCTCCCACTCTCGGACTTTCCTCTCGCTCTCGGACTCTCCTTTTACACTGCGGTCACCTCTCGGACTCTCCTCCCGCTATCAGACTCTCCTTTTACACTGCGGTCACCTCTCGGACTCTCCTCCCACTCTCGGACTCTCCTTTTACACTGCGCTCACCTCTCGGACTCTCCTCTCGCTCTCGGACTCTCTTTTAACACTGTGCTCACCTCTCAGACTCTCCTCCCACTCTCAGACTCTCCTTTTACACTGCGCTCACCTCTCGGACTCTCCTCCCACTCTCGGACTTTCCTCTCGCTCTCGGACTCTCCTTTTACACCGTGCTCACCTCTCAGACTCTCCTCCCGCTCTCAGACTCTCCTTTAACACTGCGGTCACCTCTCGGACTCTCCTCCCACTCTCGGACTCTCCTTTTACGCTGCGCTCACCTCTCGGACTCTCCTCCCGCTCTCGGACTCAAAATGAGAAGGTGTTAATTAATAATCTTGTTGTGTGGGGTCTTTTAGGGACGAGTGATCATAACATGATAGAATTCTTCATTAAGATGGAAAGTGAAGTAGTCCAATCCAAAACTATGGTCCTAAATCGAAACAAAGGAAACTATGAAGGTATGAGGAGTGAATTGGCTATGACAGATTGGGAAACTTCATTAAAAGGCATGACGGTGGATAGGCAATAGCTAACATTTAAGGAATGAATGCATAAATTGCAACAATTATACATTCTTTTCTGGCGCAAAAACACAAAAGGAAAAGTGGCCCAACCATGGCTAACAAAAGAAATTAACAAATAACTTCCCAGAAATTCTAGTGAACCAAGGGACTAGTGAGAAGGAGGAATTAAAGGAAATTAGTATTAGTAAAAAGATAGTGCTGGAGAAATTAAGGGACTGAAAGCCTTTAAATCCCCAGGGCCTGATAATCTGCATCCCAGAGTACCAAAAGAGGTAGCCATGGAAATAGTGGATACATTAGTTGTCATCTTCTAAAATTCTATAGATTATGGAACAGTTCCTGCAGATTGGAGGGTGGCAAATCTAACCCCACTATTTAAAAAAGGAGGGAGAGAGAAAAAAGGGAACTACAGACCGGTTAGCCTAACATCAGTAGTAGGGAAAATGCTAGAGTCTATTATAAAGGATGTGATAACAGGACACTTAGAAAATATCAACAGGATTAAACAAAGTCAACATAGATTTATGAAAGGGAAATCATGTTTGACAAACCTACTGGAGTTTTTTGAGGATGTAACTCGTAGAATAGATAAGGGAGAACCAGTGGATGTGGTGTATTTGGATTTTCAGAAGGCCTTTGATAAAGTCCCACATAAGAGGTTAGTATGCAAAATTAAAGCACATGGGATTGGTAGTAATAATCTGGCTTGGATTGAAAATTGGTTAACAGACAGGAAACAGAGAGGAGGAATAAATGGGTCTTTTTCGGGGTGGCAGGCAGTGACTAGTGGGGTACCGCAGGGATCAGTGCTTGGGCCCCAGCTATTCACAATATATATCAATGATTTGGATAAGGGAACCAAATGTAATATTTTCAAGTTTGCTGACGACACAAAACTAGGTGGGATGGTGAGTTGTGAGGAGGATGCCAAGTGGCTTCAAGACGATTTAGACAAGTTGAGTGAGTGGGCAAATACATGGCAGATTCAGTATAGTGTGGATAAATGTGAAGTTATCCATTCAGAAGGAGAAACAGAAAGGCAGAGTATTATTTAAATGATGATAGATTGGGAAATGTTGATGTACAAAGGGACCTGGGTGACCTTGTACACCAGTCACTGACAGCAAACATGCAGGTGCAGCAAGCAGTTAGGAAGGCAAATGGTATGTTGGCCTTCATTGCAAGAGGATGAGTACAGGAGCAAGGATGTCCTGCTGCAGTTATACAGGGCCTTGGTGAGACCACACCTGGAGTATTGTGTGCGTTTTTAGTCTCCTTACCTAAGAAAGGATGTACTTGCCATAGAGGGAGTGCAGCGAAGGTTCACCAGACTGATTCCTGGGATGGCAGGACTGTCGTATGAGGAGAGATTGGGTCGACTCGGCCTGTATTCACTCGAGTTTAGAAGAATGAGAGGGGATCTCATTGAAACATATTAAATTCTGACAGGGCTAGACAGACCTGATGCAGGGAGGATGTTTCCCCTGGCTGGGGGGGTCCAGAACAAGAGGTCACAGTCTCAGGATACGGGGTAGGACATTTAGGACTGAGATGAGGAGAAATTTCTTCACTCAGAGGGTGGTGAACCTGTGGAATTTTCTACCACAGAAGGCTGTGGAGGCCAATCACTGAATATATTTAAGAAGGAGCTAGATAGATTTCTAGACACAAAAGGCATCAAACGGTATGGGGAGAGAGCTGGAATATGGCATTGAAATAGAGGATCAGCCATGATCATATTAAATGGTGGAGCAGGCTCAAAGGGCCAAATGGCCTACTCCTACTCCTATTTTCTATGTTTCTATGTTCGTCTGCACAGGACAAATGAACACAGCATGACTACAATGGTAATTGCATTTTGGAAGTAAGTATAACTAACTGTGATGAAGGCAGTGTTTTTGTGCCTTGACAAAGAAAGTAAATTTCTCTATTGTACTTTTTCCACAGTAATAAAGGGTACAGTAGTGTAATGGTTATGGTACTTGACTAACAACTCAGAAATTGTGATCTTAAATCACATGTTTGCAAGTTGTCAAACTGAATTCAATAAATTAATTGGGGCTAGTACAAGAAACAAATGACCATTGTTGTAAGAACCAATCTGTTCACTAATGTCCTTCAGGGAAGGGAACCTGCCACCCCTACCTCATCTAGCCTACACATGACTCTAGTGCCACACTATATGCTCAACCCTTAAGAGCTGATTTTTTTTTGCCCCTTTCCCCTGGGGAATGGCCAATTCCCTGGGCGCAAAGGTCAGAAGACTCTGGGATACCCAGGGCTTTCCAACCGGCCTCCCACCTCATTTTCCGGAACCAATGCTTGCTGGGAACCTCAGCGCAGTGATGCCCAGGAAACACGGTGCTGTGGACTGCCCCAAACCTCTGCTGACGTTAGAGTCTACGGGGCATCCTGGGAGCAGGCCTTAGACTTCAAGGTGGGCCATCTGTGTTACTTTAAAAAAAACTCCTCTTCCCCCTGCCAGGATCTTCAGGTCTAATTGGGACATTCTGGCTGCCAGAAGGTCTCGATCTCCAAGGCCTGACACCCAACTGCTGGATTGAAAAGCCGACAGCTGTGCATCATCTTTCTGTCCCTTCTGCTGGCACTAGTTCCTGCCGGAGGCGAGACTGTGCCGGGGGTGCCAAGGGTTATGTAAATGGCCCAGAACAGGCAATCCCAGCACTCCTGGCCTAGACAGGAGCAGTGCACCTAAAGTGGGCAGCCTGGGGCGGGCAGGAAAATCTGCCCTTTAGCACCCTCTGAAGTGGCCTAGCAATCCACTCAATTGCACAAATAATTGCTAACAAGAAGAAGGCCCACCACACCTTCACAGGGCAACTAGGAATGGGCAATTAATGTGGACATTATTAGTTCTACTGCTTGTACTCAGAAACTGATTAGGTCAAAGTATGTTTAGTGACTGATTCCTCCTTTAAAATGCTAATAAATGCAAGTCCACATACTGGGCTAGTAGACAAAATTGATTATTTCAACGCCTGAACCATCAAGGGGTTTTGTTTTTACTATATTTAAAGCACTGATAAGCATTGTTGGGATAATTTCATCATTATCCTTTTAACAGATTCGTAAAGCCAGAGACAGTAATATGTCTGACAATTATCATCATTTATTATTGTTTCAAAACATTCATCTTAAAACCTCATACAGAATAGTACACATTTAGCCTTACATCTAAAACAACGTGTAGAGAATTTCTAGTTAGAAATCGTGAGCGTTGATATCTAAGCCTGTTCACGCTACCTGGTCTTGAATGTAATCAAAAAGTTCCTCCTGAGTGAAACGTTGCATCTCTTTTTATACCATTTTCTTTCTTTGTCTAGTTCCTGTATTGAGTATTTTATGACCCTTAGACTATTGAACAGATTGCTGGACAATGATGGGGGCCCTATCCTGTTACATTGTACTGTCGCTTTGTTCCCTTGCTCTTCCTGAACCATAGCCTTTTTTGTACAAGTCTTTGATTTCATGGCTTCTTGCAATCTCTATAGTAAAGGGAACCTATTGCCTTATTTATACTGCAGCAATTCCTTCTTTTACACTCCGCCCTGCTGTGATGAAAAGCTTGTTTTTCAAAAGCCTGTGTTTCAGCCTAACAACCCTTTTAACTCCATATTATATAATTAATGCCAACTAGCTTATTTATTTAATAATCTCTATGTACCTATCCTTACAGTACAATTCTTTGGTCCTGAAATTCACCCTTTCCAATGCTATCAGTGTCATTGTGATCAAAAGATAGAATTTGCGAGCACACAGTTTAAATCAATTCTGTCTACATTAGCTGTTCTGTCTTTGTTCTATATTAGAATATAATAATCTATATTCTTACAGGTATTTTAGAAGAACAACTTGAATTTATATAATGCTTTTAATGTAGAAAAATGTCCCGAAGCGTAATCAAGAAAATGGATGCTGAACCAAAGGAGAAATTAGGAGGGGTGACCAAAACTCCAGTCAAAGAGGTGGGTTTTAAGGAGGGTCCTAAAGGAGGAGAGGGGGCTGGAGAGGCAGAGGATTTTTAGAAAAGGATTTCAGAGCATGGGGCCCGTTAGTTGAAGGCATAGCAGCCAATAGGGTAAAGGGATGGGGGTGGGGGGAGACACAAGAGGCCAGAGTCAGAGGAACCAAGAGTTTGTGGGGGGGGGCGGTGGTTAGGGTTAAGGAGGTTACAGAAATAGGGAGGAGTGAGGCCATTAAGAAATCTGAATACAAGAATCAGACAAGATGTGATTTCAATTTCACATGTCAAAAGTAAATGGGCTATCAGATGACTAGAAGACAAGTGTTCAAACCTTACTTACTTAAGTGTTGGAAATGGTTAATAGAACCTAGAATGTTGCAGCACTGAAGGAGGCCACTTGCCCCATCATTTCTGTGCCAGTTCTTTGCTAAAGCAATCCCAAACTAATCCCACTGCCTTAGACTCTCCATGTATCTTCTTCTGCTTCAAATATTTATCTACCTTTCCCTTAAGATGCAATGGTTTCTGCTTCAACTGTTCCCAGTGAAAAAAGCATTCCTTGCTTTAATATACATGCTTCATCGTCGCTAGGTCAAAATCCTGATACTCCCTTCCTAACAGCAATCTGGGAGAACCTTCACCACACGGACTGCAGCGGTTCAAGAAGGCGGCTCACCACCACCTTCTCAAAGGCAATTAGGGATGGACAATAAATGCTGGCCTCGCCAGCGACGCACACATCCCATGAACGAATAAAAAAAAAGAAATTTCTTCCACCTATCTCCTCACTTTCTTAGTGACAATTTTAAGTTGATGGCTCATTGTTACTGATTCCCCAACCAGAAAAAATAGTCTTTCTCTATTCATGGTATCAAAACTCTTTACAATTAAAAAAACTGTATTAACTCTACTCTTTGCTTTCTCCGCTTCAGAGTACAATATAACTCCAATCTAAATTGAGAACAATGGCCCGCACATGGTCCACAATGTGATCTACCTACAGCAGAAAATAACTGTGTATAATAAATAGCTATTGTAACAGAGTGAGAGAGGGACAATATGTGAGCCATTGGCTTTTGAGAGCTCTGTATCCGCGATAGGGGTACAGCTTTAAGAAACTATATAAAATGTCACAATGACCAAGACAAGGCAGTATAGCTTTAAGAAATCATTGATTTTAATTGCCTTTAATGAGGAAGGACTCCCCCTGGAAGGCTAAAAGGCAGGGAAATAGTTCAATTCAAAAAGAGCTTGGAGAAGAAGGAGCTGAATGAGAGGGTGTATGCTGGAAAACAATTCCTGTTACTGTTTTGTTCCTCACCGCACTTAAAGGATCAACTTCTGTGGGTGAGTAAACCTCACTTGTTTTAAACATTAAGCTCTAGTCTGAGTGTCAAATTGACCACTGGGTCCTGGGCCTGCTTCAGCTTGTTACATGTGGTGCCAGGAGTGGGATTTTGGCACTCTGAGAAAGGCCACCATCGTGGAGGAAATGATGAGAGCATTCATGCAGGCCCCATTGGCACAACAGGAGCAGACTAACAAGATTCTGGAATTTCAACAGGAAACTAATCGGATCATGATGGCGAAAGCAGAAAGAACTGAGGCCGAGATCCAGAATTTGATGGAGAGACTGGTGATGGGAGGATCCATGGTGACAGACCCACAGCCTATCTGGCCCAACTTGGTATTACAAAAGATGACAATGTGGAGGTGTACCTTCTGGCCTTCGAACGATGTGCAGAGTGAGAAAAGTGGCCAAAAGAACAAATGGCAGGGATTGTGGCTCCTCTTTTGGTAGGAGATGCCCAAAAGGCATACTTTGACTTGGAACTGATGGATGCAGTTGATTACCAGATGCCGAAGGAGGAAATCCTGACTTGTATTGGAATAACCCCCATGGTGAGAGCTCAATGGATTCAAACCTGGGCCTATGAGATGGGGAAACCTCCAAGATCACAAAAGTACGAGAAGATACATCTGGCTTGGCGATAGCTACAGCCTGAGACAAATAACCTGGCGAAGATCATGGAGCTGATTGTCATGGACTGGTTCATCCCCTCTCTACCTCTTAACGCCAGGAGATGAATCGGACAAGGCGAACTGGCGGACGGCCAGGAGTTGGTGGCTGTAGTAGAGTAGCATCTGGCGGCGGAAGAACTGGCTCGTGATTGAGGAGACATCCTGTCCAGGACCCTGTGGTGCCTTCCTAGCCTGAAGAATTGTGGGAATCCCTGTAAAACTGTATGGGGGGAGGGGGTGCGTGGAGGTGCAGCAAAAAGCTATGAAGGGACATGGTAACCTCTTTGATAACAAAATTAAAAATGTTACGGTGTTATCGTTGTGAAGGGTTAGGGCACAATGCAAATCACTGTCCTAACATTGGGGAATCTATCGACTGTAGTCTGGGAAACCAGAACCCAGTCCCTGGGGAGGATTATTTGATTGACCTAGTGCAAACTGTGAGCCACGTGGAGACCACCCATTGTTTTTTAAAGGCCATAAAGATAAACTATAAAGGGTTCATTGCGCTGACTGATTCTGGTAGCATTGACGTTGGTAGCTGCCAATCTGGTGCGACTTTCCCAGTTACTTCATGAGTCCAAAATAGGGGTATGTTGTGTTCAAGGGGATGTGCGGTATTATCCCACTACTATGGTGAATTTAGAGTATGACTGCAAAAGTCAGGCGATTACTGCAGGGGTAGTCCCAGGCCCCTCAATCAGTGATCCTGGGAAGGGATTGTTTGGCATTTGAAGCCTACGTTAAAAACAAGGTGCAGGACATGCCCCTGTCGGACACAGACACTAATGAGGAGTTCACTCAATTTTTCCTTTGAGGACCCCAACATATTTGAGGATTGGGAAGAAATGAAAATCTAAAGGAGAGTGGAGGCGGGATAAGGCTTGAGGAGCTAGATAACAGGCCCCTACTATTTTAGTAGGAGATCAACTCAAGACCCCATCCATTAGTAGAGCACCTCTGTCAGACACAGAGGGAGAAGATTCCCAAGAGGACATTCTTAGGAGAAGGGAAGACTCCCTAGAGGAGTTTCACATGAGTATGACAGATTTCAAACAGGAACAGGCTAATGACTTGGCTTTTCAGAACGTGAAATCCAAAGTGGTATTGGTTAATGGACACTCGGTAGAAAGTAAATTAAAAAGGGCTGCACCTTACTATATAATTGAGAATGATTTGTTGTACAGTGAGCACAGGATAGAGGTAGAACAACTATTGGTTCCAACACCCTT
This sequence comes from Heptranchias perlo, assembly GCF_035084215.1. Taxonomy (NCBI): domain Eukaryota; kingdom Metazoa; phylum Chordata; class Chondrichthyes; order Hexanchiformes; family Hexanchidae; genus Heptranchias; species Heptranchias perlo. The sequence goes on from NC_090327.1 coordinate 53,987,991, forward strand.
TCAATGGCCCATAAACACTTGTTTGGTAGAAAAACCCAGGAGAAAATCTTCTGTTTTTTTTTTTTGGTCAGGGATTTATAAGAGTTCAATTGTATTGTAATTCCTCTCCAGAACGTCAATTGGCAGGACCTAAACCTCATCTCCATGCTCTGTTGGTCCCCCTACCCATAATCAATGTATCCTTCAAAAGAATTGCTATGGAGCTTGTGGCCTTTGGAAAGGTCTGCCAAATGATACCAGTATATTCTAGTAATAGTTGATTATGCAACTAGGTACCCAGATGCTATTCTCTTATGGAACATGGCATCAAAAAGTATTGCCAATTAATTGGTAAGGGTATTTTCCAGGGTAGGAATTCCAAAAGAGATTCTGACTGATCAGCAGACTCCATTTCAATCCAAACTAATGGGCGACCTATGTGCTTTATTAAAGATTAAGGCTCTATGAACCTGTATATATCATCCCCAGACTGATGGGTTGGTGGAATGTTTTGAAAAAGCTTTAATAAATATACTAAAAGTAAACAATGATGGCAAGAACTGGGATGCCTTGTTACCATATTTAATGTTTGCAATTTGAGAAGTTCCACAGGTTTCCAAGGGGTTTTCACCTTTCAATCTTCTCAACGGGAGACAACTCCATGGGCTTCAGAAACTATTTGGGAGGAACAGAATAGCCCTTGTCGGAATGTGGTAGAACACATTCTGAAAATGAGGGAGAGGGCGGAGATAGGAGTACCTGGAAAAGGCCCAAGAAAAGCAATGGGTCTACAATAAGCAGGCCAGAATGAGGCGTTTCCATGAGGGCGACCAAGATTTGCTTCTGGTTCCCATGTTCAGGCGCAAACTAGTGGCTCAAAAGCAGGGCCAATACGAGATTGTGGATAAGTAGGTCCTGTAAATTACAAAGTTAGTCAGCCTGGAAGAAGAAGGAAGGAGCAGATCTACCATATTATTGTGCTAAAGCCACAGAGATCAGGCGACCATTATGTCCGAGCCAGGGCCTCTTTTGGAAACTAAGACCTGAGAAACCGGGGAAGTTCGCCTGGCTGAAGAATTAACAGCACAGCAGTGATGATAACTGCTAAAATTAATCGAAAGAAATAGGGATGTTTTTACCTCTCGACCTGGTGAAATCTCATGTTATTAAACATGATATCGTAACACTCCTGGGGATAATGGTTTCGTTGAAACTGTACCGGATCCCTGAGGCGAAGGGACAGGAGGTCTCAAGGTCTGGGGGTAATAGAGTCTAACAGTGGTCAAAACCTATAGTCATGGTACCAAAACCTGATGGGTCGTAGATATTCTGTAATGATATTAGAAAAACAGATATCGTTAATGGATTCTGCCAAAGAAAAAAAGCTGTCTTTGTCAGGCCTGAAGGTCTATACCAGTACCGAGTGATGCCATTTGGGCTGCACAGGGCTCCTGTCACCTTTCAGCGACTAATGGATCGGATTTTGAGGCCTCATGCTCAGTACGCCATGGCATCCCAGATGATACTGTAATCTACAGCGGCGACTGAGACCCTCATCAAAAAAATTAGAAGCGGTACTGGATAGCTTAAGAAAGGCAAATTTGCCGGCTAACCCAGGGAAATGCCATTTGGGTTTGTCAGAAATACGTTACTTGGGGTATATAGTCGGGGGCAGACTAGTTAATAGCCTCTACTTTGTCAAGTTGGAAATTAGAAAATGGCCCAGACCCTTGACAAAAAAAACAAGAACTTTTCTGGACCTTGTCGATATTATCGGACTTATCCCAGACTTCGCCACCACCCTTTTGACGTATCTAATCAAATTTCTGGAGCCGACTATGGACCCCTGGAGGGGAAACAGCATTTGGGGACCTCCGAGATGCCTTATACTCAGACTCTGTACTAATCGTACCGGATTTCTCCCGGGCGTTCATCCTCCAGATAGATGTGTCGGACGTTGGGCTAGGGGCAGTATTATCCCAGGTTATCGAAGGGACTGAGCATCCCGTAATCTACCTGAGTAGAAAGTTGCTTTCTTGAGACCAGAACTATGCTATAGCTGAGAAGGAGTGTTTAGCGATCAAATGGAGATACTAAAATACTATTTATTAGGGAGAACCTTCTAGCTGGTAACGGATCATGCGGGCGAATAAGGAAAAGAATGCCCAGGCTACATGTTGGTTTTTGTTCCTCCAACGATATGCCTTTACAGTTGAGCATAAACCTAGGTCGGTACATGGGAATGCGAATGTCCTCATCTGAATATCATGCCTTACAACAGAAATCACTTGAGCCCTGGCTCTTTGCTGGTGGGGGGGATATGTAACAGTGAGACAGGGCCGATGTGAGGCATAGGCTTTTGAGAGCTCTGTATCCGTGATAGGGGTACAGCTTTAAGAAACGGTATAAAATGTCACAATGACCAAGGCAAGACAGTATAGCTTTAAGAAACTGTTAACCTTAATTGCCTTTAATCAGGAAGGATTCCCAATCTGGAAGGCAAAAAGGCAGGGAAATAGTTCAATTCAAAGAGGTTGGAGAGAAAGAAGCTGAGTGAGAAGGTATATGCTGGAAAGTAATTCCTGCTTTGTTCTTTGCTGTGGGTGAATACACCTCACCTTGTTTTAAACATTAAACTCGAGTCTGTGTGTCTAATTGATCACTGGGTCCTGGGCCCGCTTCATCTTGTGACACTATGAAACAATATTTATTATAATATAACAAAATGGCAGCAAATTTCAATATATCCGCCCTTTTTTTTAAAATTTATGTTTTGTTTTGACAGCACCCAGGACGATTTCAATACCTGTCAAAAACACAACAGGAGTGTTTTCGTAAAGAACAACTCGAGAGTACAGCCTGCAAAAGTTATGACTTTTAGCACTTTGAAGCCAAATGCAAACCAGATTTCATTGCGCCAGTTTTTTCTTATGAGTCAAGTAATGTGTAATATGATCGGGACATACCATCCGTTGGTATTCGCCCAAAGCATTACCTGGGGCCCTAGCGGAATCTGCGTTCATCCCCACTGTAAACAAGTGCAGGGAGAGCAGGCAGATGATGAAAACACGTGCTAGAAGAGAGGCTAGGGACTTCCTTTTACGTTTTACATTTTTGTGGTCTGATTGCAGCCAGTGGATAAAAACTTCTACTTAAAACCTTCAAACGTCCAGACACTTTGCTTACTGCAGTTTGTAATCCAAGAGAGCGAGACAGCATCGATTGGCGAGACACTCAATTGTCGTTTGCTGACTCTTTCAATACTTACTGGAACCAGCAGATATTTGAACTTTAGCGTTACATATTTTTATTGATTTATTTTATGTTTTTAAACTTAAGAAAACCCCAAGAAAGTGTTATATCTCAGCGCTGAAATGCTTGTTTCGCAATTGTAGGAAATTGATACTTGTACAAAGTTCTACCATGAAAGAGACAAAGAAAAATTAAAAAACAATAGTTTTATTTTTTTTTGGAACGATCAGATTTTTTTCTGTTTTTAATGAGCCTCTTCTTCGCCGCCAAAATGAAAGGTAGGTTCAAAGTTAGAGCGAAATTTTACATTACTTAGGAAACTCATTCCGTTCGTTTTCAAATTTAATGTGAGAAATCTAATGGATTGTTATGTTTTGATGAGTGCGTTGAAATTTGTTGTGTGCTTTGTGATTATTTTAATGCAAAATCAGCAAAATTTAGAAAACGTTAAGTATTAAATTACACTCGTTACCTCGTTCATTTTGTCAAAATTGACCAGTTGTTTATATGACACATCTGGCATGAAGTCTTTTTAAAAAAAATATTAATTATTTCTATTTAATATTGTGGTGAACTTTCCCCACTTCGCGATGTGTCGGGTTTCGATGTTCCCTCCTGCTGTTTTTATGTGGGAGGAGAATGTGTAAATTTTATTCATAAATGTTCCGAAACTTTGTCTTAATGAATAATAATGGTTCGCCTTTCGAAATCTGACATCTCCGCACCCCACCCCCAGTCGTGTTGTTTACTCTACATTCTGAAAGCAGGAATTTTGACCTCGGCTTTTGCAATGTCTTTTAATTGGCTTTTTTAAAAAAACATCTGGTAGTAATTATGTGCCAGCGGTACTAGAACGGAGTTAAAGTTATTTGGCAGCTTAGCGTGGCTTCCAAATCTCTCCAGTAAATGCAGTATCCAGACTTTACAAAGGAAAACTTTATAGTTCAAGAGTTCCTATGAAAAGATGGTCCCGGTTTCTTCGTTAACGGTCTCGCCCATGCATGCCCCACTCCTATTTTGTTTCCCTTGCTTGCTAACCTGCGCAATAACCCTGTGTTTGCGGTTCTTAATTGAACTTATTTATTCATCAGAAGTAATATTTTGTTTTTAGAAGATTTCTATCAAAGATCTGTATTGTCTTCATTTACAAACCCAGCAGTATTTAGACTCGGTGTTGCAATGCAAGCATATGGTTCTCCACAAAACGACGTTAGAAGATTGTTGCTGGCACGGTTGACAGTGTTGTCACCGTAAACAAACTCAACAGCGTCAGTAAATTACAGCGATGCCACTTTAGCAAAACGAGTTCTGGATCTGACTGAGAAACAGAGGAACCCACATTGCCAGCGTGGTGGATCATAAGTGAGCTGTTTGTAAATTGGGGAGGGGGGAGGGGGGGGGGGGGGGTTGCAAGCGAGGAAGCAATCCCCTCTTGACACTTAGCCAATTTGAACTGCTTTTATAGTCAAGTGCGATAAAGCAATATATCAAGAAACTAGCTTGAAATGCTAGAAATTTTTAAAAAATCCAGAAGTTCACGACTAACTCCAGTCCCCTTTGCCTGATCTTTCTTCCCAAAGAAAAGTGTTTCAAAATTTCTTCATCACATGGATAAAGAGCTGGAATTTCCAGTAGTGACATAAATATAACATAATTCTATTTCTCTGGTATTCATAATTGTACCTCCATAAAATGTGCTGATTGTTGCCTTCTTGGCAAACTTATCTCTGGTTTGAAGTAATGGAAGGAGGTTGTCATCAAGGACCAGAACCAGGTCTGCCAGTTGGTGCACCCTTCTAACCTAGTTGTGGACAAACTCTTAATCCATCAATTAAAATCAAACTGGTGAGCATTTAGGGACGCATGGGCTAATCAAGGGTTTGTTATAGGCAAGTTATGTTTGACAAACTTAATAGAATTCTTTTTAAAGAGTGACTGTATAGATAAAGGGAATATTAAGTAGGTGTAGTGTGACTGGATTCTCAATGTGTTCAATAAAGTGCCTCACAGGTGGTGTGATACAAAAATTTGGGTATGTGGTTATAAAAGGAAATGCAACTGTAATGGGCAGAAAGTTGGCTGCCAGGCAGTAAACAAAGAGTTAGGGTTAATAAGTATTACTTGGATTGGAGAAAGGATGGAATTGGTATACCACAGGGTCAGTGTTAGGTCCATTTTTGTTCTTGATTTTTTTATAAATAGATGATATAGACATAAGCAAATAGAGCACAATATGACAATTTACTGACAACATAAAAGTAGGGGGTTTGTCAAACAACGAGGAGGACTATAAAAGACTTTGGGAAGACATCAACAGGTTAGTGAATGGGCAGGCAAGGGGCAGTTGCAATTTAATGCAGAGAAGTGGGAAGTAATGCATTTTGGGAGGAAAAACAAGGAATGGGAAAACACACTCGATAGGAAGATGCTGAAGGCTCTGGAAGAAAAAGGGCACAGACCAAAATCTACCCCAGAGTGTTTGATGCAGATACCATTGCATTTTTTAAGGGAAGAGCAGATAAACATTAGAAGCAGAGGAAGATACAGGGCTCTGAGAAGGTAGCATTGTAGTGGGATTAGTTTTGGATTGCTCCAGCAAGGAGCTAGCAAAGAACTCTCCACCGCATAAAGCTGACTTCAAAGATCTAACTGTAACATGAAAGAATTCCCATAACAAAACGCTTATGGACGAATTTCTGTGGGTGTTCTCCAAATCTCCCACTGTAACTTTGACACACAATCCTTTGAAACCCCACAGAAACTGTGCAAAAACCAAAGTTATAGAGGCTAATCCGGAGAATCCCTATGGAAATTTACCACCTTAGTTCCAACGGGAAATCTAAACTCCATAGATTAACTGAGAATCACGTTACCCACATGCATCCTTGTGAATGTCTACAAAATACTTTAATTCAAAAGTCCTGGTGATTATCAAGATTTACATAAAATACTTTCAAAATAGGGCTGCTGACATGCAATTCCCCTCCTACCAAACAGATTCATCAAACAGCAAATGGATATGTGAACAATAGAAATGACATGAGTTACAGGCTGATCTATCTCTCCTTGTAAGATACAAAATAACAGATAGTGATATCTGCTGTGCTAATCTTCAATGTCAAATGGACTTGGCACAAGCTCCCTAAATACTAATCTTACATGGCAGTTCACCAGAGTCTTTCTGGCCTATCTATTTCTATGATGGCTTCAGAAGGACTATTCAATTGGAACAATATAAATTGGATTATACTTTTCCATTATGATTGGGACAAAGGAAATTTAATGGATATAATTATGAATGGTTTGTGAATCATAAATTAACTCCACACCCGAGTGTTCAAATCTAATGCCTGATTAATGATATCGATAATCATCAACCTTGGCTGTATGAGCCCTCCTTGGAAAGCAAGGCTTCATTTAAGACTTTTCAGATAAAACCATATAGCTTTTGTCAGTCAGATCATTTTAATTTTTATTGAAACTCAATTTTGAAGAGTAACATATTAATGAATGTGCAGAATAATTATGATAATGGATGAAGATAACTTATAATGAACAGGGCAAGAATCATATTGTGAGCCTGAAATTACTTTGATCACACACAAACCAGAGGTGGAGCTAAGTTTGCCTAACGAGGTGGGGGGGGGTTTGACCGACTTGGCAGGAAGGGGATCGAGCTGGGAACTAGGGAATGCCAACATACCTAGTCTGAAAGCCGAGCTGGGAACTACACATACTTGCAGACTGAATCTGGAGGAAAAAGATGGGTGACAGAGGTTCCTGGGATTGAAATGAATTGAATTTGAAACTACCACCCCATCTTCAACCTCCTTTTCCTCTTCAAAGTCCTTGAATGTATTGTTACCACTGAAATCCATGCTCATCTTTCCTACAACTCCATGCTTGAATCTCTCCACAGCCCTGAAATAGTCCTAATCAAAGTCACAGATGACATCCTCTGTGACTGATCATAGTATCATAGCAGGTACAGCACAGGAGGAGGTCATTTGGACCATCATGCCTATGCCAGCTCTTTGAAAGAGCTATCCAATTTTCCCATTCCCCTACTCTTTCCCCATAATCCTGTAAATTTTTACCCTTCAAGTATTTATCCAATTCCCTTTTGAAAGTTATTATTGAATCTGCTTCCACCACCCTTTCAGGCTGTGCATTCCAGATCATTACAACACATTGCATCAAAAAAATGTTTCTTCATGTCGCCTCTGGCTCTTTTGCCGATCGCCTTAAATCTGTGTCCTCCGGTTACCGACCCTTCTGCCACTGGAAACAGTTTCTCCTTATTTACTCTATCAAAACTGTTCATAATTTTTAAAACTTATATCAAATCTGCCCTCAACCTTCTCTGTTCTAAGGAGGACAACCTCAGGTTCTCCAATCTCTCCACATAACGGAAGTCCCTCATCCCTGGTACCATTCCAATAAATCTCTTCTGCACCTTCCCTAAGGCTTTGACATCCTTCCTAAAGTGAGGTGCCCAGAATTGAACGCAATACTCCAGCTGAGGCCTAGCCAGTGTTTTATAAAGATTCAGCATAACTTCCTTGCTTTTGTACTCTATGGGCATCATTTTAGCACCCGCTATCGGGTGCGTTCCTGGTGGGGGGCTCCGAAAATCAGAGAATCCCGGAGCGGGTCAGGAGCCCGGCTCCAACCCGCCCACTTCCGGGTTCCCCACTGACGCGCCGGCGTGCGCGCGTAGCCCCCGCTGGTGGGAATCCCGCAGGCAATTAAAGCCAGCAGGGTTCCACTTGAAGGTATTTATTTTGCTTGTTCAGGTCATTAAATGTGAGGAGGGGTGGGATTTTATAGCAAACTGGGACTGTTTCCCATACTGGGGGAAACACTCCCAGTTCAAATGGACCTGTTGTAGCCATCAGCCTGTGGCAGCTGCAAAGGTCCATTTGATAGGTGGGGGGGGGGTGGCAGGGAGACCCTCACTCATTGCAGGAGGCCACTCTGTCACTTGGGACAAAGTTTGGCCTCCACCACCCTCCTCCTGACAATCAAAGTCACCAACTTGCACACTTACCCCGGGGTCCAGAGACATGTACCTACCTTGCGGACCCCCTCAGATGTACATTTTCCAGATGGGGGCCGCCGTAGCTGCAGTTATGACCTCCTCGGAGGGCAAACAGCATCAGCAGCCTCGCCATCCACGCCGTCCACCTCTGACATGTGGAGCTCCACAACAGAGTGCTGTGACACATCCACCTCCACAGCAGGAGGGAGGGCTACCGCAGAGAGAGATGCGTCGCAGAGGGCACTACCCTCGCCACAGGGTCCACAGACCGAGGCTCAGCTTCCTGGACCTCTCTGAGCAGCAGTGCACACGGAGGCTCAGAGTCACTCGACATGTAGGCGTGGACATCTGCAGCCTCCTTCATGCCAAGCTGCTCTTGGCTGGCCCGAGCACCATCTTCTTACCTGTCGCTGTCAAAGTCACCACTGCCCTCAACAATTTCTCCTCCGCATCCTTCCAGGGTGCAACTGGGGACATCGCCGATGTCTCTCAGCCGTCTGCACAAAAGAGCCCTGCAAATACACCTACACCCACTCTGCAGTGACACAATGGGTGGCATCAGTTGTGGGTCTTCATAGTGATCCTCAGGAAAGGGCATTATTGCACAAACCAGACAAGATTCGCAAAGACATGGCAGTAGTGGTGACAATATAATATGTAATGTGAGTTGGTCAGAAATTCAATATAAGTAACAACCATGACAAACCCTCAAACACCCTTGTGCATCCCTTTCATGCTCACGACACGTTTGCCTTACGCTGCCTACTGCACATATGTGATGCATGCCCTGTGGCTGCAGCACAGGTAATGGCAGGTTGAGTGAGGGTGACCGCGAAAGAGATGCACGAGAGGGTGAGTATGAGATAGAGCCATGAGATTGTATGAGGATTGGGTTGAGTGGTAGTGGTGGGATGAGTACTGGCGAGGTGAGTAAGTGCAGGTAAGATGAGGATGAGATTTGAGTGGGTATGAGGGGTGATGTGACAGAGTAGTGTTGGCAGTGCAGAAGGAGGTGTGGGGTGGGGGCGGTGATGTGGCAGACAGAGTGTAGGGGAATGAGTAAGTGTACTCACTTTGGCTGACCTACTGAGGTCATTGGAGCGCCTCCTGCATTGTATGCAGGTGGGCGATATGTTGGTGGTGCAGGTGACCTCCTCTGCCACCTCGAGCCAGGCCTTCCTGGTGGCAGAGGCAGGCCGCTTCCTCCCGCCCGCCGGGGGGAAGATCTCTGTCCTCCCCCCTCCTCCTCACCCCATGTATTGATACTTGGAGTGAGGCATCATTAAACTGGGAGCAGTCTTCCCCCTGGGCTGCTCCATGCTGTAATTTTTTCTATTTGTTGCAGCATCTGTCAGTGGAGGACTGCCCCTTTAAATAGAGCTCCTCCAGCTGACAGATCTTACTGCGCATGCGCAGCCCGCCCGACTCGCAAATCAGCAGTGGGGAACCCGGAAGACAAGGTAAGTGGATCCAATTGGGCTGCGATCGCGCGGGTGGCTGACTAATTTCACAGGGCGTGTTACCCACACGCCCGATAGCCCCACCGCCGCGAACCCGCAGCCCTGGTAATATCGAGCCCTATGCCTCTATTAATAAAGCCCAGGATCCCATATGCTTTTTAACAGCCTTCTCAACTTGTCCTGCAACCATCAAAGATTTGTGTATGTGCACTCCCAGGTCTCTCTGTTCCTGCGTCCCCTTTACAATTGTACCATTTAGTTTATATTGCCTCTCCTAATTCTTCCTACCAAAATGCATCACTTCACACTTCTCTTCGTTAAATTTCGTCTGCCCATTTCACCAGTCTGTCGATGTTCTCCTGAAGACTCTTACTATCCTCCACATTATATATTCCTACATTTCTATACATTCTTCCAATATATTCCTACATTTCTGAGTTTTGTGCCATCTGCATACTTTTAAATTATTCCCTCTATAACCAAGTCCAGCTCATTAATATATATCAAAAAGAGCAGTGGTCCTAATAATGACCGCTGGGCAACACCACTATATACTTCCCTCCAGTCTGAAAAATGACCGTTCACCATTACTCGCTGCTTTCTGTCCCATAGCCAATTTTGTATCCACGCTACCACTGCCCCTTTACTCCCATGGGCTTTAATTTTGCTAACAAGTCTATTATGTGGTACTTTATCAAATGCCTTTTGAAAGTGCGTACAACATCAACTGCATTATCCTCATCAACTTTCTCTGTTACTTTATCAAAGAACACAATCAAGTTAGGCAAAGACGATTTTCCTTTAACAAATCCGTGCTGACTTTCATTTATTAGCCCATACTTTTCCAAGTGCCAATTAATTTAGTCCCGGATTATTATCTCCAAAAATTTCCCCACCACCGACGTTAGGCTGACTGGTCTGTAATTGCCGGGTTTATCGCTCTCTTTTTTTTGAACAGGAGTATGACATTTGCAATCCTCCAGTCTTAAAATCATAGATAGTTACGGCACAGAAGGAGGCCATTTGGCCCATCGTGTTCGTGCCTGTCGAAAAAGAGCTAGCCAGTTTAACCCCACTTTCCAGCACTTGGTCTGTAACCCTGTAGGTTACGGCACTTCAAGTGCACATCCAAGTACTTTTTAAATGAGTTGAGGGTTTCTGCCTCTGCCACCCTTTCAGGCAGTGAGTTCCAGACCCCCACCACCTTCTGGGTGAAAACATTTCTCCTCAGCTCCCCTCTAATCCTTCTATCAATTACTTTAAATCTATGCCCCCTGGACACTGACCCCTCTGCTAAGGGAAATCGGTCCTCCCTGTCCACTCGATCTAGTCTCATCATAATTTTATATATCTCAATTAAATCTCTCCTCAGCCTCCTTTGTTCCAAAGAAAACAACCCCAGCCTACCCAATCTTTTCTCATAACTAAAATTCTCCAGCCCTGGCAACATCCTCATAAATCTCCTCTATCCTTTCTAGTGCAATCACATCTTTCCTGTAATGTGGTGACCAGAACTGTTCGCACTACTCAAGCTGTGACCTAACCAGTGTTTTATACAGTTCTAGCATGACCTCCCTACTCTCATATTCTATGCCTCGGCTAATAAAGGAAAGTATCCTATGTGCCTTTTTAACCACCTTATCTACCTGTCCTGCTACCTTCAGGGATCTGTGGACATGCACTCCAAGGACCCTTTGTACCTCTACACCTCTCAGTATCCTCCCATTTATTGTGTACTCCCTAGCCTTGTTTGCCCCCCCAAATGTGTCACCTCACACTTCTCTGGATTGAATTCCATTTGCCACTTTTCTGCCCACCTGACCAATCTATTGCTATATTCCTGCAGTCTACAGCTTTCCTCCTCACTATCAACCACATGACTAATTTTTGTATCATCTGCAAACTTCTTGATCAAGCCCCCACATTCAAGTCCAAACCATTAATATATACCACAAAAAGCAAGGGACCTAGTACTGGAAACAGCCTTCCAGTCACAAAAACACCCGTCAACCATTACCCTTTGTTTCCTGTCACTGAGCCAATTTTGGATCCAACTAGCCACTTTTCCTAGGATCCCATGGGATTTTACTTTTGTGACCAGTTTGCCACGTGGGACCTTGTCAAATACCTTGCTAAAATCCATGTACACTACATCAAACATGTTACCCTCATCGACCCTCCTTGTTACCTCCTCAAATAATTCAATCAAGTTAGTCAGATACAACATTCCCTTAACAAATCCATGCTGACTGTCCTTGATTAATCCATGCCTTTCTCAATGACAGTTTATACTGTTTCTCAGAATTGAATCCAATAGTTTGCCCACCACGGAGGTTAGACTGACTGGCCTGTAATTACTAGGTCCTATCCTTTTCTAACTTTTTAAACAATGGTACAACGTTAGCAGTCCTCCAATCCTCCGGCACCACGTCTGTAGCCAGGGAGGATCGGAAAATGATGGTCAGAGCCTCTGCTATTTCCTCCCTTGCTTCTCTTAACAGCCTGGGATACATTTCATCCGGGCCTGGCAATTTATCTACTTTCAAAGATGCTAAACCCCTTAATACTCCCTCTTTCACTATGTTTATCCCATCCAATATTTCACACTCCTCCTCCTTAACTACAATCTCTGCATCGTCCCCCTCTTTTGTGAAGACAGACGCAAAGTATTCAAGTCTTCCAGCATCATTCCCAAATCTAAGGAGGATCAGAAGATTGTAGCCAGAGCCGTCCCAATTTCCACCCTTACTTCCTTCAGTAACCTAGGATGTATCCCACCTGGACCGGCTGACTTTTTTACTTTGAGTATTGCTAACCTTTTAAGTACCTCCTGTTTATCTATTTTTAATCCTATCCAATATCACTACTACCTCCTCCTTTACTGCTACTATGGCAGCATCCTTCTTCGACAGCACCTCCCAAATGCGCGACCTCTACCACCTAGAAGGACAAGGACATCAGGCACACGGGAACAACACCACCTGCACATTCCCCTCCAAGTCACACACCATGCCGACTTGGAAATATATCGCAGCTCCTTCATCGTCGCTGGGTTAAAATCCTGGAACTCCCTACCTAACAGCACTGTGGGAGAACCTTCACCACACAGACTGCAGTGGTTCAAGAAGGCGGCTCACCACCACCTTCTCAAGGGCAATTAGGGATGGGCAATAAATGCCGGCCTTACCAGCGACACCCATATCTCATGAACAAATAAAAAAATATCCTTTTCTCTAATGAAGACGGATGCGAAGTATTCATCATGGTACACAATCCTCATTGTTCTTGACACCTCTGCAGCCTTTAACATGGTTGACCATACCATCCTCCTCCAATGCTTCCCCTCTGTTGTCCAATTCAGTGGGACTAGTCTAGTTTGGTTCCACTCTTGCCTTTCCAACCATAGCCAGTCATCTCCACCCGGTTACCTCTGTAGTCCCCCAAGGATCTATCCTTGGCCTCTACTCTTCCTCATCTATAAGCTACCCCTTGGCGGCATCATCCGAAGACATGACGTCATGTTCCACATTTACGCTGATGAGACCCAGCTCTACTGCTTGTCTGACATCCAGTCCTGGATCAGCTGCAATTTCCTCCAGTTAAACATTGGGAAGACTGAAGCGATCATTTTTGGACCTTGCCACAAACTCTGGACACTTGTCACTCAATCCACCCCCTCCCCGGGCACTGTCTCAGGCTGAACCAGATTGCTTGCAAACTCAGTGTCCCATTTGACCCAGAGCTGGGTTTACAACCCCATATCCTCACCATCACAAAGACCTCCTACTTCCACCTCCATCACATCACCTGTCTCCGCCCCTGCCTCAGCCCATCTGCTGCCGAAATCCTCATCCATATCTTTACCACCTCCAGGATCAACTATTCCAATGCCCTTTTGGCTGGCCTCCCATCCTGCACCCTTCTTAAACTTCAGGACATCCAAAACTTTGCTGTCCATATCCTATCGCCCACCATCCCACTCATCCATCACCCCTGTGCCCGCTAACCTACATTGGCTCCCAGTCCCCCAACACTTCAAATTTAAAATTCTCATCCTCCTCATGGCATCACCCCTCCCTATCTGTGCAATCTTCTCCAGCCATACAGTCCTCCGAGAACTATGTGTTCCTCCAACTCTGGCCTTTTGTGCATCCTGAAATCCCCTCGCCCCACCATTGGCGGATGTGCCTTCAACAGTCTAGCCATTAACCGCCAGAATTCCCTCCTTACACCTCTCTGTCTCTTCACCTCCCTCTCATTCTTAAAGACCCTCCTTAAAACCCATCTCTTTGATCATGCTGTGAGTGCCTTTAATCTTACTTGTCCACTCGGTATTGATAAAATAGTCCGGCCACTGAACTTGAAAGAGATAGTTTTATTCACCTATTTAAACATAAATATGCCACCAATTATAAGCAATGATATAAGACATACATGGGTTTGCCTAAACATAAACTTACTACAGCAGTGCCATAAGAACATAAGAAATAGGAGGAGGAGTAGGCCATATGGCCCCTCGAGCCTGCTCCGCCATTCAATAAGATCATGGCTGATCTTAACTCCACTTTCCTGCCCAATCTCCATATCTCTTGATTCTATTAGAGTCCAAAAATCTAACAATCTCAGCCTTGAATCTACTCAATCACTGAGCATCCACAGCCCTCTGGGGTATAGAATTCCAAAGATTCACAACCCTCTGAGTGAAGAAATTTCTCCTCATCTCAGTGCTAAATGGCCGACCCCTTATCCTGAGACTATGCTCCCTAGTTCTAGACTCTCCAGCCAGGGGAAACAGTGTCTCAGTATCTGTCCTGTCAAGCCCTCTCAGAATCTTTTATGTTTCAATGAGATCACCTCTCATTCTTCTAAACTCCAGAGAGTATAGGCCTATTCTACTTAATCTCTCCTCATAGGACAACCCTCTCATCCCAGGAATCAATCTAGTGAACCTTCGTTGTACTGCCTCTAAGGCATTATATCCTTCCTTGGGTAAGGAGCCCAAAACTGTAAACTCCAGGTGTAGTCTCATCAAAGCCCTGTACAATTGCAGCAAGACTTCCTTACTCTTGTACTCAAACCCCTTTGCAATAATGGCCAACATACCATTTGCCTTCCTAATTGCTTGCTGTACCTGCATGTTAACTTTCTGTGTTTTGTGAACAAGGATACCCAAATCCCTCTGAACACCACATTTAATAGTTTCTCACCATATAAAAAAATTCTGTTTTTCTATTCTTCCTACTAAAGTGAATAACCTCACATTATACTCCATTTGCCACCTTCTTGCCCACTCACTTAACATGTCTATATGCCTTTGGAGACTCTTTATGTCCTCCTCACAGCTTACATTTCCACCTAGCTTTGTATCCACAGCATACTTGGATACATTACACTCGGTCCCTTCATCTAAGTCATTAATATAGATTGTAAATAGCTGAAGCCCCAGCAGTGATCCTTGCGGCACCCCACTAGTTACAACCTGCCAACCTGAAAATGACTTGTTTATTCCTATTCTCTGTTTTCTGTCCGTTAACCAATCCTCTATCTATGCTAATATATTACCCCCAACCCAATGAGCCCTTATCTTGTGTAACAACCTTTTGTGTGGCACCTTATCAAATGCCTTTTGAAAATCCAAATATATTACACCCACTGGTTCCCCTTTATTTACCCTGATAGTTACATCCTCAAAAAACTCTAATAGATTTGTCAAACATGATTTCCCTTTCATAAAGCTATTTTGACTCTGCCTAAATCATATTATGATTTTCTAAGTGCCCTGTTACCATAAGAACATAAGAACATAAGAAATTGGAGCAGGAGTAGGCCAATCGGCCCCTCGAGCCTGCTCCGCCATTTAATAAGATCATGGCTGATCTGATCCCAACCACAAATCTAAAGAACACAAGAAGTCGGAGCAGGACCCGGCCACATAGCCCCTGGGCCCTCTCCGCCACCCACAGGGCATTGACCGATCCGAACTCAGCTTCATGTCCAATTTCCTGCCCGCTCCCCATAACCCCTAATTCCCTTTACTTCGAGGAAACTGTCTATTTCTGTTTTAAATTTATCTAATGATGTAGCTTCCACAGCTTCCTGGGGCAGCATATTCCACAGACCTACCACCCTCTGAGTGAAGAAGTTTCTCCTCATCTCAGTTTTGAAAGAGCAGCCCCTTATTCTAAGATTATGCCCCCTAGTTCTAGTTTCACCCATCTTTGGGAACATCCTTACTGCATCCACCCGATCAAGACCCCTCACAATCTTATATGTTTCAATAAGATCGCCTCTCATTCTTCTGAACTCCAATGAGTAGAGTCCCAATCTACTCAACCTCTCCTCATATGTGCGCCCCCTCATCCCCGGGATTAACCGAGTGAACCTTCTTTGTACTGCCTCGAGAGCAAGTATGTCTTTTCTTAAGTATGGAGACCAAAACTGTATGCAGTATTCCAGGTGCGGTCTCACCAATACCTTATATAACTGCAGCAATACCTCCCTGTTTTTATATTCTATCCCCCTAGCAATAAAAGCCAACATTCCGTTGGCTTTCTTGATCACCTGCTGCACCTGCATACCAACTTTTTGATTTTCTTGCACTAGGACCCCCAGATCCCTTTGTACTGCAGTACTTTCCAGTCTCTCGCCATTAAGAAAATAACTTGCTCTCTGATTTTTCCTGCCAAAGTGCATAACCTCACATTTTCCAATATTATATTGCATCTGCCAAATCTCCGCCCACTCACCCAGCCTGTCTATATCCCCTTGCAGGTTTTTTATGTCCTCCTCACTCTCTACTTTCCCTCCCATCTTTGTATCATCTGCAAATTTTGATATGTTGCACTCGGTCCCCTCCTCCAAATCGTTAATATAGATTGTAAAGAGTTGGGGACCCAGCACCGACCCCTGTGGAACACCACTGGTTACTGGTTGCCAGTCCGAAAATGAACCATTTATCCCAACTCTCTGCTTCCTGTTTGATAACCAATCCTCCACCCATGCCAGAATATTACCCCCAATCCCGTGATTTTTTATCTTAAGTAATAATCTTTCATGTGGCACCTTGTCGAATGCCTTCTGGAAGTCTAAATACACTACGTCCACTGGTTCCCCTTTATCCACCCTATACGTTATATCCTCGAAGAACTCAAGCAAATTTGTCAGACATGACTTCCCCTTCATGAAGCCATGCTGACTTTGTCCTATTAAATTATGCTTATCTAAATGTTCCGTTACTGTCTCCTTAATAATAGACTCCAAAATTTTACCCACCACAGATGTTAAGCTAACTGGCCTATAATTTCCAGCCTTCTGCCTACTACCCTTTTTAAATAACGGTGTTACATTAGCAGTTTTCCAATCTGCCGGGACCTCTCCTGAGTCCAGGGAATTTTGGAAAACTATCACCAAAGCATCCACAATCCCTACTGCCACTTCCCTCAAGACCCTAGGATGGAAGCCATCAGGTCCAGGGGATTTATCCGCCTTGAGTCCCATTATTTTACTGAGTACCATCTCCTGAGTGATTTTAATCGTATTTAGCTCCTCCCCCCCGAGAGTCCCCTGTTTGTCCAGTGTTGGGATATTCTTAGTGTCCTCTACTGTAAAGACTGAAACAAAATATTTGTTCAGCATTTTTGCCATCTCCATGTTTCCCACCATTAATTTCCCGGTCTCATCCTCTAAGGGACCTATGTTTGCCTTAGCCACCCTTTTTCTTTTTATATAACTATAGAAACTCTTGCTATCTGTTTTTATATTTTTTGCTAATTTCTTTTCATAATCTAACTTCCCTTTCTTAATCAATCCTTTAGTTACTTTTTGCTGTCTTTTGAAGAATTCCCAATCTTCTATCCTCCCACTAAGTTTGGCTACCTTATATGTCCTTGTTTTTAGTCGGATACTATCCTTGATTTCTTTACTTAGCCACGGGTGGCTGTCATTTCTTTTACACCCTTTTTTCCTCAGTGGAATATATTTATTTTGAAAGTTGTAAAATAACTCCCTAAATGAACACCACTGCTCATGTACCGTCTTACCCTTTAATCTATTTTCCCAGTCCACTTTAATCAATTCCGCTCTCATACCATCATAGTCTCCTTTATTCAAGCTCAGTACGCTTGTTTGAGAATCAACCTTCTCACCCTCTAATTGGATATGGAATTCAACCATGTTGTGGTCGCTCGTTCCAAGGGGATCCTTAACTAGGACATTATTAATTAATCCTGACTCATTACACAGGACCAGGTCCAAGGTTGCCTGCCCCCTTGTAGGATCAGTTACATACTGCTCAAGAAATCCATCCCTGATGCACTCAATGAACTCGTCCTCAAGGCTGCTCTGCCCAATTTGATTTGTCCAGTTAATATGATAATTAAAATCCCCCATAATTATGGCTGTTCCCTTATTACATGCCCCGACTATCTCCTGATTAATACTTCTTCCAGCAGAGTTGCAACTATTAGGAGGCCTATATACTACGCCCACTAATGTTTTTTTTCCCTTATTATTCCTTATCTCCACCCAAACTGTTTCATTATCTTGATGCTTTGTCCCAATATCATTTCTCTGTATTACAGTGATTCCTTCCTTTATTAACATAGCCACCCCACCTCCCCTTCCTTCCTGCCTGTCCTTCCTGATTGTTAAATACCCTGGCATATTTAATTCCCAGTCGTTGTCACCCTGCAGCCATGTTTCTGTAATGGCCACAAGATCATACCCATACGTAGTTATTTGTGCCGTTAACTCGTCCATTTTATTACGAATGCTACGTGCATTCAGATAAAGAACTTTCAAATCTGTTTTGTGACGCTTAGTTCCTGCTTTTTCCTTTTTTAACACTTTACCTATTACTCCATACCTTCTGTCCCTTCCTGTTACGCTTTCCTCTCTCTCCCTGCTCAGGTTCCCAACCCCCTGCCACTTTAGTTTAAACCCTCCCCAACAGCACTAGCAAACACTCCTCCTAGGACAGCGGTCCCGGCCCTGCCCAGGTGCAGACCGTCCGGTTTGTACTGGTCCCACCTCCCCCAGAACCGTTTCCAGTGTCCCAGGAATTTGAATCCCTCCCCCTTGCACCATTCCTCTAGCCACGTATTCATTTGAAATATCCTCCTATTTCTACTCTGACTAGCACGTGGCACTGGCAGCAATCCTGAGATTACTACCTTTGAGGTCCTATTTTTTAATTTACCTCCTAACTCCCTATATTCTGCTTTTAGGACCTCATCCCCTTTTTTACCTATATCGTTGGTGCCTATGTGCACCACGACAGCTGGCTGTTCGCCCTCCCCCTCCAAAATGTTCTGTAGCCGCTCCGAGACATCCTTGATCCTTGCACCAGGGAGGCAACACACCATCCTGGAGTCTCGGTTGCGGCCGCAGAAACGCCTGTCTATTCCCCTTACAATTGAGTCCCCTATCACTATAGCTCTGCCACTCTTTTTCCTCCCAGCCTGTGCAGCAGAGCTACCCGTGGTGCCAGGAAGTTGGCTGCTGCTGCCTTCCCCTGATAAGTCATCCCCCCCAACAGCATCCAAAGTGGCATATCTGTTTGAGAGGGGGATGGACACAGGGGACCCCTGCACTACCTGCCTGCATCTCTTACTCTTCCTGGTGGTCACCCATTCACTTCCTGCCTGTATACCCTTTACCTGCGGTGTGACCAACTCGCTAAACGTGCTATCCACGAGTTTCTCTGCATCGCGGATGCTCCACAGTGAGTCCACCCGCAGCTCCAGCTCCGAGATACGATCGGTCAGTAGCTGCAGGTGGACACACTTCCCGCACACATGGTCGGCAGGGACACTGGTAGTGTCCATGACTTCCCACATCTTGCAGGAGGAGCATATCACGGGTGCGAGGTCTGCTGCCATGACTTGCCTTAGCTGAGTTACCCCTTTTAAATTACGTTGAAATTAGAAAATGTTAACTATACTAGGGACCTAGGTTCACTAAAAAAAACACTATCTGCTATAAAACCTGCAGATCTTCCCTTTCTTATTACTTTACTTACAGTAAAATGGTAGAAATACTCACCTGAACCTACTCACCAATCAGCTGCCTCCCCTGTGCCGCGTCACTTTCTGACTGGTGACGTCACCCCGAACTGCCGCTGGTCTCAGAGTCTCGCTCTCAGAGTAAGCTCCGGTCTCGCTCTCTCCGCGCTGTTTATATCCCCGCTCTGGTCTCGCTCTCTCCCGCCGCTCACCGCTCTCAGGTCCACTACCGCTCTGCAAGAAAAGCAAGGCAAAGCAGCACCTCCTAACTCCCACACGTACCGAACTCTCAGCACACTGTGTAATATCCGCACACCGTGCAGTCCGCACTGACAGGCCCCTGTATTTCTACAGTTGAGACTCAGATGAGTCAGGCCTGCCCCACCTTCAGGGACCAATTGAATCTAGCTGACCAATTAACTTGCTACAGCAGCTCTCTGCTGAAGCCTGACAGAAACTTAGAAATTTAAACTTTTAAATTGACCTTAAACAGTTGAAGCAATATGCACTAGATTTAAAGAGATTAACCCTTCAACTCCCACACCTGACAGAAACTTAGAAATTTAAACTTTTAAATTGACCTTAAACAGTTGAAGCAATATGCACTAGATTTAAAGAGATTAACCCTTCAACTCCCACACCTGACAGAAACTTAGAAATTTAAACTTTTAAATTGACCTTAAACAGTTGAAGCAATATGCACTAGATTTAAAGAGATCAACCCTTCAACTCCCACACGTACCGAACTCTCAGCACACTGTGTAATATCCGCACACCGTGCAGTCCGCACTGACAGGCCCCTGTATTTCTACAGTTGAGACTCAGATGAGTCAGGCCTGCCCCACCTTCAGGGACCAATTGAATCTAGCTGACCAATTAACTTGCTACAGCAGCTCTCTGCTGAAGCCTGACAGAAACTTAGAAATTTAAACTTTTAAATTGACCTTAAACAGTTGAAGCAATATGCACTAGATTTAAAGAGATTAACCCTTCAACTCCCACACCTGACAGAAACTTAGAAATTTAAACTTTTAAATTGACCTTAAACAGTTGAAGCAATATGCACTAGATTTAAAGAGATTAACCCTTCAACTCCCACACCTGACAGAAACTTAGAAATTTAAACTTTTAAATTGACCTTAAACAGTTGAAGCAATATGCACTAGATTTAAAGAGATCAACCCTTCAACTCCCACACGTACCGAACTCTCAGCACACTGTGTAATATCCGCACACCGTGCAGTCCGCACTGACAGGCCCCTGTATTTCTACAGTTGAGACTCAGATGAGTCAGGCCTGCCCCACCTTCAGGGACCAATTGAATCTAGCTGACCAATTAACTTGCTACAGCAGCTCTCTGCTGAAGCCTGACAGAAACTTAGAAATTTAAACTTTTAAATTGACCTTAAACAGTTGAAGCAATATGCACTAGATTTAAAGAGATTAACCCTTCAACTCCCACACCTGACAGAAACTTAGAAATTTAAACTTTTAAATTGACCTTAAACAGTTGAAGCAATATGCACTAGATTTAAAGAGATTAACCCTTCAACTCCCACACCTGACAGAAACTTAGAAATTTAAACTTTTAAATTGACCTTAAACAGTTGAAGCAATATGCACTAGATTTAAAGAGATCAACCCTTCAACTCCCACACGTACCGAACTCTCAGCACACTGTGTAATATCCGCACACCTTAATAATGGATTCCAGCATTTTCCTGATGGCTGATGTCAGGCTAATTGGCCTGCAGTTCCCTGTTTTCTCTCTCCCTCTTTTCTTGAATAGTGGTGTTACATTTACTACCTTCCAATCCATTGGGACCAATCTAGAATCTAGGGAGTTTTATTAGACCAATGCATCCACTATCTCTGCAGCCACCTCTTTTGTCACCATAGGATGTAGGCCATTAGGTCCAGGGGATTTGTTGGCTTTTAGTCCCATTAATTTCTCCTGTACTTTTTCTTTATTAATCTTAATTACTATGGGGGAAAAATTGGATAAGGGCTGTTTTTGGGCACGAGTAGCATGATGCGCTATTACCCCAACCCTTACTCCTGCGCAGGCAGGACCCGAGTTTCGGCCAGCCCGAGTACTAACCTGCAATCAGCGTTCCATTCCGGGCCTTGCATGTGGAATCAATGCAATTTGCACTTTCCACCAGCAGGGGTAGCTCAATCTCTTAAAGGGAGGATGTTTCAAGAAGGAGCTAGATATATTTCTTAATGCTAAAGGGATCAAGGGATATGGGGAAAAAGCGGGAACAGGGTACTGAGTTAGACGATCAGCCATGATCATTTTGAATGGTGGAGCGGGCCCGAAGGGCCGAATGGCCTACTCTTGCTCCTATTTTCTATGATTCTATGATTCTATGTTTCTTAGAAATCTCTTAAAGGTAGCTGGTACCTCTTATTAGCTAAACGGAGATCAGGCATCGCACACAGATGCAGGTCCCATCCCTATGTTTACACACTGATGAGTTATGTTAAAACATTGAAAAAAGGTTGTGCACTACTAAATCCCACATCCTCCAATCTGCTCTCCAAACCTCACCAATCTGCCAATCTGAGTTGGTACCAGGCCTGCGAGAGTGCATGCACTAAGGTTCTCTGCTGATGCACTAGGGACCTTGGTGCAAGAGGTGGACAAAAGGAGGGACATCCTATATCTGCGGGGTTGGGGGTGGGGGGGTGGGTGGTGGGCCAAGAGGCCCTCCAGACATATATCCAAAACGCAGCGGGGGACGAAGTCAGTGCCAGGCGCACCGCATCATGAACATGAATGCAGTGCACGAAGGAGTTCAATGTTTTGACATGAGTGGTCAAGGTGAGTGAGGTCAACTGTCAAGTGGCGTATCCTACCAACTGCACCACACACTACACCCCCATCCCCCACATACCAACAAACTCTTTCCATCAATACTCAACTCTTCCAACCAGTGCTTCCTCTCACCCTTACACATTATCACTGTTTCGAGCCACCCACGCACAACTCACAGGCCACACACACTGACAGCTATTCAACCATGACAGGCACATCACCAAGACACACGTCCTTCTTTCTTGCAGGAGAAGGTGGCGCATATCAGGAGGCAACAAGTGGCAGTGGCATTTAGCCCCTCGAGCCTGTTCCACCATTCAATGAGATCATGGTGGACCTGTGACCTAACTCCACATACCCGCCTTAGCCCCATATCCCTTAATACCCTTGGTTCACAGAAATCCAACAATCTCAGATTTAACATTCACAGGTGAGCTATCATCAACTGCCTCTGCAGAAGAGGAACCAAACGTCTCCCACCCTTTGCATGTAGAAGCATTTCCTAACTTCACTCCTGCACATCCTGGATCTAAATATTAGGCTATGTCCCCGCGTCCTAGTATTGAAGTTGAGGAGACCTCCAAAAACAATTACAAATGTCTTGGCAGCCAGAAGCAATAATCTAGCCAGTAACCTGTAAATCCTGCACAGTCCCTTTAAATAGCATTGGTGGGGGGTCCTCCAGGCACTCTAAGACACGTTCAGATGGTCGGGGTTAAGGCTGTGCATTGAGTTGAGCGTTAAGTCCCAAAATGGTGTCTATCACTTTAAATCATCTTGGATGTCAGAGAGGCCGTGTAGCTCCTGTTGTTTTGGCACTAACTATATGTTCCTCATTAGACCCTTGGTTCCCCACTATTTCTGGTATGTTTTTAGTGTCTTCAATTGTGAAGACAGATACAAAATATTTGTTTAACGTCTCCACCATTTCCTTATTCTCCATTATAATTTCTCTTGTCTCAGCCTCTAAGGGACCCACGTTTACTTTCACTACTATCTTCCTTTTTACATACTTGTAGAAGCTCTTACAATTTTTATATTTCTTGCTAGTTTACTTTCATATTCTATTTTCTCCCTCTTTATCAATTTTTTGGTTATCCTTTGCTGGTTTCTAAAACTCTTTCAATCCTCAGGCTAACTGCTCTTCTTGGCAACATTATAATCCTTTTCTTTTAAACTAATACTATCCTTAACTTCTATAGTTAGCCACGGATGGATCACTTTTCCCATGGAGTTTTTTATTTCTCAATGGAATGTATATTCATT
Source organism: Heptranchias perlo (assembly GCF_035084215.1). Lineage (NCBI taxonomy): Eukaryota > Metazoa > Chordata > Chondrichthyes > Hexanchiformes > Hexanchidae > Heptranchias > Heptranchias perlo. The sequence goes on from NC_090327.1 coordinate 54,011,811, forward strand.
GAGAATTATGAAATATCTCTTTAAATGTTCACGATTGCCTATCTGACGTTATATCTTTTAATGTAATTTCCCAATCTGCCTTAGCCAACTCGCCCCTCAAACCTATGTAATTGGCTTTAAGTTTAAGACTCTAGTTTCAGCCTAAAGTACATCATTCTCAAACTCAATGTATAATTCTATCATATTATGATCACTCTTCTGCAGAGGATCCCTTACTATGAGATTACTAATTAACGCTGTCTCATTACACATCACTGCATCCTGGGTCCCCATAACAGCCAGTCACATCCTCCTGTCCCTGACCACAGACCAAATCTAAACTACTACCTATCTAAGGGATGTGACTGCCTCCTGGATCAAAATGTCCAGAAACTCTCCCCCTCCCTGATGCATCACAATGTCTGCAGCTCGGACTCCAGCTCAACAAGTCTGAGCCGAAGTTCCTCGAGTTGCAGACACTTACCCCAGATGTGGTTGCTCGGGATCACACTGGTCTCCACCAACTCCCAAATGTTGCAGTTACGACACACCACCTGCCCTGCCATCCCTATCTAACCTTGTTTTATATATTTAATTAGTTCAAGTTTTTATTCCTCGATATTTTTAGTTTTATTAACTAATTAGTTTATCTAGTTTAAGTTATTAATTTAATAAAATAATAGTTATAGTCTCCCTGCTCTTTGTTTAACCCACTGCCCTAACTTAGAGAGCAAAAAAAAGGAAATACCAACCAATCATCTACCTGTTGTCCTTTGACCTCACTCCTTGATTATTTTTTTGTCTCTCCGCTCTCCTTTACATCCCCGCCACTGGAGAGGGGGGGGGGATCCCCGCGCTGTGTCTCCGCTCTCCTTTACATCCCCGCCACTGGAGAGGGGGGGGATCCCCGCGCTGTGTCTCCGCTCTCCTTTACATCCCCGTCACTGGGGGGGGATCCCCGCGCTGTGTCTCCGCTCTCCTTTACATCCCCGTCACTGGAGAGGGGGGGGATCCCCGTCCTGTCTCTCCGCTCTCCTTTACATCCCCGTCACTGGAGAGGGGGGGGGATCCCCGTCCTGTCTCTCCGCTCTCCTTTACATCCCCGTCACTGGGGGGGGATCCCCGCGCTGTGTCTCCGCTCTCCTTTACATCCCCGTCACTGGAGAGGGGGGGGATCCCCGTCCTGTCTCTCCGCTCTCCTTTGCATCCCCGCCACTGGGGGGGGATCCCCGCGCTGTGTCTCCGCTCTCCTTTACATCCCCGTCACTGGAGAGGGGGGGGATCCCCGCGCTGTGTCTCCGCTCTCCTTTACATCCCCGTCACTGGAGAGGAGGGGGATCCCCGTCCTGTCTCTCCGCTCTCCTTTACATCCCCGTCACTGGAGAGGGGGGGGGATCCCCGTCCTGTCTCTCCGCTCTCCTTTGCATCCCCGCCACTGGGGGGGGATCCCCGCGCTGTGTCTCCGCTCTCCTTTACATCCCCGTCACTGGAGAGGGGGGGGATCCCCGTCCTGTCTCTCCGCTCTCCTTTACATCCCCGTCACTGGAGAGGGGGGGGATCCCCGTCCTGTCTCTCCGCTCTCCTTTACATCCCCGTCACTGGAGAGGGGGGGGGATCCCCGTCCTGTCTCTCCGCTCTCCTTTGCATCCCCGCCACTGGGGGGGGATCCCCGCGCTGTGTCTCCGCTCTCCTTTACATCCCCGCCACTGGAGAGGGGGGGGATCCCCGTCCTGTCTCTCCGCTCTCCTTTACATCCCCGTCACTGGAGAGGGGGGGGATCCCCGTCCTGTCTCTCCGCTCTCCTTTGCATCCCCGCCACTGGGGGGGGATCCCCGCGCTGTGTCTCCGCTCTCCTTTACATCCCCGCCACTGGAGAGGGGGGGGATCCCCGCGCTGTGTCTCCGCTCTCCTTTACATCCCCGCCACTGGAGAGGAGGGGGATCCCCGCGCTGTGTCTCCGCTCTCCTTTACATCCCCGCCACTGGAGAGGAGGGGGATCCCCGCGCTGTCTCTCCGCTCTCCTTTACATCCCCGCCACTGGAGAGGAGGGGGATCCCCGTCCTGTCTCTCCGCTCTCCTTTGCATCCCCGCCACTGGAGAGGGGGGGGATCCCCGTCCTGTCTCTCCGCTCTCCTTTGCATCCCCGCCACTGGGGGGGGATCCCCGTCCTGTCTCTCCGCTCTCCTTTACATCCCCGCCACTGGGGGGGGATCCCCGTCCTGTCTCTCCGCTCTCCTTTGCATCCCCACCACTGGGAGGGGATCCCCGCGCTGTGTCTCCGCTCTCCTTTACATCCCCGCCACTGGAGAGGGGGGGGATCCCCGCGCTGTCTCTCTGCTCTCCTTTACATCCCTGCCACTGTGGGGGTGGGGAGGGGGATCCTCGTGCTGTCTCTCCACTCTCCTTTGCATCCCCGCCACTGGGGGGAGATCCCCACGCTGTCTCTCTGCTCTCCTTTACATCCCCGCTACTGTGGGGGGGATCCTTGTGCTGTCTCTCCACTCTCCTTTACATCTCCGTCACTGGGGGAATGGGGATTCCGGCTTTGTTTCTCTGCTCTCCTTTACATCCCTGCCACTGGGGGGGGGGGGAAAATTCCTGTGCTTTTTCTCCGCTCTCTGCTCTCTTTTATATCTTGTCCGCTGGGGGAGATTCCCCCGTTTCTCTCTGCCCTCCGCTCTCCTTTATATCCCAGCACTGGGGGGGATTCCCACACTTTCTCTCCACTCTCCGCTCTCCCTTATATCCTGGTGCTGGGGGAGATTCCCGCGCTTTCTCTCTGCCCTCCGCTCTCCTTTATATCCCAGCCGCTGGGGGTGATTCCGTGCCAGGAGAAGTTGAATAGTCTTCGCCCTATCAGCACCGATATCACGGATCGTCTTGAGAATTCTAATAAACTGGGGTCTTTGGCTGTTCTTACATTGGGTTTGTGCGAATGTCTTGTACAAATCCCGCCCCCCCCCCACTTCATCCTATTCTTTTCTTGGAAATGTACTAGGTCTGGAGGTATGCTCTCATCCTCCAGACAATAGATATTCACAACACATACAAGGCTATCTTTTAGCAGACCTTGAAGTTTGAAGCTGATAAGTTACACCTTTCCTTGGGAATTGCAGTTTTTCAAAAGCTGTTCTTGCAGCTTCAAGTTATAAACACACCAATGAGCCTCTGCTGCCCTCAGTTAGCCTATTTCCCAAAGCATGCTGGATAACAGAACCAGACTCCTCTCTCACACTTGTTTTTAGTCATTCCTCCTAATGTTTCCTTCCTTTGGCTCGGTGTTGATTTTTGTTTGATTACATTCTGTGAAGCGTCTTGGGATTTTTTCCTTTGTTAAAGGTGCTATATAAATGTAAGTTGTTGTTGAAAGAGGAGGCTTAAAATCCATTCTGTGTGAAGTTCTGGTCACTAAGACACAAGGCAGACAGTTAAGGCCTAGAGCTGCTTCAGAGAGTAACCATGAGGCTGATCCTTAGCATCAAGGACTGAGTTACGAGGAAAGACTGAAGAAACTTGGGCTTTTCAACCTTGAAAAGAAACGAATGAGAAGTGATCTCATAGGAGCATTTATAACATCATAAACTGTATAGAAAAGGCAAATCTGGAACACTACTTCAAATTAAGCCGTAACAATGGGGGAATAACGAGAAGAATGGAGCTTATATATGTAAAATATATTGCAACAGTAAAGTCAAAGTCCATTCATTTGACATGAAAGAGAGATATTGGTTAGTGTCAGAGCAGTGGGAGACATTCAAGGGTGAGATTCAAGGGGTTCAGTGTAAATATGTTCCCACAAAGAAAAAGGGTTGGATTGTCAAATCTAGAGCCCCTGGATGACGAGGAGCATGCAGGGTAAGATAAGGCAAAAAAGGGAAGCTTATGTCAGACACCAAGAGCTCAATACTGCAGAAAGCCTAGAGGAGTATAGAAAGTGCAAGGGTGAAATTAAAAAGGAAATTAGGAAAGCAAAGAAAGGGCAGGAAAAAATACTGGCAAGTAAAATTAAAGAAAACCCAAAAATGTTTTATAAATACATAAAGAGCAAAAGGATAACTAAGGAAAGAGTAGGGCCTATTAGAGACCAAAAAGATAACCTATATGTGGAGGCGGAATATGAGGGCATGGTACTTAATGGATACTTTGCATCTGTCTTCACAAAAGAGGGGGACGATGCAGAGATTGTAGTTACAGAAATATTGGATGGGATAAAAATTGTGAGAGAGGAAGTATGAAGGGGCTTGGCATCTTTGAACGTAGATAAATCACCAGGGCCGGATGAAATGTATCCCAGGCTGTTAAGAGAAGCAAGGGAAGAAATAGCAGAGGATCTGACCATCATTTTCCAATCCTCCTTAGCTACAGGTGTGGTGCCGGAGGATTGGAGGACTGCTAATGTTGTACCATTGTTTAAAAAGGGAGAAAGAGATAGACCGAGTAATTATAGGCCAGTCAGTCTAACCTCGGTGTTGGGCAAATTATCGGAATCGATTCTGAGGGACAGCATAAATCGTCATTTAGAAAGGCATTGGTTAATCAAGAACAATCACCATGGATTTCCTATGGGAAGGCCGGGTCTGACTAACTTGATTGAATTTTTTGAGAAGGTAACAAGGAGGGTCGATGATGGTAACACATTTGATGTAGTGTACATGGATTTTAGCAAGGCTTTTGACAAGGTCCCACATGGCAAACTGGTCAAAAGAGTAAAAGCCCATGGGATCCTAGGGAAAGTGGCTAATTGGATCCAAAATTGGCTCAGTGGCAGGAAGCAAAGGATAATGGTTGACGGGTGTTTTTGCGACTGGAAGTCTGTTTCCAATGGGGTCCCACAAGGCTTAGTACTAGGTTCCTTGCTTTTTGTGGAATATATCACTGATTTGGACTTGAATATGGGGGCTTGATCAAGAAGTTTGCAGAATATACAAAAAATAGTCATGTGGTTGATAGGAGGAAAGCTGTAGACTGCAGGAAGATAGCAATGGACTGGTCAGGTGGGCAGAAAAGTGGCAAATGGAATTCAATCCAGAGAAGTGTGAGGTGATGCATTTAGGAAGGGCAAACAAGGGAAGGGAGTACACAATAAATAGGAGGATACTGAGAGGTGTAGAGGAACAAAGGGACCTTGGAATGCATGTCCACAGATCCCTGAAGGTCGCAGGAAAGGTAGATAAGGTGGTTAAAAAGGCAAACGGGATGCTTTCCATTATTAACTGAGACATAGAATATAAGAGCACGGAGGTTATGCTTGGACTGTATAAAACATTGGTTAGGCCACAGCTTGAGTATTGCATACAGTCCTGGTCACCACATTACAGGAAAGATGTGATTGCACTTGAGAGGGTACAGAGGAAATTTATGAGGATGTGGCCAGGGCTGGTGAAATTTAGCTAAGAGAAAAGTTTGGATAGGCTGGGGTTGCTTTCTTTGGAACAAAGGCAGCTGAGGGGAGATTTAATTGAGGCATATAAAATTATGACGGGACTAGATAGAGTGGATAGGGAAGACCTATTTCCCTTAGCAGAGGGGTCAGTGACTGGGGGCATAGATTTAAAGTAATTGGTAGAAGGATTAGAGGGGAGCTGAGGATGGTGGGGGTCTGGAACTCACTGCCTGAAAGGGTGGTAGAGGCAGAAACCCTCAACTCATTTAAAAAGTACTTGGATGTGCACTTGAAGTGCCGTAACCTACAGGGTTTTGTACCAAGTGCTGGAAAGTGGGATTAAGCTGGATAGCTCTTTTTCGGCCGGCACAGACACGATGGGCCAAATGGCCTCCTTCTGTGCCGTAACTTTCTGTGATTCTATGAACTGTGCCTAAAAAAGAATGGACAGAACTTGAAGCAGTTGATTATTCTCTTTAATAGTTTCAGTGGAGTGCAGGAGTCCAGTCTTTGCTCTCTGCTCTCTGTATTTGTTAATACCATGCTTCATTTTGTTGTATTCATTGAACTATTTGTTCTAGCAGACGACTACAGTGAAGAAGAGGAGGTGCATTCAATGGGTTACAAGAGGTTTGGTGAGTACTGATTACCAATAAGGTTAGCAAAACAAATAACTTACAGACATATTTGTTAAATTAAGAAAGACCCCACATTATTTACAGAAAAAACATTTAATTTGGCATTAACAGAACTGATTTCCAAGTGAGGATCTTGTAATAAAGATCTCTTTACTGGAATACATCTAGTGCATTTTCCTGAACATTAAATCAGGTGTATCTGGAGAAGAGGGGATAGAGCTAACTGTAATTTAAGGAACATCACAGGACAACACCTTGTAAACTGGTTCTGGGAACGGATTCTCTGAATCCTCTTCAAATCAAATTTATAAAAGGTTTGTATTTGTAATTAACAGCAATGCATTAAAAGGAGGAACCTTACTGTCTAAACACATTTCGGTATTCACATAAGTAGATTGTTCTTCTCTAAGCTAAGATTCTACTTTTACTACTTAATTATCTCTATAGAAACATGTTCTGTTAAAGAGGCATTGATTTTCTGGCAAAGTATCTTCACCCATGTTTATACACAAGGGACAGTGTAATAATAAGATTGGTGCAATGTGCTATTGTGTCTACAGCAGCAAACTTCTTATTTTTCATTAGTTCCAATAAAATCTAAGGTAATAATATAACAACCACACTGAATAAGTTAATGCTGAGGTTGATACTAATTTTGACGTAGTGTCATAGTGGAGATTTAGGAGCAACCTGTTTCTGGCCATTCCAGGAGTGTGAGCTTACCTAAAATTCCTTACCATTGGAAACCTTATATACCTATTGTATATTATGTGACAGGTTACGATTCGCAAACAAAACCATGGGGTAATTTTCATTTTTAACATTCCTGGCACAGACCTTTATGCAATTTTAGTTAACTTAAAATGAATGGATAGAAAATCGGGAATGTGTACTCAATTCATGATATATGCTGGGAGTCTGTTTTCTACATTTTATTCACTTACCAGGTGAATTCACATGTCACGAGTTCACAGTAGTTTTTAGTTGCGGTTTTCTTAGGTGGTATTAGTTGTACATTTTTGGAAGATTGTCCAAGCATGCAACAATGAATGGTAGAATGTAAATGTTTCAGGGAAGAAGTGCTGATCAAGGAGGCCTTTGGTATGCTCAGACAATGCCTCACGCTTTTTCAATTGCCTCGTGCCTCTGAAAAGGTGGTCAAAATAGTGACAGATGCACAATGTAGCCATTAATAGATGGATCACCGAGGATCTTGCAGCCGATGAACTTAACTAGATGGACATCCCAGGACAACAAGGTCTTCTCTCAGAACTGTACTCTTCTTGCTTTTTTTCATGAATATGAATTTACAATAATGAACGGTTCATATTTTCCTCGGATGTGGAGGTCTATACAATTTGTAAGCAATTTGGACATTGATTTCAACGGGAGGAGGTATTGGCGGTTTTAGCAGGCCTAAAAATGGATAAATCCCCAGGCCCGGACGAAATGTATCCCAGGCTACTGTGTGAGGCAAAGGAGGAGATTGCGGGGGCTCTGACACATATATTCAGAACCTCTCTGGCCACAGGGGATGTGCCAGAGGACTGGAGAACTGCTAATGTAATACCATTATTCAAGAAGGGGAGTAGGGAAAAACCGGGGAACTACAGGCCAGTGAGCCTAACATCAGTGGTAGGAAAATTATTGGAAAAAATTCTGAAGGACAAAATTAGTCTCCACTTGGAGAAGCAAGGATTAATCAGGGATAGTCAACATGGCTTTGTCAAGGGAAGATCATGTCTGACTAATTTGATTGAATTTTTTGAGGGGGTGACTAGGCGTGTGGATGAGGGCAACGCAGTGGATGTGGTATACATGGATTTCAGTAAGGCCTTCGATAAAGTCCCGCACAGGAGACTGGTCAAGAAGGTACGAGCCCATGGAATCCAGGGTGCCTTGGCACTTTGGATACAAAACTGGCTTAGTGGCAGAAGGCAGAGGGTGATGGTCGAAGGTTGTTTTTGTGACTGGAAGCCTGTGGCCAGTGGGGTACCACAGGGATCGGTGCTGGGTCCCTTGCTGTTTGTGGTCTACATTAATGACTTGGATATGAATGTAAAAGGTATGATCAGTAAGTTCGCTGATGATACAAAAATTGGTAGGGTGGTAAATAGCGAGGAGGATAGCCTCAGTCTGCAGGACGATATAGATGGGTTGGTCAGATGGGCGGAACAGTGGCAAATGGAATTTAACCCGGAAAAGTGCGAGGTGATGCACTTTGGAGGGACTAACAAGGCAAGGGAATACACAATGAATGGGAGGACCCTAGGCAAGACAGAGGGTCAGAGGGATCTTGGTGTGCAAGTTCACAGATCCCTGAAGGCGGCGGAACAGGTAGATAAGGTGGTAAAGAAGGCATATGGGATACTTGCCTTTATTAGCCGAGGCATAGAATATAAGAGCAAGGAGGTTATGATGGAGCTGTATAAAACACTGGTTAGGCCACAGCTGGAGTACTGTGTGCAGTTCTGGTCGCCACACTACAGGAAGGATGTGATCGCTTTGGAGAGGGTGCAGAGGAGATTCACCAGGATGTTACCAGGGCTGGAGCGCTTCAGCTATGAAGAGAGACTGGGAAGATTGGGTTTGTTTTCCTTGGAGCAGAGGAGGCTGAGGGGGGACATGATTGAGGTGTACAAAATTATGAGGGGCACAGATAGGATGGATACTAAGGAGCTTTTTCCCTTCGTTGAGGGTACTATAACAAGGGGACATAGATTCAAGGTAAAAGGCGGGAGGTTTAGAGGGGATTTGAGAAAGAACTTTTTCACCCAGAGGGTGGTTGGAGTCTGGAACTCACTGCCTGAAAGGGTTGTGGAGGCAGGAACCCTCACAACATTCAAGAAGCATTTGGATGAGCACTTGAAATGCCATAGCATACAAGGCTACGGACCAAATGCTGGAATATGGGATTAGAGTAGACAGGGCTGATGGCCGGCGCGGACACGATGGGCCGAAGGGCCTCTATCCGTGCTGTATAACTCTATGATAACTGTCACACCATATTTGCATCACATTTTGATGGCAGCAGGACACTTACTTGACAAACAGCTTGCCATTGATGGCATTATTTGACCTTTCATTTATGTATTACTTTTGTCTTACTTTAGTACTTTTGCACAAATTGTTCATTTTACTGCCCTCATTCATAATCCAGGCCAGTTATGGACACAACCTTCATGCTGTCAGCAACCCTCTGTTGACATCGGTCTTGGTGGTGTTAGTACCCACTCAGTCAACTTTCATCTGTCGAGACCATGGCTGCGAGTTTCCTCAGAGATACCCCTGCTCCACCACTGAAACGTCACCGGAAGTTTCGCCGAATCCCTGTTTACACGTAAATGGGGGTTTCTGTCGCACTTCTGGTGAAGTTACTGTGGCGGAGCGGGAGGAATTCTGAAGAAATATCTACAGTTTTGGACAGAGACCAGTCTGTGAAGACTTTTTCTTGTGTGCAGCTGAAGCATAGTCGTCCAGATAGCGATCTCTGCAGCTGGCTTAACATTGTCAGGTGTTGCACAAGCCTGTTGAGAAATGTGAAACCGGCAATATCAGAGCTAAATTGCAATTGGCTAGATTTCTGGCATTACTACTAATGCCAATGTGGGTGAAAGATTGTGGAAAACACATGGATTTCACATGGAAGGAAGTTAGCATTAATAAACTCAAAAAATAAGAACATTAACTTTCCGCGAGCCAAAGGTATAAAACATCTTAGAAATTATTATGAGCTGGAAGTAGATAATGGAGATTGATAAAATTTGTAAACTAATCCTGTTGTGTGTTTCAATACATTGATATTTCTTTTAATATTCATTATGGTCACTGGTGAAAAATAGTGATACATGCAACTATTGACATGATTTTCAAATTTCAGCTGATTTTTTAAGAGATCCTTGGCTGTAAGCTTATCTGCTGAAAATGCAATCCAGGGAAAACATCAGAATGAAAACAGAATCCAGATTGTTTCTGGAAAATTTAGGATTGTAACAAGTGACATGAATGTTCACTTTAGATCATTGAGATGTCACTGGCATTGCCTGTAAAGGAAGCTGAGATCTAAGGTGATTATATAATGTAGATTCAGACTTTACGAGACTTGTTCTCTGACTATACCTAACACTAAAGGGGTCATTTCCAAATTTTGTGCTTCCAACATTTTGCCTCACCCACTGGGAATGTGGGCTTGTGTTGCACATGATTTTCTGACCATAGATGGAAAATCATGCGCAGCAGGTCTGAATTTCTGAGTTGTGCTCCCCACTAAGCCAGACTTCCCACTAGAAGCACAAAATCAGAAAACTATCTTTAAATTGTTTCTTTGAAAAAAAATGAAGGCATGCTTGTTTTTCTTCACTGAAAATGAAGTTTGCTTTCAACTGGTAACTAATTTGTAGTTTGATTCCAAAATGCGAAACTTATAGTTAGGTTGTGGTGAGAGGTTGGTTCTGGTAGGAATAATAATACAAAAAAACATTCTGCGTGGTCATAAAAATTCACCGTAGTGAAGAAAACTGGAGTGAGGCCCCTATATTCATAGGTTTAGTTCAAAACCATCGACATCTGCAGTTGGCAATCTGAAAGTCCCCGGGGATCATGTGGACTCCAAAGTGTGCTGATCTGTTTCCTGCTTTTGTTATTATTGCTTAGCTGTAACTTTATATCCCATGGGTTTCAGTGACTGATACTGCTCCCAATTCTCAGCATGCCAAAGACTATTTGTTGGGTTTCCTATGCTTAGTGTTAATTTTCATATTGTATATAGGAGTACGGAAAATAGAACTTTCATTTAAAAGCATTAAAACTATTATAATGCTGGAGTAGGGGAGGAGGAGGGAAGGAGGGAGGAAGTGTTTAGCCATGATGCTCCAGCCATCATGAGTGTGGGATAGGCTTGATAGACCGGCTGGTCTTTTCCTGCCCGTCAATCTCGTATGTTCGTATTACAAGTTTGTTTCTTCTGCACTCATTTCAACCTTGTAGAAACATGGCAGAGATTAAGAAACCAAAATGGGGATTTGCAGGTGTGACTTTGCACCCTGGCATTGTGGTGCCGCAGGTTGCGGCTCCAATGTGCTGCATCACTGCATTGATTTTAGTAGACAATCAAGATTGACTGATCCAGTTAGATGGCCAGTGAGTGCAATTTCCTGGTAGAGTACCATGTCCTTACAACCTAACTTAAATGCTAAAGCTTTATTGTTCTCCTTCTTAAAACAATCATGTGCCATGTGAAGATGAATCATCTACTTTTGGTTACCGATGTGGAATGCATAGGTTCTTTCCTAGAATAGGGAACAGGAATTTCACAAACAGGGTTTGGATGAAAGAGGCCCTGTGGCCCATTTGATCTGATACTTCCAGAATATCAACTTTACCCATTTCCCATTACAGCATCTAGCTGTTTCTTAAATGAGGTCCAGTGTCCTGGCCTCAACAACCCTCCCAACTGGTGATCACACTCTGCATGAAAAAAATTCCTAGCATCTATCTTAAATTTCATTTTCAGAATCCTAAACCTGTGTTCTGTTACCCTGCCACCTTGGTGTGTCCAAAAATACAGTTCTGCGTTTATCTTTATGCTGTTAAGCATCTTTATGCTGTTAAGTATCTAAATGTCACTCTATAAGGACCCTTCCCAGACATCTTTTGAAGCTGTTAAGCCCTAGCACATCCTTCTAACACTGACTATCAGCCTTGTTGCTCTCCTCTGCACTACGTCTAGAGCCTGGTTGGTCTCATTGGCCTGGATCTTCCACCTTCGCCCACCTGAAAATGAACACAAACATGGTGAGCATGGGCAGAAACTGGCTCAGAATCACGGTCTATATTAGGGGATCATTTATTTCTGTAGTCAGTTTCAGGCTGTGACCTTAAGGGTATCTATTCCTCAGGACTGAAGCTGTGAATCAAGGGCGAGAAGGGCTTAAAGGGTTCTGAGAATCTCTGAAAGTGGAATTCCCCTTGCTTGCCAGTGAAGATGACGTTACCTCTGGTCATTCCTCTGTCCTTGGCCTCCCTTGATAACGAGGAGGAGGAGCAAAAGGACCAGAGAAGTGTCTGTCGGCATAGGAAGTAAATAAAAGGGTGAGGAGTTATCCAGCCAACAAGTATATAGAGCTCACAAATCTTATATCCAACTTTGAAGAGCAATGCTTGAGATTCCAATTTCCCAAATTATGTAGGAGAAAATAAGTACCAAGGAAATGTCTCAGTCATTCCCATAGTGCTTCCCTTTAGTGCCTCCACCTGCTCTAGTACTTGTAGCTAATGGTGAGCTTCTGCTAGGTACCATCTAAATGCCCAAAGTGCAGGGGTTATCTGGCTGCTGATTGTCACTATGGGACTGATTTGGCTGTTCACTCTGAAAGTCACTTCCTGAAAAGAACTAACTAACTATAAGTTGCACCTCCAGTACAATTGTCTGGGCAGTCTGGTCCTTTCACTGCATACCAACATATTCAGGCATCTGGAGGAACTGATAGAAAGATTTGATGGACTTGCATTCCTGAGAGAATACTAGATCTTGAGAAGACCTGCCTGCCGGCCCACTGATGCTGGGCACTTTCTCTGAAAGACCATTATTTGGCTGAAAGGCAGTCCAAGTGGTCTGTATTAGAACTATGAATTGGCTAATGATGCTTTTCTCAAGGTAGTTCCCAAAGTATCAATGGACAGACAGCTGTGGGAGTGAGCATTGATACTTCACAATGTCCAAACTGATACACAGAAACTTTGGGCTGGATTCTCTTCTTCGGGGAGGAGTTCCAGCCGGGTGGGATTTCAGCCACCCCTCTGAATATGCGCCTGCCGCACCCCACCCCCACCAAGCTATTTCTGTGGGTTGGAGGTTATTTCTGATGCATGGCGGGCTCCTGGCGGGATTCCAGCTGTCAAGAGGGAGCCCACCAGAGACCGGCTGCAAAATCCTAGTGGTGCTGCAATGTGACCATCACTGCAGCACCAGAAGAGGTAGTGAGGCATTTAAAGGAGCAGAAAAGCCCCAATAATTGGCAGCATTGGTAGAAACTGAGGTCACTGTCCCTGCTGCCATTTGCATGCAGCGAGTGGGGAAGGAGCGGTCAGCAGTGCTCTTGGCAGGGGCAGTGGAAGAAGCGCAGTGAAGTAGTAAGTAGGCCTTAATGCTGGAATTTTTCCTCATTCTTTGCTGCTATCCTGCCCAAAAATCAGGTGAGATCGTGGAGGGGAATCCAGCCCACTGCTTGTGCCTAAAGGATAACAGATAAGGTGGTGCCAGTGAGTCCTTTGATGGGATGGGTTGCATATGTGCCTTGCTCATTCTGTCAAGGCATTAATTTTTTCTTCATTGTTTGGCTGATCTGGGGTTGTGGAGGTGGCATGTCTGCTGCACTTCCTCCAAGTAAGAACAGTGGGAAGTCTAGATCATTATGTTATGGTGGCCAGAACTATATGCAGCAGTCCAGATGCATTTAACCAAATAATTGTACAGCTTTAGCGTGACTTCTGGGGATTTGAACTCAACTGATTTGGTATTGAGTGTAATAGCAATAAACTGTTATGACAAGGGTCCTACAAGTGGCCAGGAATATGTTGTAATTCTCATAACCAAAGGGACATTCTAGGTCATTTCTACAACTCAGTGGGCAACAATTTATTGATATTTAATAGTATGAACTTTTCTTTCTGTAATTTTAATAAGGAAATTGCACTTTCCTCCTTTTGCCTTCCTTTCAACCCTTCATTGTCGGTCACCTTCTCCTTGGGCATCTGTTTCAGGTCATTAAGGATGCAGTTACACGGCCACTGGTTTTGCTTGAATTAAGTCCTCTTTTTGTCCCGTAACCGGTATTAATCTTGCTTGTTCTACAATGCAGCTGTAATAGAAACAAATACATTCATATTTGTGGAGTGCTCCACATTTCTTCTTATCAGTTTATTTATAAATTATAAAGAGAAAAAAGCCCATGCTTGCTGTTTTCTGTAATCACTTGGAATTTAGCTCCCACAAGAACATGAAAACTTTATTTAGATGCCACACATTTTGTTCTACGTTCAAATTTTTAGCGGTTGAGGCATGTGCATTCATTTGAAGAGACTATATACCTCCATGATGCAAGAAACCTATGTGCCTTTCCAGAATGCATTTATCTTTGGTCTATCCTTACGTCATTTGGAATAGGTTGACGGTTCTCTATAGAGTATAATGCTATAATTAAAATACCAGAATATTCTCCAGAGATCTTTCTTTCTTATGGCCACTTACATTTATCTTTACAAATTGGTCTAGATCGCTCATGGAACCTGATTTTACTCCAATTGTTTACATCAACATACACACAAGCTGAGGCCAGTGACCTTTAGAACCCATGTCAGGCCCAATTACACATAAAAATATTATGCTTATGTTAGGCTTAATCAGAGGAAGTTTGAGTAAGAAAATTAGATTGAAATGAAATTGCTTCAGTGATAGAAAGTATTTTTAAAATTCTACTAGATTATCCCTGAAATCTGAAAAAAAATGTATGGGCCTATAAATTCAGTCGCATAGTGTCCATTTTTTGGGCACTAATTGGCCTACCATGCCCCCAATATGGCAGGCAGGAAGCACACGCACATTTCCAGCCAGAATTGCGCTGCCCACCCTATTGGGAAAGATTTTTAAAAAAGGCATCCTGTGCCCTCGCCTGAAGCAGACGTTAGGCCTTTTGCATTTACAAATAAGGTGTCCAACGCCTGTTTGAAACCCCCACTTCAAGATTGGCTTGCCCTGATGCAGCCTGCGACCTATAAGGTAAGTTTTTCACATTTACTTACCTGAATGTGGAGCCCGGAGGAGCAGGAGTGCTCCTTCCTCACGACCCTACATTTTTTATAAAGCTCGCCGCTGCTCCTGATTCTCTGCATTAGCTAATTTGCTGCTGCAACTCTCATCCATGCATTTGTCACCTCCAGGCATGACAGAGGAAAAATTCGTTAAGAGCCGTTTTCGGGTGGGGGTAGCGTGATGCGCTAGTACCCCGCGCCCGGTGGCCCCTACGCAGGCTGCACGTGAACTTTGTGCTGCCTGCTACCTACCATGATAGCTCCGTGCAGCCTCTCAGCAGCGAGGGTAGCGCTGGCTGCATGGAGCTATCATGAGGAAGTTGGAAATGGGGCGTGCACAGCGCACGTCATCAGCGGCCTGTATCTCTTAAAGGTGCAGGTGCACATTTCAAATGGCAGGTACATAGCTTGCTTGGAGGAGGGAAAGATGGCCACGAGGATAATAGGACCGGCACGAGAGGGGGCTCCACGCTTCTCCACTGATGCTTTGGAGACCCTGGTGGAAGGCGTGGACGAAAGGAGGGCCATCATGTACCCGCAAGATGGCAGGAGACCCTCCAGACTGCAGCTTCGCAGGCATTGGCAGGATGTGGCACAGGAAGTCAACGCCAGGAACATTGCACCACACACGTAGGTGCAGTGCAGAAAGAAGTTCATTGATTTGAGACGAGTGGTCAAGGTGAGTGAATGCAAGTGTCAAATGGCAACTGCACCACTGCTCCACGCATCACACACCTGTCACCCACCCACCAACAAACACTGCCCATTCATACGCAATGCTGTACTTAGCATGCTGCATCTCACCCGCACACTTGCAGGCCACACAACCACCACTCACAGGTCACACAAACTGGCAGCTATTCAACCACAACAGGCACATCACCCACACACCTTGCAGGATACTCTCTGTCTTGCAGGAGAAGGTGGCGCATAACAGCTGGCAGCAGGAACACGCCGCGCTGGAGGTCCGGATGAAGGGGGTCTCTGCATATCTAATGCTCCTTCTCCTTCTCCACATCTCCCTCCTCCCATAATCTTTTCTGACTTATGTGCTGCAGATGCTGTCAGCACACACATCTTACTTGCTCCTCTCTCCATTCCACAACTCAACCTATTTCCCTTTGTCATTGCAGACACCCAAGAACATGTGGCGGCACCGTCTGAGGAGGAGGAGGACACTGAAGCCACACCGTCACTCAATCTGACACTTGATTCCATCAGCCCAGAGACTGACACTGCGCGTCCTTTAGAGGCTAGATTAGAGGAGGGATCTGTACGTGGTGAGACACCGAGCACAAATGCGCAGGAACCGGGGTGGGGAGAACGGATACCACAGGTGCCAGCTCACCGGAGGGCGAGGTCACTCACTAGTTCTGCTGCAGAGTAGTGAGATGAGGACTTCGATGGGCCGGGCTACAGAAGACGGCTGATGGGTGTACACCACCAAATGCTTGGGGCACTGGAAAGCCTGCCAAAAAGCCTGCGCACAATGAGACGGGGCATGGAGGAGTCCAGCTCCAACTTGGTGCAGGACTTTGTGCAGAGCTTGGAGCCCATCTTTTCCAACATGGAACGGGTGGTCACCTCCATCAGCACACCTGTGGAACCCACCATGATGCAGCGTCTGACGACTAATGTCACAGCTTCCATTGCAGCACAAACATCTACCATCCAAGATCGGACTGCTGCATTTGGAGCTCAGACTGCTGCTATCGTGGCTCTGGGGACCACCGTGGAACGGGGCTTCCAGGGCGTCACAGCACTCCAACAATCTGCTCTCCAACTGACCACCAGGATTGTTGAGGCGCAGCCCCGGGAGAGTGGCAGTGGCAGTCGGACCTGCTGTCCTCTCTCAGGACGACAGCCTTCCTACTCCCACCCCTGCCATTCCGCCAGTGCCCCTGTTGTTGCCTCTCGGCCTGCCAGGCCAGACTGTTGCATGCCCATGCTACGATGGTGTAGTCTGAAGCCAGGCCCTCCCGGCCCAGAGCTGCTCGAGGTTGTCTTCCAAGGCCATCTGCACGCTCCTCCATTGAAGGCCAGCAGCCTTCCACCACCCATGCTCCAGCCACTGGGGAGGCATCTCATAGGAGCTCTAGGATAGGTAAAGGCACACGAACAAAAGGCACTAAGGGAATATTCATTGATAAATAAGACTTCGATTTTGCATTTGGTGATGGTTTTTATTTATGCAATGAGCTGAGAGGGACACCAATGTGTAATCAGATGGAGGGCGATTTGATTGACTTTTGGGAGCGGAAATATAGGGATTGTAGGACTGTTGGTGAGTTGGGGGATGTAGTTCACATTATTGATAGAGGGCACGGATCAGGCGAGCACGTACAGCCCTTGCAGACAAGGCGTGTGGTACCTGTTGCACCCTTGCGTCTTCCTCCACTTCCTCTTCCAGCTCCACCGCCTCCTCCTCCTCCTGCTCAGCCTCTTCCTCAACAGCCTCTTCCTCCTCAGCCTCCTCCTCCTCCACCTCTGGCTCAGGATCTTCTGCAGTCATTGGTGGCAAAGGCTGGTCCCTCATGATGGCGAGGTTGTGCAGCATGCAGCATACCACCACGAATCTGCCTATCAGGGGAGTACTGCAGGGCTCCTCCAGACCGCTCCAGGAAGCGAAAGCATTGTTTGAGGAGGCCTATGGTGTGCTCCACGATGTTGCGTGTGGCAGCAAGCATTTCAGTATAGGCCTGCTATGCACATGTGCACGGGTAGCTGACCGGTGTCACGAGCCACGGCATGAGGGGATAGCACTTGTCGCCCAATAGCCAGCCTTTGACTTGCCGAGTCGGGTGAAAGTTAGCTGGCACGTTGAACTGCCGCATAATGAAGGCGTCGTGACTGCTCCCAGGGTAGTGGGCATCGACCTCTATGATTCGATGTGTGTGGTCACACACCAGCTGCATGTTGAGGGAGTGGAAGCCCTTTCGGTTGACGAAGACGGCTGAGTTGATATGTGGGGCACGCAGGGCAATATGCGGACAGTCAATGGCACCCTGCAACATGGGGAAGCCAGTAATGCGAGCGAATCCCCTTGCTCGCTTGTTCTGCTTGTCTCTGTGGAGAGGGAAGGTGATGAACCTGTTCCTCATCTAGTACAGTGCATCTGTGACCTCCCTTATGCAGCAGTGCACTGCATACTGTGAGATGTTGCACATGTTGCCAGCAGAGGCCTGAAATGCTCCTGAGCCGTAGAAATTCAGCGCCATGGTGACTTTCACAGCCACAGGCAATGCTGTCCTTGCCTGTAAAATGTACCAATAATTTACCATATCAACTAAACAGTACACAGAAAACGAGGTAAAATAAGTCCTATATATCATGAGGAAGGCCCTCATTGGGTAGGGCCTTCTTCTCAGTGCCTTGCGCCTCCTCGTCCTCCGTCTCCTCACAGCTTGACCTGCTATGCATGGCCGCTTTGCATGCTCCTAGTCGTGCTCAATACCTAGCGGGAGCCCTAGCAGACCGCCCATGGTTGGCAGGAATGCTGTTTATCCACGATTGTAACTTTCCAACCCATAAGGCAGTACCTGCCAAAGCACTCTCAAATGTACTCGAGGAACTCTCAGTAAGAATAGGGAGCTTCAAAAAACCCTTCCTACTCCTCCAGCAGCCAGAAGCAATAATGCAGCAAGTAACCTGCAACACCTGCATGGCCCCTTTAAATAACGCTGGTTGGGGGGGGGGGGGGGGGTCCTTCAGGCACTATAAGACACGTTCAGATGGTTGGGGTTAAGACTGTGCGTTGAGTTGAGCGTTAAGGTCGAAAATGTGTCTACCACTTTAAATCAGCGTTACACACTGATTGCACACATTTTCTCCCTACTTTACATGCTTCCAGCGTCCGGTATTTGCGCATGCGCTAACTCCTATACCAAGATGGCGTCCAGCGCACGTCATGCTGGAAACATGTGTGCGCATCCAAGACGCCATTTTGGATGTCAGAGAGGCCATGTAGCACCAAAACAACGGGTGCTACATGGCCCAATTTAGCGCCCGACTATTCCAATACTCTTCTAGTCGGATTCCCATCCTCCATGTCCTGTAAACTTCAGCTCGCCCAAAACTCTGCTGCTCATATTCATGCACCAGGTCGTGGTCATCCATCACTCCTGTCCTTGCTGACCTACACTGGCTCCTGGTCTCCCAACATCTCCAATTTAAAATTCTTGTCCTTATGTTTAAATACCTTCATGGCCTTACCACTCCCTATTTCCAGCCTTACAGTTCCCCAGAACTCTTTTTGGATAAGCTGAAGTTTACAGAAGGTTGAGGATAGGTAGCTGGCCAAGAATGCATTGGAATAGTTCAGCCTGGAGATGACAAAGACATGGATGAGGATTTCATTAGCAGATGAGCTAAGGCAGGGGTCGAAGTAGGCGGTGTTATGGAGGTGGAAGTAGACAGTGTTTGTGATGGAGACAATATGGGGTTGGAAGCTCAACTCAGGGTTGAATAAGATGCCGAGATTGCAAACAGTCTGGTTCAACCTAAGGCTGTGGCTGGGGAGGAAAATGGTGGCAAGGATATAGAGTTTATGGCAGGGACCAAAGACGATGGCTTTGGTCTTCCCAATGTTTAAGACTGGATGTCAGGGATTGAGAGAGATGGTGGCGAGGTAGAATTGGGTGGTGTCGGGGTACACGTGGAAGCTGACCCCATGTATTTGGATGATGTTGTCAAGGGGCAGCATGTATATGAGAAATAAAAGGGGGCCAAGGATAGATCCTTCAGAGACTCCAGAGGTAATGGTGTGAGGCGGGAAGAGAAGCCATTGCTGGAGATGCTCTGTCAATGGTTAAATAGGTAAGCATGTAACCAAGCAAGGACAGTGAGATAGTTTTAGTACTTAAGCAACAAATCCTTTTTGGTATTATTTTTAATTACGTGAACTTTGAAGTACTTATGCATTGATGATTAATATAGTTATAGCATTTTGGGATTTACTGGTATTACCTGGGGCAATTTTACTAATGCATAAGGGCCTGGAAATTGCTCATGAAATAATGACAAGGCTAACAGGGCTCACGGTTAATTCAGGGCAAATGGAAGAGCAAGTTCCGGAGAGCACACATGCGCAGTCAAACGCGGAAATCCGGAAATTGATTTATCATTTGCTCTGCTCAGTTGAAAGCTTCATGTTGAAGAGATCTCACCGGCTGAATGAATGGACGAGCGCGAACTTGCTGCGCTGCCCAGCTGGAAACAAACTAATCTCGCCATAAAAAAGGCACGCTGGATTTTTTAGGTCTAAACTAACTTTAAACGCCATGGTAAGTATTAATGACTGCTAAACAACCTCTCTGGCACTGAAAATTAACTTATAAAAATGTCGAGTTTCATTCCTCCCGATATTAATTGTTGGGGATTTTTTTTTTAAATTAAAAATTTTTTAAAATTAAAATTGTTGTTTTTTACTTATTCTTTCTGCCTCTTTTACTCCTGTCTTTTAATCTTACCCTCTCTTTATTTTGCTTTCTCTAACTAATTTTAAAGAGCATTTACTAGTCTGCCTGACACTTTCTGACTCTTAGTCTGCGTGGCTTGGATAGGAGGCTTTCACTTCCAGGTTCTGACTGTGGCTTTTCAATGATCCTTCCAGCTGATTGTTTTTTTTTAATTTGTTCATGGGATGTGGGCGTCGCTGGTGAGGCCAGCATTTATTGCCCATCCCTAATTGCCCTTGAGAAGGTGGTGGTGAGCCGCCTTCTTGAACCGCTGCAGTCCGTGTGGTGAAGGTTCTCCCACAGTGCTGTTAGGAAGGGAGTTCCAGGATTTTGACCCAGTGACGATGAAGGAACGGTGATATATTTCCAAGTCGGGATGGTGTGTGACTTGGAGGGGAACGTGCAGGTGATGTTGTTCCTATGTGCCTGTTCCCTTGTCCTTCTAGGTGGTAGAGGTCGCGGGTTTGGGAGGTGCAGTCGAAGAAGCCTTGGCGAGTTGCTGCAGTGCATCCTGTGGATGGTACACACTGCAGCCACTGTGCGCCGGTGGTGAAGGGAGTGAATGTTTAGGGTGGTGGAAGGGGTGCCAATCAAGCGGGCTGCTTTATCTTGGATGGTGTCGAGCTTCTTGAGTGTTGTTGGAGCTGCACTCATCCAGGCAAGTGGAGAGTATTCCATCACACTCCTGACATGTGCCTTGTAGATGGTGGAAAGGCTTTGGGGAGTCAGGAGGTGAGTCACGTGCCACAGAATACCCAGCCTCTGACCTGCTCTTGTAGCCACCGTATTTATATGGTTGGTCCAGTTAAGTTTCTGGTCAACGGTGACCCCCAGGATGTTGATGGTAGGGGATTCGGCGATGGTAATGCCTTTGAATGTCAAGGGGAGGTGGTTAGACTCTCTCTTGTTGGAGATGGTCATTGCCTGGCACTTGTCTGGCGCGAATGTTACTTGCCACTTATGAGCGCAAGCCTGGATGTTGTCCAGGTCTTGCTACATGCGGGCTCGGACTGCTTCATTATCTGAGGGGTTGCGAATGGAACTGAACACTGTGCAATCATCAGCGAACATCCCCATTTCTGACCTTATGATGGAGGGAAGGTCATTGATGAAGCAGCTGAAGATGGTTGCGCCTAGGACACTGCCCTGAGGAACTCCTGCAGCAATGTCCTGGGGCTGAAATAATTGGCCTCAAACAACCATTACCGTCTTCCTTTGTGCTAGGTATGACTCCAGCCACTGGAGAGATATCCCCCTAATTCCCATTGACTTCAATTTTACTCGGGCTCCTTGGTGCCACACTCGGTCAAATGCTGCCTTGATGTCAAGGGCAGTCACTCTCACCTCACCTCTGGAATTCAGCTCTTTTGTCCATGTTTGGACCAAGGCTGTAATGAGGTCTGGAGCCGAGTGGTCCTGGCGGAACCCAAACTGAGCATCGGTGAGCAGGTTATTGGTGAGTAAGTGCCGCTTGATAGCACTGTCGACGACACCTTCCATCACTTTGCTGATGATCGAGAGTAGACTGATGGGGCGGTAATTGGCCAGATTGGATTTGTCCTGCTTTTTGTGGACAGGACATACCTGGGCAATTTTCCACATTGTCGGGTAGATGCCAGTGTTGTAGCTGTACTGGAACAGCTTGGCTAGAGGTGCAGCTAGTTCTGGAGCAAAAGTCTTCAGCACTACAGCCGGGATGTTGTCGGGGCCCATAGCCTTTGCTGTATCCAGTGCACTCAGCCGTTTCTTGATATCACATGGAGTGATATCACGTTGCTAGGAGAGAAAGATCCTTTACTCACTCTCAATTAAAGCAAGTTGGCGCCCAGAAGCCCGCAATAAAGTTTGTGGGTGAGTTAGTTACCTATGAGCGGCGGGCGACGTTCATTCGTCGCTCAGCGTAATTTCCGCGCCAATATTTTATAATATTAAATATGGCATTTTTGATTTAATATTAACCTTAACCTGCAGATATTAAACTAGGGTAGTGGCCATAGTAATATAAAGTGTTAATTAGCTACTCAAAGGCAGATGTCCCAGCCATAAAATCATTTATTTATGCACGTTTCTGTGGCTTTCGGACAATGGGGAAAACCCAAGGGGTCAATCAATTGTAAGCGGATCCTCAGCAAGCACGGTTCATTAAATGCACCCAGCTGCGGACTTAGCTTAACAGACGTTCAGGTACCTCAAACTCCCATATCAAAGTGACAACTTTGACAGCTTGGCAGGCCAATTCCTTGAACACAGAGAGTTAAGGAAAAGGTCAAATTACCCTTGTTGTTCTTTCTCTCTATCTCTCTGTCTGTCTCTCTCTCTCTCTCTTTCTCTCTTTCAGAGACATTAGGAGGGTAGAGTGAAACCTTGCTACTTGTAACCAAAATATATTACAAGTTATCTTGGGATTACCCAGCTTAAAATGGGTTTACACTCAGAGAGTAACTAGATTATGTTTTATTATTTTCATTGAATGAGGAGCAACAGAAAATGAATAGATCTCTGTGAAAATTGTATTGTGTTCATTCATGTACACATCGAAGATAAACCAGTTTTTTGGTTTACAATCATGCCTTATCTCACTACAGTGCTTTGCAGTCTGCCTTTTGTAAAGACTGGAGAATGGACATAAGAATATAAGAAATAGGGGCAGGAGTAGGCCATACGGACCCTCGAGCCTGCTCCGCCATCCAATAAGATCATGGCTGAACTTCTACCTCAACTCCACTTTCCCGTCCTATCCCCATATCCCTTGATTCGTTTAGTGTCCAAAATCTGTCGATCTCAGTCTTGAATATACTCAACGACTGAACATCCACAGCCCTCTGGGGTAAAGAATTCCAAAGATTC
Organism: Heptranchias perlo; assembly: GCF_035084215.1. Taxonomy (NCBI): domain Eukaryota; kingdom Metazoa; phylum Chordata; class Chondrichthyes; order Hexanchiformes; family Hexanchidae; genus Heptranchias; species Heptranchias perlo. Next base: position 54,034,922 of record NC_090327.1, read on the forward strand.
ACAAACCACTGAGTGAAGAAATTTCTCCTCATCTCAGTCCTAAATGGCCGACCCCTTAGCTTGAGACTATGACCCCAAGTTCTAGACTCTCCAGCCAGGGGAAACAGCCTCTCAGCATCTACCCTGTCAAGCCCTCTAAGAATTTTATACGCTTCAATGAGATCACCTCTCATTCTTCTGAACTCCAGAGAATGTGGTCCATTCTACTCAATCTCTCCTCATAAGACAACCCTCTCATCCCAGGAATCAATCTAGTGAACCTTCGTTGCACCCCCTCTAAGGCAAGTATATCCTTCCTTGGGTAAGGAGACCAAAACTGTGCACAGTACTCCAGGTGTGGTCACACCAGAGCCCTATATATTTGCAGCAAGACCTCCTTACTCTTATACTCCAACCCCCTTGCAATAAAGGCCAACATACCATTTGCCTTCCTAATTGCTTGCTGTACCTGCATGTTAACTTTCTGTGATTTGTGTACAAGAACACCCAAATCCCTCTGACTACCAACATTTCTTAATCTCTCACCTTTTAAAAAATATTCTGCTTTTCTATTCTTCCTACAAAAGTAGATAATTTCATATAATGTAATATAAATGCAAAATAGTGCGGATGCTGGAAATCTGAAATAAAAGCAGAAAATGCTGGAGAAGCTCAGCAAGTCAGGCAGCATCTGTGGGGAAAGAAACAAAGTTAACGTTTCAGGTCGAAGTCCTTTCGTCAGAACTGGAAGATGTTAAAGGAGTATTCTTTTTTATATATATACATATATATATATATATATTATATATAATTTCATATTTCCCCACATTATACTTCATCTGCCACCTTCTTGCCCACTCACTTAACCTGTCTATATCCCTTTACAGCCTTTTTGCATCCTCCTCACAGCTTACTTTCCCACCTAGCTTTGGATCGTCAGCAAACTTTGCACTTGGTCCCCTTATCTAGTTCACTGATATATATTATAAACAGCTGAGGCCCAAGCACTGATCCTTGTGGTACCCACTAGTTACAACCTGCCAACCAGAAAATGACCCGTTTATTTCTACTCTCTGTTTTCTGTCCTTTAACTAATCCTCAATTCATGCTAATATATTATCCCAATCCCAGGAGCCCTAATCTTGTGTAACAACCTCTTGCGCGGCACCTTATCGAATGCCTTTTGAAAATCCAAAGATACTACATCCACTGGTTCCCCCTTATTTACCCTGCTAGTTACACCCTTAAAAAACTCTTAATAGATTTGTCAAATAGAATTTCCCTCTCATAAAACCACATTGACTCTGCATAATCATATTATGATTTTCTAAGTGCTCTCTTACTACATCCTTAATAATAGATTCTAGCATTTTCCCTACTAATGATGTCAGGCTAACTGGTCTATAGTTTCCCGGTTTCTCCCCCCCTCCTTTCTTGAATAGCAGGGTTACATTTGCTACTTTCCGATCCATGGGGACCGTTCTAGAATTGAGGGAATTCTGGACATGGCAGCAGAGGCAAGATTAAAGTAGTTGGTTTATACAACAAGGTTATAATCCCTGGGTCACGCTATTATTTATCTAGATACTGGGTCATAGGGGGCATTGGGTGCATTGAACCCAAGAGAATGTCTAGTATAAAACAAAAAAAATTGTAACAATAGCAATAATGTAACTAGCGCTTATGCACTGAACCAGAGTTGATCTCTTGATTTGATGGAGATGAAGGAGTGAGGGATGTGCTAGGCCTTGAGATTATGGTGGTATACAATTCTGTTGCTGCTGATGGCCCACAGTGCCTTATGGATACCCAGTTTTGGGCTACTAGATCTATCCTTAGTCTGTTCTACTTAGCATGGTGGTGGTGCGACACTGCACTGTGAAGAAGAAACTTTGTTTTCACAAGAACCGTGCGGTGGTCACTTCCACCAATGTTATTGTGGACAAATGTGAATGCGACAGGTAAGTTGGTGATGACAAATTCAAGCAGCTTATTTTTTATGTGGTTCCCTCACCACCTGACACAGGCCAAATCTGGCAATTGTATCGTTCAGGATTTGGCCAGCTTGGTCATTGGTAGTGCCATCAAGCCACTGTTGGTGGTGGCCATTAAAGTCCCCCATCCAGAGCACATTCTGTGCCCTTACTTCCCAATGCTTCCTCCAAGTGGTATTCAACATGGAGGAGTACTGATTTTTAATAAGCAGGAGATTTCCCTGGCCTCGTTTGACATAAAACCATGAGACTTGAAGGGGGCTAGAGTCAACATTGATAACTTCAGGGGCACCCCCACTCAACTGTATACCACTGTGCCCCCACCTCTGGTGGATCTCTCCTGCCGGTGGGACAGGATATACCCAGGGATGATGAAAGAAGAGTCTGAAATGTTGGTTGAAAGATATGACACTGTGAGTACAACTATGTCAGGCTGATGCTTGACTAGTCTGTGGGACTACTTATTGTAGCCAGTCACATAATTCATATTGTGAATTAACTCAACATGTGCCTCATAACAGCATAATTCTTGCATTGTTTCTGACCTGTCTCCACAATCTCTTCCAATTTAAATAATGTAAAATGTAACATAAGCTTTTTAAACCCTTTGGAAGGAAATAATGTTATGGGGGTTGTGTTTGAGTTTAGCCAAGATGGGGATTGGTAACCCTGGGGAATAGATTTTCTCCTTGGCAATGAGAACAAAAGCCCCTGAGATGTGGTATAAAGTTTACCTCATCCAACAACCCGAATCTCTGAAGAGGCACCCATCCCCATGTATCCATGTGAACACTTTAAACCAGAATGCTGTATTAATAACAAATTATAGGTAGCTGTTTGCTGTTAACTTCTAGCCACTGTGAACTGGATTGAATCTTACCAAAACCATAGTTTAAGCTCTTAACACTCAATAGAGAGTGGGGCTTTTAAATCCTTTTTGTTAAATCCAGACCTAGGTTCTATAGATCAAAGGGCCGATTTTCGGATGGCTGAGTGGGTGCGTTGTGGGCAGGGGGCTTCTAAAATAGCTGAATCCCGGAGCGGGTTCGGAGCCCGGCTCCAACCCGCTGACTTCCGGGTTCCCAAGTGATGCATTCGGGTGCGCGCGCACCTCCCGAATGTGGGACTCCCACCGGCAATTAAAGCCGGCGGGATGCTACTTTACATAGTTATTTAGATACTTGAGGTACTTGACAGACCTCATTGAGTGGAAATTTTGGCAGGGGTGCAATTTTGAAGGATCCTCAGCGTGTTTCCTGTGCTGTGGGAAACACTCCCTGCTGGAGCAGGTGTGTTTCAGCCAGCAGCCAGTGGGAGACACAAAGGATTATTTGACAGGTGGGGGGAATACCTTATTTATTGCATCAGGGCACTCTGTCACTTCAGACAAAGTTTTGGCTGCAACACCTTTGTCTTTCCGCTCAAAATTCTTAATTTATACCCTAACTCTGCTGTGCAAACACATTTACCTACTTTGCGGACCCCCTCAAACTCACACAGTCAGGATGGGGGACGCCAGGGTTGCATTCATCACTTCATCCGAGGATAAGCAACATCACCAGCCTCGCCAGACATGCCGTCCACCTCCACCACGTAGAGCTCCACAACACAGTGCTGCACCACAGGCACTTGCATAATAGCAGGGAGGGCAACAATAGAGAGAGCGGCATCGCAGGAGGCACTACCCTCGCAACAGGGTCTACAGATCGAGGCTCAGCTTCTTGGACCTCTCTGAGGAGCAGTACATATGGAGGCTCAGAGTGAGTCGGCAGGTAGACGCGGACATCTGCAGCCTCCTTCATGCCGAGCTACTCCCGGCCGGCCCGAGCAGCATCTCCTTACCTGTCGCTGTCAAAGTCACCACTGCCCTCAATTTCTTCGCCTCCGGATCGTTCCAGGGTGCCACCAGGGACATCGCCGCGGTCTCTCAGTCGTCTGCACACAAGTGCATAAGTTAGGTCATCGACGGCTTGTTTCGCAGGGCTTCGCACTATGTCAACTTCCCCATGGATGACATCAGCCAGACGGAGAGGGCAGCGGGATTCCATGTTGTGGCTGGCTTCCCACGGGTGCAGGTGTAATCGATTGCACCCATATAGCAATACGAGCACCTCCACATGAGCCAGGACTGTTCATCAACAGGAAGGGCTATCACTCCATCAACACTCAGCTCATCTGTGACCACTGCAAGAGATTCCTTCACGTGTGCGCCAGATACCCTGGCAGCTGCCATGATTCCTTCATCCTCCGGGAGTCCAACATCCTCTTCCACGCACCGAACACCTGCAAGGGCTGGCTCCTCGGGGACAAGGGATACCCCCTGTGGCTGCAGCAGAGTTAGTGGCAGGTTGCTCTTGTTCATGGCCTGACCAATTTAGGTACTTTGGGCCTATGCCCATTGGGTTTCGGTGCCCGTGAGGGCCCCTCCAAAGACTGCTCCACCTGTGCGGGGGCAGACATGGCCACCTGGAGAGGAGGCAGCATTGTGGGTACTGGTTGAGGGGGGGGGCAACGGGTGAGACGTGGGGGTGCTATGAGCGGTGTCCCACTTCCATGTCCCCTTTCGCCATCATCCCTCTCCTGGGCCAGGCCCACATCACTCCTACCACCCTACTGGATGACAGTTTGGAGGACATGTGTGAAGCCTTGTAAGGCGGCAGAAAATTGCTCATCCTGAGTCCGAAGGGCTGTTGTCAGGGCCTCAGTGGACTCATTGGTGAATCGTGCATGAAGCTCCGTGGAGGCTAGCCTTCCCTCCATAGCAGACATTCCCGCACTTACCCACGACACTATCTCAGAGATGTCTTCATGTCCCTGTGACAGTATCTCAGAGATTCCCTCCTGTACCAGTGCCACCATTCCACTCATGCAGGAGTTGGACTCCTCCATCCTCTGCGTGATTGTGGAGAGTGTGTGTGGCACCTATTCCAGCACCTCGCAAATGTGCTGCTGCCCCTCGATCATTCTCCTTTTAAAGGATGGCCCCCAGGGTTCAGCATTGGTGTCCAACTGAGCAGAGCCTGGAGAAGAGTGCTCCCACTGACGTGGACTCTCCACAGCTGCCCCTGCCACCAGTGTCTGCTCATTCTCACATGTGTGTGGTGACTCACCGTGTGCGACCCCAACTAAGTGAGGATGGGGACCCACCGAGGTTTGTGTATCTGTGATGGTGGATGGCTCGTTCAGATGTGACGGTGCCCCGTCAGAGGCCGGCAGGTCCTCTGAGGAAGCGCCCTCCACTGTCACGGTGGTCACTGAAGGACCTGTAAGAGAACAGAAGGCAATATGATGACAGATGTTGAGGTGCTGAAGGTGGCAAGGCATGTTAACATCATTTTCTATTGTGTGTGCTGAATGTTAAAGTTCTGTCACCAGCCGTTTGTCGGGTGGCAGTTTCGTGTCCCCGACGGACAGGCACTCGAAGGTGCGGCTTAGTTCAAGAGCCTCCTGCTCCGTGTCCGTGAGGATGACCAGATGTTGCAGCCCCCCTCCGGTCTTCGCCCTCTCCCGTGCATTCCGGGCTCTTTTCTATAAGGGGAGAAAGTAGATAGGCGTGAGTGAGGGATAGTGACGTGGCCAACTGCTGAATGCATTGGTTTGGGTGAGACTGACCGTGAAAGAGATGCATCAGCGGGTGAGTATGAGACAGAGACATCACATTGGATCAGGATTAGGTTGAGTGGTAGTGGTGGGATGAGTACTGGGGAGGTGAGTAAGTGCAGGTAAGTTGAGGATGAGGTTTGAGTGGGTGTGAGGAGTGATGTGATAGAGTAGTGTTGGCAGTGCAGAAGGAGTTGTGGGGTGGGGGCGGTGATGTGGAAGACGGAGTGTAGGAGAATGAGTAAGTGTACTCACTTTGGCTGACCTAGTTAGTTAATTGAAGCGCTTCCTGCACTGAATCCATGTGCGGGAGACGTTGCTGCTGCTGGTGACCTCCTCTGCCATCTCGAGCCAGGCCTTCTTGGTGGCAGAGGCAGGCCACTTCCTCCCGTCCACTGGGTAGAAAATATCCCTCCTCCTCCTCACCCCATCCAGTAGGACCTGGAGTGTGGCATCATTGGTAAATCTGGGAGCAGCCTTTCCCCTGATCTGCTCCATTCTGTACTTTTGGTTGTTCGCGGCAGGAGCAGCATTGGAGGACTGTCCTTTAAATAGGGCTCGTCCAGCTGACAGCCTGTGATGCGGGTGCGCAGTCCGCCCGCTGCGCAGGTTGACGACGGGAAACCCGGAAGCCACGTTAAGTGGCTTCAATTTACCTCGATTGCATGGCGAACGGACGGATTTTACTGGGCGGGTTACCCGCCCGCCCCCGCTGCCATCAAGCCCTGGTAATATCGGAGCCCCGATGATCATGTTCTAATTTACCATGCCAGTCAGTACCTTAATGTTATGTGCACTGTAAAAGAAGCAATGATTACTCTTGACATATTACGTGGCTGGCCATATACTAATACTAATTACTGAGATGCAAAATGCAAATAAGTCTTTTCCCCATAAACTATCTTTATACTGGATGTAAAGTAAAACATGAGTATTTAAGTTTACAATTGAAGATTGCAAGGTAGAATTTGAAAGGAATAATTTTATAATTGGATTCCAAACTCTTTCTAATGGCCCTGTTACAAACATTTTAGATGTTACAGCGAGATGCATTTCTTTAATAAGTGCTCTTTGACATAGCATAGCATAAAATGCAGTCGAAAATGTTGAGAGCCAACGTTTTATAACCATCTTAAAGCTGAGAAGATAATGGTAAAACTGACTAATGTGGGTGAAATGTATCTTGTATACAGGCTGTAGTTAGATTAGTGGATTAATGTGCTAATATACTTTCAAATTGTTGCATCCTTAGTAGACATGACAACAAAGTTATTCAGCAGCTTGTAATTGTTCATGTGACTAATGACCAATCAGTAACTTACTCACCATCTCATAACGTTCTCCATGCTTACAAGTAACTTTTAAAAAAACAACCAGTGATACCTGTGTTTGACAAATCATATGCAGAAGATTTTCTTAATTTGCAAAACAAAGAAAACATTTTTTTCCCCGTTTAATAACTTATTCAGCAATTTTGTTTTATTTTTATCATGAGAAAAGCATCTGTTAGTAATCAGTTTCGACTGTTACCTTACAATAACACGCAAGAACTTAAAAAGAACATTAGATAGTGAACATGTTCATAAAATGTAATTTACCCATGGGAAGGTAAAGTCAATGCATTATTTCCTATAGATAAAAGCAATATATTTCAAATTACTCTTCAGAAAACTAAGTTCAAGAACACAAAGGTCTTTAATGATCACATATTCTGTTCAAGAAAGTACTAATTAGAATTAATAAAAGCTAATTGGGACTTTACAAAAGTCCATTTATCAGCAACACAAAAATTTGTATTTTGACCAAACATGTGGTTTACGTTTTCAACATGTCAATTTTGTAACTCAAGCAAAGCTTTTGTATGCATTTCTGAGGAAGTCATGATATATTAAACCCGGGACAGTTATAATACGTCTAACATGTTCCATATGTTATAGCCAAGTTTCTTTGTTAACACTTGCAACAACTTATATGTTTTGATAAATTGAAAACATTCTAATGCCCCGATTTTAATCCTCTGTGTTCGACAGGAAAGGGTTGTTAAAATATCCTCAGCGTGGCACTCACCAGAACCACGCTATACACGATCCATGCCATTTTATCAGCCACATTTTCGGCAGCATGTGGGGCCCTCACCCCAGCCTGGCAAGGGCCTCATTGACTCTCAAAATTCGGGGTCTGATGACATCATTCAGACCACGACTACATTTTAACCAGCAGCAGCAAGGATTTGCCTGATGCTGGCTTTGCCAGGGAACCCTGGCGCCGGGGATCAGCAGGCCCAGAAGAGGGCTAAAAAGAAAAAAATATTCTGTTTTTTAAAGGTTTCCTTGGGGGCCAGGAGGAGTTTCCTGGGAATCGCCCCCCTCTATCATCTACTTTGCCGGGGACAATTTTCATTGCTTTCCTGACTTCTGATCACCGGCTTGACGTCATTAACATCGGGTTCGGGCGATAGTCAGACCTGGTTTATTTAAATGAGGCCCAGGAGTTAAAATGGCTCGTACCTCCACTATCCCCAAGTTAAAATTGGGGCCTAAGTTTCAATAAGATTTGCTGATCTCCTTTGTAGTTATGCATGACCTCTTACTGGTCACCATATGAAAAACTCTCAGTAGTTACATTAAATTCAAATTATTTCCGTGTTTCTGATTCTTGCAATTGTGCAAATAACTGAAAGCTAATGTTTTCATTCTATCCATGGCTACCATTTGTATTTTTAGTAGTTGTTTCATCAATTAATTGGAAGTTCTTTGGATAGTTATTAATATGTATAGCAAATTGTAGATTTTGGGTTCAATAAACACTGGACTCTCAAATATGGGAGTTATGCTTGTGATCATTTTATGTCAGTTCTCAGCTGGACAGAATGTGCAAGACAGGACAGATAGAAAAGCACAAAAATAGGAACATAAGAAACTATAAGATCGAATAGATTGTTCAAAATAATGAGGGGTTTTGATAATTTGGGATGGAAAAACTACGAATATCATAGTGAAACGAGTGAAGAGAGACAGACTTAGGGTTGTTAAGGCATGGAGGCCTAGAAATAGGCTAGCATGAAATGATCCCTGCACCGGAATGGGTAGGCCCGGGTCTCACATGAGACTAGCGAGCTGACGCCTTACGTGTGTCCCCAAGAAGCTTGCCGGTGAAGAGGATTTCAATTTCAGGCCACTGAATCGCTGGCACCGGCCTTCAAGTAGGTCCTGGGAGAGTGGAAGCGATTGTGAGGGTGAGGCAATCGGGAGGGAAGTGGGAGATCGGGAGAGTGGAGGAGGCAATTGGGAGGGGGCCGAGTGGGGGCCCGCAATGGTCTTTGGCATTGCAGTGCCGCTGGAACGAGCACTCCTACTCCTTCCGGCTCCACATTCAGGTAAGTAATTAAAAAAAACGTTTTTGGTGGCGACCTCCAGTGGTCCCTTTAATGACCGCCTGTTAGGCTACATATAGATCATGTTTTCCTGTACACAGCTGGCCCAGCGCCGACTGTGTTCAGGGCAACCCAATTTTGCAAAGGGCTTCAAACAGACTTTGGGCTCCCTATTTGCATGTGAAAAGCCTGACGCCTCTTTCAGGCATGGGTCATAGATGCCTCGTTTTCTTCCTTTAACAATATGGCAGGCTGTGCATATTCTGGCACGTAATGACCGCAAGCACCCCACCCGCCATGTTGGATGCTTAGGTGCCTGTTTTGCGTTTGAAAAAGAGCACGACGCCATTGAATTTCCAGACCAGAATATCCTACCTGAAACAGTGGCAGAAACAGAATCTACAGTAGCTTTTAAAAGAGATGTAGATAAATATTCAAAAAATAAAAATTCAAAATGGAGTAAGAGCATGGGAATGGGACTAATTGGATAGCTTTTTCAGAGAGCCGGTGCAGGCCGATGGAAGGAATTTCCTCCTTCCCTGCTGTAAAATTCTACAATTCTTTTCGAAGTACAGAACAAGAAAAATCTTTTGACTTATCGTTCACTTCTTCCACAGGTTATGTACAATTGACTCTATCATGGTCTGTATCTCACTTATTTAATCTCCAGAGGGGAAGCCCTACTATTTTTTTCCCTAATCCCCACAGCATTAGTTGACTAAAATCAGTGCAAACCAGGCCCTCTTCCCTTAATACTGCTGCTCCCACCCAAATCCCTCCTCCCTCCACTGACTCCTCCACTCCTACTTGAGGCTGGTTGCTAATGGTCCAGTCCAGGTCCCGTCTCCCCTCAATGCACTAATCGCAGTGATCCTGGCTGCTGTATACTAGAGGCGGCTATTCTTCTGAGTACAGGAGTTCCCACTGACAGTACAGTGGTTCAGATCGCTGCTGTTAGTGGCAGGAGCAGCATTAAGGAGAGAGGAGCCCCAGTCCTATCCATTAGCAGCTAACCTTGAGTAGGAGCAGGGGGAGAATTTGATGGCAATAAGAAGGTGACAATGGGTGACATCGAAGGGAGGGAAGTGGGTGGCATTAAAGGGGGTAATGGATGACAATGAAGAGGGGAAGGGAATGAGAAATGGATGTTATACAAGAATGGAAATATATATGATAGTTGTACCGGTAATAAATTTGGCAGTGTCTGTTTTGTATATTCCAGACTTTTCTTATCAAGAGTTTTAATGAAAATCTTGTTTCCTTAAGTTTACTGATATAGGCATGGTTTAATCAGGGATAGTCAGCATGGATTTGTTCAGGGAAGGTCATGCCTTACAAATCTGATTGAATTCTTTGAGGAAGTGACGAGGAGGATTGATGAGGGTAGTGCAGTAGATGTTGTCTACATGGATTTTCGTAAGGCATTTGACAAGGTCCCACATGGCAGTCTGGTTAGAAAGGTAAAAGCCCATGGGATGCAGGGAAATGTGGCGAATTGGATCCAAAATTGGCTCAGTAAGAGGAAACAAAGGGATAAAAGTCAATGGATGTCTTTGCGAATGGAAATCCATTTCCAGTGGTGTGCCACAGGGCTCAGTGTTGGGTCCCTTGCTGTTTGTGGTATATATTAATGATTTGGACTTGAATGTAGGGGGCATGATTGGCAAATTGGCAGACGACACAAAAATTGGCCGTGTAGCTGATAGTGAAGAGGATAGCTGTAGACTCCAAGAAGATATCAATGGGTTGGTGGAGTGGGCGGAAAAGTGGCAAATGGAGTTCAACCCAGAGAAGTGTGAGGTAATACACTTAGGGAGGGCAAACAGTAAAAGGGAATACGCAGTAAACGGGAATATATTGAGAGGGATAGAGGAAGTGAGAGACCTTGGAGTGCATGTGCACAGGTTCCTGAAGGTGGCAGTACAGGTAGATAAGGTTGTGAAGAAGGCATACGGAATGCTCTCTGTTGTTAGCCGAGGTATAGAATACAAAAGCAGGGATGTAATGATGGAACTGTATAAAATGCTGGTAAGGCCACAGCTGGAGTATTGTGCGCAGTTCTGGTCACCACATTACAGGAAGGACGTAATTGCTGTGGAGAGAGTGCAGAGAAGAATTACAAGAATGTTGCCAGGGCTTGAAAATTGCAGCTACGAGGAGAGATTGGATAGGCTGGGGTTGTTTTCCTTGGAGCAGGCTGAGGGGAGACTTGATTGAGGTGTACAAAATTATGAGGGCCCAGCTAGAGTAGACAGGAAGTACCTGTTTCCCCTAGCGGAGAGTTCAAGAACTAGAGGACATAGATTTAAGCTGATTGGCGGAAGGATTAGAGGGGACATGAGGAAAATCTTTTTTACCCAGAGGGTGGTGGGTGTATGGAATTCACTGCCCAAATTGGTGGTAGAGGCAGGGACCCTCAACTCTTTTAAAAAGTACCTGGACCTGCACCTAAAGTGCTGTGAGCTGCAGGGCTACGGACCGGGTGCTGGAAGGTGGGATTAGAATGGGCACCTGGTTGTTCTTCGAGCCGGCGCAGACACAATGGGCCGAATGGCCCCCTTCTGTGCTGTATCTTTTCTATGGTTCTATAGCATCATATGAAAAACAACATCACAAGAAACAGTAAATGTCATTTAAAAGCTGAAGCTGCAAAATAGTCCTGATATGTAAAATGATAAATCAGGAAATACACTAATAATTGAAAATTAAAGGCTGCAACAATTTGAACCCGATGCTTGCAATCCATCACAGCATATGCAAGTTATTCACAGGATTCATTGCTAGCAAAACTGCGCCAACAAAAAGATGATGCAGTATATAATCCTTCAGCACAAAATGCTGCTTTCATAGCTAGGAGTAATAATAAGGTTTCCAAGTCTCCTCCCTGTATGTAATTGTGGGTTAGCTGAAAAATCACTTAGCAAACTTAAAGCAAATGCAAAATTAAGAGTGATTCAATGTTTTAGTTTTTATGGATGGCACAGGAATATATCCACAAACGAAACTTTTTTTTCCAGAAACATTGTAATGTTTAAAATTAAAACAAAAGCATTTCTGAGTTCACTCATCTGGTTTAAGGTTATGGGGACGATTTCAAACGTACTCCCTAAGCGGTTGCACAGTTTGTGGTGCGTCCACTGCGCCTGCCCAAATCCTTCATTGGGAGATCCGAACCATTTTCAGGTTTGGGCCTCATTAGAATACAGTTGGTGAGCTGCCCAGTGCTCACCAACTGTAAGCTGGGACGGGGGGCTCATAAATCCGATGGCTCCATGAGTGAGCCAAACTGGAGGTTAGCAGTAAAGAGGGGGAGGCGCACCAGGATGGGGAGGCAGTGCACGGGGGTGGGGTGGGGGGAGGTGGGGATGGAGGGCCTACCTAGCATTCCTGCTCCTCCTAGCCCCACAAAAATTTCCCCAAAATATGTTCCAGGCCATTTGTTGGAGCAGCCTCCAGGGGTTCCTTTAAGGATCACTGGTTAAGCTGCTCACCTCCTAGTACAAATGGGCGGAGCTTACCCATTTTATTTGAAAATTGAAAACGGAGTCCTACAACCCTGAATTGTCTATGCAAGCAGCTTCCTGCATTTTTTGGTCGGGAATCGTGGGTACCCATTTACAGGTCCAGCTGAAAATTGCATCGGGGCAGGCCTTGGGGTATCGAAGAGGTGGCCACTGTTTCTCTACCATATTCAACTGCTGGACACCTCGTAAATGGGGCACCTGAACATCACCCCCTATATCACAAAGTCCCAGATCCTGTGACCCTGAGATTACATATTTGGGTTCTAAATGTCTGTTGACGATGTGCTGTCTGTCTGTATGGACATGCATACAACTGAAGAATTATGAAAATACGGTTAAGACAGTGGTAGCAAATCAACCAGACTCACAATATTGCCAGGGAACAGACATGTTAAGATCTCTTTCACTTACATCATCAAAGCACTTTCACTTCACTCCCTCATTAATGAAATAGATTGTGGGCTGTACACTGTACACCCCTTTTAACTACCGATTTAAAAAAATATAATAGATGATTAAAAAATACCCATCTTTTGAGGCTGCAGTGTGCAATGCCCTCAAGTGCTAGACCACAGGTCATCATGAAGATGACTGCCACACATGATGTTTTCCATCTCAGTTCTGCCATTGTGGGTTGGAAATGAACAGAGGCCATTTTCACACACATTGTGGTCACTGACTTCAGAAAGCATTGGCAGATGCCCTCTTAGCAGGGAGATCAAAAAACAGGAAGCAGAAAAACAGACTTGGAACATATAAAGAGCTAAGTACTTGCCTGTCAGCTATCTTTTTTCTTTAATAGATTGATCAAGTTCTTTTAAATGATATTTTTATAAATTTTTTAGTGTTTTATATTTTTATCTTGTTTTGCGTGGCTTAGGTCTTTGTTCATTATCTTCACAGAATATCTGCTCATAAACATACATTGGTATCTTGCATAGTTTTCATAGCTGTGCAAGTTTAGATTGCAGTGAAATTGAGGAGGATGAATCATATCATTAGCAATGACCCAGGGAGAGAATGCTTTATCTTCAGGTGGCGCTGAGTTTATGGGAAGGTACATCTTCATGAATGTTTTTAGTTCCTCTAAATGAAAGGGAATAATTTACAATATTGTTTTACAGAAGCAGCAACTGTAAAATGCTGACTTATACATGTATGTGAGTGATAGTCTAGATTTTACAGTTAATTGTTTGGGTAAAAGTATTTTGGGCAGCAAATTCAAATGAGGAAAAGTGGCACTTCTCATGGTACAGCAATCAAGACCTTAGACTTTTGATATTCATCTGACTAGAGGATGCAAATACATGTATAAGTCAGCATTTTACAGTTGCTGCTTCTGTAAAACAATATTGTAAATTATTCCCTTTCATTTAGAGGAACTAAAAACATTCATGAAGATGTACCTTTCCATAAACTCAGCGCCACCTGACGATAAAGCATTCTCTCCCTGGGTCACGGAGCGGCTGCAGGGCATTCTGGAGGGGGAGGGTGAACAGCCAGTAGTCGTGGTCCATATTGGTACCAACGACATAGGTAAAAAAAGGGATGAGGTCCTGCAAGGTGAATTTAAGGAGTTAGGAGATAAATTAAAAAGCAGGACTTCAAAGGTAGTGATCTCAGGATTACGACCGGTGCCACGTGCTAGTGAGTATAGGAACAGGAGAATAGACAGGATGAATGCGTGGCTGCAGGGATGGTGTAGGAGGGAGGGATTTAGATTCCTGGGGCATTGGGACCGGTTCTGGGGAAGGTGGGACCTGTACAAGCATGACGGGTTACACCCGAGCAGGACCGGGACCAATGTCCTCGCGGGGGTGTTTGCTAGTGCTGTTGGGGAAGGTTTAAACTAGAGTGGCAGGGGGATGGGAACCTGAGCGGGGAGTCAGAAGGGAATAAAGTTGAGAGCAGCAAGAGAGGGGAAGACCCAGGGGAAATCTACAATACAAATAGTACAAACAGTTGTTCAAGAACAAGTGAAAGGGAAAAGCGTAGAGCAGCGGAAAGAAAGTGTACTTTAGGCACGAGAGATAAAATAAAAACTAGAAGGTGCAAGGCAATTAACCCAGCATCAAAGCTGTGGCAGGGGGTTGGGAACCTGAGCAGGGAGACAGAGGAAAGCGTGTCAGGAAGGGACAGAAGGTATGGAGAAAAAGGTAAAGTGTTAAAAAAGGAAAAAGCAGGAACTAAGTGTCACAAAACATATTTGAAAGTTCTTTATCTGAATGCACGTAGCATTCGTAACAAAATGGATGAGTTAACGGCACAAATAACGACGTATGGGTATGATCTTGTGGCCATTACAGAAACATGGCTGCAGGGTGACAACGACTGGGAATTAAATATGCCAGGGTATTTAACAATCAGGAAGGACAGGCAGGAAGGAAGGGGAGGTGGGGTGGCTATGTTAATAAGGGAAGGAATCACTGTAATACAGAGAAAAGATATTGGGACAAAGGATCAGGATAATGAAACAGTTTGGGTAGAGATAAGGAATAATAAGGGGAAAAAAACACTCGTGGGCGGAGTACATAGGCCTCCTAATAGTTGCAACTCTGCTGGAAGAAGTATTAATCAGGAAATAGTCGGGGCATGTAATAAGGGAACAGCTATAATTATGGGGGATTTTAACTATCATATTAACTGGACAAATCAAATTGGGTAGGGCAGCCTTGAGGAAGAGTTTATTGAGTGTTTTAGGGATGGATTTTTTGAGCAGTATGTAACTGATCCTACAAGGGGGCAAGCAACCTTGGACCTGGTCCTGTGTAATGAGCCAGGATTAATTAATAATGTCCTACTTAAGGATCCCCTTGGAATGAGTGACCATAACATGGTTACGTTCCATATCCAATTCGAGGGTGAGAAGGTTGGTTCTCAAACAAGCGTACTGAGCTTGAATAAAGGAGACTATGATGGTATGAGAGCGGAATTCATTAAAGTGGACTGGGAAAATAGTTTAAAGGGTAAGACGGTACATGAACAGTGGTGTTCATTTAAGGAGTTATTCTACAACTTTCAAAAAATATATATTCCACTGAGGAAAAAAGGGTGTAAAAGAAATGACAGCCATCCGTGGCTAAGTAAAGAAATTAAGGATAGTATCCAACTAAAAACAAGGACATATAAGGTAGCCAAACTTAGTGGGAGGATAGAAGATTGGGAAGTCTTCAAAAGACAGCAAAAAGTAACGAAAGGATTGATTAAGAAAGGGAAGATAGATTATGAAAATTATTAGCAAAAAATATAAAAACAGATAGCAAGAGTTTCTACAGTTATATAAAAAGAAAAAGGGTGGCTAAGGCAAACGTAGGTCCCTTAGAGGATGAGACCGGGAAATTAATGGTGGGAAACATGGAGATGGCAAAAATGCTGAACAAATATTTTGTTTCAGTCTTTACGGTAGATGTGATCGCTTTGGAGAGGGTGCAGAGGAGATTCACCAGGATGTTACCAGGGCTGGAGCGCTTCAGCTATGAAGAGAGACTGGGAAGATTGGATTTGTTTTCCTAGGAGCAGAGGAGGCTGAGGGGGGACATGATTGAGGTGTACATGGATTCTAAGGAGCTTTTTCCCTTCTTTGAGGGGACATAGATTCAAGGTAAAAGGCGGGAGGTTTAGAGGGGATTTGAGAAAGAACTTTTTCACCCAGAGGGTGGTTGGAGTCTGGAACTCACTGCCTGAAAGGGATGTGGAGGCAGGAACCCTCACAACATTCAAGAAGCATTTGGATGAGCACTTGAAATGCCATAGCATACAAGGCTACGGACCAAATGCTGGAATATGGGATTAGAGTAGACATGGCTTGATGGCCGGCGCGGACACGATGGGCCGAAGGGCCTCTATCCGTGCTGTATAACTCTATGACTCTATGAGGACACTAAGAATATCCCAACAGTGGACAAACGGGGGGCTCTAGAGGAGGAGGAGCTAAATACGATTAAAATCACTAAGGAATTGGTACTCAGTAAATTAATGGGACTCAAGGCGGATAAATCCCCTGGACCTGATGGCTTACATCCCAGGGTCTTGAGGGAAGTGGCAGTAGGGATTGTGGATGCTTTGGTAATAATTTTCCAAAATTCTCTGGACTCGGCAAAGGTCCCGGCAGATTGGAAAACTGCCAATGTAACACCGTTATTTAAAAAGGGTAGTAGGCAGAAGGCTGGAAATTATAGACCAGTTAGCCTAACATCTGTGGTGGGTAAAATTTTGGAGTCTATTATTAAGGAGACAGTAGCGGAACATTTGGATAAACATAATTTAATAGGACAAAGTCAGCATGGCTTTACGAAGGGGAAGTCATGTCTGACAAATTTGCTTGAGTTCTTTGAGGATATAACGTACAGGGTGGATAAAGGGGAACCAGTGGATGTAGTGTATTTAGACTTCCAGAAGGCATTCGACAAGGTGCCACATAAAAGATTATTGCTCAAGATAAAGAATCACTGGATTGGGGGTAATATTCTGGCATGGGTGGAGGATTGGTTATCTAACAGGAAGCAGAGAGTTGGGATAAGTGGTACATTCTCGGACTGGCAACCAGTAGCCAGTGGTGTTCCGCAGGGGTCGGTGCTGGGTCCCCAACTCTTTACAATCTGTATTAACGATTTGGAGGAGGGGACCGAGTGTAACATATCAAAGTTTGCAGATGATACAAAGATGGGAGGGAAAGTAGAGAGTGAGGAGGACATAAAAAACCGACAAGGGGATATAGACAGGCTGGGTGAGTGGGCGGAGATTTGGCAGATGCAATACAATGTTAGAAAATGTGAGGTTATGCACTTTGGCAGGAAAAATCGGAGAGCAAGTTATTATCTCAATGGCGAGAAACTGGAAAGTACTGCAGTACAAAGGGATCTGGGGGTCCTAGTGCAAGAAAATCAAAAGGTTAGTATGCAGGTGCAGCAGGTGATCAAGAAGGCCAACGGAATGTTGGCTTTTATTGCTAGGGGGATAGAATATAAAAACAGGGAGGTATTGCTGCAGTTATATAAGGTATTAGTGAGACCGCACCTGGAATACTGCATACAGTTTTGGTCTCCATACTTATGAAAAGACATACTTGCTCTCGAGGCAGTACAAAGAAGGTTCACTCGGTTAATCCCGGGGATGAGGGGGCGGACATATGAGGAGAGGTTGAGTAGATTGGGACTCTACTCATTGGAGTTCAGAAGAATGAGAGGCGATCTTATTGAAACATATAAGATTGTGAAGGGGCTTGATCGGGTGGATGCGGTAAGGATGTTCCCAAGGATGGGTGAAACTAGAACAAGGGGGCATAATCTTAGAATAAGGGGCTGCTCTTTCAAAACTGAGATGAGGCGAAACTTCTTCACTCAGAGGGTGGTAGGTCTGTGGAATTTGCTGCCCCAGGAAGCTGTGGAAGCTACATCATTAAATAAATTTAAAACAGAAATAGACAGTTTCCTAGAAGTAAAGGGAATTAGGGGTTACGGGGAGTGGGCAGGAAATTGGACATGATTTTAGATTTGAGGTTAGGACCAGATCAGCCATGATCTTATTGAATGGCGGAGCAGGCTCGAGAGGCCGATTGGCCTACTCCTGCTCCTATTTCTTATGTTCTTATGTTCTTATGTAACAGTTTTTTGAAAGCACAGCACGCCAAAAGGTTAAAGCAACACCACAGATCACCAGCATTTTTGCCCAACTGTTGTGTGCAATGGTTCAAAGAGATCATATGATTCGTCCATTGTTTATTTTGATTTAAGATTCATCAGTCTTTGTCGCAAAATATAAAAAATCAGTATATATTATAAGATAGATTTTACACATGTGCACCCAGCACATGGATTTTCCATCCATTCATTTTAATTAATATACATCAACTCAATGCCCTAATTCCCCAAATGCACTCATGGCACACAGAACACTGGACTGCAATGTTGTTTCAAATCTTGGATGAAATATCCATGTAGAATATAGGAAGAAGCATATTTTACTGGTTCTGTTCTTAGGTCCAAACCCTCAGATGCCATGAAAATGTTGGTATGGATAGTGGCGTGTTTAATAGCTGTTTGCCTGTCTCATTGAGCTTCTAGGTTGTTCCCAAACTCTGTTTATGACAGTTACAGGCCTAGTGGCTCAAATAGCAATTGGCTCAGGTTCAGAGTCAATTTTCTTCCTCCCCTCATCTTGTAAAGGCATCTACTCCAATGGGTAATGGTTCCACAGGAACCCCCCAGTACCTTACTCAAGTGGCCATTATTCATGTGTGAGGCTTAATGGTACATGTTGGCATGGTAATTGACCATGGGGACCCTCACACATAAGGCTCAGCTACTCACTAGATAAACATGCTGAGTAATCAGGGCACTAATTTTCTCACTTCAGTTGAATGAGTTCCAAGAGTTCTCAGCCAAGTTGTGAAGTGATCACAGTGGAGGGAAAAATCTGATGTCATTTAACTTACCTACTATTAAATCGTGTCTCCTGCTGGAACAAAGTAGAGCATGATTGATGACTGGTTGTGAAAAGGTTCATGGGCCAGATTGTCTCACCCTCCTAGTGTATAATTATTTACAGTGTTGACCAGAAAGGATCATGAAGCAAAAAAAGGAAATGAAAGGAGAAAATCTAAGGAAAACACTATTACATAAAAGTTCTTATCCTAAAATTCTTCAGTGGCATGTTTAAGCTTAAAATAAATGTTATTATTTACATGAAAGAAGGCATGCAGACAAGTACTCAGCTGGATAAAGGAAAAATGTCTTCAAGATTTATTGACAAGAAATGCTTCAGATTGTTAGAGGAAAGAAACTGAAAGCAGCAGAAACAGATGGTACTGGCGAGTGATGGGAGGCGTCTCTGGAGACCTGTAGACTATGTGACCTGGAGGATGCAGCCTATTTTTGCCTCTACTGGAATTTCCTGTGCTGACCCGATGGTGACCGGCAGTACTATCTGGACTTAATTTACTGGATGTCATGCACTGGCATAGTTATTTAACTAGCAGCAAAATCAGCACCCACTGAAACATGCCTCCCGTGATGACAGTATAGAGGTTAGTAGCCCAGATTGTTCCATGCTCTCAACTAGAAAAGAATGTGATGGTGAGTGAACGGCAAAGAAAAAAATGTGAAAAATTAGAAGTAAAATGCAATAAAAGAAAGTAAATTAGCTGGCTTGTTAGGCAGCTAGTCACTATTTATGTGTAATGGAATTCATGAATGTACTATCCAAAAGTCTGCATGAAAAAGGCATGCTAAAAGGTAATATAAGGAAAGAAGCCTTCAGGATTCATTGACAATCAGAGGCAGGCCAGAGATTTCCAAATTCAAGCCTAACTATGGGTCTCAGAGCCAAAACTCAAGACTGCCATCAGGGAACTATTGAGGTTGTGCCAGGAGATGAGGAGAGGGGAGCAAGTATTGTGTTAAATTGCTTCCATAATTTAAACAACCGTATTGTGTAGGGATTTAACCTTTTTAAGTATAGCTATTTAAAAAGAAATCTTTAAGAAAAGAGAATAGATATATTTTGTGAAGTCCTTCTGCAGTTTTATCACATGGTACTTACAGGCAAACACATTAACACATTTAGAGTCATTACAATGATTTTGCACACATTGAGAAGTACGCAGTGTTTGGGGGTTACGGTAATTTAATGACTGAAGTTTGGCTGGATCGGGGGATATCAAGAGTCCTGCCTCCCTACAGGGTTGGATTGTTGCCTTTTGTAGGGTACTAGGAGGGGATTGTTAGCTTGTCATCCCATCTTTTGACAATAAATGTGATCAAAATATTTTGATTCAAATTGTCATATTTTAAATTTTAATAAAATGTACAATGAGATTCAGAGAGAAGAGAAACAAATTAATGTTTGTTTCTTACTTTACTATGAGATAAATTCAGTCAATTTCAGATCAAAATGTTAATTATACATGATCTGGAGCTTGGTAGCTTTTGTCTCATTGAGAAATGCTATACAAGTACTATTTTTATTCAAGTGAGAATTTTAGCAGTACTTCATTACCAGTCGTTTGTACATCTCATGAGCTGACACTGTGATTTTAGTTTTTCATTCAACCTCTAGCTCCCTTTGTTAGATCTCGATAGTCTGAGGCTGGTTTTCATGTACTGGTATAAGTCAGTTCTAAATGGTTAAGCACTAGTGGAAATCTCACCAGAATAATAATGTGGTAATAGCACTCAATTTTACAGGGTCTACAATTTGCACCAGCCAGTAAAGCCTTCCTTGTTATGTATGGCAGGGTCTGCTTTTGTAATTGATTAACTTCATTGTAACTTCATTGAATAGCAGTAATAGAGCATTTGTTGATTATTTTAACAGTTTACATGTGATCTTATTATGTTGAAATGCACGAATGAAAAAGTTGCTGGAAGAGTTCAGCAAATTAATCCCTATGCATTTTAGCAGGCAAAATAAAAGCACAATGAATGTTGATCTATGAATGCAATTTAATGAATTAATTAATCAAATGCAACAGGTGAACATGCAGTGCATAATAAGGTGTGAACTTTGGCAGTTTAAGTATTTTGGGAGGCACGCATAAAAAGGGCACACAGCAAGAAGCCAAATAGTGGAGGTGAATTTCCACATAAATTTTCCTGCTCATCCACCGTAACTTCAACGGAAGAACCGCGGAAATCCAGGAAAATGGTGCAAATGTCGTTCTACGGTTCTTCTGTCGAAATAACGATGGATGAGTGGGAGAACCCCCACGGAAATTCACCCTGGCATGTTTATTGCTATCTTTTGCGTTTTATTAAACTTGAATTTAAAGTGCTCAATTATGCAAAATATTAAAGTGAATTTGTGATAGGATGCCAACTGTAGCCTATCCACCTTTGGATTAGACAAAAAGAGGTAACTCGACTGCTCACTATCATTCTTCCATTTAGATCTGCTTGTGCATAACCCCACTATCTCAGCTTTGGACGTCCACATAATCTTTTCACAGTTGACATCCATTCCATCTCTTTTAGAGACTACCTTCAACGATACAATACAATAGCACTAAGTAGATCTTCTCAACATTACCTGCTCGATAACTCCATACAGGTTGCTCCTTCTCATTACTTCATTATCCCACGTATTCTCTGGCGAGTAATATATCTCATTTAGGGGTTAGTTGTTAAACCTGAGCACACTTACATATACACAGTGCAAATAAAGACGCAAGTTTCAGTTCATGAGCACAAGAGCAAGTGTTGGGAAAGAGCTCGAACTATAACAGTATGGGTGCTAAATTGGACCGTGTAGCGCCCATTGTTTCAGCGCTACACGGCCTCTCCGACATCCAAGATGGTGTCTTGGATGCGCACGCACGTTTCCTGCGTGATGTGCGCCAGATGCTATCTTGGTATAGGAGTTAACGCAGGCACAGATAACAAACGCTGGAATCATGTAAAGTAGGGAGAAAATGGCTTCAATCAGTGTGCAACGCTGATTTAAAGTGATAGACACCATTTTGGGACTTAACACTCAACTCAACGCTGAGTCTTAACCCCGACCATCTGAACGTGTCTTAGAGTGCAACAGTGACTACACTTCAAAAGTACTTCATTGGCTTTAAAGCACTTTGGGACATCTTGAGGTCATGAAAGGCGCTATATAAATGCAAGTCTTTCTTTTTGGAATGCAATCCTGTACCAAATTCTTTCTGGACAGAGGCCCGCTTCTTGTGTTCTCCATCGTCCCTGGCACCAGCTTCTGCCTGTGCTATATAAATGCAAGTCTTTCTTTCTTCTTTACATGTAGAAGCACAGAAAAGCAGGGAACTGAAGACCCTGAGAAAGTCTGTAGGTTTATAAGGGACTTTGCAATAACAGACACTTGGAAGATGGTTCTGAGCAAATGCACATCACAGCAGGGAGTATCACCCTGGTGATGTTTGCACCTTCCCGATATTAGAGTTCTAAACACCCGTTAAAAGATAAAATTACATTTTACATGTGTCTCATCTCCCCAGAAGGGATGCATGTAGGACAATTAGAACAAAGTGAGTTCTCTGGCTATGAGTCACACAACATGTAATTGCCATACAGCCACAAAGGAATTCTTATACAAAGACTAATCCTTTTTTTAGTTTAGCATTACCCTGACTATAGAAAATCACATCAAATAAATTCTAAAATCTCAGTTTCCATCACACATACATCCATACAGTAAGTCTGAAAAGAAAGAACTTGCATTTATACTGTGCCTTATCATATCCTCAGGACATCCCAAAATGCTTCACAGCACGTGAATTAGATTTTGAATTGTGGTGACTTTTACTGTGTAGGCAAAAATGGCAGGCAATTTTCACACAGGAAGGTCCCACAAATAGCAAATGAAACAAATGACCAGATAATCAGTTCGGTGGAGGTAGTTGAGGGAGGAATTTTGGCATGAACAAAGGGAAAATTCCCTGCTCTTCGAATAGTGCTATGGACTCTTTTATATCCACTTGAATAAGTAGACATGACTTCAATTCAACATCACATCCAAAAATGGCACCTCTAACAATGCAGCATTCCCTCTGTACTGCATTGATTGTTAGCCTTCTCTATTGCGGACTTGAACCCTCAATCTTCTGACACAGAGAGGAGTGTATCATCAACTGAGCCACGCTGACACAATATAGAGCTGTTCTACTCCTCAAGATTAGGGAGTGTTACTGGCAGTGGCTATAGGACATAGGGATGGCAGCAGATAGATGGGCAGAAAAGCAAAGGAACTACCCTCTCTTATCTAGATGATGTAGAGAATTTGCAATGTCGTTTCCTCCCTATAGATTATCTTTCTCCATTGACACACATGAAGACAATGGGCATAATTTTAACTTGGCGGCAGGAACTTAGTGGGGGGTGAATAGTCACTTGCGAAACCCAGAAAAAATTTGGGTGTGTTGGCTCGAGCGATTGTGACTCAACTGAAGGTCCTTAATGTAACTTCCAGGTTTCACGTCTCCAAGTTGCGCAGTGGGCGTACTGCCCACTCGAATGACATGCTGTGAACTGGTGTATTTAAAGGGCTATTGCAACCATGGATTTTGAGGGAGAGAGGAAGAATTTGCAGATGTGGAACACCAAAGGACTAAGCCAGCACCCTGCTTTAACAGTTCTTCTCTTGAGTTGCTACTGGCCGGTGTGAGGAGCAGGAGGGATGTACTCTACCCAGTTGATAGGAGGAACGCCCTGCCTCTGCCACCAAGAAGGCCTAATTCAAGGTGGTAGAGGAGCTGAGCAGCAGGAGCACCGTGGCAAGATCATGGGTGCAGTGGAGGAAGCGCTTTAATGACCTAACCAGATCAGGAAAAGTGAGTACAGTCACTGATTCACCTATGTCCTGTGGTGTACATTACCCCCACTTCACTCTGTCTTGCCAAGCCTACTCCATCATATCACTCCTCACACCCACTTAAATCTCACCATCAACGTACCTTCACTTTCTGTGCAATTCCTCACCTCCCCATTTGTGAACCCACCTCTCCCACTCACCCCAATCCTGATGCAACGTGATGAATCTGTCTAATACTCACCCTCTGATGCATCTCTTTCATTGGCAGCCTCACCAAAAGCAGTGCATCCATCGGGTGACCCCGTCATCCTCACTCACTCACACGTCTGTTCTTTCTCCCCTTGTAGGAGAAGAGAATGCATGGGAGAGGAGTAGGACTGGAGGGGGCCACTATAAATAGTGCCCCTGACAGAGGCGGAGGAAGAGGCCTTGGAGCTCAGTCGCACGGTTGAATGCCTGGCCGTCGAAGATGGCGTGACTGGCAACCCACAAACGGCTGGTGACAGAACTTTAACATCCTTCACACACTTCATGAATTGATGTTATCAATGATTGACCTGTTGCACACTTCACTATGCTCATTACAAACTAACTTCTGCGAAGATTCTTAATATTGTTTTATGTTCTCTTCCAGGGCCTTCACGGATTGATGAGGAGGTACGCGCCATGGAAGAGGGCGATTCCTCAGAGGAGCTCCATGCCTCTGAGGGCGCACCGTCACATCGTATCCAGCCATGTACCAGTGCAGATACTCACACTTCGGTGAGTCCTGTTAGGCAGATAATTGGGTTGTCACCTGGTGATTCACCACTCACAAGTGAGCACGAGCAGATACTGGTGGCAGGGGCAACTGTGAAGAGTCCGCGTTGGGGGGGGGCGCACTCCTCTCCAAGCTCTGCTCAGCTGGACGCAGATGCTGAACCGCGGGGGCCATTGTTGAGAATCAGAATGATAGAGGTACAGCTGCACCTATGCGAGGCACTGGAAGATGTGCCTCTCCATGATAGCGGAGAGGCTGGAGGAGTCCACCTCCAGCATTAATAGAATAGTGCCACAGGTAAGTATGGGAATGGCTGCGATGGAGAGAATGTCAGCCTCCATTGAGCTTCAAGCACAGCTCATAAATGAGTCCATTCAGGCCATGACAACGGCTGTGCGGACTCTGGATGCCAGCAGGTTTGCTGCTGTAATCTGGCAGACAGATACTTTAGCCGTGGCCTTAGAACGCGTCAGAGATGTGCTCCAAGCTGTTGTCCAGCAGAGTGGTAGGAGTGATGTGGCCGTAGCCCTGGAGAGGGATGATGGCGAAAGGGGACATAGGAGTGGGAACTCCACTCAAAGCGCTCTCACGTCTCACCTGTTGCCCCCTCCCCCCACAACCAGTACCCACAATGCTGCCTCCTCTCCCGATGGCCGAGTCTGCCCCTACACAGGTGCAGTTGGAGCAGTCTTTGGCGGGGCCCTCATGGGCTCCAAATCCCAGAGGTGGTAGGCCAAGAGCATCTCAGCAGTCGGGGCAGGGGCATGAGCAACCTGGCACTACCTCTGCTGAAGCCACAGGAAATGCACTACGAAGAAGAGCTAAGAAGAGGAAGGTTAAGGTTTTGTAATCACCAAGGGTATGCATAAGGGTGTCTGACGGAATGTCATGATTTTCATTTATATTTGTTTTTTCTTACATACACATTAAATGTTATAATTGTCACCACCACTGCCACGTCTTGTCCATTCTTGAGTCCCTTTTGTGAAAGCGTCCTTTTCTGTGCTTCATCATGAACGCCAAGACTTGATGCCACCCATTGGGTGCATTTGCAATGGGTGTATGTGTGGTTTAAGGACTGTTTTGTGCAAGTGGTGTTGGTGGAGGGGAGGCTGGTGGTGGTGGTGGTGTTTGTTCCAGGCCATCTGAGTAGTTCACTATCTTCAGTTTACAGATCTCCTTATGAGAATCTGCTAGATATGAGTGAATCCTCGGCATCATGAGCAGCCATGTGTGCTGCTGCTCTGGTGATGGGTTGCCCGTCTTCCTCCTCCTTCTCCACCTCCACCTCCTCCTTGTCATCATCTTCAATGTTTCCGCTGGATGAAGATGCTTCTTGAGCGCATTCGAGCTCCTCCACCTGTATCCCTTTCTGTTGAGCGATGTTGTGCAGGACGCCACACACGAATATTATTCTACACACCCTCGCTGGTGAGTACTGAAGGATCCCCCAGATCGATCCAGGCACCTGAAGCGCCCCTTCAGCATTCCTATGGCTTGTTCAATGACAGACTTGGTGATGATGTGACTATCGTACCGCTGCTGTGCCTTGTTGGTGGGGTTTCTCACAGGTGTCATGAACCACATCTGCAGGGGATATCCCTTTTATCCAAGGAACCAGCCCTTAAATCTGTCATGGAAGAGGGCCGGGATGTTGGCTCGTGCAAAATGAAGGAGTCATGGCAGCTGCCAAGGAATTTGGCACCACCTGCAGAAATCTCTTCCGGTGGTCGCAAACCAGCTGCGCATTGATGGAGTGATATCCCTTTCAGTTGATGAACAGTCCCGGCTCATGTGCAGGTCCTCGGATTGCTACGTGTGTGCAATCAATTGTGCCCTGCACCTGTGGGAAGCCAGCGAGAGAGTTGAAACCCAATGCCCTCTCAGTCTGGCTGATGTCGTCGCAGGGGAAGCTGAAGTAGTCGGATGCCCTGGAAAACAAGCCATCCGTGACCTGTTGTATATACTTACGTGCAATCGACTGAGAGACCCTGGAGATGTCATTGGTGGCACCCTGGAAGGATGCAGAAGTGAAGAAATTGAGGGCAGTGGTTACTTTGAGTGTGACAGGCAGTGCGTGGCCACCAGGCCCAGCCGGGAGCAGCTCTGCATGAGGGAGTGTATAGATGTCTGCAACCACCTGGCGACTCATTCTGAGCCTGCGTAGACATTGATCCTCAGAGAGGTCCAGGAAGCTCAGCCTCTGTCTGTACATCCTCTTACGTGAGTAGTGCCTCCTGCGATGTCGGCCTCTCCAATGGTCCCCTCTCTGCTCCTCTGCAGGTCCTATTGGCACATCTCTGATTTGTGGACCTGCAACTCCCGGAACTGCACGCCATGCCTGCCGTGGATGGTAATGTGCCTCCTCCTCAGATGTACCGTGGAATAGATCCATTGCGCCCCAACCCCCCCCCCCCCCCCCCAATCCTGATGTTGTCAGTTTGAGGGGGTCCAAAATGTAGGTAAATATGTCTGAACGTAAGTATTCTGAGTGTGAACCAAGAAATCTCAGTCTAAACACAAAGAACTCCCAGCCAAAGGTTTGTCTGATTGCCCTGCTGCAAAAACTCATCTTTTCTTCACGTGTCAATCACTGGTTTAAAGGTCCAAATGAGAGCCGGCTGCAACTCGCCTCCGTTCCCATGGCATATTTCAGAGATCACGGGAGACACGTTCAGGAGAAGTTAAAATTGTTTGTGTAACTTAATACATGAAAAGTTAATAGAATTAAGTACTTTAAATACCTAAATTGGCCCTTTAAATATCAGCCTGCCGTCTTTAAGTGCCAGCGGGACTTCTGGGTGTCAGAAGCGTGTGCACATCCAAATGTATCTGGGTCAAACCCGGAAGTAGGCACGTTGGAGCTGGGATGCGGTCCCACTCCAAAAACAGAGTATTTTTACCACCCACCCACCCCCAACCTACCCATTCTTGGGGGTTAAAATTTACCCCAATGAATTGTAATATAAGGATCAATGGGTGGAGATTTCCTCTGGTCACTATAGTGTGAATTTTAACTCCTGAGCGGAAAGCCGGAGGGAGCTGCCAAACTTCCTACCTGGGAGGTCCAGTCGATTTTAATGTCTGGGACTCATTAACATCTCACCAGCCAGCTGCCTGCCCAAAACGCGCATAAAAAGGCAGCTGGCTGGCTGCCAGCCCGCGAAGATTTTGCAAGGGCAGGAATGTAGCTTAATATATTAACCCCACTTTCTGACCCCGACCACCAAAACTGCCCAAAATTGGGCAGTAAAAAAAGAGAAAATCCAGCCCTGTGTCTTGTTTTAACTCAAGGTTAAAGAACCACATGGCCTTAACTTTTACCAGCAAACATTGACTGGTGACAAAGGCAATGAATTGCCTGAAATTCTTTCAGATTGTAGGAATGCACACCAGTTCTTTATTTCTCGCGGTAATTGATACCACATTTCTTTAACATAGTTTTACACAGGAGTCTGCTTACACAGATGTCCCACATCTTCAATCCAGGATAAGCCCTGATCTCTCATTTTATTGCCAAGTTTAAATAGAGTTTAAATCGGACACAACTGGACTAAAATAAAAGCAATTTACCAAAATATAGGAACAGCAAGTTATCAATCAGTACAGTCCAGGCCATTAGCCATGGGGCAGATCAGTCCTTTACACCATGCTGGACATAATTGCACGAGGGCACATAATTATTACAGGCTCCACTCTGTATACATTCAAGAAAGAGAACTTGAATTAAATAGCTACTTCTGTTTCATATAGACTTAGTAAGTACCTGACAGGAACACCACTTTATTACAGGAGGTACACATCGCTAAATCTGGCGTACACATGCTGTGGTTCGTGTCACTAATTTAGACAGCAATTTTATGAGAACGCACTGCCGGCAAGTGAGGTGCCCAGTGTCAGCGTGTATTTTGGAAATGACTCACTTCATTTCCATTGTCTTGAATTGCCTATATTTTGCTGCTCTTTTGCCCAGTTCAGTTAAGTATTTTACAATGGGAGAATATAGTTGATTTGATATCCTTTTATAATCTCATATAAATATTTTTATACAAGTGGGAGTTTCATTTATCCATCCTGCCAATAGTGATTTTACTTCTTAAAAAAATAATTGTTAAGCAATTAGAGTTTGATAAAATTCCCCTTACCAGATCAGTAACTTAATAGCATAACTGAAAGCCCTGACTGTGAAGATGTGAAACTTTGCTCTTAAGGCTTCCAATAGTCTGTTCCTGTAAGTATTTTGTTTGCTTCAAATTGTCAAGGGTAGTAAATTGCAGCGCAGTGAATTTTTCAGCAGAAATACACGTGTTTTGAGTTACCTAATGATTCAGATGCATGCTGTGATGTAAACACTGATGGCAAACAGATGTTCTAAAGATTTCAATATAACAGATAGGTAATCAGACCACTGCTAGCCTGCTGATATTGAATTAGAAAGTTAAAGCTGCATGGCTATCCCCTTTGCCCTCAACCCCCAACCTCAAAAGTATTAATAAACAGTGAGAATGTGAGGTTTTACTTCCAGGATACCACTCCTAAATAGTGCCAAAATAAATAGTGCTTAGTGCCATACCAGTTTCATAGCATATGTTAATCCCTCCAATATCAGCAGTATTAAGTGTTTTGTGCTGCATTATGGCGAGGTAAGGCACATGAACAAGTTAAAATTATAGTCATAGAATTTTTAAAAAATCTTCCTGCTTCAAACCCAAGCCATTGACATTGTTTTGAGGCACTATATTAACTTGATTATACCAACAATGTCATGATACATTTCAAAATAAGAACTTAGAGATCCTTGACTCTAATGAGGTAGAAATTACAAATGGGCTATGAGCCATTTTCAAATAGTGTAAATGTTAAACATATTTTGCACTATTCTTGAGATACCAGATGGTATTTTGTTAGTTTAAAGGGTTAATACTGGTCTCACTTTTGTCTCATGAAAAGTTTTAGGATTCATTTCAATATTTCAAATTGCCTGGTAACGCAGTGACCAGAAAAAGGAAATGGAAAGAGTATCAGTTTGATCTGATTTGGTCTTTTACATATTTATGGTAAGTACTGTTTTCAAAAACAGCTCTATTCTTCCAGTAGTTTGGCCTTCCTGCTGATAAATCTGCCTCATTTGTAGTTAACAGGCACCATCAGCAGAGGAGGAAAGCACAGCCGCTAGGTATGCACATTCCACATGCATGTATGTGGAGGCCTTGAATTTCTTCTCAGCCACGATGGCAGAGGATTCTCAGTAGGGTGGGACCTCTGTCATTAGTTACAGCACAGCTAGGGCTAAAAGTTAAGGAATTGAAATAAGTATCTGATAGCAGGCAAGTTCAATTATTTTGAGGAAATGGTACATGTAGCAGATAAATCTTGGATCATTCTTACTGAGAAAATACTGCAATTGAAATATTCACTGGTTTGGTGTTTTATATTCTTAATTATAATTAGATGCTGATAGATAATTGCTGCAATATAATAAAGCCTGGGTATTACAGAATTTACAGTCAGCTGTTATTTTTTTGCATGTGTGACAAAATTTAGCAGTTTTATTTAAGTGTAATATAGTATGTTATGATTTGCTGTATTATTAATCCAATGTGCAAACATTCTATGGGCCTATTTCTTCAAGCGTTTCTGCTGCAGTTTTGCATTGCAAGATTCCATTTGGAGGTACCTTTTCCCACAGACACTTGTTGACAGCAGCGGTAAGCACAGTGCTTTACATTAGGCCTTGTAATTGCAGTGATGGATTTGGAGGAGGAAGAGGAGTTCAGATAAAGGGAACAAAGACAGGTGGACTTGCACTTCAGACATATGACACCTACTCCACCTTGTCCCACAAGCCATGTCTTCTGACCTAGGCCACTTGGAGATGTCTGAGATGACCTGCCTTTGCCGTCTGTTCATATTTGACCTCCAGAAAAGATGTACCAAAGGACAGCTGCTGCTGCAAACGTTGCCACAGCATTAATTTTTTATACAACAAGCTCCTTCAAAGCCACCACTGGTGACACATGCTGCATTAGTCAATCAACAATTCACTGATGCATAAAGCAAATGACAGAAGCCTTGTTTTGTCACTTTCCATATGTAGCTCTGATAGCTTTCTTCATTGTAAAATCATAGTTTACAAGATCCTGCAGGACTAACAGCATTGGTGTTAACTGGAGTGGTGCCTTTTTACCAACTGTTGAATTTCAATTAAATTCTTCTTTCCGCTGCTGGAAACCAAAGCAAAAAAAAATGGCGGAGGCAGATTCAATTATGGTCTTCAAAAGGGAACTGGATAAGTACTTGAAAGGAAAAAAATTGCAGGGCTACAGGGATAGGGTGGGGGAGTGGGACTAGCTGGATTGTTCTTGCATAGAGCCGGCACGGACTCAATGGGCCAAATGGCCTCCTTCCGTGCTGTAACCTTTCTATGATTCTATGATTCTATGAAAGGGGGTAAGAGCACAAGAGAGTGCACTGCTTTTACTAGGTGACAGACAATCCAGCACTGTACAGCCTCATTGATGGCACAAATGTAGCCATTAGGACACCTAGCAATAATCCCACTTAAAATACAAATAGAAAAGTCTTTGGCATAGAATTTCTGCAGGGTTCCTCAATCATCCACTGTAACTTCAGCAGAAGATCAGTGGAAACCTCGGAGAAACGGCATAAATGGTAATATACACCTTTATTCCATTAATATGCAAGTGGTCATAGTGTCCAACTACAGGAACAAAATAATAATGGGCAATACCCCTGACAACACCACAATGCCTTCATTTTGCGGCTGTCCACCTATGCAATTGAGGTGGGAGTGACATAATAGCACACTGTTGCTAGGGGTCCTAATGGCTTCATGCTCCTGCTCCATGCACAAGCATTCCCCCTTTCTTGGGGTAAACTTTGGAAAACCCCAGGCAATGCAAAGAGGCCAAAGACCTCGCGTCAATGAGCAATCTCCTGGCACAAAGCAGAGGAAAATCGGTTTTATTATGTCCCTCCTGAAAATAAATCCCCACAATACATTCCGAAAAAGGTGTGACCAGTTTATTTCTCTGCTACTGTTTTCATTTCCATTTGGTTTCTAATTTATTAGCTGTGAAGTGCTTTGGGACATCCCAAGGATGTGATAAGGTGCTGTATCAATGTAAGCTCATTCTTGCTCTCTTCCTGGTAGATGTTGGAGAAGCTTAAACCATTTGTAGGGCTCATTTCCCCCCACTATTTCCCACTATATCTGAAACACTGCCATATGTTCCCGTGAAACATTGCCATATATTCTCTAAACAAATTGGTACTTCATGTGAAAGGACACAATTACTTCTGCTGGTGAGTCAACAGAAAGGATACTACTCCCAATATTATACTGTTTGTGGGCCAGACAAAGTGATGCTCTTGTATGTAATGCCTCCAAATGAAAGCAACTTACTGTACAGTTACTAAACCACCAGAAGATATTTCAGAATGCAGGGCATTTTGATCTTTCTCATTTATATTAGAAGGTTTTTAATTAAGAACTAGACTTAAAATTATAAGCAATTACAGCCTTTTTGTGAAAGCATTTTTAATAGATGGACAGTACAATTACTGGGAACCTTAAGTTATTCCATAACAAAGCTCCCAGCATTGTACAAAGAGGTGGAGGAAATTTAACTAGTGGCACAATTAGTACCAGCATGACTGCACAATGCAAACTATTGGCCAAATTTCAACAATGTTATTTGTTGGCCGGAGTTTACTGAGTGACTGTTAAAGTGAATGACATTCTCCGCAATGCAATTAATTGATCCATTATGAAACTACAGAAATAAACTGTAAGATGCAGACTGACCACAGTGTCACTGCAGTGCTTACTTTGACCACTCATTCACTATATGGACTGAAGGAAATAATTCTCTAATGTATATTTGG
Organism: Heptranchias perlo; assembly: GCF_035084215.1. Lineage (NCBI taxonomy): Eukaryota > Metazoa > Chordata > Chondrichthyes > Hexanchiformes > Hexanchidae > Heptranchias > Heptranchias perlo. Next base: position 54,067,328 of record NC_090327.1, read on the forward strand.
AAATAAGTATAAATGCAAGTAATTTAATCATATTATATCAGCAGTAAAACTATCAAAACCAGTCTGCTGACTGTATATAGCAAATCTGCTAGTATTAGGAGGGGCTCAGACCTGGGTATCAGTAAATCTCAGCACATTACTTTATTTTTCACACAAAATGGATTTTCAAAAGGCCTTCGATAAGGTACTGCATTGTAGACTCATGACTAAGGTCAGAGCATGTGGAGTCAGAGGACAAGTAGCAGAATGGATAGCAAGCTGGCTGCAAAACAGTAAACAGAAAGTAGGGGTTAAAGGTAGTTACTCAGACTGGCAAAAGGTGGGAAGTGGTGTTCCACAGGTATCGGTGCTAGGACCACTGTTGTTCACAATTTACATTAACAATTTGGACTCAGGAATCGGAAGTACAATTTTAAAATTTGTGGATGACACCAAATTGGGGGGGTATAGTTAATACAAAAGAAGAATGCGTCAAAATGCAATAAGGCATTAATAAACTTGAAGAATGGGTGTGTAATTGGCAAATGAATTTCAATATAGATAAGTGTGAAGTGGTGCATTTTGGTAGGATGAGTAAGGAGGCCACATACTGCTTGGATAATAAGAGTCCAAATGGGGTGGAGGAGCAAAGGGATCTCGGGGTACAGATACACAAATCACTAAAAGTAGCAATGCAGTTTAATAAGGCCATAAAAAAGGCAAACCAAGCACTGGGGTTCATTTCTAGAGGGATAGAATTGAAAAGCAGAGAAGTTATGTTAAACTTGTATAGAACATTGGTTGGACCACACTTGGAGTACTTTGCACAATTCTGGAATCCATATTATGAAAAGGATTTGGAGGCATTGGAGAAGGTGCAAAAAAGATTCACAAGGATGATACCAGAACTGAGAGGATATACTTATCAGGAAAGGCTGAACAGGCTGGGGCTCTTTTCTTTAGAAAAGAGAAGACTGAGGGGTGACCAGATAGAAGTCTTTAAGATAATGAAAGGGTTTGATAGGGTAAACGTAGAGAAAATGTTTCCACTTGTGGGGGAGTCCAAAACTAGAGGTCATAAATATAAGATAGTCACTAATAAATCCAATAGGGAATTCAGGACAAACATCTTTACCCAAAGAGTGGTAAGAATGTGGAACACGCTACCACAAGGAGTAGTTGAGGCAAATAGCACAGATGCATTTAAAGGGGAGGTTGATCAGCACACAAGGGAGAAAGGAATAGAAGGGTATCCTGTTAGGGTTAGATGAAGTAGGGAGGGAGGAGGCTCGTGTGGAGCATAAACGCTGGCATAGACCAGTTGGGCCAAATTGCTTGTTTCTGTGCTGTAACTCAATGTAACTCGATGAAGCATGTGGCAAATCCAATTGGAAAGTGTTATGTCCAATCTGGATCCTACATTATCTTCTTGGGTGAAATCATTGGCAGAAGTAGGATGAAGCACAATCCATGCCAGCCCAATGTGAACTGGTTCAATCTAATTAAAATATTTGGGCCAAGCTCCAGATGTCAGGAATGTTCTTAACCAGAGCTCGGCTGTTGCGGGTAGGAATTGGTGTGATTTTTCAGGATTTAAAGGCTTGCAGCTAAACGGACTAGGTATCCATAAAGAGCAATTTCCAGCAGAGCAGAAAGTTTTGTTTAAAAAGAATGTCTGGCAGGAGGGCAATGAGCCCTTAGATTGTCTAGTGCAAGTGCAGCTGGAGGAAGTCAAGCAGAGGAGGAAGCTCTTATTTGGCTCCCAAGAAGTGCAGCAAAGGGGCAACGAAGGAGGTGACAGTCAATGCTAATACAATCAACTTGTACAGCGGTAAGAAGCACTTGGTACACTCACAATATAGGTTTTCATCAAAATTATGGGTGCATTTAAGTTGTGAATGCAGACAATGTTCTTGGAAATTGTCATATTTTGGGATTTTTGACCATTTTTCCATAGAAGGGATTTGGGGAATAAAAGTTATATTTAAAAGTTGTATTTTAAAGCAAAGTTAAAAATATGGTACTGAGACATAAGGTGGTTAAAATGATAACAAGCTGGGTTTTGAAGTTATTTCCCTAAAGACTGTAAACAACAAGCAAGTTAGTACTCTGTATTGGCAATCAATAAATACCTCACTTCTATTGTGTTCTGAGGGCCCTAGTCTCGGGCACTCATCCGTAATTTTCTGGCATATGAACACAGGGAAGTAAAATATAGAGGGAGAGAAACAGATCAGCTTAAAACAGAAACCTGTGAGAGCAAACTATCGCCAGGCTCAGAGATTAGTCAGGAGTTATTTTAAGTCAAATATGACGACCAACTGATGTGGAGAAGCGTAATGTGTTCATTCATTTTGTATTTAATGCAAAAACAAGCTTTTTAAAAAATATATTCATTCTTGGGATGTGGGCATCGCTGGCCCTTGTGAAAGTACTGGTGGGCCTTCTTCTTGAACTGCTGAAGTCCATTGTATTAATTGAATTAAGTGAGTCTGTTCACAACTGTTGTTCTGTATGTTCATTTGCTGTGGAATAAAGCAGCTTAACAATTCACATCTGGCCTTATCTCACCAGGTGTTTTCTCAGTCCACCTCCAAAAAGATTGGCAAGGCACGTGGGGGCATGTTTGAAAGATACAACTGGGTTATGCTATTTTATTAGTGGATATTAGTCACTGTGAGTCACTTCTGGAATATAAGGTGTGGGGGACCTTCTTACGGGAGTAACTGGCCGTTGAAATGCCTTATTTGCACGTGCCCGTCAGCTGCACTGGAAGGACATGTTATCCATGTTATGGATCTCCACCTATTTTGTGCTGCAGTCTGCCCGATTAGCATCACAAATTCGGATGACAGCCAGCAGAAGATCTTGGCTTGGAAATCTTATCCTTTTGACTTTGTCCTCATCCACCAGATGCAGCAGGTTACCAAGTTTTTATATGCCTTTGGGACGAGGGGCGGGGTAATCTTTTCTGTATGTGGCGGTGATTTTACGATATGCGCTGGAAGTGGGCAAGGCTCCCTGCTGCCAGCGCATACTTGGAAAATTTAGGTCATAATCTTCAATTTTTAATGCTTATGGACCTTTTTATATTTGGACCACAGTCCTCATACCACTGCCGTATGTTAGAACAGTTAAGAAAATACGTTAGACATTTGTTTCATAAGGTCCCCAGAGATCCACAAACAGAACCTACGATTATAACTATCTGGTCCCAAGACACAAATTTTCTATCATGTGACCACTTGGGACCACCTATAAGTAACTGAACCCCAGCCAATAACATTCCTAACGCTGTTGGAACTACTGTTTAATATGTAATCATTAACGATAAGCTCCCTGTCCTGAAAGTGGTCACTCAGTGTAGTCATCGAGTCATAAAAAGTTACGGCACAGAAGGAGGCCATTCGGCCCATCGTGTCCATGCTGGTCGAAAAAAGCTATCCAGCTTAATTCCACTTTCCAGCACTTGGTCCATAGCCCTGTAGGATATGGCACTTCAAGTGCACATCCAAGTAATTTTTAAATAGGTTGAGGGTTTCTGCCTTTACCACCCTCTGGGTGAAAACATTTCTCCTCAGCTCCCCTCTAATCCTTCTACCAATTACTTTAAATCTATGCCCCCTAGTCATTGACCCCTCTGCTAAGGGAAATAGGTCCTCCGTCTCCATTCTATCTCTGCCCCTCATAATTTTATACACCTCAATTAAATCTCCCCTCAGCCTCCTTTGTTCCAAAGAAAACAACCCCCACTTGTCCAATCTTTTCTCATAGCTAAAATTCTCCAGCCCTGCCAACATCCTCGTATATCTCCTCTGCACCCTCTCTAGTGCAATCACTTCTTTCCTGTAACATGGTGACCAGAACTGTACGCAGTACTCAAGCTGTGGCCTAACCAATGTTTTATACAGTTCTAGCATAACTTCCCTGCTCTTATAGTCTATTCCTTGGCTAATTATGGAAAGTATCCCATATGCCTTCTTAACCACCCTATATGCCTGTCCTGCTTCAAGGTCCCTCTGTTTCTCTACACCTCTCAGTATCCTCCCATTTATTGTGTATTCCCTTGCCTTGTTTGCCCTCCCCAAATGCATCACCTCACACTTCTCCAGATTGTATTCCATTTGCCACTTTTCTGCCCACCTGACCAGTCCATTGATATCTTCCTGCAGCCTACAACTTTCTTCCTTACTTTCAACCATGCAGCCAATTTTTGTATCATCTGCAAACTTCTTGATCATGCCCACTACATTCAAGTCCAAATCATTAATATATAGCACAAAAAGCAAGGGACCTGGTACTGAGCCCTGCGGAGCCCCATTGGCAACAGCCTTCCAGTCACAAAAACACCCATCGACCATTACCTTTTGCTTCCTGCCACTGAGCCAATTTTGGATCCAGCTTGCCACTTTACCTTGGATCCCATGGGCGTTTAATTTTTTGACCAGTCTGCCATGTGGGACCTTGTCAGAAGCCTTGCTAAAATTCATGTAAACTGCATCAAATGTATTACCCTCATCTACCCTCCTTGTTACCTCCTCAAAAAATTCAATCAAGTTAGTCAGATACGATCTTCCCTTAACAAATCCATGCTGACTGTCCTTGATTAACCAGTGCCTTTCTAAATGACGATTTATGCTGTCCCTCAGAATTGATTCCAATAATTTGCACACCACCGAGATTAGACTGACTGGCCTATAATTACTCGGTCTATCCCTTTCTCCCTTTTTAAACAACAGTACAACGTCAGCAGTCCTCCAATCTTCCGGCACCACGCCTGTAGCCAGGGAGGATTGGAAAATGATGGTCAGAACCTCCGCTATTTCCTCTCTTGCTTCTCTTAACAGCCTGGAATACATTTCATCTGGGCCTGGCGATTTATCTATTTTCAAAATGCTAAACACTTTAATACTTCCTCTCTCACTATGTTTATCCCATCCAATATTTCACACTCCTCCTCCTTAACTATAATCTCTGCATCGTCCCCCTCTTCTGTGAAGATAGATGCAGAGTATTCATTAAGAACAGTAACCACATCTTCTGCCTCCACACATAGGTTACGTTACCTTTTTGGTTTCTAATAGGCCCTACTCTTTCCTTAGTTATTCTCTTGCTCTTTATATATTTATAAATCATCTTTGGGTTTTCCTTGATTTTACTTGCCACTATTTTTTCATGGCCTCTCTTTGCTTTCCTAATTTTCTATTTAATTTCACCCCTGCACTTTTTATACTCCTTTAGTCTTTCTGCAGTATTGAACTCTCGGTATCTGACATAAGCTTCCCTTTCTTGTTGTATCATACTCTGTATGCTCCTTGTCATCCAGGGGGCTCTTGATTTGGCATTCCCACTCTTTTCCTTTGTGGGAACACATAGTGAGTAATGAACCCTCACTATCTCTCCCTTGGATACCTTCCACTGCTCTGACACTAATTTATCTTCAAGTAGCTGTTTCCAGTCCACTTTTGCTAAATCACTTCTCAGCTTAGTAAAATTGGCCTTTCCCCAATTGAGAACTTTTACTCCTGTTCTATCTTTGTCCTTTTCCGTAACTATGCTAAATCTGACTGAATTATGATCACTACCAGCAAAATGCTGTCCCACTGATACTCCTTTCAGTGACTTACTGTCCTGCACCATGTCTGCAGTGTACAGTATATTCTGTAGTTATTTTAAATCTCAATGAGAGCATTCTTAAGTAAACCTTAAACAGCAACTAATGGAACCATAGAATAAGAAGAATATTAAAACAAGAAATGCTTGTATTTATATAGCTTTATCATATCATCATAATATCTCCAAGTGCTTCACACAATGAATTACTTTTACAGTGCAGTGACTGTTGCTGTGTAGCCATGTTGAATCAATTAGTTGCAATTCATTTTAGGGGTACAGAAATGCAAAGGTTTTAAGGCATTTCTGTGGTATTTTAGATCTTTTATTGTGTCTTTCCTGTTGGAAGTTAATTTCTTGTGAGTCATTTTGTCACCTGTTCTAAGTTATTTAATTTTTCCCCAGTGCCAATACTGTCACCAGTAAGTTTCCCAATGGGAATCCCCCTATTTGACATGTTTAGAAGAAGAAAAGGACCTACAGAAAGATGCCAGGCAAATCAGTCTTCCTGAGAGGTGCTCTGTGCCTACCCACCTGTACCTGCACATCCACATCTGTAAGCAGAGGTGAAATTACCCCGCTTTGGAATAGATAATGCCAGTGCAGACTCATTTTCCTAAAGGAAGCTACAACAGCAGACCCCTGAGGGAGGTCTAAGTGACTGATTACCTGTAAAATTGGATGGTTCCTCAAAAGTAACCCTATCACATTATGTCTTGCTTTCAGTATTGCTGCAGGATTGAAGGCATGCCAGAGTGATCATGAGCCAGCATTGCATGATTAGCTGCAGCTGCCAGGATGCCACCAACCACTTCTCTAGGAACTGGCATACCTACCTGTCAATGACTGTGGGAAACTGTCTTCTCATGGTCTGAATCATCATCAGAAAGATGTAGAGCTATGCCAACTGCTGCTGTAGGGTACAAGAGTGTAGTGGTTATGGACTAACAACTTAGAGGTCCAATTCCCATCATAGCAAGTTGTAAAATTGAATTTCATAACTCTGGTAATTTATGGACTAGTACTAGGGAAAATTATCATCAAAGTTGTTGTATTATCATAAAAATCCAACTGGCTCATTAATTTCCTTCAGGGAAAGAAACCTGCCAACCCTACCTGTCTGGCCTACACATGACTCCAGTCCCATCCTACGAGCCACTAGCAACAGCTGAATTGTATGCCTCCACAATCTGTAACCTCTTGGCTTGACACAGCTCTCACTCCTCCATCACCATCAAGCTGGGAGACCAATCCTGGTTCAATGCTGAGTGTAGAAAGGAATGCCAGAAGCAGCACCAGACATACCTTAAAATGATGCACCATGCTAGTGAAGCTACAGTACGAGAGGAACCTGCATGCTAAATACCAAAAGCAGCAGGCTATAAACAGAGCTAAGCATACCTGACACAGAAGAAGATGGTCCTAGTTGTTGAAAGCCAATCATCACAGCCCCAGGACGTCGCAGCAGAAGTTTCTCCTTCTGGTAGTGTCCTCGGCCCAACTACCTTTAGCTGCTTCATCAATTATATTCCTTCCTCATACAGTCACGAGTTGTGCTGATGATTCTACAGTGTTCAGCTCCATGCAGAACTCTAGTAATGAAGCAGCACATTGCCAGCCTACAACAGGAATTGGGCAAAATTCATGAGGCCACAGAGGAATTTGAAAGCAAGGACAAGAATTTTGAATTCAACTCGCTGTCAGACAAGCAACTGGACAGCGTAGCAACAGCCTTTGAATTAATGAAGGAGTTGGAGAGGTAGAGCTGGGTGTCATTAGCATTCATGTGGAAACTACCCTATGCTTCAAGATGATATCACCAAGGGGTGGAATGTAAATCTTGACGAGGAAAATGTAAATGGTGATGAAGAGCAGATTAAGGATGGACCCCCTAGGGTACACCAGAGATGACCATGTGGGCAGATGAAGGGAAGCCATTAGACGTAATGACTGCATTACAACAGGTACGTGCAGAACTAAGAGAGAGTGGTGCCACAGAGGTGACCTGCATACAAGAGATATTGGAGGAGGATGGAATAGGGAATGGTGTTGAAGGCTGTGGAGACGTTCAAGAGGAAGAGGTAGGACAGAGAGTCACAGTCACACGGGATGTCATTTGCGATTTTGACTAGTACAGTCTCAGTGTTGTGTAATCTGATTCCTCCTGGTTAGCAGACATGTCTTGTGAAGCACACCAAATGTTTCCTTAATAACGAACAAAAGGGATGTTTTCACAATCCAGTGCGCTCAATGGGGAGCGGCACTTGCATACTTCAGGAAGCTATGGACAAACAACCCATGATTTTCCATTTATTGGCTATTCAGAATCAGCCTCAAGATGATTAAGTTATAGATTCCCTGGGGGTGAAATTGGGCCGTTTTGCGCCTGTTTTGCAGACAGCTAAGTTCTGAAAGTGGGATCCGAGATGCGCGTGCACATTTCCGACAGGAAGTGCACAGGACACCATCTTGGTAAAGGTGTTTGCGTGTGCACCTAATGACCACCAGTGGCATGCAGAGTAGGGACATTATGACGCAAATTGGTGTACAACGCTGATTTGAAGCCACTGCTGCCATTTTGGAACTCCACATTCCAGCCAACGCCCTGTCTTAACCTCACACAGCTGAACACGCGTTAAACAGCATGAAGGACCCCCGCCCGCCCCCCCACCACCACCAGCGCTATTTAAAGGGATCATGAAGTACTTACAGGTTTGTTGCTGGATTATTTCTTCTGGCTGCTGATGCAATTGTGCGTGTTTTTGGAGTTTTCCTATACTTGTCTAAAGTTTGAATACTCTACAGTGAGTGGGGTGGCTTGTCTTGGAGTACTTCTAGTGGCATTTAAAATATTGTGCTGATAAAAGTTGCTTCCAGACATGGGTGGCCTGGTATTGCTTTCTCTGGGAATTGAACATGACTGGGAGAATGAAGAGAGGCCACGTAGAGCAGGACAAGCTGCTAGAAGAGGGAGGAGGAGGAGGAGGAGGAGGAGCAGGGCAGTCAGCAGGAGGGCATATCCATGGAGGGTCTTCAGAGAGCAATTCTCTTACCTCAACTTCAGCAAAGACCAGTGCATTAGACGTCTTTGGTTCACTAAAGAGGTCGTGACTGAAATTTGTCAACTGCTGCAGCTGCAACTGCAGCCTCAAAGCAAGGCAAGGACAGCATTTCCTGTGGCCTGTCAAGGTGACCATAGCTCTTAATTTTTATGCCTCTGGCTCCTTTCAGGCTGCTACTGGAGATATAAGCAACATCTACAGTTTGCAGTGCACTGCAGTATAAGGGAAGTCACTGAGGCTCTCTATATAATGAGAAACACATTCATCTCATTCCCTCTTGTCAGAGACAAGCAGGAGGAGCGAGCACAAGGTTTTGCTCGCATTGCTGGTTTCCCCATCGTGCAGGATGTCATTGACTGCCCGCATGTTGCCTTGTTTGCTCCTCTTCTGAACTCGGACAAACTCATGAACAGAAACGGATTCCACTCCCTCAATGTGCAGCTGGTGTGCAACCACAGGTAGCGCATCATGTAGGTGAATGCCCGCTATCCTACCAGCAGTCATTATTCGTTCATTCTGCAGCAGTCCTCTGTTCCACCTGTATTTCAACCAGTACGGCAAATCAAAGGCTGGCTATCAGGTGATAAGGGTTATCCCCTCATAACTAGGCCCATGACTCCAGTCAGGAATCCATGCACACTTGCACAGCACTTGCACAGCAGGCCTACAACGAGAGCCATTCTGCCACAAAGAACATCAAAGAGCAGACCATAGGCATCCTCAAGCAATGTTTCCAGTGCTTGGACCACTCTGGAGGAGCCCTGCAGTACTCACCTGAGCGGGTATCAAAATTTGTAGTTGTATGTTGCAGGAAGCACAACCTGGTCATTATAAGGAAACAGCCTTTGCCACTGCCTATCGGGTGAGAACCTGAGGATCATGAGAAAGAGTAGGAGGAGGAGGAGGAAGAGGCGGTGGAGGAAGTGGAGGAGAAGGAGAAGGAAGTGCAACAGAAAGTGCAGGAAATGGAAGAGAGGCTACAACATCGACAGGCCTTGTCTGTCAGGGCTCTGTGTGATCAGATGATTAATGAGCGACACCAGTAACCTCAACTATACCTCCCTGTTCACCAACAGTCCCACACTCTTTACCTTTCCTCTCCCACGTGACCATCAAATCATCCTCCCGATGATTACACATTGGATCCTCCCTCAGTTCATTGCAGCAATAAAAACCACAACCAAATTCAAATTTAAATGCACATTTATAAAGTAACACATGGAATTATGCAAACAAAATGAGACTATTCACCTTTGTGCATTCCCTTAGTGCCTGTCTTTCGTGTGCCTTTACCTTATCTTAATGCTCCTACGAGGTGTTTCTCCAGTGGCTGGAGCATGGGTGATGGAAGGCTGCTGACCTTCAATTGAGGAGACTGCAGATGGCCTTGGAGGATGACCCCGAGCAGTTCTGGGCCGGGCGGACCCGGCTTCAGACTGCACCATTTCAGCCTGGGCTGCTGCAGCCTGGGCTGGCTGGTTGACAGGCAGAGTGGCAGAGTGGATTTGTCTTCCATGAAACCACTGCCACTCTCCCGGAGCGGCAACTCAGCAATCCTGGCGATCTGTTGGAGAACAGATGCTGGACTGCTGTGATGCCCTGGAAGCCCCGTTCCACAGTGGTACCCAGAGCCACGATTGCAGCAGTCTGAGCTTCCAAGATAGCAGTCTGAGCTTCCAAGACAGCAGTTAGACCTTTGATGGAAGCTGTTTATACTGCAATGGAAGATATTTGTGCAGCAATGGAAGCTGAGACATCGGTCATCAGACGCTGCATCATGGTGGGTTCCACAGGTGTGCTGATGGAGGTGACCACCCGTTCCATGTGGGAAAGGATGGGCTCCAAGCTCTGTGCAGAGCCCTGTGCCAAGTTGGAGCTGGACTCCTCCATGCTCCTTAACCATGCGCAGGGTTTCTGGCAGCTTTCCAGTGCACCAAGCATTTGGTTGTGTATGCCCATCAGCCTTCTTCTGTAGCCTGGCCCATCAAAGACCTCATCAGAATCCTCTGCAGCAGAACTGGTGTCTGACCTCGCCCTCCTGCTCTTGCGCATTTTGCCCGGTGTCTCAATAAATGCAGATCCCTCCTCAATCCTAGCCTCTAAAGTATGCACAGTGTCAGTTTCTGAGCTGGTATCTGTGAGTGTAAGATCGAATGATGGTGTTTCTTCATCAACACTGTCTTCTTCCTCTGCCTCCTCTGACTGGGAAGGTTCCAGCTCTTGGGTATCTGAAATGACAAAGGGACAAGGGTTGGGTTGTGGTGAGGGGAGAGGAGAAAGTAAGAAGTGCGTGCTTACACCATCTGCATCACGTGAGTCAGAAAAGATTGTGGGATGAGGGAGAAGTGGGAAGAGAGAAGGAGGATTAGGAATGCAGAGACCTTCATCATCAATCCCTCCAGCGCCATCTCTGACCATGGCCTTAATGATGCCCCTTCCCATGATGGCCACCACTGTCTCCTCCATGGGGGTTAAAACGTGTAGGCACACTTGTCCTCCTCCAGTTATTTGTTGCTGCCTCCTGTTATGCGCCACCTTCTCCTGCAAGAACGAGGAAAGTGTGTCAGTGAGTGTTTGGGTGATGTGGCTGTCATGGTTGAATAGCTGCCAGTGTGTGTGAACTGTGAGTTTTGGGAATGATGCTTGGAACAGTGCAAAGTGTGTGATGGTGAGATAAAGCATATGATTTGAATGTTTGAAAGAGATTGTTGGTAGGTGGGTGATGGGGGTGTAATGCATTGAGCAGTGGATGACACAAGTGGTGCAGTTGGTACAATACGCCACTTGAAATTTGAACTCACTCACCTTGACAACTCATGTTAAATCATTGAGCTTCTTCCTGCATTGCATCCATGTTCTTGGACTTATGCTCCTGGCATTTACCTCCTCCACTACTTCCTTCCACTACCTCTTGAGCATATGTCTGGAGGGCCTCCTGCCCTTCTGTGGATACAGGATGCCCCTCCTTCTCTCCACCTCTTGCATCAAGGCCTCCAGTACATCATCAGAGAACCATGGTGCGCGCTGTCTTGCAGGCGCAGCCATTCTTCAAAGTATTAGAGCACTGAATCACTTCACAAATGACTCCCGCTACTTCTTGCAGTCACAAAGCACCTCCCCTTTAAGTGGTGCAGGCTGCCTTTAAGAAGCGCGAGCCACTCGCGATATCGGGGCCCCCCGATGATGTGTGCAGCCAGTGCAGGTAATGCTGGCTGCACACAGCAATCATTTAAGGCAGCAGGCAGTACAAATGTAATGTCCTGCCTGCATTGCAATGACCGTTTGCGGATTAATCGTGTACCACACTCCCCATGCCCGTTTTCAGGGATTATCCAATTTAACCCCCCTTATATATTAGAAGATTTAGAAGAAAATATTTTTTACGCCTAATTATGTATTATAACCACCAATCCCCACTGTATCCATCCTTTAATGGGACATTTTAATTTTAATTTTGAACAAATCAATTCAGAGAACCTTAGTCCGAGTACTTGGTCATACTTTTATGAATACAATAAAATACAGCTAAAAAAAAATTCCTTTAATCCATAAAAATAGAGTTATGGGAAACCACTAATAGCATCATAATGTTATGATTAATTTCTAACTACTAGAGGTCAGACCATAGAGCCAATTCCATGGTTTTGTGTGCCCAGAGAGTAGGAGCACAACTGGTGCAGAGGGGAATGGGGAATTCCAGGAGGAGGTTTGCACCAATTTCTTTTTGAGATGCAGTTCCCCGCCCTTCTATTATGAGTGATCTGACGTGCTTGTGGCCATTTTCTACATGAGCCTCATTACAGCCCCAGACTTAATGCAAAAATATGTGATTGAACACCAAGCACAATTCTTGGTTTTTGTTCCTTCTTTGTTCTTTTTTCTTGTTGTGCCCATTTGGAAGAGGAGCAAAGATAACTCAGTGGACAGAAAAGCTCTTAAATAGCCTTTGGAGGGATTTTTTTTTTGTAATGTTGACAGTATCTATTTTTGTTGGACATATTTCCATATTTCTGAATTTTTAATTAAAATATTCTTCCTTTGGCCATTTTTCCTCCCTCATCAAGGTAATTTGATTTGTAAAGCACCCCAGCTTCCCAGTAGAGGTGTACACGATACTCGCCAGGGAGGTCAGCAGGTCCCAGACCATTCTGCAGACTTTGTCACATCTACTTGCCAATGACCCAGGAAAGCTGCCTCAACAAGCAGAGATATTTCATCTGCAGCAAGGTCGTCTGATGCAACCTTACAACACAGGGACAGCACTACTAGTGGTTAGCAAGTCAAACTTGCAAGTAATTGCAGGGATATTTTCTTCCACGTATGGGCCATTCCTAGTCAGCCTCTCCCCTCACTGGCATTTTAATTTTAATCAGCAGCGCGTTTTAAAGTGCCAGTGTTCTGCTTCTATTTTCTGCTTTGCATTGGAGGTTTCAAGCTAGTTATTGTAATAACTGGACTTACAGTCAGCACTCACTCAGCTCTGCTGTGCTCTTGGTACAGTTTAAAATTAGAGTTTGAATAAAAGGATCATTGAAAGGAGCAGTGCTGGGCATGCGTTGAGTCTGTAAGACCAACTATTTACTGTAGCAACTGGACTTAAGGTTGGCAAGCTCTTGGCTCCATATCGACTGCAAGGACACCCAACATCATCGGGGCCCGATCTGCCATTTTAACCTCAGGCCTGAGCAGGGGAGTAGAGGTGGCTTTCCCGCCAGACCAAACCTGACAGGAACAGCAATGAGAACCTATAGGGTTCATTTTTAAATTGTTTTTAGTTTTCTTGTGGGCCAAGAGGAGCAGGACTGCTCCTCCCGGCCCACAAGGAAACCTTGGGCTTCCCCTGTCCCGAGTTTCCTCCACCTTCCCCCAACCAGGATTCCCCTTCCGGGGCACTTATCTTATGTCAACAACCATACCCCTGGGTCCCTGGCGACAACCTCTTGCTGCCCAATTTTAACGTTTGGGCAGCTGCTTCCTGACGATTTCCCAGATGTTTTGGTTGGGACGTTGGCAAGCAGCATGCTCATGAGGCCCAGCCGCTAAAAAGGGCCAAGCCTGCCTGCTGCCGCTGCTTTTCGGGTATGTCACTTGCTTTGCCAGTTTCCTGCCCAGTAGTTAAAATCGAGCCCAGAATAAAATATAAAAAGGCAAGTATCTGAGAAACATACTCTGCACTATCAGGTTTTATGATTTTAGTCCGTGCGCCTAGTTTAAACTTAGGATACCAGCTCTGGCAACACTGCTGGTGATTACCAAGTCAAAGAAAATCCCTTTATCTGTTGAAAATGGTCAATAGGTTGGTTTCACTCCTAGGTCAAAGCCAATGTCAAAAGCATTAGAAATTACTCCTGTTGAACATCTTCTAAGATTGTTCTAGACTAGTCTTCAATAGTACTTTTATTATAGCACAGAAAAATATTAAAGCCACTGATACACAGCCAATGCTGTGGCTTTTAGATTTTGGACATATGTTAGAATCATTGAATCTTAAAGCACAGAAGGAGGCCATTCGGCCCATCGTGCCTGTGCCGGCTCTTTGAAAGAGCTGTCCAATTTAATCCCACACCCCAGCTTTTTCCCCATAACCCTGCAAATTATTCCTCTTCAAGCACACATCCAATTGCCTTTAGAAAGTTCCTACGTCATCTGCTTCCACCACCCTTTTAGGTAGAGTGTTCCAGATCTTGACAACCCTCTGTGTGAAAAAATTTCTCCTCATTTCCGCTCTAGTTTGTTTACCAATTATTTTAGATCTATGACCTTCGGCTACCAACCCACTTGCCAAAGGAAACTGTTTCTTCCTATTTGCTCTATTAAAATCCCTCATTATTTTGAATACCCCCTCTATTAGGTCTCCATTTAACCTTCTTTGCTCTAAGGAGAACAATCCCAACTTAGGAACATAGGAACAGGAGTAGGCTATTCAGCCCTTCGAGCCTGTTCCACCATTCAATGAGACTATGGCTGATCTGTATCCTAACTCCATCCACCCGCCGTGGCTCCATATCCTTTAATACCCTTGGCTAGCAAAAACCTATCGATCTCATATTTGAAATTATTAATTGAGCTAGTATCTAGAATCATAGAAGTTACAACATGGAAACAGGCCCTTCGGCCCAACATGTCCATGTCGCCCAGTTTATACCACCAAGCTAGTCCCAATTGCCTGCATTTGGCCCATATCCCTCTATACTCATCTTACCCATGTAACTGTCCAAATGCTTATTAAAAGACAAAATTGTACCCGCCTCTACTACTGCCTCTGGCAGCTCGTTCCAGACACTCACCACCCTTTGAGTGAAAAAATTGCCCCTCTGGACCCTTTTGTATCTCTCCCCTCTCACCTTAAATCTATGCCCCCTTGTTATAGACTCCCCTACCTTTGGGAAAAGATTTTGACTATCTACCTTATCTATGCCCCTCATTATTTTATAGACTTCTATAAGATCACCCCTAAACCTCCTACTCTCCAGGGAAAAAAGTCCCAGTCTGTCTAACCTCTCCCTATAAGTCAAACCATCAAGTCCCGGTAGCATCCTAGTAAATCTTTTCTGCACTCTTTCTAGTTTAATAATATCCTTTCTATAATAGGGTGACCAGAACTGTACACAGTACTCCAAGTGTGGCCTCACCAATGCCCTGTACAACTTCAACAAGACATCCCAACTCCTGCATTCAATGTTCTGACCAATGAAACCAAGCATGCCGAATGCCTTCTTCACCACCCTATCCACCTGTGACTCCACTTTCAAGGAGCTATGAACCTGTACTCCGAGATCTCTTTGTTCTATAACTCTCCCCAACGCCCTACCATTAACTGCCCTTTGCGAGAAGAAGTGTTTCCTAACTTTGCTCCTGAATGGCCTGGCTCTGATTTTAAGGTTATGTTGCCTTGTCCTGGACTCCCCCACCAGAGGAAAAAGTTTCTCTCTATCTACCATATGAATTCCTTTCAAAATGCTAAAAACCTCTATCAAATCACCCATTAACCTATTATATTCCAAGGAATACAAGCCTAGTTTATGTAATCTCTCCTCATACTCTAACCCTTGGAGCCCTGGTAACGTTCTGGTGAATCAGCGCTGCACTCCTTCCAAGGCCAATATATCCTTTCTAAGGTGCGGTGCCCAGAACTGTACACTGTACTCCAGACGTGGTCTAACTAGGGCTTTGTATAGCTGTAGCAAAACTTCCTCCCCTTTATATTCTAGCCCTCTAGTTATAAAGGCTAACATTCCATTAGCCTTGTTGATTATTGTTTGTACCTGACTACTTTTAGTGATCTGTGTACATTGTTACCCCTAAATCTCTTTGAACCTCCACTGTTCCTAGCTTTTCACCATTTAAAAACTACTCGGATCCATGCTTTTTTGGTCCAAAATGGATGACCTCACACTTAGCTGCATTGAAATCCATCTGCCACAGTTTTGCCCACTCATTTAATCTATCTCCTTATAATTTTATGCTCCCGTCTACACTATTTACTATGCCACCAATCTTTGTGTCATCGGCAAACTTGGATCTATGGCTCTCTATTGTGTTACCTAAGTCATTAATAAATATAGTGAATAGTTGAGGCCCCAGCCCAGATCCTTGTGGGACACGACTAGTCACTTCCGCCCAATTCGACTACGTACCCATTATCCCTACTCATTGTCTTCTACTGCCTAACCAATCTTCTAGCCAGGTCAATAATTTGCCTTCAATTCCATGAGCTTTAATTTTAGCTAACAGTTTCTTATGTGGAACCTTATTAAATGCCTTCTGGAAGTCCATATAAACTATATCCATAGACATTCCCCTGTCTACTACTTTAGTTGCTTCCTCAAAAAATTCAATTAGGTTTGTTAGATGTGACCTACGCTTTACAAATCCACGTTGGCTCGCTTTAATCAGCTCAAATTTCTTTAATGCTCTGTCACACTGTCCTTAATTATAGATTCCAATAATTTTTCCACAACAGATGTTAGACTAACAGGTCTATAATTTCCTGATTTCTCTCTCTCACCTTTCTTAAATAATGGGGTTACATTTGCAATTTTCCAAACTAAAGGGACAATTCCTAAATCAAGAGAGCTTTGGAAGATTATGGCTAAAGCATCAACAATTTCCTCAACTACTTCCTTTAAAACCCTGGGGTGGAAATCATCAGTTCCTAGGGATTTGTCGGCCTTTGGTGCCTTTATTTTTTCTAATACTCTTTTCTTGCTTATGTTGACTTTAGTGAGTTCCAGTCCTTGATTCATTATTAGTTTCCCTGGAATGTCAGGTATATTTCCTCTTCCTCTACTGTGAAGACTGACACAAAGTAATTATTCAACAAGTCTGCTATTTCCTTATTTTCCTTTGCAATATTACCCGCATCTGTTTTTAAAGGGCCAACATTACCCTTGACTACCCTTTCTCTTCTGATATAATTGTAAAAACATTTTGTGTTAATCTTGATATCCCTTGCAAGTTTCTTTCCATATTCTCTTTTTGCAGCTCTTACTATCCTTTTTTTGTCTCTGATGACTGTTCTTTATATCTCTTCCAGTTGCCTGGATCTACACTATTCTTTGCATTTTTGTATGCTCTTTCATTTAGTTTTATGTTATCTCTCAACTCATTTGTCGACCATGGGTGTTTTATTTGGTAAGTAGAGCTCTTGCCCCTTAAGGGTATATATTGGTCCTGTAAATTATTTTTTGAACACCTCCCACTGTTTGTCTGTAGTTTTACCTGATAACAGTTTTGACCAGTTTGCTGTCATCAGTCTCTGTCTCATCCCATTAGCCTTACCAAAATCTAAAATCTTAGTAGCTGCGTTAAGTTTCAAACCTAACATTGAATTCGATCATATTATGACCACTGTTAGATAAATGTTCCCTTACTGTTAGATTATTAACTAAATCTGACGCATTACTCATTACTAAGTCTAGTATGGCCTGCCCTCTTTTTGGTTCTAGAACATACTGCTCCAGAAAACTGTCTTGAATGTACTCAAGAAATTCACTACCTTTCTGACTTGAGCTACTCTGCTGTTCCTAATTGATATGAAAATCAAATTCTCCCATTAATACAACTCTGCTTTTGCTGCAAGCCTCTCTAATCGCTGAATTAATACATTCTGCCACTTCAGTGTTGTTATCAGGAGGCCTGTAGACAACTCCCATTAGTTTTAAGTCCTTTCTTATGCCTCAACTCTAATCATGGAGTCTCCGCTGATTGCTTTCCATTACCTATATCCTCCCTTACTAATGTCTTTAATCAATAAGGTTACCCCTCTTCCTCTTCCAGTTTCCCTATCCTTTCTAAAGACCTTATAACCTGGAATATTTAACTCCCAATCATGACCAGCTTGCAGCCATGTCTCAGTAATGGCCACCATGTCATACCCTCTAAGCTGCATTTGAGCCTCTAATTCACTCACTTTATTTCTTATACTCTGTGCATTAGTATATAAAACTCTTATTTGGGCAAGAGACCCTAACCTGTCCTTTTGCCCTGATGCTGTCTTTCTCACACCATTTAACTTAACACGTTTCTTATTTGTCACTCCTGCTGTAACTACTTTAGTTATTTTTGTATTCACTTCACCTGGAGTATCTATATCACTGTTTGTGACCTGAACTTTGCTCTTATCCCTTTTTTACATCTTTAAACTATCATTTCTCCTATTGTTTCTGACTGAGACCTCCCCCCCCACCATTCTCTCCACATAACTGAAGTCCCTCATCTCTTCTATCATCCTGGTAAACCTCCTCTGTACCCTCTCCAAGGCCTTGACATCCTTCCTAAAGTGTGGTGCCCAGAATTGTAAACAATACTCCAGCTGAGGCCTAACCAGTGATTTGTAAAGGTGACTTCTTTGTTTTTGTATTCAATGCTCTGTTTACAATGCCAAGTATCCCATATGCTTTCTTAACCACCTTACCAACTTGCTCTGCCATCTTCAAAGATTTGTGAATATGCATCCCCAGGTCCCTCTGCTGTTGCATCCCCCTCAAAATAGTACCATTTAGATTATACTGTCTCTCCATGTTGTTTCTCCCAAAGTGCATCACTTCACACTTATCCACATTAAATTGCATCTACCATGTGTCTGCCCATTTCACCAGTCTGTCTATGTCCTCCTGAAGTCTGTTACTATCCTCCTCACTATTTACTACATTGCCAAGTTTTGTATCATCCACAAACTTTGAAATTATACTCCATATAACCAAGTCCATGTCATTTATATATAACAAGAAAAATAATGGTCCTAATACCGACCCCTTGGGGGCTCCACTGCATTCTTCTCTCCAGTCAGTAAAACATCTGTTCCCCACTACTCTCTGCGTCCTATCCCTTAGCCATTTACGTAACCAAGTTACCACCATCTCTTTAACCACATGTGCTTCTATTTTCTGAATAAGTCCGTTATATAGTACTTCATCAAATGCCTTTGAAAGTCCATATATACAGCTTATTCACAAATCTTTGAAGGGGCCACAGATTAAACATAAGGGGGCTCCCATTTGAGACGGAGATGAGGAGAATTTTTTTCTGTCGGAGGGTCATGAGTCTGTGGAACTCCCATCCCCAGAGAGCGGTGGAGGCAGGGTCTTTGAATATTTTTAAGACTGAGTTAGATAGATTTCTGATTAACAAGGGAGTCAAAGGTTATAGTAGGTAGTTGGGAAAGTAGGGTTGAGGTTACAATCAGATCAGGCATGATCTTATCAAATGGCACAGCAGGCTGAAAGGGCTGAATGGCTTCTGCTCTTAATTCGTATGTTCCTATCTACTGCACTACCTTCATCAACCCTCTCATACTTCATCAAAGAACTCAATCAGGTTTGTCAGACACGATTGGGTTTTAACAAATCTGTGCTGGTGTCCCTTATTAACCCATGCTTCTCCAAGTGAGAATTAATTTTGTCCTTGACAAAGATCTCCAGTAGTTTTCCCACCACTGACGTTAGACTGACTGGCCTGTAGTTACCGGTTTATCCCTAGCCCTTTCTTGAATAGGGGTGGAACATTTGCAATCCTCTAGTCCTCTGGCACCACACCCATATCCAAGGAAGATTGAAAGATTGTGGTCAAAGCTTCTCCTATCTCCAGGGACACCAACCTAGGATGCATCCCATCTGGATCTGGTGACTTTTTAACTTTGAGTAATGCCAACCTGTTTAGCACCTCCTTTCTATGTATTTTTGAGGATTGTCAGTTTCTCAGTGACAGTGCTCACATGTCTCACTCAGGCTTTTCTCAGATACTGTGCAGTTATCTCTGTAATTCTGTATTTTCCTATGAATCCTTAATCTATGTACAAGTAGAAATACACTAAGAAGAGTAGGAAGTAATGAAATAGCCATTCCATTTTGCTAAATAGTAAGGAGATACAATCCACTGAGTATGCACCAAACACTTAATCAGGCTGTGGCATCATTTCAGTGGCACACGGAACTCTTGTAGCCATTTGAACTTCTAGAAACACGAGGCAAGCACTTTGTAATCAGTCAGTAAACAACAGGAACATTCAGGTTCTTGATTCCGAAGTTTTGCTGTGTTTCCTGTCATGTGTGACATGTACAAATGTTTCCTGTCAAATACAGGAAGTGCTGCAGATATGAATGTAAAGAATCTTACAACACCAGGTTATAGTCCAACAATTTTATTTGAAAATCACAAGCTTTCGGAGGCTTCCTCCTTCGTCACATTCACCTGACAAAGGAGAAAGCCTCCGAAAGCTTGTGATTTTCAAATAAAATTGTTGGACTATAACCTGGTGTTGTAAGATTCTTTACATTTGTCAACCCCAGTCCATCACCGGCATCTCCACATCACTGCAGATATGAAAGTTAATGGACGATGAATTATAGGAATTGATTAATTGTTTGAAAGTAATCCAGTTCTCAGTAGGCACTCCCACACTTTGCTAGTGGCACTATTGCTCTGGCAGTGTAAGTGCTAATATCTGCATAGTTTATAATACAACTACCCTTCATCCTTAACTATTTGCAGATGTCCCATGTGCTCAGTAAAAACAAAGACATTTTCATAAGGTATGTTTAACGCCATTCTGCTGTTCTCAGAGTGTGGATTCAATTCCTGTGTACAAAGTGAGAAAAGGCTTCAATTCCTAAGAAACTGCTTAATTACCAACACTTATTTAACAAAAATCGTAACAAAATTCCTGAATGAGGATTCGGGAACATTATCCATGATCAGTTGGAACAATTCGGAAAGGCCTGACTCTTCGGAAGCTGACATTTCTGGTATATACTATAGGCAGGACAAAAAAAAATTGCTATTCAGATATAAGTTAGCACTTTCCCAACAGTTTTCAAACTCTTAACTTCTTAAAAAAAAGACAAGTTTAAAAGCAATTAGGATGTGCATGTGAAAATTTGGATTTTCAAAAGGCATTCGATTAGTGGCCACACAAGAGGTTGATACACAAGATTAGGGCTCATGGGATTGGGAATAATATATTAGCATGGATGGAGGATTGGTTAACGGACAGAAAATAGAGAGTAGGAATAAATGGATCATTTTCAGGTTGGCAGGATGTAACTAGTGAGGTGCCGCAAGAATCAGTGCTTGGACCTCAGCTGTTTACACTATATATCAATGACTTAAACGAGGGGACCAAGTGTAATGTATCCAAGTTTGCTGACGATACCAAGCTAGATGGGAAAGTAAGCTGTGAGGAGGACACAAAGAGGCTGCAAAGGGATATAGACAGGTCAAGTGAGTGAGCAAGAAGGTGGCAGATGGAGTTTAATGTGGAGAAATGTGAAATTATCCACTTTGATAGGAAGAATAGAAAAGCAGAATATTTTTCATAAGGGGAGGGAATAAGAAATGTTAATAGTCAAAGGGATTTGGGTGTCCTTGTACACAAATCACAAAAAATTAACGTGCAGGTACAGCAAGCAATTAGGAAGGCAAATAGTATGTTAGCCTTTATTGCAAAGAGGTTGGAGTATAAGAGTAAGGAGGTCTTGCTGCAATTATATAGGGCTCTGGTGAGACCACACCTGGAGTACTGTGTACAGTTTTGGCCTCCTTACCCAAGGAAGGATATACTTGCCTTAGAGGGGGTGCAACAAAGGTTCACTAGATTGATTCCTGGGATGAGATAGTTGTCCTATGAGGAGAGATTGTGTAGAATGGGCCTTTATTCTCTGGAGTTCAGAAGAATGAGAGGTGATCTAATTGAAATGTATAAAATTCTTAGAGGGCTTGTCAGGGTAGATGCTGAGAGGCCGTTTCCCCTGGCTGGTGAGTCTAGAACTACGGGTGATACTCCCACGATAAGGGGTCAGCCATTTAGGACCGAGATGAGAAAAATTTCTTCACTCAGAGGTTTGTGAATCTTTGGAATTCTCTACCCCAGAGGGCTGTGGATGTTCAGCCATTGAGTATATTCAAGACTGAGGTCGATAGATTTTTGGACACTAAGGGAATCAAGGGATATGTGGGTAGGGCAGGAAAGTGGAGTTGAGGTCGAAGATCAGCCACGATCTTATTGAATGGCGGAGCAAGCATGAGGGGCTGTATGGCCTATTCCTGTTCCTATTTCTTATGTTCTTATTCCTAAAATCTGCACACCACTACTACAAATTTAGGGACTGTTAATGAGTCCTTGGGGGCAACTGTCAGGTAATTGATTCCATCAAGCGGGAGGTGTACGGTACAAGGCCACTGCCTATCTGATGGAATCGATGTGAGGCCAGACCAATTTTCATGGTCAGATCTCATTTTCATAATGCCAGCAAGCTGCTAGCGCTGAAGTAGCTCTCTTAGGCAGCTCACCAGTCAGGTGGTGGAAAATCTGACGGCTTCCCATGGAGCCAAGCCAGAATGAAAAAGTTAAAGGGGGAGAAAGCAATTTGGGGGAGGGGGAGGCGGACGGCAGCTTCTTCTTGATCCACAAAAATCTTTAAAAAGACTTACCCTGGTCTGTTTTGTGAGCGGCCATTGGTACGCAAAAATAGCATTGGGGTCCTACAAGGCTGGGACCCAATTTAAATATTGATATAAGGCTCCCACCCATGTTAGGCCCAGAGGGCTGCCCGCCCATTTCAAGGCCGGCTCAAAAATTGTGTCGGGTGAGCCTTGGGAGGCTAATGAGTGACAGACTTTTAAAAAATTTAATCTGCCCATGACACAAAATTTCAGGGTGAACAGGGTGGTAGGCAGTCAAGATTGACCCCCTCAAATCCACACAGTTGGTAACTAAAAAAAGAAAGAAAAAAATTGCATTTGTGTAGCGCCTTTCACATCCTCAGATGGTCCCAAAGCACTTCACAACCATTGAAGTACTTTTGAAGTGTAGACACTGTTGTAATGTAGGGAAATGTAGCAGCCAATTTGCACACTGCAAGGTCCTACAAACATAAATGAGATAAATGACTAGATAATCCATTTTAGTGGTGTTGGTTCAGGGATAAATGTTGGCCAAGGGACGAGGAGAACTCCCCTGCTCCCCTTCGAATAGTACCATTGAATCTCTTATGAGAATAGAATATCAATTCAGGGCCCATATTAAACAATAATAATTCAGATTGGTCCAATACATTTTTTATCCAGTGAGCAATGGTGTACATCCATTATCAGGATCACAAATGGCTAATACTGAATAAAAATGGGTGACAAGAGAATTTCAGGGATGTAGTAATATCATAATGGAACTGCACTGTGAACATTAATGCCAGTACAGATCCAATTGTAGTTTTTGTAACAGCTATATTTATATACATCTTGATTTGGGTCCACAAATTATTATTATCAAAGTACTGTCATAAAACTTTGAACACATAGGGCTCGATGTTGCCAGGGCTGCGGGTTCGCGGCGGGGAGGCTATTGGGCGCGTGGGTAACGCGCCCGGCGAAATCAGTCTGCCCCGCGCGCGATTGCAGCCTAATTGGATCCACTTACCTGGTCTTCCGGGTTCCCCGCTGCTGATCTGCGCGTCGGGCGGGCTGCGCATGCGCAGTAAGGTCTGTCAGCTGGAGGAGCTCTATTTAAAGGGGCAGTCCTCCACTGACAGATGCTGCAACAAATAGGAAAAAATACAGCATGGAGCAGCCCAGGGGGAAGGCTGCTCCCGGTTTAATGATGCCTCACTCCAGGTATCATTAGATGGGGTGAGGAGGAGGGGAAGGACAGAGATCTTGCCCCCCGGCGGGTGGGAGGAAGCGGCCTGCCTCTACCACCAGGAAGGCCTGGCTCGAGGTGGCAGAGGAGGTCACCTGCACCACCAACATATCGCCCACCTGCATACAGTGCAGGAGGCGCTGCAATGACCTAAGTAGGTCAGCCAAAGTGAGTACACTTACTCATTCCCCTACACTCCGTCTGCCACATCACCGCCCCTACCCCACATCTCCTTCTGCACTGCCAACACTACTCTGTCACATCACCCCTCACACCCACTCAAACCTCATCCTCATCTTACCTGCACTTACTCACCTCGCCAGTACTCATCCTGCCACTACCACTCAACCCAATCCTCATACAATCTCATGGCTCTATCTCATACTCACCCTCTCATGCATCTCTTTCACGGTCAGCCTCACTCAACCTGCCACTACCTGTGCTGCAGCCACAGGGCATGCATCACATATGTGCAGTAGGAAGCATAAGGCAAACGTGTCGTGAGCATGAAGGGGATGCACAAGGGTGTTTGAGGGTTTGTCATGGTTTTTACTTATATTTAATTTCTGACCAACTCACATCACAGATTATATTGGCACCACTATTGCCACGTCTTTGCGAATCTTGTCTGGTTTGTGCAATAATGCCCTTTCCTGAGGATCACAATGAAGACCCACACCTGATGCCACCCATTGTGTCACTGCAGAGTGGGTGTAGGTGTATTTGCAGGGCTCTTTTGTGCAGACGACTGAGAGACATCGGCGATGACCCGGTGGCACCCTGGAAGGATGCGGAGGAGAAGTTGTTGAGGGCAGTGGTGACGTTGACAGCGACAGGTAAGAAGATGGTGCTCGGGCCAGCCGGGAGCAGCTCGGCATGAAGGAGGCTGCAGATGTCCACGACTACATGACGAGTGACTCTGAACCTCCGTGTGCACTGCTGCTCAGAGAGGTCCAGGAAGCTGAGCCTCGGTCTGTGGACCCTGTGGCGAGGGTAGTGCCCCCTGCGACGCATCTCTCTCTGCGGTTGCCCTCCCTCCTGCTGTGCAGGTGGATGTGTCACAGCACTGTGTTGTGGAGGACCACGTGTCAGAGGTGGACGGCGAGGCTGGTGATGCTGTTCAGCATCCGAGGAGGTCATGACTGCAGCTACGGCGGCCCCCATCCGGAAGATGTACATCTGAGGGGGTCCGCAAAGTAGGTACATGTCTCTGGACCCCGGGGTAAGTGTGCAAGTTGGTGCATTTGATTGTCAGGAGGCCAAACTTTGTCCCAAGTGACAGAGTGGCCTCCTGCAATGAGTGAGGGTCTCCCCCCCCGAACCTGTCAAATGGACCTTTGCAGCTGCCACAGGCTGATAGCTGCAACACGTCCATTTCAACTGGGAGTGTTTCCCCCAGTACGGGAAACAGTCCTAGTTGTTTCTAAAATCCCACCCCTCCTCACATATTCCCTTAATCAGGTCTGTTAATGACCCGAAATAGCAATGTAAATAGTCTTATGTGGCACCCCGCCGGCTTTAATTGCCTGCGTGAGTCCCACATGCGGGGGCTGCGCACGCACGTCGGCGCGTCTGTGGGGAACCCGGAAGTGGGCGGGTTGGAGCCGGGCTCCCGACCCGCTCCGGGAATCCCCGATTTTCGGAGCCCCCCCGCCAGGAACGCACCCGATAGCGGGTGCTAAAATGGAGGCCATAGAGGAACCCTCTACAGAAAGGAGAAAAGAATTAACTCTGACAAAATTACCAGAAGGCAGCACTTGTTAAAATGCCTTCCTGCAAATTCCTCTATGTGGTCCTGACATAGTGCACTTCCTGAATAACGTAATTAAATATGATAGCATATGCCTTGGCTGAGTCATTAAAGACAGCTGTTACTTCTTATGGACATTCCTTTTATATTTCCATCACATACACAGGGAGCATTACTGCATGGATCCAGCATAATAAACCACATTTTGGAATTCCAAATGTCATTCTTAACTGTCAGGTCATGTGTCAATGTTCACAAACTCTTACTTCATACAAGTATTTTGGGAGGAAACCCTCTAATGTGAAGGACTTTAAATCACAATAAACTAGTCTTGCTATGTTTCCTATTGTATTTTTCTCTGTGCTTGTGCCTTTAAAACTCTAAATGGGTGATTTTAGTCTTTACCTGCCCAGGGAAATCCAAGCGAGCTGCCAGTTAAAATTGGGTCGGTGACTTACCTGTCAATAACCCACATGGATCCACCGTCTTCAATTTTAACCTACTCTTTTGAGCAGGCGGTAAGGACACTGCCTGAAGCCAGTGAAGACATTCTTTAAATATGCATATCTGGGTCCGATGACATCATTGGGCCCCGACTCCAATTTTAACTCTGGCCTAAGCAGGTGCTGTTGTGGCTTTCCCGCCAGCTGAAAACAGTGAGAAGATGATCTGGGACCAGATGAGGCCCAAACAGATACATTTCTTTTACTTTTCTTATGGGGCCAGTAGGAGCAGGAAACTCCCCACCCGAGACCCCCTCCCTGCAATTTACCTTCTTACCAGTGAGCCTCTCTTTGGTAATGGCCAGCGGCTTCCTGCCACCTGAAACTCCGATCCTACCCACCGGGGAACTGCCATGTCCTGCCCGTTTCAAGCACATAGCTGACCAGCTGCATGCTAATGAGGCCCAGGGGTTAAACTCGCTGGGCTTCATCCTGCCGAGGTCAGGGGGAGGGTTTGGCACTCCCCTTGCCTGAATCCCACTCCAGATTAAAATCGGGCTTTTTGTTCCTGCATTCGTAGCATATCTTTCTGTACGGTACCGAACCCATGCTCACTAGGAGAGCCACACTTGAAGAGAGTACAGATCAGCGAATCGGTACAACAGTGTTGTAACCCTACCTCTGACCTGCTCTCCCTTTGAGCACAGCTCCCTGCTGAGAGCATGGGATTGGTAAATTTACCCTTCACTTTATTCTCAGCCTTTCTCTGTCCCAATCCAATCTCTTTCACTCTCTGGATGTCACTCTGTTTCCAGCACGTGTAGCGGTTCTAGAAAAGTCTTTCTGTTTCCAGGATCTTTTAAACATGTGTGTATGTCTCTCTACTCTTTTACACTTGTTGGGGAGGATCTTGACTCTGTGCAATAGTGAAAAACGGGTGATAGCGAGTCTGCAGCCCATTTTACATCTCTCCTGATTTTTATTCTCATTAACTTCAATGAGCCACAAATCCAACCATATAAAATGGGTATCCAGTTTTGCTTAGCAGCTGTGTTGTGCGTGGAATTGCACTTAAAGAAGACTTTTTGCTTTTTTTTAGGCCAGCTATATAGCTTTTCTCCCCCATTTCTTTCGTCGTCAGCTCTTAATTGTTCAGGAGGTTTTGTGCCAAATATTTTGGTATGCATTATTTTTAGAATTGTAAACAATTTTACAACACCAAGTTATAGTCCAGCAATTTTATTTTAAATTCACAAGCTTTCGGAGATTTTCTCCTTCCTCAGGCAAATGTTTTGAACATTTTTAGAACAACTACATTATTGTCCTTTGGGAATGACCTTTTATTTTAGAGGAAGTATAGGAGGGGCAACAAAGGGATAGGAGCAACAAAGGGATAGGAGCCAGGTCAGGCTGCACCAGAGGCAGGCTCTGCACACTTGACAGAATCATCACATCTGCATTTACAGCCAGAGGCACATCTACCTGGAATTGTCAGAGGAGCTTATCTGTAGATGCTCTGAATCACCAGGGAGGCAGTGACAGAACTGTACAATCTGTTGCAAGGACACCTGCAGGAAACATGCACTGTCAGGCTTAGATTGTCATACTTCCACTTCAACCGTCAAACCATGTACTGCTCCACTTGGCCACAGACTCCATTTCCTGCATTTATTCTACCAGTCAACGAGTTTTGCCAGCCATTTTTTGTTATCCAAACAACTTTGACAAATGCTGAAATATTTTTATATAATATATTAATAGTCTTGCGATAGTGCACATTTCCATTGTTGCGCTTCCTGTATCATGATTTTGTCAGGCATCGCGATTGTCCGTTCCTCGATCAAGTTAACTCTGTTTCAATTTATTTTAATTAAACCCTCATTCAATTTAATTTAAAATTTGTTTCTAACTTTCTTTGAATTGCATTTATTTAAATTTTGTTTTTTGGCCACTCCTTCTAGTTTGTTTCCAATTGAAGGCCTGCTCCCTGAAGGTTGTGGGTTCAAGTCCCACTCTAGAAACTCGAACACATATTCTAGGCTGACACTTGAGTGCAGTACTGAGGGAGTGCTGCACTGCCGGAGATGGTGTATTTCTGATAAGACGTTAAAGTCTGCCCTCTCAGGTAGATGTTAAAATCCTGTGGCACTATTCAAAGAAGAGCAGGGGAGTTCTCCCTGGTGTCCTGGCCAATATGTATCCCTCAACCAAAATTACTAACACAGATTATTTGATCATTATCACATTTGTGGGACCTTGCTGTGCACAGACTGGCTGCTGCATTTCCTACATTGCAACAGTGACTACACTTCAAGAAGTACTTCATTGGCTGTAAAGCACTTTAGGGCATCCTGAGGTCATGATAGGTGTTATATAAGTGCAAGTCTTACTTTTTTGAACATAGCTACAGCCTTCTACCCAATTCTTTCTGGACAGAGGCCCGTTCATCAGATTCCCATTGCTCACTAGCCTGGCTGTCCTGCTCTGTCCCCAAGGCCTGCTGCCTACTTTTCTTTGCTTCTTGGGTTCTCCACCCTGCCTAGTACCGGCTTCTGTCCCTTTTCCCCACCTTATCCCACTTATATTCCAATTGCCCCAGGCTTTCTGGCTTCTCTTTGCAGCCTCTCTTCTCAGCCAATGCTGTTTCTACTGCTCCCTGCTTGCCAGCTACTCTTCACCCGCTCACAGTTCTGTGTGTAGAAAGGGAAAAAAGAGAAAGAGAAAATATGAAACATGCCGTCAATAAATCTGATAATTAATTATAACAATTATAGCAGCTGCTAGATAAATACTTTAATCTTATACCTAAATCAACCTTAAAGTGGAAGTCACCTTGTGGTTCTTGCGAGTGGTCATTTATCAACCTTTCTGTTCAAAGAAGAGTTTGGAAATTGACCACTTGTTTGGTGGAAGGCTAGACTTTTAAAAAAATGACTCAAGTCATGTGAACCGTGGACAGGGCAGTGACATGTATGGCTTTAAAAATAAATACAACCAAAGTCTATTGATAAACACGTACAGAGATGAGAAAGTTGCGTGAGTCCTAACTGTTTCTTTACATCTAAAGTGCTTGTGAGAATCCCTACATGGTCAGTTTTCGGTAAAATATTAAAATGCCTACGTGGCAAAGAAGCAGAATGCAAAATGGTTAGAAAGGGTTAATTAGTTAGTAACTGAGATTGATACAAGTGGCCTGGCCCTCCTGCTGGGCCATATGTTTGCTTAGTCAGCAGGCCTGCATTGTCTTATCAATGATAGGTCTTTGATGTGAGTCAAGGACTGGTCTGAATGTCTCCATGTTTATGGCAGATCAATATAGGGAACGAGCTTAGCCAAAGTTGAAAGACATTCCAGGTTGGGAGATAAGGAACAGAAGGGACAGGGAAGAACATTCTAAGTTGGAAAGTGAGGAAGTTATCCCCTTTGATGTCTAACAGCAGCATGATCAGCACATGGACGATTTATGATTGGTCGGAAATAATGTAACCTCGCATGGCAACCTGTGCCCGGCTTATGATTGGTGTTGACCCTCGTTAAGTATGTTCCAACCCTATTGATTTGTATAAAAACGTGTGGATTTCTGTATGTTTCTTGTTCTTGCTCTGCCAGCATAGAGGGACTCTATCAGGAGTCCAAATCAATGCTGCAGACTAAGAACCCTGCTATTAAAGATGTGTTGGACTTTAAAATGTATTCGACTTCAGTTATTACTGAACCAGACTGAGGGGAAAGAATCCGGATCGTCATTTGGGGTGCACGTTTGTTTTGTCTCTGAAAATCCCAGCCTTATACTTCTATGTGTTAAACAGGCAGTCTTGTAGCAGATGATTCATTTTAAGTTCTTCCTGTAATAAAACACAAACTAGTTATTTGAGGGAAATCTATCTCAAATATAGTAACTAGTGGCAAAATAATTACAATGTTTCAATTGCAATTTATGCTGTTATAACCAGAGCTGAAATACAGGCTGATAAGTTTAAATATAGCCATTCCCATTTTTAAACTCCCTCTCTACAGTGGGGTAAAAATTGGTTATGGCACATTTTCGGACACATAACTCGTGGCACGCATGGAGCAAGTGCTGCAACCGGGAGGCCCGACACTCGCCCAAAATGAGGCCTCGGACATCATTTCAATAGTTTGGACAATCTGCGGGCACCTGTTGCATCTCCAGAGGCAGCTCACCCATTGTCGGTATTCCAGTTTTGGGCTGCCTGCTTCGCTGCTAGAGGCCCTCAGGTAAGTCCCAGGAGGGAGAAGGACAACAGGAGGGGTCCGATCATGGGCCAACAGTGGCCCTCAGGAGTGCTGTGTCAATGTAGCCAGTAGCAGAAGAGTAAAAACATGGCTGCATTGAAACCTTATATTCCTAAGCATGTCTGGTGTCAACAAAAGCAGTGGCTGAGATATGTATTGGAAATGTTGGCTTCTTACCCACCAAGACAGCTAACCATCCAAGGAATAGAGACACTTCAAGGGGAAAAAAGAGAATTTAAACCAAAATTATTTTAAAGGCCAAAAATACTAACATGGAACTAATATGGTACTCTTAATGTTTTGGGGGTTTGAGGATAAGGCTATTGTAGAATCTAATCCTGATCTATAGTCCTTTAAATAGCATAAACTTTCTGTGGTCATTTCCATGTAAAGACAGCATTGCTTGAAGTATAGATATAGCATAATTGTGGAGATCATATTGGATATTGCAGAATGAGTGGTTGTTTCCATAAGGAATGTGTGGTTTGCAATAGTGCCAAGATGAAATAGTGATTAAAACTGTCATTATAAAAGATTATTAGAATGTAGTGCATTGTTAAGCCATAACAATATTAAATCAGTCCTTCCTAAAATCTGAATAAAAGAGGCAAGGGCATCAAGAATTTCTACCACAAGCATTAAAATAATAGTTATTATTTGATGATCCTTCAATTGAATCCCAACAGTCCAGAACTATTTCTGATGTAAACTTTTAATCCAGCAACTTTATATGTTCTCTGTCATCTTTGAATTGCACTGAAGCAATATCATGGTTGTGGGACATAGGTTCACTTCCCCAATTGAATTGCGAGCCTTAGTTACATGGCTGTGGCCAGGAGCTGAGTAGAAACCAGATACCTGAGGGAGAATTGTTCTCAGGTCTGCCTTTAATCTCATGTGCAGGCATTGTGTGGCATGGGAAGACTGGTGAGAAAATAATAGATTTGATAGTCAAAAAACATGCCTTTTGCAAAATTTTAAATGACCCTTAAGTGTGGATTGAAAACTACAGATATAAACAAGCCCATGTTATCAAAGGGTCAGATAGGCAATGACATTTTAAGCCTTAGAAATCTAGTTAACAGTTTGTTCTTCTATGTGATAAATGGCCAAGTTAATGATCATGAGACTTGGGCTTGGATTTTGCTCCCACCCATCTGCTGGCACCCTGACTCCAGCGTATTTTCCAAGGAGAGGCTCATTTGAATGGTGCAGGTGGTACTTATGGTGGTGTTGGGTTGTCTGCCCCGTGCAAGGGGTAGAATTATTGCATTTCTTGCTACCGTATAGCACAGCGGCCACCGGGGTTGCAATAACAAAATTATATTTTTTAATCTTTCTTTTAAAACAGCACATCGTGCCCAGTGCAATTGATTGCTCTGCTCTGAATATGCCCACCCAAATATGGGTGGGCCTTTTCAATATCCACTGTCACTTCCAGTGGAAAATCCTGGAAGTACAGTAGAGGCTGAGAAGCCACCAGAGGAGCTCCCCACCACAGTTCCTGCTCCTGTTGCCCCAAAACAGGCAACAACAGGTAGAAAATCTGGATCTTGAGCTTCAGAAACCCCTGCCAAGTTATTAAAATTTGATAAGCAGGTATCCCAACTGGCTCCCAATGCAAAATTCGAATATCTACCCACATTAAACCTTTTGATAGTAGCAATTGTATTTCTGAACTGCATTTAAAAATGTAACGCAGTTAATATTAGGGGGGTTTTAAACCCTGCCCCCACCTAGAGGGAACGGGTTTAACTAGTCTGGGAAGACATATCACCTCGTTCCTGATTGATTCTCACCCACTGTAACAGATACGGACGTGACGCAAAAAATGTCTCATTTATTAACAGTCAAATCAAACATGTAGAAGTACCCAATATTAAAAGACAGTAATGATACAGAAATTAAAACAATATTGCCCCGTTTGATCTCTGGGCAGAGGTTGTAAGTAAGTTAGCGGTGTGGTCAATCTGAGTTCTCTGATAACTTGCGAGTCTTCTGTCATCTTGGTAGGCTTCTGACAGCTAGGTTTACTTCTGACAGCTGGGTGTACTTCTCTGGATCCTCTGCATTGAGCTCAGGAGACGTTGGGTTTTTATGGCCCCCTCGCCGGATCCTCACTCCATATAAGGAGTTGTTATTCATTGAGTTACATTGATTCTACAGCACACAAACAGGCCATTTGGCCTAACTGGTCTATGCCGGCGTTTATGTTCAACACAAGTCTCCTCCCTCCCTAGTTCATCTACCTTATCAGCATACCCTTCTATTCCTTTCCCTTTCGTGTGCTTATCTAGCTTCCCCTTAAATGCACCTATACTATTTGCCTCAACCACTCCTTGTGGTAGCGTATTCCACATTCTTACCACTCTTTGGGTAAAGAAGTCGCTCCTGAATTTTCTATTGGATTTATTAGTGACTATCTTATATTGATGACCTCTAGTTTTGGACTCCCCCGCAAGTGGAAACATTTTCTCTACGTTTACCCTATCAAAGCTTTTCATTATCTTAAAGACCTCTATCAGGTCACCCCTCATCCTTCTCTTTTCTAGAGAAAAGAGCCCCAGCGTGTTTAGTCTTTCCTGATAAGTACATCCTCTCAGTTCTGGTATAATCCTTGTGAATCTTTTTTGCACCTTCTCCAATGCCTCTATATCCTTTTTATAATATGGAGACCAGAACTGTTCACAGTACTCCACGTGTGGTCTAACCAAGGTTCTATACATATTTAATATATCTTCTCTGCTTTTCAATTCTATCCCCCTGAAAATGAACCCCAGTGCTTGGTTTGCCTTTTTAATGGCTTTATTAGCCAGCGTAGCTACTTTTAGTGATCCTTATAGATTTACTGGTTATTTTTCAAAGAATTCAAGATGGTCAGCTTGTTTTAACATTACTCATCTAGTCACAAGACCCTTTGCAAGATTGTTTTCACAGAATTCAAGGTGGTCAGCTCGTTTAACCTTACTCATGCCATTGCCCCATTCTTATCGCTATCTTTGAATTATCGTTCTGCTTTTTTTGGTCATTCTTCCTCTTTTAATCAGACAGCTGTCTTGCCTCTCAACAAGTGTAACAATGTTCACTCATCAGTCAAAGGTTAACATTTTACAATTCAGCAGAATAAAGAGCACACTCAGCAAAACAATCATTACAGCCTGCAGAGATGATGGTTAAAAGTATTAAGAAAAAGATGTCAATTTGTCCCTATTCCTAATATTCTTACATATTCCCCACTTCGAGAGTGTGAAAACCCGAAGGGTTTCAATATCTCTTCTGTCCTTCAATATGTGGCCCTGTCTCCAACTAACGTTCCTGATTGCACATTTAACTACACATAATGGGGGTTCAATTAGACAAGGCCACTAACTGGGTGCAGATACCACGATCCGCGAATAACCCACGCCCGGTGCTTCCTGCGCAGGCAGGACGAGACATTCGTCCAGCCTCAGTACTCACCTGTCTCTCTGATAGCCTGTCAAAATCTCTTAAAGGTAGTCAGTACCTGTTATTTGCTAAAAATAAGTCTGCTGTCTGCACGGACATCGCACATGTAAAACACAGATGCAGGTTCCATCATTATGTTTACAAACTGTTGAGTTACGTTAAAACAATGAATAAAGGTTGCGCACCACTAAATCCCACATCCTCCAATCTGCAAGCCAATCTCACCAATCTGCCGATCTGAGTTTGTACCAGGCCTGTGAGAGTGCATGCACCAAGGTTCTTTGCTGATGCACTAGAGGCCTTGGTGCAAGAAGTGGACAGAAAGAGGGGCATCCTATAGCCGCAGGAGGGGACGGGGGGCAAGAGGTCCTCCAGATATATACCCAAAAGACAGTGGGAGGCAGTAGGAAGCACAGTCAATGCCAGGTGTACAGTACTATGAACATGGGTGCAGTGCAGGAAGAAGTTCAATGCTTTGGCATGAGTGGTCAAGGTGAGTGAGGTCAACTGTCAAATGGCATCACCTACCAACTGCATCACTAGCCGCATCCACTGCTCCACGCACTACACCCCTATCACCCACCTACCAACAATCTCTTTCAATCAGTATTCAACTCTTCCATACAGCTGCTTCCTCTCATCCTTACACGTTAACACTGTTGCAAGCCACACACTCACAACTCACAAGCCACACACACTGGCAGCTATTCAACCATGGCAGGCACGTCACCCAGACACACGTCCCACTTTCTTGCAGGAGAAGGTGGCGCATAACAGGAGGCAGCAAGTGGCACTGGCATTTAGCCCCTCGAGCCTGTTCCACCATTCAACAAGATCATGGTGGACCTGTGACCTAACTCCATATACCCGCCGTAGCCCCATATCCCTTAATACCGTTGGTTCACAGAAATCTATCAATCTCAGATTTAGAATTCACAATTGAGCTAGCATCAACTGACGTCTGCAGAAAAGCATTCCAAACTTCTCCCACCCTTTGCGTGTAGAAGCGATTCCTAACTTCACTCCTGCACGTCCTGCTCTAAATGTTAGGTTATCTCCCTTCATCCTAGTATTCAAGTATTGGAGACCTCCAAAAACAGGTACAAATGCATCAGCAGCCAGAAGCAATAATCCAGCCACTAACCTGTAAATCCTGCATGGTCCCTTAAAATAGCACTGGTGAGGGGTCCCTTAGGCACTCTAAGACATGTTCAGATGGTCGTGGTTAAGCCAGTGCATTGATTGGAGCGTTAAGTCCCAAAATGTTGTCCAACACTTTAAATCAGCGTTACACACTGATCGAACGCATTTTCTCCTTATTTTACTTGCTGCTGGCATTCATTATTTGTGGATGCGCTAAACCCTTTACCAAGATGGCATCCGGCGCATGTCACGCTAGAAACGTGCGTGCGCATCCAACTCGCAATCTTGGATGTTCGGGAGGCTGCGAAGTGCCAAAACAGCGGGCGATGGATGGCCCACTTTCTAGCCCATTGCTTTTGCGGCCAAAATTTACAACCACTCGTAAGCTTTATGTCTGAAGGGTAGTGTTTACTTGCATTTTTGTAACATTGAGGGCCGTAACAGGCACCAATGTCTTAGCCCCAATTTAGTCATTCTGGTTGGTGTAAAGCAAAATGCTAACCGCCAAACCGAACATATTGTGTCGCCTTGTGTGTAGTGCTTCTTATTCGTTGTAACGCTCCGAATAAACAATGTTGGTCTTTTACGAATTCAGTAGTACAATAGGGGATTCTTTATCCAGGGTGAAACCATAAGTTGGAGTGCACACTGTAAAATGTCACATCTGCACAACCAGGATCCACTTGTCCTGGAATAGCATGAAGTGTTTGGTGCAATCCAGAACCCTTCTCTTCCCCTTTACTGATATCCTTGATCTTTGGATAATTTACAAATTCTTTATGTATATCATCCTCCAACAACCCCATAGAATCACAGAATGGTTACAGCAAAGAAGGAGGCCATTCAGCCCATCGAGCCCATGCTGGCTCTTTGCAAGAGCAATCCAGTTAATTCCATTCTCCCGCTCTTTCCCCGTAGCCCTGCAATGGCAATCCTGATTGTGCAGATATGTCATTTTACAAAGTGCACAGTCAACTTGTGGTTTTCCCCATCGATTCCACTTTAAATACTTTCATCAGTTTTACATCAGCAGATACCAATGGTATTGCCACCACCACAGGAACCAGTTGTGAAATAATGTCGCTCTGCTTGCAAAGCTTCTTGGCATAATAAACTAATCCAAGGCTTCGCACTTTACACCAATCCATATTCCCATCTGATTTCCAGATTTTCATTTGTTTGTCCAATATACAATTTGGGATCCTATTTTTTTCCATAGCATTTAACCCCCCTTTGAATTTGAACATTGTAAAAACCTTTCATACATAATTACCTTTAAGATCAGTTGTTCCTTAGTCTTTGTTATTCTGAATTGATTGCCAATATCCCTAACCGGTCTCGCTGTCAATCCTTTTATTAAACTCAGGGAATCTCCTTGTTCTGATATAACATCCCCCGTCTGCCTATTCATACCTTTAAGTAATCCCTCAAATTGTTTGTGCATTGTTTTATCATGTTCCCATTGTCTGTATGCAAGTTCAACTAAATCTTAGTAAAACTGTGTACCATTTCTCTTACCATGATAAAAATCTACATACATTCAATTACATAAATCAGAAGACAAAAGGTACAGAAGGAAAAATTTAACAGAGCAGGATCTCTAACTGCAAATTATAAC
Organism: Heptranchias perlo; assembly: GCF_035084215.1. NCBI lineage: Eukaryota > Metazoa > Chordata > Chondrichthyes > Hexanchiformes > Hexanchidae > Heptranchias > Heptranchias perlo. The sequence goes on from NC_090327.1 coordinate 54,103,773, forward strand.
AAGCTTCTTGTGTTTGTGTCACCACAAGTTCGTTCGCTTGTCCTTCATAAATGTGGGCACGGAATTTGCATCTTTTCCTGCGCCTCCCATTTTAAAGTTAAGATCACATCTACATCGTCTGCACTCAGGCATGCATGCAGGGAAACACCCATATTGGCCTAGGTATTGGTTCCCCTGCTTGACACAATAATCCAAATTAGATAGTTTTCCTGTTAACATAGGCGAGTTTACCCTTTGCTTATACACTTCTCCCTCTAAATACCGCACAGAATGTGGTTCTGCCAGTTCGGTAAATAGTTGGGCTATAACATCCACGATAGGTAAAGAAACGGTAAAAATCGACGTTTACTCTTATCCCTAACTTGGCCCATTGGGTGAATAGGAGCATACCCCAGATTGCGGATTGTTGATACTGGTGGAACTTCAACCCTCACATTTGTTTCACCATTTCCCTTAGAATACCAACGGACAAGGTCATAGTCCCTTAACATATCCGAGACTTCACCTCGCATCAAAAATCTCAGTGTTTGATAAATAAACGTAAGCACATATGCTCCGTATGCTGTACAAATGGTTGCCCATCCTATTCCCTTTACTCGCTCATTTCCCTTGTATATCATCTCATTTATTTTATCCTGCATCTGAGTGAAAAACTTGGTAATGTTGTGCATGTTATAGATGGTAAGTGTGGGAGTTCGGTGAAGTGGGGGAAAGAGGTGCTGCTTTGCCTTGCTTTTCCTAACTTTTTCCCCCGAGCGGCAGGGGACCTGAGCGTAGAAGACTGAGATTGGGGAATAAAAGCAGCAGCAGACCTGCAACAAGAGAAAACTACTGTGCGACGTCACAGGTGAGGCAGAAGAGTCCGAGAGGTGAGCACAGTATAAAAGGAGAGACCTAGAGCGGGAGGAGAGTCTGAGAGTCTAAGGCAAGTCATGGCAGCACAGGTCGCACCCGTGATATGCTCCTCCTGCGCTATGTGGGAAGACATGGACACTACCAGTGTCCCTGGCGACCATGTGTGCAGGAAGTGTGTCCAGCTGCAGCTACTGGCTAACCATATTTCGGAGCTGGAGCTGCGGGTGGATTCTCTGTGGAGCATCCGCGATAGCACGTTCAGTGAGGTGGTCACACCGCAGGTAAAGATTACGCAGGCAGAAAGGAAATGGGTGACCGCCAGGCAGAGTAAAAGGACTAGGCAGGTAGAGCAGGAGTCCCCTGGGGCTATCTCCCTCTCAAACAGATATTCTGCTTTGGATACTGTTGGGGGAGATGGCTTATCAGGGGAAAGCAGCAAGGGCCAAGTTCGGGGCACCACGGGTGGCTCTGCCGCACAGGAGGGGAGAAAGAAAAGTGGCAGGGCTATAGTGATATGGGATTCAATTGTAAGGGGACCTGAGCGTAGAAGACTGAGATTGGGGAATAAAAGCAGCAGCAGACCTGCAACAAGAGAAAACTACTGTGCGACGTCACAGGTGAGGCAGAAGAGTCCGAGAGGTGAGCACAGTATAAAAGGAGAGACCTAGAGCGGGAGGAGAGTCTGAGAGTCTAAGGCAAGTCATGGCAGCACAGGTCGCACCCGTGATATGCTCCTCCTGCGCTATGTGGGAAGACATGGACACTACCAGTGTCCCTGGCGACCATGTGTGCAGGAAGTGTGCTAGGGTCAAGGGTGCTAGGGTCAAGGATGTCACGGAGCGGCTGCAGGGCATTCTGGAGGGGGAGGGTGAACAGCCAGTAGTCGTGGTCCATATTGGTACCAATGGCTTAGGTAAAAGAAGGGATGAGGTCCTGCAAGGTGAATTTAAGGAGTTAGGAGATAAATTAAAAAGCAGGACTTCAAAGGTAGTGATCTCAGGATTGCTACCAGTGCCATGTGCGAGTGAGTATAGGAACAGGAGAATAGACAGGATGAATGCGTGGCTGCAGGGATCATGTAGGAGGGAGGGATTTAGATTCCTGGGACATTGGGACCGGTTCTGGGGAAGGTGGGACCTGTACAAGCGGGACGGGTTACACCCGAGCAGGACCGGGACCAATGTCGCGCGGGGGTGTTTGCTAGTGCTGTTGGGGAAGGTTTAAACTAGAGTGGCAGGGGGATGGGAACCTGAGCGGGGAGTCAGAAGGGAATAAAGTTGAGAGCAGCAAGAGAGGGGAAGACCCAGGGGAAATTTACAATACAAATAGTACAAACAGTTGTTCAAGAACAAGTGAAAGGGAAAAGCGTAGAGCAGCGGAAAGAGAATGTACTTTAGGCACGACAGATAAAGTAAAAACTAGAAGGCATAAGGCGATTAACCCAGCATCAAAGCTGAAGGTCAGGCTAGGGTGTGTGGCCCAACTAAGAGTTCCATATACAAATGCATGGAGTATAAGGAATAAATTAAATGAACTACAGTTTCAAATTCAAATTGGAGGGTATGACATGGCAGCTATTACTGAGACTTGGCTGCAGGATGGTCAGGATTGGGAACTAAATATACCAGGTTATAAGGTCTACCGGAGAGAAAGGGAAAATGGAAGAGGGGGAGGAGTAGCCTTAGTGATTAGAGATGAAATCACTTCAATGATAAAGGAGGATATAACGAGAGTTAAGCAGCCAACAGAGACCTTATGGGTTGAATTGAGAAATAGGAAAGGATCTAAGACTATAGTGGGAGTTGTATATAGGAGCCCTGGCAGCAGCTCTGAAGTGCAAGATTGTATAAATGCAGAGATTAGACAAGCGTGTAAGAAAGGCATAGTGGTCTTAATGAGGGACTTTAACCTTCACATAGATTGGGAAAAGCAGACTAGCAACTGTCAGAAAGGTAGTGAATTTCTTGAGTGTGTCCGGGATAGTTTTCTACAGCAGTATGTCCTAGAGGCAACAAGGGGGCAAGCATACTAGATTTAGTAATGAGTAATGAACCAGATTTAGTTAACGGCTTAATTGTGCGTGAACATCTATCCAATAGTGATCATAACATGATCGAGTTCAATGTAGTGTTTGAAAGGGAAAAAAGTGAATCAGCTGCTAAGATTCTAGACTTGGGTAAGGCCGACTTCAATGGGATGAGACAGAGACTGTCCACAGTAAACTGGGCAAATCTGTTAATGGGTAAAACGACTGATGATCAGTGGGAAATGTTTAAAGAAACATTTAACGTGATACAGAATTGGTTTATACCCCTGAGGGGCAAGAACTTTACTTGCCAAAAAAAACAGCCATGGACAACTAAAGAGGTAAGGGACAGTAAAAGACATAAGGAAAGGGCATACAAAAAGGCAAAAAATGGCACAGATCCTGGCGAATGGGAAAGATACAAAGATCAACAAAGGGTCACAACACAGATAGTAAGAGCTACAAAAAGAGAGTATGAAAAGAAACTCGCAAGGGATATCAAAACCAATACGAAGAACTTTTATTCTTATATTAGGAAAAAGAGGGTGGTCAGGAGCAGTGTTGGCCCCTTAAAAACTGAAAGTGGGGTTATTGTCATTGACATTGGGGAAATGGCGGACATGTTGAACAATTACTTTGCGTCAGTATTTACAGTCAAAAAAGAGGATAGCATGCCGGAAATCCCAAGAAAACTTATATTGAATCGGGGACAGGGACTGGATAAAATTAACATAAGTAAAGCAACAGTGATGAAGAAAATAATAGCACTAAAGAGTGACAAATCCCCAGGACCAGATAGTTTCCATCCCAGGGTTTTAAAGGAAGTAGGTGAGCACATTGCGGATGCCCCAACTATAATCTTTCAAAGTTCTCTAGATTCAGGAACTGTCCCTCTAGATTGGAAAATTGCACATATCACTCCGCTTTTTAAGAAAGGAGAGAGGGGGAAACCGGGGAATTATAGACCAGTTAGCCTAACATCTGTTGTGGGGAAAATGCTGGAGTCTATAATTAAGGATAGGGTGACTGAACACCTCGAAAATTTTCAGTTAATCAGAGAGAGCCAGCATGGATTTGTGAAAGGTAGGTCGTGCCTGACAAACCTGATTGAATTTTTTGAAGAGGTGACTAAAGTGGTGGACAGGGGAATGACAATGAATGTTATTTATATGGACTTCCAGAAGGCATTTGATAAGGTCCCACATAAGAGACTGTTAGCTAAGATAGAAGCTCATGGAATCGAGGGAAAAGTACGGACTCGGTTAGGAAGTTGGCTGAGCGAAAGGCGACAGAGAGTAGGGATAATGGGAAGGTACTCACATTGGCAGGATGTGACTAGTGGACTCCTGCAGGGATCAGTCTTGGGGCCTCAATTATTCACAATATTTATTAACGACTTAGATGAAGGCATAGAAAGTCTCATATCTAAGTTTGCTGATGACACAAAGATTGGTGGCATTGTAAGCAGTGTAGATGAAAACATAAAATTACAAAGTGATATTGATAGATTAGGTGAATGGGCGAAACTGTGGCAAATGGAATTCAATGTGGACAAATGTGAGGTCATCCACTTTGGATCAAAAAAGGATAGAACAGGGTACTTTCTAAATGGTAAAAAGTTAAAAACAATGGATGTCCAAAGGGACTTAGGGGGTTCAGGTACATAGATCATGGAAGTGTCATGAACAGGTGCAGAAAATAATCAATAAGGCAAATGGAATGTTGGCCTTTATATCTAGAGGACTAGAGTACAAGGGGGCAGAAGTTATGCTGCAGCTATACAAAACCTTGGTTAGACCGCACCTGGAGTACTGTGAGCAGTTCTGGGCACCGCACCTTCGGAAGGACATACTGGCCTTGGAGGGAGTGCAGCGTAGGTTTACTGGAATGATATCCGGACTACAAGGGTTAAGTTACGAGGAGAGATTACAGAAATTGGGGCTGTATTCTCTGGAGTTTCGAAGATTAAGGGGTGATCTGATCGAAGTTTATAAGATATTAAGGGGAACGGATTGGGTGGATAGAGAGAAACTATTTCCGCTGGTTGGGGATTTTAGGAGTAGGGGGCACAGTCTAAAAATTAGAGCCAGACCTTTCAGGAGCAAGATTAGAAAATATTTCTACACACAAAGGGTTGTAGAAGTTTGGAACTCTCTTCCGCAAACGGCAATTGATACTAGCTCAATTGCTAAATTTAAATCTGAGATAGATAGCTTTCTGGCAACCAAAGGTATTAAGGAATATGGGCGAAAGGCAGGTATATGGAGTTAGATCACAGATCAGCCATGATCTTATCAAATGGCGGAGCAGGCACGAGGGGCTGAATGGCCTACTCCTGTTCCTATGTTCCTATGTTCTTCCTGTGCTAGCTCATTGATTGCGTTTAGGATTGGTGCATTGACCAGTTTGGCCTGCGCATATTCATAATAACATGCAAGCTTCTTTTTATTCTCAACATCTACCCGATTCCAAATTGACATTCCTGTTCTGAATCCCACAGCATCCAACTGTAATTGTCTTCTCCTGAAGATGCCTTCCTCTGGTTTAGTTTCTACCCCTGTTATGTTATTTTTCACTCTTTACCTCTCATTCCCATTTTATCTATGTGTCTCTTGTGGGCATTTACCACAGTACCATAAATTGGACATTATTCACTTATGGCACATTTTACAGTTTCTAAATCCCTGTCATATTATACTCCCCAATCATAAATGTAATTAATATCACATTGTCCGTTTCGCTTCATCTGTGGAGAAAGCACAAAGAAATATTTCTTCCGTCTCCATTTTCTTTGGAGACCTGGAGTAGCACACCCTACACAATCTTGATCTGATGTCTCAACTGTCTGTTATCTTGGACACTGTACTTTGCTACTGACTAACTTCCCCTGTTGGACGGCTGTAGACCTACAGTGTCAAAGTCGTCCCAAATGTGGAGGTAACACTGTGTAAGGCAACGTGATTTTAAAACTTTGTTGCAGCGCTGACTGTAAAAGTGGGGTGGAGCCAGCTTCATCGCAGCAGCTCCATACTCAGGCAGATTCCAACAAAATTTAAAGAAATTTTGCCGAATTGAAAAGAAAACAATCGATTTAGATCTCAAATCTCACAGACATAAAATAGAACATAGACCTGTAACTGCATAATAATTCTGCAAACGCTTTTGACTTCTTCTTGTTCATCTAACAGTAGCACTATGCTTAGAAAACACAATGATTGAAATGCTTATATTAAATGACCAGGACTACTGAAGGTGATCGCTGCTTCAGTTTTGTGAATAAACTAAAGAAAAATCCAGTAGATTGTAACAGTGGGAGACAGAATCTTCCCTTTTCACCTTTTCCCCCTGTTTTTAATCATCTATCCATCATCTTTCATCTGAATTTTTAATCTCTGATGTTTCCTACTTGACTTAATTTTGTACCGATTTAAAATCTCATGTGGAAAAGACCATTTCTCAAGCTTGTATTGGCACTCCTGTTTGAAGGGCTTCTCCTTTTTCTCTGTTGGTGGAAGGAAGGCGTATAGTGAAATGGAGTATGGATGAGAAGGGGTTACTGGGGATCCAGTCGAGATTTCCAGTACCTTTCCTGGTTTCATAAGAACATAAGAAATAGGAGCTGGAGTGGGCCGTAAGGCCCCTCAAGCCTGGTTTGCCATCCAATAAGATCATGGCTGATCTTCTACCTCAACTCCACTATCCTGCCCTATCCCCATATCCCTTGATTCCATTAGTGTCCAAAAATCTATCGATCTCAGTCTTGAATATACTCAATGACTGAGCATCCACAGCCCTCTGGGGTAGATAATTCCAAAGATTCGCAACCCTCTGAGTGAAGAAATTTTTCCTCATCTCAGTCCTAAATAGCCAACCCTTTATTTTGAGACTCTGACCCCTAGTTCTAGTGCCTCCAGCCTAATTATATTATGATTTTCGAAGTGCACTGTTACCACTTCCTTAATAATGGATTCCAGCATTTTCCAGAAGCCTGATGTCAGGCTAACTGGCCTGTAGTTCCCTGTTTTCTCTCTCCCTCCTTTCTTGAATAGCAGTGTTACATTTGCTATCTTCCAATCTACTGGGACCGATCTAGAATCTAGGGAATTTTGGAAGATCACAATCAATGCATCCACTATCTCTGTAGCCACCTCTTTTGGAACCCTACGATATAGGCCATCAGGTCCAGGGATTTGTCAGCTTTTAGTCCCATTAATTTCTGCAATACTTTTTCTTTACTAATATTAATGACTTTAAGTTCCTCACTCTCATTAGCCCTTTGGTTCCCCATTATTTCTGGTATGTTTTTTGTGTCTTCTACTATGAAGACAGATACAAAATATTTGTTTAACATCTGTGCCATTTCCTTATTCCCCATTATAATTTCTCCTGTCTCAGCCTCTAAGGGACCAACGTTTACTTTTGCTACTCTCTTTTTACACACTTGTAGAAGCTCTTACAATCCGTTTTTATATTTCTTGCTAGTTTACTCTCATATTCTATTTTCTCCCTCTTTATCAATTTTTTGGTCATCCTTTGCTGGTTTCTAAAACTCCCCCAATCCTCAGGCTTACTACTCTTCTTAGCAATATTATAAGCCTCTTCTTTTAATCTAATACTATCCTTAACTTCTTTAGTTACCCACAGATTGATCACTTTTCCCATGGAGTTTTTATTTCTCAATGGAATGTATATTTGTGGAGAATTATGAAATATTTCTTTAAATGTTCGCCATTGCTTATCTGCCATCATATCTCTTAATGTAATCTCCCAATCTACCTTAGCCAACTCGCCCCTCATACCTATGTAATTGGCTTTGTTTAAGTTTGAGACTCTAGTTTCGGATTTAAGTATGTCACTCTCAAACTCAATGTATAATTCTATCATATTATGATCACTCTTCTGCAGAGGATCCTTTACTATGAGATTACTAATTAAACCTGTCTCATTACACAAAACAAGAACTAAAATAGCCTGTTCTCTGGTTGGTTCCACGACGTATTGTTCTAGGGAACTGTCTCGAATGCATTCCATGAATTCATCTTCCAAACTCCTTTTGCCAATTTGATTTGCCCAGTTTATCTGAAGATTAAAGGAGAAGCAGGAATCTATCAAGCGGGTGCAGTGGACACATTGAGAACTTCGCGCCCATTTTGGGCGAAAGTTGAAAATTGCCCCAAGCACGCAGGAAATCTCTTAGTGAGGGAAGGAAAACTGGAGGTCATGCCAGGCTGGTTTTATGCACCTCAGTATGGCCCACAGCAGAGTATCATTGCCAGATACCTAAGGTCAGCTGCTTAGCTTCTCAACCCAGGGGATGATGCTTGCCATGGGTGTGTAGGGTGGGCCAAAGAGGAAGGAAATTCTTAAAATGGGAAGAAAAAAATCTCAGGCAAAGAATACATTTTTTTGGTGGAAGTACAATCAGATTAATGTATATATCATCTTGCATTACTTCCCAAAACAGAAACCATAAAGCAATTTAGTAATGTAATTATAAAGATTCTCTGATCCCTCATTGCTGGTAGGCAAGGCTCTCTGCCACCAGAGCGTACTCAGAAAATTACCCCCAAAAGGTTGGAAAACAATGACTTGCGCCAAAGTGTTTCCTTTACACTGCTACAACGCATTTATTTTTCATCCAAGTAGTTTTTTCATTGTCATTGGGGGGGAATAGATTTTGACTCTTTGTTGTTTCTTGCAAAATTGTTGATATGTTTTTTATGCTCGCATTCACTGTTTTGCTACAAGTAGTGAACAGCCAAAATCTTTCCCCCAGATGTTCATATGTGTGACATCAGTACACAGGCCTACAAGGAAAATGGAAACGGGCAAGGTTTCTTGTACTGTTTTTAGATTACTATGTATGTGGTCACTCCTGTGAAGTAATGGCTGAAGTTTTGTAAATCTGTATGTTTGGCTTTTTGGTGTATAAAAAAAAACTTCTGTTCCAAAGAGCAAAATGGAAGTGACTAACATTCAGACAAATAAACATATGGGTGAAATTTCAAATTCCAATTTCAACACAGCAGTAGTAATTACTAAAACATTTTAGTAATGTTGCTTATGGTTCCTCCATCAGAAATAGCAGCTGTTGTCCAGATGCTTGCTAAGTTTTTTTTAAATGTAACTCCATAGAAGTACTTGTAGTTTCTAATTTTGTCCATGTTTCTCTTATGGAGTCTTCTGTTACTCTTTTCAGTCTGTGAGTCAGTACTGTTTTGGTGTAAATCTTATTTTATTGTAAAGCAGTTGCATCTCTTCCTTGATTAAGTATTTTCTAACTCCCTTCACACCCAGATCACATACATGTGCAAAAAATGGCTTAAGGCTGTTTTAACTTTCATTAAATATCCACAGTGGGACTGGTACTGAGAGAACAGTATATGTGTTGGTCACTTTTAGAATTGAGAGTCTGTAGACAAATGCACGGTAGAATTAAATCACAAACACTCCATCATAAAATGCATAATTTCCACAGGCCAAGTTTATTGGGCTCTATTTTAGCACCCGCTATCGGGTGCGTTTCCCGCTGGGGGGGCTCCGAAAATCGGAGAATCCCGGTGCGGTACCGGAGCCCGCCCCGAACCCGCGCACTTCCGGGTTCCCCGCTGACGCGCCGGCGTGCGCGCGCAGCCCCCGCTGGTGAGAATCCCGCAGGCAATTAAAGCCAGCGGGATGCCACTTGACAGTATTTAGTTAGGGATTTTAGGTCATTAACTGACCTGATTAAGGGACCATGTGGGATTTTAGAACAAAATGGGACTGTTTCCCACACTGGGGGAAACACTCCCAGGTCGAATGGACGTGTTGCAGCTGTCAGCCTGTGGCAGCTGCAAAGGTCCATTTGACAGGTGGGGGGGGAGGCCCTCACCCATTGCAGGAGGCCACTCCGTCACTTGGGACAAAGTTTGGCCTCCACCACCCTCCTCCTGACAGTCAAAGTCACCAACCTGCACGCTTACCCCGGGGTCCGGAGACATGTACCTACCTTGCGGACCCCCTCAGATGTACATCTTGCGGATGGGGGCCGCCGTAGCTGCAGTCATGACCCCCTCGGAGGGCGAACAGCCTCACCAGCCTCGCCATCCACGCCGTCCACCTCTGACACGTGGAGCTCCACAACAGAGTGCTGTGACACATCCACCTGTACAGCAGGAGGGAGGGCTACCGCAGAGAGAGATGCGTCGCAGAGGGCACTACCCTCGCCACAGGGTCCACAGACATGGCAGTAGTGGTGCCAATATAATGTGTAATGTGTGTTGTTCTGAAATTCAATATAAGTAACACCCATGATGAACCCTCAAACACCCTTATGCATCCCCTTCATGCTCACGACACATTTGCCTTACGCTGCCTACTGCACATATGTGATGCATCCTTCCAGGGTGCAACCGGGGACATTGCCGATGTCTCTCAGTCGTCTGCGCAGAAGAGCCCTGCAAATACACCTACATCCACTCTGCAGTGACACAATGGGTGGCATCAGTTGTGGGTCCTCATAGTGATCCTCAGGAGCAGGCATTATTGCACAAACCAGACAGGATTCGCGAAGACATGGCAGTAGTGGTGCCAATATAATGTGTAATGTGTGTTGTTCTGAAATTCAATATAAGTAACACCCATGATGAACCCTCAAACACCCTTATGCATCCCCTTCATGCTCACGACACATTTGCCTTACGCTGCCTACTGCACATATGTGATGCATGCCCTGTGGCTGCAGCACAGGTAGTGGCAGGTTGAGTGAGGCTGGCCGTGAAAGAGATGCACGAGAGGGTGGGTATGAGATAGAGCCATGAGGTTGTATGAGGATTGGGTTGCGTGGTAGTGGCGGGGTGAGTACTGGCGAGGTGAGTAGGTGCAGGTAAGATGAGGATGTGGTTTGTGTGGGTGTGAGGGGTGATGTGACAGGGTAGTGTTGGCTGTGCAGAAGGAGATGTGGGGTGGGGCAGTGCTGTGGCAGACGGAGTGAAGGGGAAAGACTACGTGTACTCACTCTGGCTGACCTATTAAGGTCATTAGAGCGCCTCCTGCACTGTATGCAGATGGGCGATATCTTGGTGGTGCAAGTGACCGCCTCTGCCACCTCAAGCCAGGCCTTCCTGGTGGCAGAGGCGGGCCGCTTCCTCCCGCCCGCCGGGTGGAAGATCTGTGTCCTCCCCCTCCTCCTCACCCCATGTATTGATACCTGGAGTGAGGCATCATTAAACTGGGAGCAGCCTTCCCCCTGGGCTGCTCCATGCTATCATTTTTGCTATTTGTTGCAGCATCTGTCAGTGGAGGACTGCCCCTTTAAATAGAACGCATCCAGCTGACAGATCTTACTGCGCATGCGCAGCCCGCCCGACGCGCAGATCAGCAGTGGGGAACCCGGAGGAACAGGTAAGTGGATCCAATTAGTGGTTTCTCTGCTACGATCGCGCGAGAAACCCACTAATTTCACCGGGCGCGTTACCCACGCGCCCGATAGCCCCCCCACCGAGAACCCGCAGCCCTGCTAACATCGGGCCCATTATGTCTGAACAAAACAGAACATGCTCACTATTTAAACTGTAACATCTGTTTTCCTTTCATTCAGATGTTGAAGAAAATCATGCACTAAATAACTGACCCCTCGCAACCACAGTGAATTTTGTACTCATTATGTTGGTGAGGTCACTATTTTGGAATTCAACATTTTCATATTCAGTGTCAGCATCGAAATATCCTGTTGGTGCAGCACAGATTCATGGAGGGTAAACCCCAACCTCAAAAGAGCACCCACTTTTGCAAAAGGCTGATATTTCCATCTCTGGATTATTACCTGAGCTACAAGCAAATTGGCATAGGGTAAATAAGATTAGAGAGTTAAATTTGTGGCTCAAAGATTGGTGTGGGAGAAATGGCTTTCGATTCACGGGGCACTGGCACCAGTACAGGGGAAAGTGGGAGCTGTACCGTTAGGATGGCCTTCATCTGAACTGCTAGGGCCAGTGTTCTGGCGAATCATATAACCAGGGCGGCAGAGAGAACTTTAAACTAAATAGTGGGGACAAGGGATCAAGTAAGGGAAAATGTGATAAATTAAAGAAAGAAGACAAGGCAGGCGAGCAAGGTAGCAATAAGGGAAATGATAAACAGAGAGTGGCAGGAAGGAACAGAGCATGCAAACTTAAGAGTGTGCCAGCAGATAAGGCTAGAGGTTGCAAAAACAGTAAAAAGACAGCACTAAAGGCTTTGTATCTGAATGCATGTAGCATTCGTAACAAAATGGATGAATTGACAGCTCAAATAGAAATAAATATGTACAATCTGATAGCCGTTAGAGAGACATGGCTGCAAGATGACAAAGGCTGGAACCTGAATATTTCGGAAGGAAAGGAAGCCAGGAAAAGGTGGAGGGGTGGCTCTGTTAATTAAGGATGACATAAGTATAATAGAGAGAAATGACCTTAGTTCTAAAGACCAAGATGTAGAATCAGTTTGGGTAGAGATAAGAAATAGTAAAGGCAAGAAGTCACTTGTGGGAATAGTTTATAGGCCTCCTGACAGTAACCACACTGTAAGACAGGGTATACAGGAAGAAATAATGGGGGCCTTTGAGAAATGAACAGCAATAATCATGGGTGATTTTAATCTACATATAGATTGGAAGAATCTGATTGGCAAAGGTAGCCTGGAAGATGGGTTCACAGAGTGCTTTCGGGACAGTTTCTTAGAGCAGCACATTCTAGAGCCAACCAGAGAGCAGGCTATTCTAGATCTGGTAATGTGTAATGAGACAGGATTAATTAATGACCTCATTGTAAAGGAGCCTCTAGGTAGCAGTGATCACAATATGATTGAATTTCACATTCAGTTTGAGGGAGAGAAGTGTCACATTTTAAACTTAAATAAGGGCAATTATGAGGGCATGAGAAGACTAGTGTTTTAAACTTAAATAAGGGCAATTATGAGGGCATGAAGACAGAGCTGGCTAAAGTGAACTGGGAGATTAGGTTAAGGGATAGGTCAGTAGAGATGCAGTGGCAGACATTTAATGAGATATTTCATAACACTCAGCAAAGATACATTCCAGTGAGAAAGAAAGACTCTAGGGGAAGGACGTACCATTCGTGGCTAACTAAGAAAGTTAAAGATAGTATCAAATTAAAAGAAAAAACATACAATTCTGCAAAGATTAGTGGCAGGTCAGAAGATTGGACAGAATATAAAAAAACAGCAAAGAATGACTAAAAGAATAATGAGGGAAAAATTAGAGTATGAGAGAAAGCTAGCTAGAAATATAAAAAGATAGTAAGAGTTTCTACAGGTATTTAAAAAGGAAATGAGTAAGTAAAGTGAGCATTGGTCCTCTAAAGAGTGAGTCTGGGGAATTAATAATGGAGAATAAGGAAATGGCGGATGAATTGAACAGATATTTTGCATCCGTCTTGACTGTAGAGGATGCAAATAACATGCCAGAAATAATTGTGAATCAAGATATGAAAGGGAGGAGGAACTTAAAACATCTACAATCACCAGGGAAAGGGTTCTGAAAAAATTACTAGAACTAAAAGCTGACAAGTCCCCAGGTCCTGACGAACTTCATCCTGGAGTCTTAAAAGATGTGGCTGCAGAGATAATGGATGCAATGATATTAAGTTTCCAAAATTCCCTAGATCTGGCAGGGTCCCATCAGGTTGGAAAGTGGCAAATGTAACTCCTCTATTCAAGAAAGGAGGGAGACAGAAAGCAGGAAACTACAGGCCAGTTAGCTTAACATCTGTCATAGGGAAAATGCTAGAATCTATTATTAAGGAGGTTAAAGCAGGGCACTTAGAAAATTTCAATGCACTCAGGCAGAGTCAACACAGCTTTGTGAAAGGGAAATCGTGTTTGACTAATTTATTAGATTTTTTTGAGGAAGTAACAAGCAACGTGGATGAAGGGGATCCTGTGGATGTGGTATACTTGGATTTCCAGAAGGCATTTGACAAGGTGCCACATCAAAGGCTACTACACAAAATAAGAGCTCATGGTGTAGGGGGTAACATATTAGCATGGATAAAGGATTGGTTAGCTAACATGAAACAGAGAGTAGGCATAGTCATTTTCAGGTTGGCAAGATGTATCGAGTCGAGTGTCACAGGGATCAGTGCTTGGGCCTCAACTATTTACAATCTATATAAATGACTTGAATGAAGGGACCGAATGTATGGTCGCTAAATTTGCTGATGACACAAAGGTAGGTAGGAAAGTAAGTTGTGAAGAGGACATAGGGGGCGCTAAATTAGGCCGGGTAGAGCCCGTTGTTTCGGCACTACACAGCCTCTCCGACATCCAAGATGGCGTCTTGGATGCGCACACATGTTTCCTGCGTGATGTACGCCAGACGCCATTTTGGTATAGGAGTTAGCGCATGCTGGAAGCATGTAAAGTAGGGAGAAAATGGCTGCAATTAGTGTGCAACGCTGATTTCAAGTGAAAAACACCATTTTCGACCTTAACGCTCAACTCAACGCACAGTCTTATCCCCGACCATCTAAACGTTTCTTACAGTGCCTGAAGGACCCCCCACCAGCGCTATTTAAAGGGCCATGAAAGTGTCGCAGGTTAGTTGCTGGATTATTGTTTCTGGCTGCTGGAGGAGTAGGAAGTGTTTTTTGAAGCTCTCTATTCTTATTGAGAGTTCCAACACTACTTTTGAGAGTGCTTTGGCAGGTACTGCCTTACGGGTCGGAAAGTTACAATCCTGGTGGAACAACATTCCTGCTAACCATGGGCGGTCTGCTAGGGCTCTCGTTGAGCATTGAGCATGACTGGGAGCAAGCAGAGAAGCCACGCGCAGCAGGTCAAGTTGCAAGGAGACGGAGGACGAGGAGGCGCAGGGCACTGAGCAGGAGGCCCTACCCACTGAGGGCCTTCCAGGATCAATTCTTTTACCTCAACATGACCGAGGAGAATTGCATCCGACGCCTGAGGTTCACCAAGGAAGCCATCACCGAGACCTGTCAACTGGTGCAGCCACAACTGCAGCCTCAGAGCAGGGCAAGAACAGCATTACCTGTGGCTGTGAAAGTCACCATGGCACTGAATTTCTATGGATCAGGAACATTTCAGGCCTCTGCTGGCAACATGTGCAACATCTCACAGTATGCAGTGCACTGCTGCATAAGGGAGGTCACAGACGCACTGTACCACATAAGGAACAGGTTCATCACCTTCCCTCTCAACAGAGACAATCAGAATGAGTGAGCACGGGGGTTCGCCCGCATTGCTGACTTTCCCATGGTGCAGGGTGCCATTGACTGCACACATATTGCCCTGCATGTCCTGCACATCAACTCGGCTGTCTTCGTCAACCAAAAGGGTTTCCACTCCCTCAACGTGCAGCTGGTGTGCGACCACATGCATCGCATCTTGGAGGTCGATGCCCGCTACTCTGAGAGCAGTCATGACGCCTTCATCATGCGAAAGTCCAACGTGCCAGCTATCTTTCATCCGACTCGGCAAGTCAAAGGCTGGCTACTGGGCGACAAGTGCTATCCCCGCACGACATGGCTCATCACACCAGTCAGGAAACCACGCACATGCACAGCAGGCCTATAATGAGAGCCATGCTGCCACAAGCAACATCGTGGAGCACACCATAGGCCTCCCCAAACAACGCTTCCGCTGCCTAGACCAGTCTGGAGGAGCCCTGCAGTACTCCCCTGAGCGGGTGGGCAGATTTGTGATGGTCTGCTGCATGCTGCACAACCTCGCCATCATGAGGGAACACCAATGATTGCAGAAGATCCTGAGCCAGAGGTGGAGGAGGAGGAGGCTGAGGAGGAAGGGGCAGAGGAGGAAGAGGCTGAGGAGGAGGAGAAGGAGGAGGGGATGGAGCCGGAAGAGGAAGTGGAGGAAGATGCAAGGGTGCAGCAGGAACCACACGCCTTGTCTGCAAGGGCTCTGCGTGCTCACCTGATCCGTGCCCGCTATCAATAATTGAACTGCATCCCCCAACTCACCAACAGTCCGACACTCCCTACCTTTCCCCTCCCACAATCAAATCGCCCGCCATCTGATTACACATTGGTGTCCCTCTCAGCTCATTGCATAAATAAAAACCACCACCAAATGCAAAATCAAACTCTCATTTATGGATGAATAAATGAAATGATGCAAAAATAACAGAACTATTCACCCTTGTGCATTCCCTTAGTGCCTGTTGTTCGTGTGCCTTTACCTATCCTAGTGCTCCTATGAGATGCTTCCCCAGTGGCTGGAGCATGGGTGGTGAAAGGCTGCTGGCCTTCAATGGAGGAACGTCCAGATGGCCTTGGAGGATGACCTCGAGCAGCTCTGGGCCGGAAGGGCCCGGCTTCAGATTGCACCATCTCAGCATGGGCTGCAGCAGTCTGGTCTGGCTGGCCAATAGGCAACAACAGGGGCACTGGTGGAGTGGCAGGGGTGGGAGCAGCAATGCTGGTCCGACTGCCATGGGGCCACTGCCACTCTCCTGGGGCGGCGCCTCAACAATCCTGGTGATCAGCTGGAGAATGGATTGCTGGAGTGCTGTGATGCCCTGGAAGACCCGTTCCACAGTGGTCCCCAGAGCCACGATAGCAGCAGTCTGAGCTTCCAAGGCAGCAGTCTGAGCTGCAAGTGCAGCAGTCAGACCTTGGATGGCAGATGTTTGTGCTGCAATGGATGCTGTGACATCAGTCATCAGACGCTGCATCATGGTGGCTTCCACAGGTGTGCTGATGGAGGTGACCACACGTTCCATGTTGGAAAAGATGGGCTCCAAGCTCTGCGCAAAGCCCTGCGCCAAGTTGGAGCTGGACCCCTCCATGCCCCTTCTCATTGTGCACAGGCTTTCTGGCAGGCTTTCCAGTGCCCAAGCTTTTGTTGGTGTACGCCCATCAGCTGTCTTCTGTAGCCTGGTCCATCGAAGTCCTCATCTGACTCCTTTGCAGCAGAACTAGTGAGCAACCACGCCCTCCGGCGAGCTGGCACCTGTGGTATCCATTCCCTCCACCCCGGCAAGTGTGAAAGCAAGTGTCAGATTGAGTGGCTTCAGTGACCTCCTTCTCCTCATGTGCCGTCACGTGTTCTTGGGTATCTGCAGTGACAAAGGGAAACAGGTTGAGTTGTGGAGTGGGGAGAGGAGCAAGTAAGAGGTCTGTGCTAACAGCATGTGCAGCACATGAGTCAGAAAAGATTATGGGAGGAGGGAAATGTGGAAAAGGAGAAGGAGCATTAGATATGTAGAGACCCCCTTCACCGGGAACTCCAGCACGGCACGTTGTACCCGTCCAGCCTCGGGTCCCTCCTACTGAATTATACGCCACCTTCTCCTGCAAAACAAAGAACAGTGTGTCAACGAGTGTCCTGCAAGGTGTGTGGGTGATGTGCCTATCATGGTTGGATAGCTGCTAGTTTGTGTGACTTGTGAGTGATGGTTGTGGCCTGCAAGTGTGGTGCTATGTGTGGGTGAGGTGCAGCATTGCGTATGGAGGGGCCGTGTTTGTTGGTGGGTCTTTAGGTGACGGGAGGTTTCGTGCATGAAGCACAGATGCAGTTGGTAGGATGTGCCACTTGATACTTGTATTCACTCACCTTAACCACGCGTGTCAAATTATTAAACTTCTTCCAGCACTGCACCCACTGCACCTAGCGTTCACCTCCTGCGCCACAGCCTGCCAATGCCTGCACGGCTGTAGTCTAGACAGTCTCCGGCCACCCTGCGGGTACATGCCTGCCCTCCTTTGGTCCACGCCTTCCACCAGGGCCTCAAGAGCATGGTCCGAGAATCACGGAGCCTCTCTCTTGCCGGTGCAGCTACTCGCGATGCCATTTTCCCTTCTCCTAGTTAGCTGTGTACCCGCCATTGGAAATGTGCCTGCACCTTTAAGTAAAGCAGGCTGCTGATGACGTGCGCTTTGCACGTCCCATTTCCAACTTCCTCATTCTCTGTGCAGCCTCTCAGCAGCGAGGGCTGCGCTTGCTGAACGGAGATTTCATGGTAAGTAGCAGGCAGCACGAAGTTCACGGGCGCGGGGTGGTATCGCCCAGAACGGACCCATATCAAATTTTTCCCCCAAGGAGTCTGCAAAGGGATATAGATAGGTTAAGTGAGTGGGCAAAAATTTGGCAGATGGAGTATAATGAGGGGACTTGAAGGGGTAGATGCTGAGAGGATGTTTCCCCTTGTGGGAGAGACTAGAACTTGGGGACACAGTTTAAAAATAAGGGGTCTCCCATTTAAGAGGGAGATGAGGAGAAATTTTTCCTCTCAGAGGGTTGTGAGTCTGTGGAACTCCCTTCCCCAGAGAGCGGTGGAGGCAGGGTCATTGAATATTTTAAGGCTGAGTTAAATAGATTCCTGATTAACAAGAGAGTCAAAGGTTATAATAGGTAGAAGGGAAAGTAGGGTTGAGGTCACAATCAGATCAGCCATGATCTTATCGAATGGCAGAGCAGGCTTGAGGGGCCGAATGGCCTACTCCTGCTCTTAATTTGTATGTTCGTATGTATCTTACACCCGTGTCCATTCTTCTAGTCTGAATGAGACTTTGCGCTGTAAACTCATGCCTATCACGCTACGGTCAGAAACTGCCTAGATTAATTTTATGACTTGACTGGTGGTGATCATATAAAACTGTTAATACATTCCAATAACCCCCAAACTCCAAGGTCAAAACGCTCTTGAAGCATCTTCTTACAAATGATTCCATAGTCCGAGGAGTCATCTTTTATCTGACCAGGCTTTTGAACCCCAGGTCCTAGAGGTGAAAGCACAGTGTTCTAAGTCACTCTGCCACCCAATCTCTGAGAAGCTATTTTTATTGTAATCAGATCAATTGGAGACTGAAGAAGTTGCAAATTCACAAAGTGTTGCGGAAGGAAATAAAGCAAGTGTTAGACCAACGAGAGGAAATCTGAGGTACTAAGATAAGCAGTTTGAGTATTTATCACTTTTAAATACAGATTCAGTAGAATAAGCTTATTAAGATATTAATGATGACTAAAGCTAGGGAACTTGTCTGCAGATCTAGTAGAATTACTATAGTTTGAACCTGTGTTTACTTGAGTGAAGATATACTGCAGAATTTTACAGTACAGTTGCAATTCAGTTCACAAAGTATTAACAAATAATACCTGGCAAGATTTTATAATTTGTGTACAGATTACACTCCAATGAAGTCCCCCAAATTATGGTTTTGGACTACACTTGCACTGAAATTGCTGGGATAAGCAGCTACCGTCATGCCTTAGTGTGTAAGTACACCCACAAACTTAGGCACTAGCCATGCGGACCAGGAAGATTCCAAGTCTAATCTCAGCCAGAGTGGGGTTGGGGTATCATAGTATCAGTGCCCGTAACCAATGGAGGGGAAAATTTAGCTGTCTTCTGCTCCTGATTTCTATTCAGCAACTTCTGATGGAAGATAAGCATACGGACGTTAGATGAAGATGGGGTAGGCTCAGCCATGATTCCTCACAGATGTGGAATACTGATCCTGGAAATCTGAAATAAAAACAGAAAATGCTAGAAATACTCAGCAAGTCAGGCAGCATCTGTAGAGAAAGGAACAGAGTTAACATTTCAGGTCGATGACCTTTCGTCAGAACAGTTCTGACGAAGGGTCATTCACCTGAAACGTTAACTCTGTTTCTTTCTCCACAGATGCTGCCTGACTGTTCTGACGAAAGGTCATCAACCTGAAACGTTAACTCTGTTCCTTTCTCTACAGATGCTGCCTGACTTGCTGAGTATTTAAGAACATAATAACATAAGAAATAGGAGCAGGAGTAGGCCATATGGCCCCTTGAGCCTGCTCCGCCATTCAATCAGATCATGGCTGATCTTCGACCTCAACTCCACTTTCCCGCCCGATCCCCATATCCCTTGATTCCCCTAGAGTCCAAAAATCTATCCATCTCAGCCTTGAATATATTCAATGACTCAGCATCCACAGCCCTCAGGGGTAGAGATTTCCAAAGATTCACAACCCTCTGCGTGAAGAAATTCCTCATCATCTCAGTCTTGAATGGCCGACCCCTTATCTTGTGACTATGCCCACTAGTTCTAGACTCTCTAGCCAAGGGAAACAATCTCTCAGCATCTACCGTGTCAAGCCACCTTATTATCTTATACATTTCAATGAGATCACCTCTCATTCTCCTAAACTCCATAGAGTATAGGCCGATTCTACTCAACCTCTCTTCATAGGACAACCTTCTCATCCCAGGAATTTCCAGCATTTTCTGTTTTTATTACTCACTATTTAGGCTCACATATGACAAAAAGCTACTTGAGAGAGCTAGAGCAGTGCCTATGGATCTCTACCCACCTTGAGTCAGCAGCTTTCAGAGAAAAGTGGAAAAAATGACAAAAAGAAAGTTCTGGGATAAAATGCAATTCCTGGGCTCTACAGAGAAATCCTTCATAGTGGGATATATATCGGTCTAATTTTAAAACTTAACAATGTGGGATACATGGCAGGTGTACATTCTTTATACAGAAGTGCTCTATTCCTTTTATTTCCCTAACTAATTGCCATCTTTATTGGGTGCTGAATTCCTAATACCATCAGAAACAATCAAACTAGGCTCTACTCTGAATTTACATTGACAGTGATTGCCAGCCCACGTCACTTCTTGTTACTTCCCATTTTCATTATTTGAAAGTCCCAAATCATGAAACCTGACTAAAATCACATTAAAACGTATTTGATGTGATTGGTCTGATGACACCTAGTTCTAATGTTCTTAAAAAAGCAATTAAAAATACACTTCAGGGGTGGGCAAACCAAAGATATTTTAAGGTTTCACCAGATGTCGACTTTGGTTCTTTAAGTTTAATCTGAAGCCAAACCAAATCGAAAGTTCCTATGGTAACCAATTTCAAATAGCAAAGATGCTTCTTTACAGGTATAGAATACTGCAAGTTTCAATGAATGCAGGTAGACAAGTGAAGCTTAACCATATGGTTTCTTTATCAAATTTTATCCTCAACTGATGTTTACACCAATATGGTGGTTATCTTACAATGCAATATGTTTTTTGAAGTGCATAGAGTAGCAATGTCATTAAAATATACCCCAGAATGAGGCTATTATCCATAGACATTTGCAAAATACAGGCCTGTATTCAATCTGAACATAGAATATATATAGAAACTAGTCTACCTCCCATGGCATTGCACACAGGGAGTCAAATGTGTATGGCTTGCAGGCACAACGAGGTTAAAGGGTGTGCAGATTTAATCCAGTCCCTATTTTAAAGCCATACATTCTGTCCTATTTTTATATTTCCATTTTTGTGGAACAAAATGATAAAGAATCGAAAAGGCAACAGGCCATACTAGATTAAGTGATGAGTAACAAACCAGAATTAGCTACATCATTAAATAAATTTAAAACAGAAATAGACAGTTTCCTAGAAGTAAAGGGATTTAGGGGGAGCGGGCAGGAAATTGGACATGAATTTAGATTTGAGGTTAGGATCAGATCAGCCATGATCTTATTGAATGGCGGAGCAGGCTCGAGGGGCCGATTGGCCTACTCCTGCTCCTATTTCTTATGTTCTTATGTTCTTATGTTAATTAGTTAACAATCTGACGGTAGGGGAGCATCTTGCAAATAGTAACCATAATATGATTGAAGTTGATATTAAGTTTGAGAGGGAGAAGGGAAAGTCACAAACCAAGATTTTAAATTTAATTAAAGCAAACTTTGAAGGGATGAGAAATTAATTGATCATAGCAAACTGGGCTGGACTGTTAATGGGTAAACCTACAGACCAACAGTAAAAAGTATTCAAAGAAGTATTTGGTACGATTCCAATTGACTTCAATTTTACTAGGGCTCCTTGGTGCCACACTCGGTCAAATGCTGCCTTGATGTCAAGGGCAGTCACTCTCATCTCACCTCTGGAATTCAGCTCTTTTGTCCATGTTTGGACCAAGGCTGTAATGAGGTCTGGAGCCAAGTGGTCCTGGCGGAACCCAAACTGAGCATCGGTGAGCAGGTTATTGGTGAGTAGGTGTCACTTCACTGTCGACGACACCTTCCATCACTTTGCTGATGATTGAGAGTAGACTGATGGGGCGGTAATTGGCCAGATTGGATTTGTCCTGCTTTTTGTGGACAGGACATACCTGGGAAATTTTCCACATTGTCAGGTCGATGCCAGTGTTGTAGCTGTACTGGAACAGCTTGGTTAGAGACGCGGCTAGTTCTGAAGCACAAGTCTTCAGCACTACAGCTGGGATGTTGTCAGGGCCCATAGCCTTTGCTGTATCCAATGCACTCAGCCGTTTCTTGATATCACATGGAGTGAATCGAATTGGCTGAAGACTGGCTTCTGTGATGGTGGGGATATCGAGAGGAGGCCGAGATGGAGCATTTCTGGCTGAAGATGGTTGCAAACGCTTCAGCCTTGTCTTTTGTTCTCACGTGCTGGACTCTGCCATCTTTGAGGATGAGGATGTTCACGGAGCCTCCTCCTCCAGTTAGTTGTTTAATTGTCCACCACCATTCACGACTGGATTTGGCAGGACTGCAGAGCTTTGATCTGATCCGTTAGTTGTGGAATTGCTTAGCTCTGCCTGTAGCATGTTGCTTCCGCTGTTTAGCAAGCATGTAGTCCTGTGTTGTAGCTTCACCAGGTTGGCACCTCATTTTTAGGTAAGTCTGGTGCTGCTTCTGGCATGCTCTTCTACACTCCTCATTGAACCCCAGGGTTGATCCCCTGGCTTGTTGGTAATGGTAGAGTGAGGAAGGTTACAGGGCCATGAGGTTACAGATTGTGCTGGAATACAATTCTGCTGCTGCTGATGGCCCACAGCACCTCATGGATGCCCAGTTTTGAGCTGCTAGATCTGTTCTGAATCTATCCCATTTAGCACGGTGGTAGTGCTGCGCAACACGTTGGACGGTGTACTCAGTCTCCACAAGGAATGTGCGGTGGTCACTCCTACCAATACTGTCATGGACAGATGCATCTGCGACATGTAGATTTGTGAGGACGAGGTCATGTAGGTTTTTCCCTCCTGTTGTTTTGCTCACCAACTGCCGCAGGCCCAATCTGGCAGCTATGTCCTTCAGGACTCGGCCAGCTCGGTCAGTAATGGTGCTACCAAGCCACTCTTCGTGATGGACATTGAAGTCCCCCACCCAGAGTACATTCTGTGCCCTTGCTACCCTCAGTGCTTCCTCCAAGTAGTGCTCAACATGGAAGAGGACTGATTCATCAGCTGAGGGAGGGCGGAAGGTGGTAATCAGCAGAAGGTTTCCTTGCCCATGTTTGACCTGATACAATGAAATTTGATGGGGTCCAGAGTCAATGTTGAGGACTCCTAGGGCCAAGCCCTCCTGACTGTATACCACTGTACCGCCACCTCTGGTGGGTCTGTCCTGCCAGTGGGACAGGACATACCGAGGGATGGTGATGGAAGAGTCTGAGATGTTGGCTGAAAGGTATGATTCTGTGAGTATGGCTATGTCAGACCGTTGCTTGACTAGCCCGTGGGACAGCTCTCCCAAATTTGGCACAAGACACCAGATGTTAGTGAGGAGGGCTTTGCATGGTCGACTGGACTTAGTTTGCCTTTGTTGTGTCCGGTGCCTAGTGGTCCGATGCTGGGTGGTCCATCCGGTTTTATTTTTACTGTGACTTTCTGTAGCAAGATCTTACAACTGAGTGACTTGCTAGGCCATTTCAGAGGGCGATTAAGAATCAACCACATTGCTGTGGGTCTGCAGTCACATATAGGCCAGACCGGGTAAGGACGGCAGGTTTCCTTCCCTAAAGGACATTAATGAACCAGACGGGTTTTTACAACAATCCGGCCACCATTACTGATACTAGTTTTGACCGAGCGTGGCACCAAGGTGCCCTAGTAAAATTGAAGTCAGGGGGAAAACTCTCCAGTGGCTGGAGTCATACCTAGCACGAAGGAAGGTGGAAGTGGTTGTTGGAGGCCAATCATCTCAGCCCCAGGACATTGTTGCAGGAGTTCCTCAGGGCGGTGTCCTAGGCCCAACCATCTTCAGCTTCTTCATCAATGACCTTCCCTCCATCATAAGGTCAGAAATGGGGATGTTTGCTGATGATTGCACAGTGTTCAGTTCCATTCTCAACCCCTCAGACAATGAAGCATTCCGTGTCCGCATGCAGCAAGACCTGAACAACATCCAGGCTTGGGCTGATAAGTGGCAAGTAACATTCGTGCCAGACAAGTGCCAGGCAATGACCATCTCCAACAAGAGAGTGTCTAACCATCTCCCCTTGACATTCAACGGCATTACCATCGCCGAATCCCCCATCAACATCCTGGGAGTCATCATTGACCAGAAACTTAACAGGACCAGCCACATAAATACTGTGGCTACAAGAGCAGGTCAGAGACTGGGTATTCTGCGGCGAGTGACTCATCTCCTTACTCCCCAAAGCCTTTCCACCATCTACAAGGCACAAGTCAGGAGTGTGATGGAATACTCTCCACTTGCCTGGATGAGTGCTGCTCCAACAACACTCAAGAAGCTCGACACCATCCAGGACAAAGCAGCCCGCTTGATTGGCACCCCATCCACCACCCTAAACATTCACTCCCTTCACCACCCGCGCACCTTGGCTCCAGTGTCTACCATCTACAAGATGCACTGCAACAACTCGCCAAGGCTTCTTCGACAGCACCTCCCAAACCCGCAACCTCTACCACCTTGAAGGACAAGGGCAGCAGGCACATGGGAACAACACCACGTGCACGTTCCCCTCCAAGTCACACACCATCCCGACTTGGAAATATATCACCATTCCTTCATCGTCGCTGGGTCAAAATCCTGGAACTCCCTACCTAACAGCACTATGGGAGAACCTTCACCACACGGACTGCAGCGGTTCAAGAAGGCGGCTCACCACCACCTTCTCAAGGTCAATTAGGGATGGGCAATAAATGCTGGCCTTGCCAGCAATGCCCACATCCCATGAACGAATAAAAAAAATGCTACAAAATCAGCACAGTCCCTTAAAAGGCAAAGGCTCCATTTGTGTAGATAAGCAAGCATGGTCAATAAATAAGGTAAGACACAGTATCAAGCTAAAAGGAAAGGCCTACACAAATGCAAGAAAAAGTGGAAATCCAGCAGACTGGGATAGCTTTAAAAAGAAACAAAGGGATATAAAGAAAGTAATGAGGTACAAAAAGGGAATGTGATAAAACTTGCAAGGGATATCAAAGCTAACAGCAAAAGTTTTTAATAAATATATTAAGAGGAAAAGGGGAATGTGTGTCCGTTAAAGACAGATGCAGGCGAGATTATGACGGATTATAAGAAAATGGCAGACTTGTTAAAAGAGTACTTTCTATCTGTTTTCACAGTGGAGGAAGAGGACAAAATACCAGTGGTAAAAGGGAACCTAAAAATAAGTCAAGTGGAGGAACTTAGTGGATTTAATATAAGTATATAGTAATGGAGAAAATAGTAGTGGATGACAAAAGAGATAGAGAGTAAGATGAAGCAGAAAAAAGGGGCGTACGACAGATTTCAGGTTGATAACACAAATGAGGACCAGGCTGAATACAGAAAGTTCAGAGGGGAAGTGAAAAAGTAAATAAGAGGGGCAAAAAGAGAGTATGAGAATAGGCAGGCGGCCAACATAAAAAGGAATCCAAAAGTCTTCTGTAGGCATGTAAACAGTAAACAGGTAGTAAGAGGAGGGGTGGGGCCAATTAGGGACCAAAAAGGAGATCTGCTCATGGAGGCAAGGGCATGGCCGAGGTACTAAATGAATACTTTGCATCTGTCTTTACCAAGGAAGAAGATGCTGCCAGAGTCTCAGTAAAGGAAGATGTAGTTGAGATACAATGGGCTAAAAATTGATAAAGAGGAGGTACTGGAAAGACTAGCTGTACATGAAGTAATTAAGTCACTCGGTCTGGATGGGATATATTCTAGATTGCTGAGGGAAGTAAGGTTAGAAATTGCGGAGGTACTGGCCATGATCTTCCAAACATCCTTAAATACAGGGGTGGTGCCAGAGGACTGGAGAATTGCGAACGTTACATCCTTGTTCAAAAAAGGGTGTAAGGATAAACCCAGCAACTACAGGCCTATCAGTTTAACCTCGGTGGTGGGGAAACTTTTAGAAACGATAATATGGGACAGAATTAGCAGTCACTTGGACAAGTGTGGATTGATTAGGGAAAGCCAGCATGGATTTGTTAAAGGCAAATCGTGTTCAGCTAACTTGATAGAGTTTTTTGATGAGGTAACAGAGAGGGTTGATGAGGGCAATGTGGTTGATGCAGTGTTTCTGGACTTTCAAAAGGCGTTTGATAAAGTGCCGCATAATAGGCTTGTCATCAAGATTGAAGCCCATGGAATAAAATGGGCAGTAGCAGCAAGGATACAGAATTGGCTAAGTAACAGGAAACAGAGTCGCAGTGAACGGTTGTTTTTTGGACAGGAAGGAGGTGTACAATGGTGCTCCCCAGGGGTCGGTACTAGGATCACTGTTTTTCTTGATATTAATGACGTGGACCTGACTGTACAGGGCACAATTTCCAAATTTGCAGATAACACAAAACTTGGAAGTGTAGTGAACAGTGAGAAGGATAGTGATAGACTTCAAGAGGATATAGACAGGCTGGTGGCATGGGCAGACACGTGGCAGATGAAATTTAACGCAGAAAAATGCAAGGTGATACATTTTGTTAGGGGAATGAGGAGAGGCAATATAATCTAAAGGGCACAATTCTAAAAGGAGTACAGGAACAGAGAGATCTGGGGGTATATGTACACAAATCGTTGAAGATGGCAGGGCAGGTTGAGAAAGAAGTTAAAAAAGCATACGGGATCCTGGGTTTTATAAATAGAGGCATAGAGTACAAAAACAAGGAAGTCGTGGTGAATCTTTATAAAACACTGGTTCGGCCACAACTGGAGTATTGTGTCCAGTTCTGAGCACCGCACTTTAGGAAATACGTGAAGGCCTTAGAGAGGGTGCAGAAAAGATTTACTAGAATGATTCCAGGGCTGAGGAATTTTAGTTACATGAATAGACTGGAGAAGCTGGGGTTCTTCTCCTTGAAACAGAGTAGGCTGAGAGGAGATTTGATAGAGGTATTCAAAATCACGAAGGGTCTACACAGAGTAAATAAAGAGAAACTGTTCCCATTGGTGGAAGGGTCAAGCACCAGAAGACATAGATTTAAGGTGATTGGCAAAAGAACCAAAGGTGACATGAGGAAAAACTTTTTTACACAGCGAGTGGTTAGGATCTGGAATGCACTGCCGGTGGTGGGGGTGGGGGGCAGTGGTGGAGGCAGATTCAATCATGGCTTTCAAAAGGGAACTGGATAAGTACTTGAAAGAAAAATATTTACAGGGCTACGGGGATGGGGCAGGGAAGTGGGACTAGCTGGATTGCTCTTGCATAGAGCCGGCACGGACTCGATGAGCCAAATGGCCACCTTGCGTGCCTTAACCTTTCTACGATTCTTGTGGGACTTAAGGTAGACTAATATCCAGGACCTAATGGTTTCCACCCCAGGATATTAAAAGAAATAGGTGAAGAAATTGCAGATGCATTAGTCATAATTTCCTAAAGCTCTTTAGATTCAGAAATTGTGCCTTTGGTTTGGAAAATTGCAAATCTTACAGCATTATTTTAGAGTGAAAGGGAGGGATAAATGGTGGCTGCGGTCAGGGCAGACCAATTTTTCAAAGGGCTCCTGAAACAGGCATTAGACCGCTTATTTGCATACGCAAGGGCCTAAAGCCTGTTTCAGGCGTGGGCCCTGGATGCCACTTTTTCTGCCTTTACCTATATGGTGGGTGACATCAACCAATTTCTAGGCCTAAATGTTTTGCTATCATTTTGCTGTCATTAAGTGAAGAAACTGGAATTTGCAAGAAAGAAAGAACTTGATTTGTCAATTCATGATCTCAGGCAATCCCAAAGTCCTTCACAGCCGATGAAGTACTTTTGAAGTGTAGTCACTGTTGTAATTTAGGGAATCACGGCAGACAATTGATGCACAGCAAGGTCCCACAAACAGCAATGAGATGAGTGACCAGACAATCAATTTTAGTGATGGTGGATGAGGGGCAAATATTAACCAAGAGAACTCCCCTGCTCTTCTTCGGATAGTCTCATGGGATGTTTTACATCTACCTGAGAGTTCTGTTCTCAGTAGCTCATTGGTCTAGGGGTACGATTCTCACTTAGGGGGTTTCACTGATTGTTATCCATGTGGGAACTTCAGGACGCTTCAGGTGTCCTGGAGGGCCACATGTGCAAGAAATGCCTCCAGTTGCTCGAACACAAGCTGAGGGTTTCTGAGCTTGAGGGATGGCTGGAGTCACTGCAGAGCATAAGGGAGGCTGAAGGTTTCCTGGATCGTTCCAGGAGGTGGTCACCCCGCAGCCACAGAGAGTTCAGGATAGCAAGTGGGTGGCCATCTGAAAGGGTAGGAAGAGGCAATAAGTGCAGTAATCTTCTGGGTATGTGGCACTCTCAAACTGAAATACCAGTGAAAGCGACGACACCTCGAAGGAGTGCCATCCTGAGCATGGTACCATGGGGCAAAGGTCTGCATCAGGGGGCGCAATGAAGTGTAGAAATGCAATAGTCGTAGTGGATTCAATAGTCAGGGGAACAGACGGGCATTTCTGTGACCGTTGACGTGAGTCCCGCATGGTGTGTTGCCTCTCCGGTGCCAGGGTAAAGGACATCACAGAGAGGGTGCAGAACATTCTGCGGGGGGAAGGGGAACAACCAGAAGTCATGGTCTATGTGGGTACCAATGACATAGGAAAGGAAAGGAATGAGGTCCTGTGGCTAGAGTTTCAGGAGCGAGGGAGGAAGTTAAAAAGCAGGACCTCAAAGGTAGTAATCACTGGATTACTCCCAGTGCCACACGCCAGTGAGTACAGAAATAGGCAGATAAGGCAGGTTAGGAACATAGGAACAGGAGTAGGCCATTCAGCCCCTCGTGCCTGCTCCGCCATTTGATAAGATCATGGCTGATCTGTGATCTAACTCCATATACCCGCCTTTGGTCCATATCCCTTTATACCTTTGATTGCCAAAAAGCTATCTATCTCAGATTTAAATTTAGCAATTGAGTTAGTATCAATTGCCATTTGCAGAAAAGAGTTCCAAACTTCTACCACCCTTTGTGTGTAGAAATATTTTCTAATCTCGCTCCTGAAATGTCTGGCTCTCATTTTTAGACTGTGCCCCCTACTCCTAGAATCCCCAACCAGCAGAAATAGTTTCTCTCTATCCACCCTATCCGTTCCCCTTATTATCTTATAAACTTCGATCAGATCACCCCTTAACCTTCGAAACTCCAGAGAATACAACCCCAATTTGCGTAATCTCGCCTCGTAACTTAACCCTTGAAGTCCGGGTATCATTCTAGTAAACCTACACTGCACTCCCTCCAAGGCCAGTATGTCCTTCCGAAGGTGCGGTGCCCAGAACTGCTCACAGTACTCCAGATGCGGTCTAACCAGGGTTTTGTATAGCTGCAGCATAACTTCTGCCCCCTTGTATTCAAGTCCTCTAGATATAAAGGCCAGCATTCCATTAGCCTTATTGATTATTTTCTGCACCTGTTCATGACACTTCAATGATCCATGTACCTGAACCCCTAAGTTCCTTTGGACATCCACTGTTTTTATCTTTTTACCATTTAGAAAGTACCCTGATCTACCCTTTTTTGATCCAAAGTGGATGACCTCACATTTGTCTAGATTAAATTCTTTTTGCCACAATTTGCCCATTCACCTAATCTATCAATATCGCTTTGTAATTTTATGTTTTCATCTACACTGCTTACAATACCACCAATCTTTGTGTCATCGGCAAACTTAGATATGAGACCTTCAATGCCTTCACCTAAGTCGTTAATAAATATTGTGAATAATTGAGGCCCCAAGACTGATCCCTGCGGGACTCCACTAATCACATCCTGCCAATGTGAGTACCTACCTATTATCCCTACTCTCTGTCGCCTTTCGCTCAGCCAACTTCCTAACCAAGTCCGTACTTTTCCCTCGATTCCATGGGCTTCTATCTTAGCTAACAGTCTCTTATGTGGGACCTTATCAAATGCCTTCTGGAGGTTAATGCGTGGCTAGAGACATGGTGCAAGAGGGAGGTCTTCAGATTCTTGGGGCATTGGGACCAGTTCTGGGGCAGGAGGGACGTGTTCAAGATGGACGGGTCGCACTTCAATAGAGCTGGGATCAATGTACTTGCGGAGAGGTTCACTAGTGCTGTGACGGGAGGGGATTTAAACTAATTTGGCTGGGGGATGGCACCAGAATGTAGCATTGGAAAGGAGAAACAAGGTGCACAAAGGATTGGGAGGGACAGATAGCACTAGAGTAAAAAATAGTACAGTATTATGTGGGATCAGACTAAGAGAGAATACGAGAAGGTCTAAGGTGGGTTTAGAGTGCATGTGTGTAAACGCACGAAGTGTAGTAAATAAGGATAGTGAGCTTCAGGTGCAAATAGCCACATGGGAATATGGTGTCGTGGCGATAATGGAGACCTGGCCCAAAAAAGGGCAGGATTGGGTACTAAATATTCCTGGATACAAGGTGTTCAGGAAAGATAGGGAAGGAAATAAGGAGGGGGGTGGAAGTATTGATTAAGTTCAATATTGCAGTGCTGGAGAGAGAGGATGTCCTGGAGGGGTCAAGGACAACATCTATTTGGTTAATAAATAATAAAGATGCCATTACACTACTGGGTGTATTCTATAGGCCACCAACTAGTCGGAAGGATACAGAGGAGCAAATTTGCAGAGAAATTACAGAGAGGTGCAAGAACTATAGAGTGGTGGTAATGGGGAACTTCAATTATCCTAATATAGACTGGGATAGTAATAGTGTAAAGGGCAGAGAGAGGGAGGAATTTCTAAAGTGTGTTCAGGAGAACTTTCTTGATCAGTACGTTTCCAGCCCAACGAGGGACGAGGCATTGCTGGATCTGGTTCTGGGGAATGAGATGGGTCAAGTGGAACAAGTGTCAGTGGGAGAACATTTAGGGAACAGTGATCATAGCATCATAAGGTTTAGATTAGTTATGGAAAAGGACAAGCAGCCACCTAGAGTAAAAATACTTAATTGGAGGAGGGCCAATTTCAGCGGGTTGGGAGCAGATCTGGCCCGGGTAAACTGGAATCAAAGATTGGCAGGCAAAACTATA
Organism: Heptranchias perlo; assembly: GCF_035084215.1. Taxonomy (NCBI): domain Eukaryota; kingdom Metazoa; phylum Chordata; class Chondrichthyes; order Hexanchiformes; family Hexanchidae; genus Heptranchias; species Heptranchias perlo. The sequence goes on from NC_090327.1 coordinate 54,134,842, forward strand.
ATCGAACAATGGGGCCGCCTTTAAAGAGGAGATGATTCGGGTACAGTCTCGATACATTCCCACGAGAGGGAAAGGTAGGGCAACCAAAGCAAGAGCCCTCTGGATGACGAAAGAGATAAAGAGTAAGATGAAGCAGAAAAAGGGGGCATATGCCAGATGTCAGGTTGATAATACAAATGAGAACCAGGCTGAATACAGAAAGTTCAGAGGAGAAGTGAAAAAGGAAATAAGAGGGGCAAAGAGAGAGTATGAGGTTGGACTGGCGGCTAACATAAAAGGGAATCAAAAGTCTTCTATAGGCATATAAATAGTAAACGGGTAGTAAGAGGAGGGGTGGAGCCGATTAGCGACCAAAAAGGAGATCTAATCATGGAGGCATAGGGCATGGCTGAGGTACTAAATGAATACTTTGCATCTGTCTTTACCAAGGAAGAGGATGCTGCCAAAGTCATTGTAAAAGAGGAGGTAGTTGAGATACTGGATGGGTTAAAAATTGATAAAGAGGAGGTACTAAAAAGCTATTCTTAAAGTCGACAAGTTACCCGGTCCGGATGGGATGCATCCTAGGTTGCTGAGGGAAGTACGGGTAGAAATTGCGGAGTTACTGGCCATAATCTTCCAATCATCCTTAGATACGGGGGTGGTGCCAGAGGACTGGAGAATTACAAATGTTACACCCTTGTTCTAAAAAGGGTGTAAGGATAAACCCGGCAACTACAGGCCAGTCAGTTTAACCTCGATGGTGGGGAAGCTTTTAGAAACGATAATCCAGGACAAAATTAATAGTCATTTAGACAAATGTGGATTAATAAAGGAAAGCCAGCACGGATTTGTTAACGGCAAATCGTGTTTAACTAACTTGATTGAGTTTTTTGATGAGGTAACAGAGAGGATTGATGAGGGCAATGTAGTTGATGTTGTGTATATGGACTTTCAAAAGGCATTTGATAAAGTGCCACACAATAGGTTTCAGGAGGACATAAACAGGCTGGTGGAATGGGCGGACACATGGCAGATGAAATTTAATGCAGAGAAGTGCGAAGTGATACATTTTAGCAGGAAGAACGAAGAGAGGCAATATAAACTATATGGTACAATTCTAAAGTGGATGCAAGAACAGAGAGACTTGGGGGTATATATGCACAAATCTTTGAAGGTGGCAGGACAGGTTGAGATAGCAGTTAAAAAAGCATACGGGATCCTGGGCTTTACAAATATAGGGATAGAGTACAAAAGCAAGGAAGTTATGTTGAACCTTTATAAAACACTGGTTCAGCCACAACTGGAGTATTGTGTCCAATTCTGGGCACCTCACTTTAGGAAGGATGTGAAGGCCTTAGCGAGAGTGTAGAAAAGATTTACTAGAGTGGTTTCAGGAATGAAGGACTTTAGTTAAGTGGATAGACTGGAGAAGCTGGGGTTGTTCTCCTTAGAGCAGAGAAGGTTGAGAAGAGATTTGATAGAAGTGTTCAAAATCATCACGGGTTTAGTTAAAGTAAATAAAGAGAAACTGTTCGCATTGGCGTAAGGGTCGAGAACCAGAGGACACAGATTTGAGGTGATTGGCAAAAGAACCAAAGATGACGCAGCAAGTTGTTATGATCTGGAATGCATTGCCTGAAAGGGTGGTGGCAGCAGATTCAATTGTGGCTTTCAAAAGGAATTGGATAAATATTTGAAGGGAAAAAATTTGCAGGGCTACGGGGAAAGAGTGGGGGAATGGGACTAAATAGATTGCTGTTACAAAGACATGCCAGATGGGCTGACTGGCCTCCATCTGTGCTGTACCGATTCTATGATTCTATGAGAGGGCAGATGGGGACGTTTCATCCAAAAGACAGCATCTCCAACAGTGCAGTACTCCCTCATTATTGCACTGAAGTGTCAGCCTAAATTATATGCTCAAGTCTCTGTAACGGGCCTATGAACTCATGACCTTCTGACTCAGAGCCAAAAATGCTACCAATAAGCCAAGACTGGCAAATGTAAGGAATCTTACAACATCAGGTTATAGTCCAACAAATTTATTTTAAAATCACAAGCTTTCGGAGATTATCCCCTTCGTCAGATGAATGAGTGAAAAGGTTCTCAAATCGCATATCTTATACTAGGCTGTGACAGCATCACACCAATCAAAAGGTGTCGTTGTTATTCAAACAGGCCAGTCACGGAGAACAGCACGTCCCAGTACACTGGATATACATTGTGTCAATTACACAGACAGGCAGAAAGAAACCCAAAATGGCAGAGAGAGAGAGAGAGAGAGAATATTAAAAAACATAATTTTTTTCCCTTTTTGCTGGTGGGGTTACGTGTAGCGTGACATGAACCCAAGATCCCGGTTGAGGCCGTCCTCATGGGTGCGGAACTTGGCTATCAACTTCTGCTCGACGATTTTGCGTTGTCGTGTGTCTCGAAGGCCGCCTTGGAGAACGCTTACCCGAAGATCGGTGGCTGAATGTCCTTGACTGCTAAAGTGTTCCCCGACTGGGAGGGAACCCTCCTGTCTGGCGATTGTTGCGTGGTGTCCGTTCATCCGTTGTTGCAGTGTCTGCATGGTCTCGCCAATGTACCATGCTCCGGGGCATCCTTTCCTGCAACGTATGAGGTAGACAACGTTGGCCGAGTCACAGGAGTATGAACCATGTACCTGGTGGGTGGTGTCCTCTCGTGTGATGGTGGTATCCGTGTCGATGATCTGGCATGTCTTGCAGAGGTTGCCGTGGCAGGGTTGTGTGGTGTCGTGGACGCTGTTCTCCTGAAAACTGGGTAACTTGCTGCGAACGATGGTCTGTTTGAGGTTGGGTGGCTGTTTAAAGGCGAGTAGTGGAGGCGTGGGGATGGCCTTAGCGAGGTGTTCGTTGTCATCGATGACATGTTGAAGGCTGCGGAGAACATGGTGTAGTTTCTCTGCTCCAGGGAAGTACTGGACGACGAAGGGTATTCTGTTGGTTGCGTCCCGTGTGAGAACCTCTCTGGATACGTCGAGGGCATCCTGAAACCCATCGTACAGGGAACCCCCAGCTTCTGTCGCGACACTACAGACTTCCTACAAAAACTCAGCACCCACGGACCAGTTGAACCAGGAACACTTCTCACCACGATGGACGTCTCGGCACTCTACACCAGTATCCCCCACGATGACGGCATCGCTGCAACAGCCTCAGTACTCAACACCAACAACAGCCAATCTCCAGACGCCATCCTACAACTCATCCGCTTCATCCTGGATCACAATGTCTTCACCTTCGATAACCAGTTCTTTACCCAAACACACGGAACAGCCATGGGGACCAAATTCGCACCCCAATACGCCAACATTTTCATGCACAAGTTCGAGCACGACTTCTTCACTGCACAGGACCTCCAACCAACGCTATACACCAGATACATCGACGACATTTTCTTCCTATGGACCCACGGCGAAGAATCACTGAAGAGACTACACGATAACATCAACAAGTTCCATCCCACCATCAAACTCACCATGGACTACTCCTCAGAATCGGTTTCTTTCTTGGACACACAAATCTCCATCAAAGACGGGCACCTCAGCACCTCACTCTACCGCAAGCCCACGGACAACCTCACGATGCTCCACTTTTCCAGCTTCCACCCCAACCACGTCAAAGAGGCCATCCCCTATGGACAGGCCCTACGAATACACAGGATCTGTTCAGACGAGGAGGAACGCGATGGACACCTACAGACGCTGAAAGACGCCCTCGTAAGAACGGGATATGACGCTCGACTTGTCGATCGACAGTTCCGACGGGCCACAGCGAAGAATCGCATAGAACTTCTCAGAAGACAAACACGGGACACAACCAACAGAGTACCCTTCGTCGTCCAGCACTTCCCTGGAGCGGAGAAACTACACCATGTTCTCCGCAGCCTTCAACATGTCATCGATGACAACGAACACCTCGCTAAGGCCATCCCCACACCTCCACTACTCGCCTTTAAACAGCCACCCAACCTCAAACGGACCATCGTTCGCAGCAAGTTACCCAGTTTTCAGGAGAACAGCGTCCACGACACCACACAACCCTGCCACGGCAACCTCTGCAAGACATGCCAGATCATCGACACGGATACCACCATCACACGAGAGGACACCACCCACCAGGTACATGGTTCATACTCCTGTGACTCGGCCAACGTTGTCTACCTCATACGTTGCAGGAAAGGATGCCCCGGAGCATGGTACATTGGCGAGACCATGCAGACACTGCGACAACGGATGAACGGACACCGCGCAACAATCGCCAGACAGGAGGGTTCCCTCCCAGTCGGGGAACACTTTAGCAGTCAAGGACATTCAGCCACCGATCTTCGGGTAAGCGTTCTCCAAGGCGGCCTTCGAGAAACACGACAAAGCAAAATCGTCGAGCAGAAGTTGATAGCCAAGTTCCGCACCCATGAGGACGGCCTCAACCGGGATCTTGGGTTCATGTCACGCTACACGTAACCCCACCAGCAAAAAGGGAAAAAAATTATGTTTTTTAATATTCTCTCTCTCTGCCATTTTGGGTTTCTTTCTGCCTGTCTGTGTAATTGACACAATGTATATCCAGTGTACTGGGACGTGCTGTTCTCCGTGACTGGCCTGTTTGAATAACAACGACACCTTTTGATTGGTGTGATGCTGTCACAGCCTAGTATAAGATATGCGATTTGAGAACCTTTTCACTCATTCATCTGACGAAGGGGATAATCTCCGAAAGCTTGTGATTTTAAAATAAATTTGTTGGACTATAACCTGGTGTTGTAAGATTCCTTACATTTGTCCACCCCAGTCTATCACCGGCATCTCCACACCAAGACTGGCAAGCAGTGAAGGAGTGGAAGCCTTACGTTATCATTCACTGTGTTACTGTCCTGGGTTGTTCCAATCAGAACTAAATGCCAGATCAAGGCTTGACAGTAATAGATACCCTGCTGCCTTGTCCAAAAAAAAAGTTAATCTTCAAAAACATACCTTTCTGCACTTGCTTACCTGATTGCCAAATTGATTTTATCTGCCCTTTGGCACTCTGAACAACATCTGTGTTCAATCAGAAGTGCTGCATGTGTGCTGTATGTAAGATGGAAATGTAAATCATGTGGAAATATGGGCAAGAGGGAAGGCTGCCTCGGTTAAAGATGATGCTGGCTGTCATATTGATGTTGATGAAAATGGTGAGAGAAATCTTGGGTCATATTCATGTTTGCATTTTCCCACTGAATGTGTGCATGAAGATTGTAAGCAAGAACAATGAGTGCACAGCAAAATGCCCTGTGTTTGCAACATTAATAGTCATCACTGGCAGGTTGAGCTTTCAGGCCAGCCTTCCTATAGCTGCTGGCTTTTAAAGTGTGCCATTCTTTTGCAAAGGTGGCATGGAACCCAAATAGGCAGTGGTAATGTGTTGCCAGAGCTCCACTGATACAGCTTGAATGTCCCATTGAACCATTTGTACTGACCATCACTTTACAGTTCCCTCCTTTAGTATGTCATTAAAAAAGCCTGTTTTGAGAGTAGATCCTCATCCATTCTTGCCACATACTGCAACTACCCTTAATCAGCATGTCGATCTACTGCCAGAACCTCAGTATTGTGTACTTTCTCCAACTATTTAAATGGCAAAAAGGTGCTGCATATGCAACCTGTTGAATTCTTTGTATCATATGTAAGACTTGTAGCCATGCTGTAAAGTGCAAATGGCTATTGCTAAATAGACATTTATGCTGGATCTGCACCACTATGCCAAACTGATCAAACACCCACTTCCTGGGACACCCAAAAGATCCACTTGCTTTTTTAGTACAGATGGTTAACCTTGTGGTCAATCATCCATCATCACTGGAGAAGATGTGATGTGGAGATGCCGGTGATGGACTGGGGTGGACTGGGGTGGACAAATGTAAGGAGTCGCACAACACCAGGTTATAGTCCAACAGCTTTATTTGAAATCACAAGCTGCGGAGCTTTGCTCCTTCGTCAGGTGACTCACCTGACAAAGGAGCAAAGCTCCGAAAGCTTGTGATTTCAAATAAAGCTGTTGGACTATAACCTGGTGTTGTGCGACTCCTTACATCACTGGAGAAGACAGTGGCCAGCTACATAAACTGCTTGATCAAGTTATAATGGTTACTGACAATAGTGATTTACCTTAATGTTAAATAGCTCAAACATTAGAAAGTTGTAACTTTGGGGCTCACAGACCTTTGCCATTACCTTGATATTGCAAAGATAATTTAATACGATTGGACGCTTTAAAAACACTATTATTGAGCTTTATACATAAAGAGAACAAAAGTTTACTGAAAATGATTAAGTTGTACATCAAATGAGTTACTGTACCCTCTGAATGAGCTCATATTTCACTACCAAAACAAAAATATAAAATCAAGCACTGCTGCCAACTAACACTTCTGCGGGGCCGAATGCTTCCTTAATGATTCTGACCATGCTCTAATCCCCTGCTGCTCCAAGCCATCTGATATATTTGCAGGTTCCAAGCCTGACATCTCCTGATGTTTCCTGACAGTCCTTCAAAGCCCAGCCAGTGTAAGCCAACCAAAATCTTCGCGGGCCCTGGGGCGGGGGCAACAGGTCCTTATCTGATCTTGGTCAGTCTCTGATCCTCTGATTTTTGTTGGGTTACGATATCAAGACATATGGAGGAAAGGCAGGTAATTGGAGTTGAGGTACAGATCAGCTATGATCTAATTGAATGGAGGAACAGGCTTGAGGGGCTGAATGGCCTACTCAACTTCCTGTGTTCTCAATATCCCCTTGCAGCTTTCTTTGATCTTCAGAGTTATTTACTATGCCTCCTGTTTTAGTATTATCTGCAAATTTGGACACCACTCCCTGTATCCCTATATCCAAATCATTGATGTACACTGTGAACAGAGGCTGTCCAGAACAGAACTATCACCACTATTCAATTTCAATCATTCTGCCCTTAACTCCTGATCTTAATTTGCTCCCTTCTAATCAGCCTTTAAATCCAATTTGCCCTAATTCCCCTAATTCCATATGCCTTAATCCTCTCCAATAGATTCCTGTTGTGATAACTTGTCAAAGCCTTTTTGAAAGTCTATATGCACCACAACCACTGCATTTCTCCCATCGACCATATCTGTCACCTCCTCAAAGAACTCAAGCACAATTTGTCAAGCACAATCTTCCTTTCTGAAATTGGTGTTAGCTGCTTCTAATTATGTTCTCATCATAATCCTGGTCAAAATCCTGGAACTCCCTTCCTAACAGCACTGTGGGAGAACCGTCACCACACGGACTGCAGCGGTTCAAGAAGGCGGCTCACCACCACCTTCTCGAGGGCAATTAGGGATGGGCAATAAATGCCGGACTCACCAGCGATGCCCACATCCCGTGAACGAATAAAAAAAAATCTAGATATTTAGTAATTTCATCTTTATTTCAAGATTCTAAAATTTTCCTTAGCATAGATGTTAAACTCCCTGGGCTGTAAATACCCAGGTTAGATCGCTGTACTTTTTAGAAAATGGGTATTACATTAACCCATAAAAGGTATGTCAAGAAGGTGGGGGGGGCGGGCATTCTGGAGGGGATCATGAAGGAAGGGGAAACCTAGAGTAGGGGATGCCCTAGGTTTCATCGTGGGGCCCAGAGAAGCACTCCAATTCCTCCTTGCCCACAAGGAAACAAAACAAAAAAAATGTTACACTTACTTTCTCTTGAGCAGTATGTAACTGATCCTACAAGGGGGCAGGCAACCTTGGACCTGGTCCTGTGTAATGAGCCAGGATTAATTAATAATGTCCTAGTTAAGGATCCCCTTGGAATGAGTGACCATAACATGGTTACGTTCCATATCCAATTAGAGGGTGAGAAGGTTGGTTCTCAAACAAGCGTACCAAGCTTGAATAAAGGAGACTATGATGGTATGAGAGCGGAATTGATTAAAATGGACTGGGAAAATAGATTAAAGGGTAAGACGGTACATGAGCAGTGGTGTTCATTTAAGGAGTTATTTTACAACTTTCAAAAAATATATATTCCACTGAGGAAAAAAGGGTGTAAAAGAAATGACAGCCATCCGTGGCTAAGTAAAGAAATTAAGGATAGAATCCGACTAAAAACAAGGACATATAAGGTAGCCAAACTTAGTGGGAGGATAGAAGATTGGGAAGTCTTCAAAAGACAGCAAAAAGTAACTAAAGGATTGATTAAGAAAGGGAAGATAGATTATGAAAATAAATTAGCAAAAAATATAAAAACAGATAGCAAGAGTTTCTACAGTTATATAAAAAGAAAAAGGGTGGCTAAGGCAAACGTAGGTCCCTTAGAGGATGAGACTGGGAAATTAATGGTGGGAAACAAGGAGATGGCAAAAATGCTGAACAAATATTTTGTTTCAGTCTTTACGGTAGAGGACATTAAGAATATCCCAATACTGGACAAACAGGGGGCTCTGGGGGGGAGGAGCTAAATATGTTTAAAATCACTAAGGAATTGGTACTCAGTAAATTAATGGGACTCAAGGCGGATAAATCCCCTGGACCTGATGGCTTACATCCGAGGGTCTTGAGGGAAGTGGCAGTAGGGATTGTGGATGCTTTGGTAATAATTTTCCAAAATTCTCTGGACTCGGCAAAGGTCCCGGCAGATTGGAAAACTGCCAATGTAACACCGTTATTTAAAAAGGGTAGTAGGCAGAAGGCTGGAAATTATAGACCAGTTAGCCTAACATCTGTGGTGGGTAAAATTTTGGAGTCTATTATTAAGGAGACAGTAGCGGAACATTTGGATAAACATAATTTAATAGGACAAAGTCAGAATGGCTTTATGAAGGGGAAGTCATGTCTGACAAATTTGCTTGAGTTCTTTGAGGACATAACGTACAGGGTGGATAAAGGGGACTCTACTCATTGGAGTTCAGAAGAATGAGAGACGATCTTATTGAAACATATAAGATTGTGAAGGGGCTTGATCGGGTGGATGCGGTAAGGATGTTCCCAAGGATGGGTGAAACTAGAACTAGGGGGCATAATCTTAGAATAAGCGCTGCTCTTTCAAAACTGAGATGAGGAGAAACTTCTTCACTCAGAGGGTAGTAGGTCTGTGGAATTTGCTGCCCCAGGAAGCTGTGGAAGCTACATCATTAAATAAATTTAAAACAGAAATAGACAGTTTCCTAGAAGTAAAGGGAATTAGGGGTTACGCGGAGCGGGCAGGAAATTGGACATGAATTTAAATTTGAGGTTAGGATCAGATCAGCCATGATCTTATTGAATGGCGGAGCAGGCTCGAGAGGCCGATTGGCCTACTCCTGCTCCTATTTCGTATATTCTTATGTAAACCTCTTTTGTGCCTGCTGCTCCCTGACGCCAAGTTTTCCTGGTGAGGCCGGCTACAGGCGCCAACCACGTTACAAAGTTAAAATAGCATCGGGGTCTGATTGACATCATCCAACCCCAACTTTTGAATCTCAATGAGGCCCTCGGCTTGCTGGCTGGCCAAAACATACCTGCTAAAATAGTACATGGCCCAAGGTTGGCACAGATGTGGTGAGTTGCACGCTGCTGCGATTATAAGCCTCTGGATGTCCCTCTCTTGTAAGGCATGTGGAGTTAAAATTGAGCCTTAAATTGCCAAAGATCAGATATATTGGGTAATTCTTCAGGCATCACACCAGCTGATTGTCTCAAATTTCACAGGTCTAACAGAGCAACGTCCCTGGAAATAGTTCTCCGACATTGGGAGCCTGAAGCTCAATTTAGAGTATGTGCCTGGAGATTAAAGACCTCATTTGAGTTTGCTGTGGTGAAAATGGGCTGTGATGATGAGATTGCGCCTACTGCACTGTGCTCCAATATGTCCACAGCCACTTTATGCCCTCTATAGTGACTGCGACTGTGACCTGCGTTCTCTTCGGGGTCACGTTCATTGCCATTTTAGCAACCATGACTTCTTATAGCGATCTTGGCTCCTTTTACTGGCTCCATAGCAGCCACATTCAGCAACTCCATAGCAGTCATTTTCAGCAGCTCCATTCCAGACACTCCATTCTACCTCCCCACCCCAATTTGCTATTAGCCCCCCTATTGCTATTCCCTATGTAGATAGATACCAGAAATTTTATACTTTATTAATCGATTATATATTAAAAATGGGGCGGGTCGCAAAATTCCGACGGCATTGCACCAGAAGTGGCATTGTCAGCATAACATTACGTAACAGGCCCACCCTGAAGATTGTCAATTTAACTTCTAACGAATTAACATGGGAGCTTACCAAAAGAAATTTGACAAAAGTGATAAAAATTGAAAACCTCCTTACTCCCTTGCTGCCCTCCCATTCTCCAATCACTCTATCCCTCCCAATCCCACCTAGCTCCTCTCCCCTCTCCACCTTAGTCCAGTTATCATCCTGCCCACTAACCCTGCTTAACCTGAAAAGTGTTCTTGGTCTTGACTCCCCGTATGCAACACCACGAGAGATCCACTAGCTTATATTATATTTCACAGTATCATAGTAGGTACAGCACAGGAGGAGGCCATTCAGCCCATTGTGCCTGTGCTGGCTCTTTGAAAGAGCTAACCAATTAGTCCCATTCCCCTGCTCTTTCCCCATAGCCCTGTAAATGTTTTCCCTTCAAGTATTTATCTAATTCCCTTTGAATCTGCTTCCACTACCCTTTCAGGCAGTGCATTCCAGATCATTACAACTCACTGTGTAAAAAAATGTTTCCTCATGTCGCCTTTGGCTTTTTTGCCGGTCACCTTAAATCTGTGTCCTCCGGTTACCGACCCTTCTGCCACTGGAAACAGTTTCTCCTTATTTACTCTATCAAAACCATTCGTGATCTTAAACACCTCTATCAAATCTCCTCATAACCTTCTCTGTTCTGAGGAGAACATCCCCAGCTTCTCCAGTCTCTCCACATAACTGAAGTCCCTCATCCCTGGTACCATTCTAGTAAATCTTTTCTGCATCCTCTCTAAGGCCTTGACATCCTTCTTAAAGTGTGGTGCCCAGAATTGAACACAATAGTCCAGCTGAGGCCTAACTAGTGTTTTATAAGGTTTAGCATACTTTGTACTCTGTAACTCTATTTATAAAGCCAAGGATCCCGTATGCCTTTTTAACAGGCTTCTCAACTTGTCTAGCCACCTTCAAAGACTTGCATATGTACACTCCCAGGTCTCTCTATTCCTGCACCCCCTTTAAAATTGTACCGTTTAGTTTATATTGCCTCTCCTCATTCTTCCTACCAAAATGCATCACTTCAAACTTCTCTGCGTTAAATTTCATCTGCCCATTTCATCAGTCTGTCTATATCCTCTTGAAGTCTGTTACTATCCTCCACATTGTTACTACATTTCCAAGTCTCGTGTATCTGCAAACTTTGAAATTATACCCTATATACCCAAGTCCAGGCCATTAATATATATCAAAAAGAGCAGTGTTCCTAATACTGACCCCTGGGGAACACCACTGTATACTTCCCTCCAGTCTAAAAAACAATCACTAATCTCTGCTTTCTGCTTCCTAGCCAATTTTGAACCCACGCTGCCATTGTCCCTTTAATCCCATGGGCTTTAATTTTGCTAATAAGTCTATTATGTGGTAGTTTATCAAATGCCTTTTGAAGGTCCATGTACACAACATCAACCGCACTACCCTCATCAAGTGTTTGTGCTCGTTGTGGTGAGGACTGCTAGTGCTGGGGAATGGAATAACTTTGCCCATCTATAACCCACTGTCAGCATCAAGCACTCCCACTCAGGTACAGCGCAGGTTAGATGCACAGTAAAAGGCCTCAGTGTGGGACTTCTGCCAGTCCGTTAGTTGTACCTACAACTCTGGCTCAGTTTCTGGGAACAGGGTATCTATATATTTTTGCGGATGCTCACACAATTTATGGCACTACTGAGGCACGTACCTCAGGTAGGAGGGTGGAAACTTACTGCGGCACTTTGCAGTAAGCCATGTGGCTGAATTTTTAAAAGATAAAAAAGGTGCTTCATTTTTACAAAGGCCAGTTTCCCTACGGAAACCAGAATTTTAAATACCCTACCATTGTCCTTAACAATGCTGAACACCAGGCACAGGGCGCAAATGGCAACAAATAGATTATATGACATATTTCCCTCATCCGTGTGGATTCATAATACATTGGGTTGTACAAATTCTGACTGATGGAACAAAGAGGGCAAGGACCCGCCATAACTGGGTCCTGCTCCAATTCCTACCACCATTCAGCGAAGAAATTTAGGTCCCATGTCTCTCTGCTCTGTGCTATTAGCATGACATACTCCAAACTTAAAAGTGCACTACTACTGCAAATTTTTGTTGAGCTGGTTTACCTCAGCAGAGAGCAATAGGATGCTACGGTTCAGCTTAATGTTCCTGGGCTAGGGAGGGGAAAATTGGCTAGGGTTTGCATCATCATCCAGTGATCTCAGTTAGAACATGTTGATGTGTAGACATTGACCTGAAACAGGGTTTCCGCCACGCTTCCAGTGAAGTTACAGTGGTGGAGTGGCAACCGCTCCGAGGAAATTCGGGACCATTGGATGAAAGCTGCTTCAGGTTGGGCTCTGGTGCTCTCCACAGTTGCAGTCTGGTGACACATTATCTGAAGTCCAAAATGAAAATTGGTAACTTGGATAACGAGCTGGAGGCTGCAGATGCCTGTGGAACTGTGCCTGAGAGCCTTGTGATCAAGAGAGAAGGGGAAGAAAGTCGTGGGGTAGGAGGAACAGAATAAAACAGTGAAAAGGATTTTGGACTAATCTCTGAACACTGCTGTTGCATTCTGTAATTCAGATGTGTGAAGGGTAATGAACAAATATTCCCTTGATGTTTTTGTTTTTAAATTTACCAAAACATTTGCTATATGATACAAAGCATCACAAAAGATGTAAATGAATATGATATCTATCAAAAATCTCAAACCTTATATTTTTGTTGCAGGAATTCAGGAAGGGCCTCAGTGCAATCGATGTAGAAACAACTGGGCACTGAAGTTTGCTATTCTGCTGCTCTATGTCCTGTGCGCCATGCTGACCATTACTGTAGCCATCCTGGGATACAAAGGTAACAGAATGTTGACACCATTCTTTCATGGATTATTCCGACAGTAGTTTACTACTGGAACATCCTGGTTCTGAAATCACAAGACCTTGGTGTCACAGCCAAACATAACAAAAAAAGCTAACCTCTGATACTGATTCCATCTTAAAGGATCAGAGATTTATTTTGGCATTACCCTCTTAGAAAAACATGTTTCCAGAAAGAAGAAACAAGAAGTATATAAACAGAGTACAGTGGGAAAGAGACAGCACTTGTTTTATGAAAAATAAATTGCTCACAATGCCAGCAACTTAACTTGCATGTATTTCCTGATGTCTTCTGGTTTACATGTAACTTATAATTCACAATTCACAACTGTCCCGATAATGAAAAATCAGAACGGAGGGGGCACCACACTAATTGAAAAGAAAAAGTGAAAACACAAAAGAGTTTCTCAACCACAAAGCCAAAATTGCTGCTTTGAACAAGCAACCATTTTTTTTTGGTGAGTGGAAGGTATCAAGGCTGAGGTACAAAACACGACAGCATGCTGAGATTTGAAGGCATAATTAATTACAAGAACAGTGTTTCAAAAATTCAGTTAAGGACTACATAAGTAATAAAGCTTTCAACAACAAATTTATGAATGTAATGAGATTCCAAACATGCAGCAAGTAGCCATGTGATTAAATTAGTCACATTCTATAAAACATCAGTGTTCAGGAAGTGTAGCAAACGTTAAAGCTTAAACTTTATTGTGGCTGGTTCGCATTTTCTGCGCTACACTGTGTACAGCACCAACTCCTTCAATCTCAAAGAACAAGTGGGTCAAAAGATTTGCATTCAGTAGGACTAACTGGAACAGGACATGACTGTATCCAGAGCAGAACTGTTCATTCAGAACATACAAGCGCTCCACCTGTAAGGATGTCTTGTCTCGTACCACGTATCGAGTGCGAGTGGAGCAATTCTAATGGATAATAAAAGACCAAGGGCATAATTTTGACCCCGAGCCGGGAAGGGGACGGGAAACCCGGACGTCCTTATGATTTTGACATGAGGACGTTTTTTTTTTTGTTGATTTGTTGTCCGACTGACCGGCCTGATTGACAGGCTGGTCTCAGTAGGACAGGAGAGCAGCCAGGGAGAGGACGTGTTCAGGTAAGTCTTCAGGTAAGTCTTCGATTGTACAGATGGGGGGGGGGGGGGGGGTGGCATGGATGGGCACAGGGGCATGGATAGGCATGTGGGCATGGATGGGCATGTGGCACTGATGGGCATGGATGGGCACAGGGCACTGGGGCACTGGTGGGCATGGGAGCATTGGTGGGCATGGGGGCACCGATGGACATGGGGGTCACGGGGGTGAGTCAGTCATGAAGGGAGGGATCGGGGGTCAGTCAAGGGAGGGTCGGGGTCGGGGGTACGCGATCGTTGGGGTGTCGGAGGTCATCGCAGGGATCCGCGATGATTGTGGGGGTGGGGATTGGGGGGGGCAAGGTTATCGATCGTTGCGGGGGGGTCATTGCAGGTAGGCTTGATAGGCCTGAGGGAAGCACTCCTGCTCCTCCGGGCCTACAAGCTGTGCCAGAAAGGCACTTACTTGCAGTTTCAAGCCTTCTCGTCACCCTTCACATGATGTGAAGGAGAAGACCCGGGAATCCTGGCTTCCGGGAGTTGAAATTGCCAATTCTGCAAAAATGGAGGCCTGCAGCCTCCTTGAAAGGTTTTAGTCACCAACCCGCCTCCTGGAAGCGGGTTAGTCGCCCGCCCCGGTGAAAACCGGAAATGGGGGGTTGGAGGTGGGCTGGGGGCGGGTCTGAAATGGTTACGATTTTGAATGTCCCCCCAGCCCCAACCCACCCGTTTTTCAATGTTAAGATCATGCCCCATATCACGGGCTGGATAAAACCTCCTGCCTGCTATCTGGGGACCACTGGAAGGCTGTCCTTTCTGAATAATTTTTGCAGATGACTGAAATATTGCAGTATTTGGCGTGTAATTGGCAAATGAATTTCAATATAGACAAGTGTGAGGTGTTACATTTTGGTTGGAAATATCAGCAGGCCACATACTGCTTGGATATTGAGTCTAAATGGGGTAGAGGAGCAAAGGGATCGCGCGGTACAGATACACACATCACTAAAAGTAACGATGCAGGTTAATAAAGCCATTAAAAAAAGCAAACCAAGCCTTGGGGTTCATTTCTAGAGGGATAGAATTGAAAAGCAGAAAAGTTATGTTAAACTTGTAATGAACCTTGCTTAGACCACACTAACATCTGGGGACTTGTGCCAAAATTGGGAGAGCTGTCCCACAGACTAGTCAAGCAACAGCCTGACATAGCCATACTCACAGAATCACACCTTTCAGCCAACGTCCCAAACTCTTCCATCACCATCCCTGGGTAAGTCCTGGCCCACCGGCAGGACAGGCCCACCAGAGGTGGCGGTACAGTGATATACAGTCAGGAGGGAGTGGCCCTTAGAGTCCTCAACATTGACTCTGGACCCCGTGAAATCTCATGGCATCAGGTCAAACATGGGCAAGGAAACCTCCTGCTGATTACCACCTACCGTCTTCCCCCAGCTGATGAATCAGTCCTCCTCCATGTTGAACACCACTTGGAGGAAGCACTGAGGGTAGCAAGGGCACAAAATGTACTCTGGGTGGGGACTTCAATGTCCATCACCGAGAGTGGCTCGGTAGCACCACTACTGACCGAACTGGCCAAGTTCTGAAGGCCATAGCTGCAAGATTGGGCCTGTGGCAGGTGGTGAGCAAACCAACACGAGGGAAAAACTTACTTGACCTCGTCCTCACCAATCTACCTGTCGCAAATGCATCTGTCCATGACAGTAATGGTAGGAATGACCACCGCATAATTCTCGTGGAGACGAAGTCCCGTCTTCGCACTGAGGATACCTTCCAACGTGTTGTGTGGCACTACCACCGTGCTAAATGGGATAGATTCAGAACAGATCTAGCAGCTCAAAACTGGGCATCCATGAGGCGCTGTGGGCCATCAGCCGCAGCAGAATTGTATTCCAGCACAATCTGTAACCTCATGGCCCAGCATATTCCTCACACAACCATAACCAACAAGCCTGGGGATCAACCCTGGTTCAATGAGGAGTGTAGAAGAGCATGCGAGGAGCAGCACCAGGCGTACCTAAAAATGAGGTGCCAACCTGGTGAAGCTACAACTCAGGACTACATGCATGCTAAACAGCGGAAGCAACATGTTATAGACAGATTCCACAACCAACGGATCAGATCAAAGCTCTGCAGTCCTGCCACATCCAGTCGTGAATGGTGGTGGACAATTAAACAACTACCAGGAGGAGGAGGCTCTGTAAACATCCCCATCCTCAATGATGGCAGAGTCCAGCACGTTTGAACATAAGAACATAAGAAAATAAGAACTAGGAGCAGGAGTAGGCCAATCGGCCCCTCGAGCCTGCTCCGCCATTCAATAAGATCATGGCTGATCTGATCCTAACCTCAAATCTAAATTCATGTCCAATTTCCTGCCCGCTCCCCGTAACCCCTAATTCCCTTTACTTCTAGGAAACTGTCTATTTCTGTTTTAAATTAATTTAATGATGTAGCTTCCACAGCTTCCTGGGGCAGCAAATTCCACAGACCCACCACCCTCTGAGTGAAGAAGTTTCTCCTCATCTCAGTTTTGAAAGAGCAGCCCCTTATTCTAAGATTATGCCCCCTAGTTCTAGTTTCACCCATCCTTGGGAACATCCTTACCGCATCCACCCGATCAAGCCCCTTCACAATCTTATATGTTTCAATAAGATCGCCTCTCATTTTTCTGAACTCCAATGAGTAGAGTCCCAATCTACTCAACCTCTCCTCATATGTCCACCCCCTCATCCCCGGGATTAACCGAGTGAACCTTCTTTGTACTGCCTCGAGAGCAAGTATGTCTTTTCTTAAGTATGAACACCAAAACTGTATGCAGTATTCCAGGTGCGGTCTCACCAATACCCTATATAACTGCAGCAATACCTCCCTGTTTTTATATTCTATCCCCCTAGCAATAAACGCCAACATTCCGTTGGCCTTCTTGATCACCTGCTGCACCTGCAAACTAACTTTTTGATTTTCTTGCACGAGGACCCCCAGATCCCTTTGTACTGCAGTACTTTCCAGTTGCTCGCCATTAAGATAATAACTTGCTCTCCGATTTTTCCTGCCATAGTGCATAACCTCACATTTTCCAATATTGTATTGCATCTGCCAAATCTCCGCCCACACACCCAGCCTGTCTATATCCCCTTGTAGGTTTTTTATGTCCTCCTCACTCTCTACTTTCCCTCCCATCTTTGTATCATCTGCAAACTTTGATATGTTACACTCGGTCCCCTCCTCCAAATCGTTAATATAGATTGTAAAGAGTTGGGGACTCAGCACCGACCCCTGCGGAACACCACTGGCTACAGGTTGCCAGTCCGAGAATGTACCATTTATCCCAACTCTCTGCTTCCTGTTAGATAACCAATCCTCCACCCATGCCAGAATATTACCCCCAATCCAGTGATTCTTTATCTTGAGCAATAATCTTTTATGTGGCACCTTGTCGAATGCCTTCTGGAAGTCCAAATACACTACGTCCACTGGTTCCCCTTTATCCACCCTGTACGTTATATCCTCAAAGAACTCAAGCAAATTTGTCAGACATGACTTCCCCTTCGTAAAGCCATGCTGACTTTGTCCTATTAAATTATGTTTATCCAAATGTTCCGCTACTGTCTCCTTAATAATAGACTCCAAAATTTTACGCACCACAGATGTTAAGCTAACTGGTCTATAATTTCCAGCCTTCTGCCTACTACCCTTTTTAAATAAGGGTGTTACATTGGCAGTTTTCCAATCTGCCGGGATCTTTGCCGAGTCCAGAGAATTTTGGAAAATTATTACCAAAGCATCCACAATCCCTACTGCCACTTCCGTCAAGACCCTAGGATGTAAGCCATCAGGTCCAGGGGATTTATCCGCCTTGAGTCCCATTAATTTACTGAGTACCAATTCCTTAGTGATTTTAATCGTATTTAGCTCCTCCCCCCCGCAACCATCTTCAGCCAGAAGTGCCGAGTGGATGATCCATCTCGGCCTCCTCCCAATATCCCCACCATCACAGAAGCCAGTCTTCAGCCAATTCGATTCACTCCACGTGATATCAACAAATGGCTGAGTGCACTGGATACAGCAAAGGCTATGGGCTCCGACAACATCCTGGCTGTAGTGCTGAAGTCTTGCGCTCCAGAACTAGCTGCGCCTCTAGCCAAGCTGTTCCAGTACAGCTACAACACTGGCATCTACCCGACAATGTGGAAAATTGCCCAGGTATGTCCTGTCCACAAAAAGCAGGACAAATCCAATCTGGCCAATTACCGCCCCATCAGTCTACTCTCAATCATCAGCAAAGTGATGGAAGGTGTCATCGACAGTGCTATCAAGTGGCACTTACTCACCAATAACTTGCTCACCGATGCTCAGTTTGAGTTCCGCCAGGACCACTCGGCTCCAGACCTCATTACAGCCTTGGTCCAAACATGGACAAAAGAGCTGAATTCCAGAGGTGAGGTGAGAGTGACTGCCCTTGACATCAAGGCAGCATTTGACCGAGTGTGGCACTAAGGAGCCCTAGTAAAATTGAAGTCAATGGGAATCAGGGGGAAAACTCTCCAGTGGCTAGAGTCATACCTAGCACAAAGGAAGATGGTAGTGGTTGTTGGAGGCCAATCATCTCAGCCCAGGACATTGTTGCAGGAGTTCCTCAGGGCAGTGTCCTAGGCCCAACCATCTTCAGCTTCTTCATCAATGACCTTCCCTCCATCATAAGGTCAGAAATGGGGATGTTCGCTGATGATTGCACAGTGTTCAGCTCCATTCACAACCCCTCAAATAATGAAGCAGTCCGAGCCTGCATGCAGGAAGACCTGGACAACATCCAGACTTGTGCTGATAAATGGCAAGTAACATTCGCGCCAGATAAGTGCCAGGCAATGACCATCTCCAACAAGAGAGAGTCTAACCACCTCCCCTTGACATTCAACGGCATTACCATTGCCGAATCCCCCACCATCAACATCCTGGGGGTCACCATTGACCAGAAACTTAACTGGACCAGCCATATAAATACTGTGGCTACAAGAGCAGGTCAGAGGCTGGGTATTCTGCAGCGAGTGACTCACCTCCTGACTCCCCAAAGCCTTTCCACCATCTACAAGGCACAAGTCAGGAGTGTGATGGAATAATCTCCACTTGCCTCGTTGAGTGCAGCTCCAACAACACTCAAGGACACCATCCAGGACAAAGCAGCCCACTTGATTGGCACCCCATCCACCACCCTAAACATTCACTCCCTTCACCACCGGCGCACTGTGGCTGCAGTGCGTACCATCCACAGGATGCACTGCAGCATCTTGCCAAGGCTTCTTCGACAGCACCTCCCAAACCCGCGACCTCAACCACCTAGAAGGACAAGAGCAGCAGGCACATGGGAACAACACCACCTGCACGTTCCCCTCCAAGTCACACACCATCCCGACTTGGAAATATATCTCCGTTCCTTCGTCATCGCTGGGTCAAAATCCTGGAACTCCCTTCTTAACAGCACTGTGGGAGAACCTTCACCTCATGGACTGCAGCGATTCAAGAAGGCGGCTCACCACCACCTTCTCAAGGGCAATTTGGGATGGGCAATAAGTGCTGGCCTTGCCAGCGACGCCCACATCCCATGAACGAATAAAAAAAAAACCCTTAACCTTCTAAACTCAAGGAAATACAAGCCAAATTTATTCAACCTCTTCTCATAATTGAAACTTTTCCACCCTGGTATCATTCTGGTGAATCTGCGCAGTACCTCTTCCAAGGCCATTATATCTTTCCTATGGTTCAGTGCGGAAAACTGAACACAGTACTCCAGATGGGATCTGACCAAAGCTCTGTACAACTCAAGCATCACTTCCTCACTTTTGAGATAAGGGCCAATATTCCATTAGCCTTTTTGATTACTTTTTGTACCTGTGCACTAGCTTTTAGTGATTTGTGTACATGGACACCTAAAACCTTTGCTCCCCCACAGCTCCTAGTCTCTCACCATTAAGAAAATATTCTGATTGCCTTTCCCAGATCCAAGATGGATAAATTCACACTTTCCCACATTGAACTCCATCTGCAATTTTTTTTGCCCACTGTGTAAATGGATACAAAGTATCCATTTAACAAGTCTGCCATTTCCTTTTTGCCCATTATAGTCTTGCCTGCATTTGTTTTTAATGAGCCCACATTCCCCTTTACCACTCTCTTTCTCTTAATATTTTTATTAAAACTTTTGCTGTTAGCTTTGATATACCTTGCAAGTTTTTTTTATATTCCCTTTTTGTACTTCTTATTGTTTTCTTTGTATCCCTTTGTTTATTTTTATAGCTTTCCAGCACGGCACGAGGTTGATGGGCCGAATGGCCTCCTTCTGTGCTGTTACCATTCTATGATTCTATGATTCCCAGTCTGCTGGATTTTCATTTTTTCTTGTATTTGTGTAAGCCTTTTCTTTTAGCTTGATAGTGTGTCTTACCTCATTTGTTGACCATGGTTGCTTAACTACACAAGTGGAGCCTTTGCCTTTTTGGGGCATGTACTGGTTTCGCATCGTACCAAATATTTCTTTGAATACTTCTCACTGTTTGTCTATGGGTTTACCCATTAACAGTTAAATCCAGTTTACTGGTATCACGTAATCATTACTCCTGAATTTAATTCAACTTTGCTTTTCCTCTTTTTGAAATTGATGATATTCTGCATAATGGGATTTGGCTTGTCACCTTGGTTGCTCATTGATTATGTGGGTTGTTTTCTATATTCTAAGGTTTCTCACAACATAGCTTATGTGAAAATATTGCTCATATACATTGGGAACTCCATAACATTTTTTAGTGAGGACTAAGAGGATAACTAAGGAAAGAGTCGGGTCTATTAGAGACCAAAAAGGTAACCTATGTGTGGAGGCAGAAGGCGTAGGTATGGTTCTTAGTGAAATACTTTGCGTCTGTCTTCACAAAAGAGAGGGACGATGCAGACATTGTAGTTAAGGAGGAGGAGTGTGAAATATTGGCTGGGATAAATATAGTGAGAGAGGAAATATTTAGGGGTTTAGCATCTTTGAAAGTAGATAAATCACCAGGCCCGGATGAAATGTATCCCAGGCTGTTAAGAGAAGCAAGGGAGGAAATAGCAGAGGCTCCGACCATCATTTTCCAAACCTCTCTGGCTACAGGCATGGTACTGGAGGACTGCTAACGTTGTACCATTGTTTAAAAAGGGAGAAAGGGATAGACTGAGTAATTACAACCCAGTCAGTCTAACCTCGGTGGTGGGCACATTATTGGAAAAAATTCAGTATTAATCGTCATTTAATCAAGGACAGTCAGCATGGATTTGATAAGGGAAGATCGTGTCTGACTAAATGGATTGAATTTTTTGAGGCGGCAACAAGGAGGGTCGATGAGAGAAGAGCATTTGACGTGGTCTACATGGATTTTAGCAAGGTTTTTAACAAGGTCCCACATGGCAGACTGGTCA
Source organism: Heptranchias perlo (assembly GCF_035084215.1). NCBI lineage: Eukaryota > Metazoa > Chordata > Chondrichthyes > Hexanchiformes > Hexanchidae > Heptranchias > Heptranchias perlo. Next base: position 54,156,497 of record NC_090327.1, read on the forward strand.
GAAAAGTAAAAGACCATGGGATCCAAGGGAACGTGACAAATTGGATCCAAAATTGGCTCAATGGCAGGAAACAAAGGGTAATGGTTGACAAGTGTTTTTGTGACTGGAAGGCTGATTCCAGTGGGGTTCCGCAAGGCTCAGTATTAGCTCCCTTGCTTTTCATGATATATATGAATGATTTAGACTTAAATGTAGGGGGCATGATTAAGAAGTTTGCAGATGATATAAAAATTGGCTGTGTGGTTGATAGTGAGGAAGAAAGCTGTAGACTGCAGGAAGATATCAATGGACTGGTCAGGTGGGCAGAAAAGTGGCAAATGGAATTCAATCCAGAGAAGTGTGAGGTAATGCATTTGGGGAGTGCAAACAAGGCAAGGGAGTAAACAATAAATGGTTGGATACTGAGAAGTGTAGAGGAACAGAAGGAGCTTGGAGTGCATGTCCACAGATCCCTGAAGGTAGCAGGACAGGTAGATAAGGTAGTTAAGAAGATATACGGGATACTTTCCTTTATTAGTCAAGGCATAGAATATAAGAGCAGGGAGGTTATGCTGGAACTGTATAAAACAGTAGTTAGGCCAAAGCTAGAGTACTGTGTACAGTTCTGGTCACCGCATTACAGGAAAGATGTGATCGCACTAGAGAAGGTACAGAGGAGATTTATGAGGATGTTGCCAGGATTGGAGAATTTTAGCTATGAGGAAAGATTGAATAGGCTGTGGTTGTTTTCTTTCGAACAGAGGAGGCTAAGGGGAGATTTAATTGAGGTGTACAAAATTATAAGGGGCCTAGATAGAGTGGATAGGAAGGACCAATTTCCCTTATCAGAGAGGTCAATAACCAGGGTGCATAGATTTAAATTAATTGGGAGAAGGATTAGAGGGGAGTCTAATCCTTCACCCAGAGGTTGGTAGGTGTCTGGAACTCACTGCCTGAAAGGGTGGTAGAGGAAGAAACCCTCATTGCATTTAAGAAGTACTTGGATATGCATTTGAAGTGTCATAACCTAGAAGGCTATGGACCAATAGCTGGAAAATGGGATTAAACTGGATAGCTCTTTTTCGGCTGGCACAGACATGATGGGCCGAATGGCCTCCTTCTGTGCTGTAAATTTCTATGATTCTATTACATGTATTCTATTTATCCAAGTTATTCCACCCTAACACACTGTTCTGGTCTCTCTGAGCTGTGTACTGATTGCAGACAAGAATGTAGCTAAGCAAGCACTCCCAGCCCCCCTCCCCATCCCAATATCGTTCCTCAGCTAGACAATAGGAAATGCATGCAATTGGCATGATGACTACCCTCCCCCTTCAACCCTGAGAAAGGATATAGCCTTTGCTCAGTGTTTCCCTACAGCTGCACGGAGGAGACTGGTAACCCTCTGGTGTGGTGGAACTGCAGAGTCGGTTTTCCTTTTCCCTGCACCTAAGGACTTGCCATTTCCCATTGCAGGCAAGAGAAAAATTGAGCGGAGACCCATTACACCTGATCTCTGCCCCCATTGTATTGCCCTGGAGTTCCTGGGACTTCCCTGGTGGACATAACTTGGTTTGTGCCTGTAGTGGACACAGGCGGGAGAGAATGTTCTTGTCATCCAGCTCATTTTCCGGTGATTCCAACCTGTTGGGCATGCCAGCAAAGAGACGCCTGAAGAACCTGGCACATGGGCCTATCCCCAGAACACCGTGGACTGGAGAGTCCGGGCCCTGGGTGGGGAGGGAGGTGAGGGGGAGTGGCAAATTAAAAATGTTGCAGGCAAGTACTAGGACCTTGATTTTACCTCCCCAGGATGATCAGAAGCACTCCATGCTCTGATCTCAGTAGCTCTGAGTGCAACTGCAGGCCTGTGAGGCTTACAGTTACTCTCATTTCCTTCGATGCACAGCTCAGCCAGGGTTAGGCCTGTGTCTGGTGGTCCCCTGGGCCTTGCAAATGGCCTGGTTGTGGGGGTGGGAAATCATGGACAGTTGCTTACCCCTCAGGTGCAGTGCACCTTAAGTGCACTGTGCCTCACAAGTGCCCAGTGGACACTCTAAAAGGAAAATGTACCATGAGTGAATTTAAATCTGTATCCCACCAATCAGTAACATTGTGCTTTAAAACACCAATATGCTGTGTACTCACGCCGCCTTTCTCGATGTTTCTGAGCATTTTCTCATGAGAAAGCTGATATTATACATGCTGATTGTAATCAATGTGACTCTAAAAGTCCACGGCTGCACTTGTTGGGGAGTGAAGGAGTGGTATAAACAATTGTGCCACTCCGTGTAGGACTGAACAAATAGTTTTGCTGTGTTGAAGAAGCCCCTTCATTTGCTTGGATTATTGTTTCTTTGGAAATGTAGCATGGACTGTGAATTTAACTTGATACGGTTAATGTTACGAACTGTTATTGCTATGTGTACTATCTGAAAAATGGAAATATTTACAAAATAAGTGACAACCAAGAGTATCTCTTATGCTGGAGTTGGTATGTCTGACCATGTGCCTAATGAGAACAGAAAGGCACAGCTCCAGAAATACTTGAAGTTCTACAATTGGGAAATCCAGGGGTCATGACTGAAGGAGGCCAGACATAGGCCACGTGGCAACAGCTGGTACAACTAGCAATCTGCACAGGGAGCTAATTATGACCACAGAGCAAGTCTCTGCCTACTGTTGACTCATTTCCTTCTTGCAAAATATTTATCATTCACATGGGGCAAGGGGGAGGAAATCAGCCCTATTTATCTTAAATTCAGAATGAAACTAGTCGTAATGAGTAAGATGCTGTTGCTCCCAGAATTCTTCTCTGTTCCCAGTGGAGCATCAGACCACAGACTGGAGGTCTGGCAGAAGCTCCCTTTCAAATCAAACTAACTCTCCAACAGTTTCAATCATTGCACTTTTGGCAGGTACTGAAAACTCATGTCAGAGTATTAGCATTTTTTGTTTTGACCTCCCCTTCTGTACCAATGAATGGAAGGTTCTAGTGTTTGCTGCAACTGCAGAACAGAAAATCACATGACATTTTTAAAATGCTCCCTTTGCCACCAGATGAGGACACCTGGGTAAGGACATTAAACATCTGTTTCCATTTTGCTTAGGAGGAATGCCAAATGTGTGAGCTGTTACAGAAATAGCAACCTTCCATTACACAGACTGTTAGTTCTGGATTACTGTCAGCTCGCCTTCATGTTTTTTTTGTTGGATTATTGGCTTCTCTAGAGTTCTGCCACACAGTAGGAAAAATTATTCTTGCGACAGCCGGACTTCTGGAGAAAAAGAAATGATTCGCTGGAATAGACCCATTGCTGTCGTTATGATACCCATGCCTCGCTAACATGTTTCAGAGGAACAAAATAAATAAATCAGGCAGAATAGCTGGGTCAGGAGCACAGGTGGTTGAGTAATATAGTAATGTAATAACCTGTGGCGTGCAAGAAACACTTGTGTCAGCTTGTCAGAAGAAAATATACTTCAGTTAAATGATAGCCTGCGCAATGTAACTCAAAAATAATTTTAATAGAATTGCATCCACAGTCTGCACTTGTAGATGTTTACTGGAACTAAAAGCAGAACTATATTGTCAAATTTTAAATTTTTATTTGGAGGGGGGGGAACCAAATGAAATCATTGTAAAATAGAGATTCAACTGAGTGAGAAACCAAAGCAATAATAATATCCCACAGCAAACTATTTCTGCAATACTACTCATTCATTCATCTAAGTCATTGCTTTGTGCATTTTTTAGACAATTACTTCATCTCTCTTAGAATTATTTCCATATTGAGTATACAACAACATTTTTAATGAACATACTGAATGTACTCTGGTCAAGAAAAGGCCATCAGGCCCATAAATGCTTGCCTCACTCCTTCCAGAACTCATTGCCAAACTCAGCCCTCCCCCCACCCACCCCCTCCCGACCTCCTCCTGGGAGAGGCAAAAGAAAACAGGGATCCATAGTGAATGCAGGAAACCTGTGTCAAAAATTCCTGTCCACCCCTCAAAGGCAATGACAAGTCCCAGGCAGCCCCAAACTATTGGGTACTATCCAAAATCTTACCTTCCTTCTGTCACGATACCAAAGTTTTCCAAAAATGCGTTAAACATCTTCCTGAAAGATCGCAAGGAGTCATTCCTCAATACCACCTCCAGAATGCTATTCCACAGGTCTGATAAAAATAAAACTTCCTGGCTCCACAAAAATACTACGGGCCTGGGCTCGCCCCACTCGGCTTTGCCTTCTCTTCCAGAACCTACCAGCTGGCCGGCTTGGCATCAGAGCCAGCTGAAATTCGTCAGACCGCGATCGGCGAGTTGCATCAGAGCACCTGTTTGGTGCCCACAACTCATCACTTTTATTCAAAAGAGCCCAAGGCTGAATTTGGCTTGGTAACACCAAGTTTAGATTTTAGAAACCTGTAGATTATTAGGGAAGGAAAGACTGAAGGAGATAACTAGTTCCATAGTTTTCAGGCACAAGGAAAAGAATGAGTTACAGCTACTGGACCATATCTCTCAGGTGTTGCAGGAAATGTGCCTCCTGTCAATTGAGTGACAGAAAGACAGTGGTTTTGGACGTCACAGAGAAACGTATGAGCCGTTCACTCATTCCGCCTGTTGGAGATTCATAAGACAAGCAGCTGAGTGAAGGACGGAAAAAGCAAGACACAAAAATATTTGATAAAGGTCAATAATGTACTTGTCCTGGTGTGATACACTTACTTACTCTGTCTTTCTTTGTTCTTCCAGTTGTCCAGAGAATGGACATGGTGTCCGAAGGAATGGAAACATCACAAAAAAGTTACACAGAAAAACTAACTGCAGTCGAGATTGACCTGAAGAAATTAGGTAAACTCTACAACATTTTTTGTGCCAGAAAGAAAAATAAATTGAACATTCATGAATCAATTGTAGCAAATGATATTCCAGCATCAAAATTAACTGATGCCGAGAAATTACTGTTTGCAATATTAACATGCAAATACTGACTGAGTACAAAAAAAAAGTACACTGACTTTCCTTTACCTACTTATCTGAACAGATGTGTTAAGGTATTTAAAAGAGTCCTAGTGGAAAGGATAAATAGGGCGATGCATAAGGTTTTAAACTAGCAAGATGTGGGGAGGGATCTGGTAGCAATAACAATACCTTAAAGATAAAAGAAACAGGAGATGAGTATAAAGGTCAAACCAAAGTAAGGAATAAAGATAACATAAACAGTCAAAGAACAAATACAGTTATAAAACATAAGTATAAAAGGACTGTTAAAAATAAGGTAAAAGGGACAACTATTAAAGACTAGTTAAACTGCCTGTACAGCAATGTACACTGCATCCAAAATAAAACAGGGGCACTGGAGGCAATAATCTGTGGTGAGGAACCAGATGTAGGAATAAATGAAACATGGCTACATAAAGAACAGGACTGGCAACTAAATATTGTAGGATATCACATAATCAGAAAGGATAGGGAAGGAAGCAGGGGGTGAAGTAGCTGTTCTAATTAGAGATAATATAATGGCAGTAGAAAAAAGGGAAATAACTAACAGATGGATAGAAACAGAATCCATATGGATTGAAATAAAAGATAAGGTGGGATCAATCACGCTAATAGGGGTATAGTACAGACCATGTAATAGTGGAAAGGAGGTGGAGGAAGAAATATGTAAGAAAATATGTGAAATGGATAAAGGACATAGAATAATAATCATGGGAGATTTTAACTATCCCCAAATAAACTGGCAAGACAAAGTAGGTAAAGCGGTACAGGCAATAGAGTTTTTACAGTGTGTGCAGGACTCCTTTTTTACCCAGTATGTAAAAAGCCCAACATGAGAGGAAACACTGCTGGATCTATTAATGGGAAATGAACCAGAACAGATAAGAAAAGTAAGCTTACGGGAACATCTAGGCAATAGCGACCACAATATAATAAGATTTAAGACAAAGATTGAGAAGGACATAAGTAAGACAAAGACCAAAGTAATAAATTGGAAAAAGCTGATTTTCAGGGGATAAGAATGGAACTAGGAAAAATAAACTGGAAAAATTTACTGATAACAAAGAAAAAGAACGGCAGTGGGAAACATTTAAAACGGTGATCAAAACAGTTCAGGAGAAATATATCCCACTAAAAAGCAAGAAGAAACTGGCCAGTAATGACACACCATGGATGAATAAAAGAAATAAGAGCAAAATTGAAACAAAAGAAAAAGGCATACACTAAGTATGTAGACAACAAAGGAGAGGATGATAAATTGAATACAAAAAGATTAGGAAAGAAGTTTAAAAAACAATTAGGAAGGCAAAGAGAAAGTACAAAATTAAATTAGCAAGATATATAAAAAGAAATAGTAAAGTATTCTACAGACACATAAATAACGAAAGAAAAATCAGGATAGGGACAGGGCCACTAAGGGATACATATGATAAACTCACTGGTAATGGCAGCGAAATGGCAGAAATACTAAATAATTTGCCTCAGTTTTTATCAGGGAGACTAACATGGTGGGCATGACATTAGAAGAAGAGATCAAAAAAGATATAAAGACATTTAAGATAGAAAGCGGGAGATAATTGATAAACTAATCAAACTTAGAGAGGATAAAACTTCTGGCCCAGATGGATTGCATCCGCGCATATTAAAAGAAGTTAGGGAAGAGATAGCAGAGGCACTATTACATATATGTAAAAATCCATTAGAAAAGGGAATAGTGCCAGAGGACTAGTGGACAACTAATGTGATTCCTGTACTTAAAAGGGAGATAGAACAAGTCCAGGGAACTATAGACCAATTAGCTTAATGTCAGTGGTAGGAAAGATAATGGAATCCTTACTCAAAGGATTAGTAGAAAAACATCTAGAAACTGAAAATATAATCAAGAATAGTCAGCACTGTGGGAGAACCTTCACCACATGGATTGCAGCGGCTCAAGAAGGCAGCTCAGCCCCACCTTCTCAACGGCAATTAGGGATGGGCAATAAATGCTGGCCTCGCCAGCGACGCCCACATCCCATGAACGTATAAAAAAAAGCACAGATTTCAAAAGGGAAAGTCATGCTTGACCAACCTTATTGAACTCCTTGAAGAAGTAACAGAAGGGTAATGTAGTAGATATTTGGATTTTCAAAAGGCCTTCGATAAGGTACCGTATTGTAGACTCATGACTAAGATCAGAGCATGCGGAGTCAGGGGACAAGTAGCAGAATGGATAGCAAGCTGGCTACGAAGCAGAAAACAGAGAGCAGGGGTTAAAGGTAGTTACTCAGACTGGCAAAAGGTGGAAAGTGGTGTTCTGCAAGGATCGGTGCTGGGACCACTGTTGTTCACCATTTACATAAAATGATTTGGACTCAGGAATCAGAAGTACAATTTCAAAATTTGGGGATGACACCAAATTGGGGTGTAGTTAATACCGAGGAGGACTGTGATAAAATACAGGATATCATTAATAAACTTGCAGAATGGGCATGTAATTGGCAAATTAATTTCAATATAGGTAAGTGTGAGGGGGTACATTTTGGTAGGAAGAATAAAGGGACCACATATTGCTTGGATAATAAGAGTCTAAATGGAGTAGAGGAGCAGAGGGATCTGGGGGTACAGATACACAAATCGCTAAAAGTAGTGACACAGGTTAATAAGGCCATGAAAAAAGCAAACGAAGCACTGGGATTCATTTCTAGAGGGATAGAATTGAAAAGCAGAGAAGTTATGTTAAACTTGTATTGAACCTTGGTTAGACTACACTTGGAGTACTGTGAACAGTTCTGGTCTCCATATTATAAAAAGGATATAGAAGCATTGGAGAGGATGGTACCAGAACTGGGAGGTTATACCTGTCAGGAAAGATTGAGCAGGCTGGTGCTCTTTTTTCTAGAAAAGAGAAGACTGAGGGGTGACTTGATAAAGGTATTTAAGATTATGAAAAGGTTTGATAGGGTAGACGTAAAGAAGATGTTTCCATTTGCAGGGAAGACCAGAATTAGGGGTCATAAATATAAGATAGTCACCAATAAATCCAATAGGGAATTCAAGAGAAACTTCTTTGCCAGAGAGTGGTTAGACTATGGAACTCACTACCACAAGGAGTAGCTGAGGCGACTCGTATAGATGCATTTAAGGGGAAACTAGATAAACACATGAGGGAGAAAGGAATAGAAGGATATGCTGATGGGGTTAGATAAAGTAGAGGAGGAGGAGGCTTGTGTGGAGCATAAATACCGGCATGGACCTGTGGGGCTGAATGGCCTGCTTCTGTGCAGTACTTTTTATGTAATTCGATGTAATTCTATGAAATGGATTTATGCACCTGTTAAAATTGTAAACAAAGAATTGTCATACAAAGATATTAAGCGTTCGTATGTTAATATCACATACGAAGTAAAGGGAATTAGGGGTTATGGGGAGCGGGCAGGAAATTGGACATGAAGCTGAGTTCGGATCGGTCAATGCCCTGTGGGTGGCGGAGAGGGCCCAGGGGCTATGTGGCCGGGTCCTGCTCCGACTTCTTGTGTTCTTTAGATTTGTGGTTGGGATCAGATCAGCCATGATCTTATTGAATGGCGGAGCAGGCTCGAGGGGCCGATTGGCCTACTCCTGCTCCAATTTCTTATGTTCTTATGTTCTTAGTAATTTCTATGGTTAAAGATCTGTTCTACAACAAAATAATGGATATCCAGAATTGTTTCGATTTTCACAACCCACCTAGCTTCAGGTTTAAGTGGCACAATTCTAGTATTCTTTTGCTTTCTCTCTGGAGACTGATAAAAAGCACAAGATAGAGGATAGTGATAGAATTCAGGAGGATGTAGACAGGCTGGTGGCATGGGCGGACACGTGGCAGATGAAATTTAATGCACAAAAATGTGAAGTGCTACATTTCGGTAGGAAGAAGGAGGAGAGGCAATATAAACTAGAGGGCACAACTCTAAAAGGGGTACAGGAACAGAGAGATCTGTGGGTATATGTTCACAAATTGTTGGAGGTGGCAAGGCAGGTTGAGAAAATGGTTAAAAAAGCATATGGGATCCTGGGCTTTATAAATAGAGGCATAGAGTACAAAAGTAAGGACGTCATGATGAACCTTTATAAAACACTGGTTCGGCCACAACTGGAGTATTGTGTCCAGTTCCGGGTACCGCACTTTAGGAAAGATGTGAAGGCCTTAGAGAGGGTGCAGAAGATATTTACTAGAATGATTCCAGGGATGAGGGACTTTACTTATGTGGATAGACTGGAGAAGCTGGGGTTGTTCTCCTTGGAACAGAGACGGTTGCGAGTAGATTTGATAGAGGTATTCAAAATCATGAAGAGTCTAGACGGAGTAGATAGAGAGAAAGTGTTCCCATTGTTGGAAGAGTCAAGGACCAGAGGACATAGATTTAAAGTGATTGGCAAAAGAACCAAAGGTGAAATGAGGAAAAACTTTTTTACACAGCGAGTGGTTAGGATCTGGAATGCACTGCCCGAGGGGGTGGTGGAAGCAGATTCAATCATGGCCTTCAAAAGGGAACTGGATAAGTACTTGAAAGGAAAAAAATTGCAGGGCTACAGGGATAGGGCGAGGGAGTGGGGCTACCTGAATTGCTCTTGCATAGAGCTGGCCTGGACTCAATGGACCAATTGGCCTCCTTCCGTGCTGTGACCTTTCTATGAGTCTATGATTCTATTTTGTGGAAGCAGGGCTATCCCAAAGCCCATGGCACCAGTGAAAGCCCTGTATTAAAATTATGGGAAGAGAGGGGGAAGAATTTCTGAAATGTGTTCAAGAGAACTTCCCTGATCAGTATGTTTCCAGCCCAACGAGGAAGGAGACTTTGCTGGATCTGGTTCAGTGGAATGTGGTGGATCAAATGGAGCAAGTGTTAGTAGGGGAATATTTAGGGAACAGTAATCATGGTATCATAAGGTTTAGATTAGCGATGGAAAACGATAAGGAGCAATCTAGAGTAAAAATACTTAATTGGAGGAAGGCCAATTTAAGTGGGTTGAGAACGGATCTAGCCCGGGTAAATTGGAATCAAAGATTGGCAGGCAAAACTGTAATTGAACAATGGGCGGCCTTTAAAGAGGAGATGGTTCAGGTACAGTCTTGGTACATTCCCACGAGGAGGAAAGGTAGGGCAACTAAAGCCAGAGCTCCCTAGATTATTAAAGAGATAGAGAGTAAGATGAAGCAGAAAAATGGGGTGTATCACAGATGTCAGGTTGATAATACAAGTGAGAACCAGGCTGAATATAGAAAGTTCAGAGGGGAAGTGAAAAAGGAAGTAAGAGGGGCAAAGAGAGAAAATGAGAATAGACTGGCAGCTAAAATAAAAGGGAATCCAAAAGTCTTCTATAGGCATATAAATAGTAAATGGGTAGTAAGAGGTGGGATGGGGCCAATTAGGGACCAAAATTGGCTCATGGAGACCGAGGGCATGGCTGAATACTAAATGATTACTTTGCATCTGTCTTTACCAAGGAAGAAGAAGTCACAGTCAAAGAGGAGGTAGTTGAGATACTGGATGGGCTAAAAATTGACAAAGAGATGGTACTAGAAAGGCTGGCTGTTCTTAAAGTAGATAAGTCACCAGGTCCGGGTGGGATGCATCCTAGGTTACTAAGGGTAGAAATTGCAGAGGTACTGGCCATAATCTTCCAAACATCCTTAGATACAGGAGTGCTGCTAGAGGAATGGAGAATGGGAAATGCTATGCCCTTATTTCAAAAAAGGTGTAAGGATAAACCCAGCAACTACAGGATAGTCAGTGTAACCTCAGTAGTTGGGAAGCTTTTAGAAACGATAATCCAGGACAAATTTAACAGTCACTTGGACAAGTGTGGATTAATTAAGGAAAGCCAGCACGGATTTGTTAAAGGCAAATCATGTTTAACTAACTTGATTGAGTTTTTTGATGCGGTAACAGAGGGGGTTGATGAGGGCAATGCGGTTGATGCGGTATATATGGTCTTCCAAAAGGCATTTGATAAAGTGACACATAATAGGCTTGTCAGCAAAGTTGAAGCCCGTGTAATGAAAGGGGCTGTGGCAGCATGGATCTGAAATTGGCTAAGTGACAGGAAACAGAGAGTAGTGGTGAATGGTTGTTTTTTGGACTGGAGGAAGGTATACAATGGTGTTCCCCAGGGGTTGGTACTAGGACCACTGCTTTTCTTGATATATTAATGACTTAGACTTGGGTGTATAGGGCACAATTTCAAAATTTGCAGATGGACACAAAGCTTGGAAATGTAGTGAACAGTGAGGAGGATAGTGATAGACTTCAAGAGGACATAGACAGGCTGGTGGAATGGGCAGACACGTGGCAGATGAAATTTAAAGCAGAAAAGTGCGAAGTGATACATTTTGGTAGGAAGAACAAGGAGAGGAAATATAAACTGAAGGTTACAATTCTAAAAGGGTGCAGGAGCAGAAAGACCTGGGTGATATGTGCCCAGGTCGTTGAAGGTGGCAGAGCAGGTTGAGAAATCGGTTAAAAAAGCATACGGGTTAGAGGCATAGAGTACAAAAGCAAGGAGGTTATGATGAACCTTTATAAAACACTGGTGCAGCCACAACACAATTATGTCCAATTCTGGGTACTGCACTTTAGGAAGGATGTGAAGGCCTTCGAGAGGATGCAGAAAAGATTTACTCGAATGGTTCCAGAGATAAGGGTCTATGTGGATAGACTGGAGAAGCTGGGGTTGTTCTCCTTAGAGCAGAGAAGGTTGAGAGGAGTTTTGATAGAAGTGTTCAAAATCATGAAGGGTCTAGACAGAGTAGATAGAGAGAAACTGTTCCCATTGGCGGAAGGGTCGAGAACCAGAGGAGACAGATTTAAGGTGATTGGCAAAAGAACCAAAGGTGACATGAGGAAAAGCTTTTTTACGCAGCGAATGGTTATGATCTGGAATGGGGAGGGGGAGGGGGGAGGAGAACTAAAGCCAGCACAATGCAGGACGAGGGAGTCAGATCCAGCAGTAAGCAGGACCAGGAGCAGGTGGGCTGAGGCTGAGTGGGGGTGACAGAAATTGCGAGATTTCTCCATCCCCTCCACACTACCCCCATTAACCAGCAATTCTTTTCTAAAGCATTTACATGTTACGAGTAGATGATAACACTATAAGAACTTTTTAAAAAAAAATTGTGGTTCACAGCTTAGTGCTGGAATTGGCAAAGAGTACTGGAGCAGAGGTGGAGGTGGGGCTGAGAACCCTCCAGGATTGCCCTGGAGTCACCAGGAATTAAAGACACTGTTGCGAGCAACCCAGGAGAAAAATCATAGTGCAATAAAAAATTGTGTTTTTAAAAATAAAGTCTTTGAACACTTTGGTTATTAGTAATAAAATATGTGTGATGGGAAAATAAAAGGCTGTTTGACTGTCAGTCAAATATCATCCAATCAGATAATGAAGAATCTACTTGCTTTCTGATTGGCGTGGGATGGCGGTGCGCCACAAGTATGGACGTGTTGGACGACCAGTGGCGGGAGTGTGGGGGCGGGGCAATTGGAGGCAGGAGGTCATGTGATAGCACTTCTAGGAATACATCCACCATAGGTGGAGGCCACAAAGAAAGATGTGGATGGGGCTGGCACTGGGGTCCAGGGCAGAGCAGTGGCGGCAAAGAGCAGCAGGATGGGGGGTGGCGACCTAAGGAAAGATGTGGGTCAGGGCCAGCAACAAGTTCACGAAGAAAGGTCCTGATCGGTGTTGGGATCTGGGTTGTGGCAGTGACTCAGAAAGAGAAATGGGAAGGGAGCGTAGGCTGAGTGGCAGGCCACAATAAAGATGCAGGTTGGGGTCAGAATCAGCGCCGGGGTCTGAGTCAGGGCTGCAGGTGTTAAGAGGAGCAGGACAGAGAGAGCGGCCTTGTGACAAGCTGGCAAAGAATAGTATAGTTCGGATCTGGAGCCACAAAGAAAGATGTGGGTCAGAGGCAGCATTGGGGTCCAAGATGGGGCAGCTGCTGGGAAAAGGAGTGGGGATGAGGTGGAGGCTGAGAAAGGTATGGGTCAGGGCAGTAGCTGGGACTGGGACCATGTCGAGTTGAAGTAGGATTCTGTGGTGAGGTGCCAGGGTCTGCCTGGGAGGATGAGAAGAGGGGGGAAAGCAGACCTTGAAAGAAGCCAGAGGCAGGGCATTCACTGGGTTTTTGGTGTGCTTGCAAGGATCCAGATGGGGAGACCAATTACATGCACAATGATGCCACCTACTGTTGGGAGACTGCAAAGTAAGCAATGGTGAGGATAAAAACATTTCTATGCGTTTTAAGCATCATTGATAATTGAGGTGTAGTTGGTCATTTACAGACATTGGCAGACATTACTTATGTATTTTTTTCCCTCTTAAATTTTTGTGCTCATCAAGATGAGTGCTGGGAATGGAACATTGTTGTTAGTATCAATCACTTCCAGGTCAGGTAGAGCACAACCAGATACAGAATACAGCTCCATTTACTCTGCCCCAATAACATGCCTCAGCCCCAGAATATCCCCACTGAATCGGTGTGACAATTTTCCATTTCCTACACCAACCATCCTCTGGCCTGTCTAAGAGAGGTTGTCAATTAGTGCCAAATTAGGGACAATTTTGTTATTTATATCTTTGCCCACTTGCAATTGGATTGAGACTGCCTAAACTAATTTCACATCAGATCTTTCTAGCCAGCAGACAGAAGAGACTTTAGGGGTTAAATTGGATAAGGCCAATTATCGGGCGTAGGTAGCGCAATCCGCTACTAATCCGTGCCCGTTGGTCCTTGTGCAGGCAGTACGTGAACTTCGTGCTGCCTGCTAATTAGCATGATATATCCGAGCAGCCAGTGCTACCCGCGCTGCTGAAAGACTGCATGGAGAATCAGGACGCCCGAAATGAGGTGTGGCCAGCGCATGTCATCGGCAGCCTGCACCTCTTAAAGGTGCAGGTGCACATTTTAAATGGCGCATGCACAGTCCACTGGGACGAGGGAGAGATGGCCAGAAGGATGGCGGGACCAGTGCGAGAGCGGGCCCCACGCTTCTCTGACGATGCACTGGAGGCCCCGGTGGAAGGGGTGGACAAAAGGATGACCAACATGTACCCGCAGGGTGGAGGAGAGCCTCCAGACTCCAGCTCCGCAGGCATTGGGAGGCTATGGGCTAGGAAGTGAACATCAGGAGCTTGGCACCATGCACATGGGTGTAGTGCCAAAAGAAGTTCAGCGCTTTGACACGAGTGGTCAAGGTGAGTGAACAGAAGTGTCAAATGGCACATCCTACCAACTGCACCACTGCTCCACGCATCACACCCCCCCCGAGACCCACCCACCAACAAACACTGCCCATCCATACGCAATGCTGCACTCGGCATGCTGCCTCTCACCCACACACAGTATCACACTTGCAGGCCACACAACCACCACTCACAGGTCACACACACTGGCAGCTATTCAACCATGACAGGCACTTCACCCATACACCTTGCAGGAGACTCACTGACACACTGTCCTCTGTCTTGAAGGAGAAGATGGCGCATAACAGCCGGCAGCAGGAGAGACCTACGTGTCCTCACCCCCTTGGAGGAGACTGTGCTTCAGATCATTGGGCGGGCCGTTGGTGCACCTGTGACCATGCTGGAGGTCCCGATGAAGGGGGTCTCTGCATATCTAATGCTCCTTCTCATGTCCCACATTGCCCTCCTCCCATAATCTTTTCTGACTCACGTGCTGCAGATGCTGTCGGCATGCATGTCTTACATGCTTCTCTGCCCGCTACACAACTCAACCCGCCTCCCTTTGTCATTGCAGATACCCAAAAACACATGGCGGCATCGCCATGGAAGATGAGGAGGAGGAGGACACTGAAGCCACACCGTCACTCGATCTGACACTTGCATCCACCACCTCAGAGACTGACATTGCACGTCCTTTAGAGGCTAGGTTAGAGGAGGGATCCACATGGTGAGACACCGAGCACAAGTGCGCAGGAGCCTGGACGGAGGGAACGGATACCACAGGTGCCAGCTCGCCGGAGGGCGAGGTCACTCACCAGTTCTGCTGCAGAGGAGTCAGATGAGGACTTCAATGGGCCAGGCTACAGAAGAAGGCTGATGGACGTACACCACCAAATGCTTGGTGCACTAGAAAGCCTGCCAGAAAGCCTGCGCACAATGAGAAGGGGCATGGAGGAGTCCAGCTCGAACTTGGCACAGGGCTTTGGAGCTCATCCTTTCCCAAATGGAACAGGTGGTCACCTCCATCAGCACACCTGTGGAACCCACCATGATGCAGCGTCTGATGACTGATGTCACAGCTTCCATTGCAGCACAAACAGCTGCCATTGCAGCACAGACTGATGTGATGAAGTGTCTGTAAGCTATGGTTGAAGCTCAGACTGCTGCAATGGAAGCTCAGACTGCTGCTGTCATGGCTCTGGATACCACAGTGGAATGGGACTCCCAGGGCATCACAGCACTCCAGCAATCCGTTCTCCAGCTGATCACCAGGAGTGCTGAGGCGTCGCCCCGTGCGAGTGGCAGTGGTGCTATGGCAGTCGAACCTGCTGTCCTCTCTCAGGACGACAGCATTCCTGCTTCCATCCCTGCCACTCCGCCAGTTACCTTGCTGTTGCCTGTCAGCCAGCCAGGCCAGACTGCTGCAGCCCATGCCGAGATAGTGCAGTCTGAAGCCGGGCCCTCCCGCCCAGAGCTGCTCGAGGTCATCCTCCAAGGCCATCTGCACACTCCTCCATTGAAGGCCAACAGCCTTCCACCACCCATGCTCCAGCCACTGGGGATGCAGCTCGTAGAAGCACTAGGAAAGCTAAAGGCACACGAACAACAGGCACTAAGGGAATGCACAAGGGTGAATAGTTCTGTTTGCATAATTTAATTTGTTAATTGATAAATGTGACTTTGAATTTGCATTTGGTGGTGGTTTTGATTTGTGCGATGGTCATGTGGGAGCAGACAGATGGGGAGTGTAGGACTGTTGATGAGTTGGGGGATGTTGTTCACATTATTGATAGCGGGCACAGAGCAAGCGAGCACACAGAGCCCTTGCAGACACGGCTTTTGTTCGCTGTTGCAACCTTGTGTCTTCCTCCTCCGGCTCCTCCCCCTCCTTCTCCTCATCCTCTACCTCCTCCTCCTCCACTTCTGGCTCAGGGTCTTCTCCGATCACCAGTGGCAAGGGCTGGTCCCTCATGATGGGAGTTTGTGCAGCATGCAGCATACCACCATGAATCTTCCCACCTGCTCAGTGGAGTACAGCAGGGCTCCTCTAGAATGGTCCAGGCAGCGGAAGCGTTGTTTCAGGAGGACAATGGTGTGGCAGCATGGCTCTCATTGTAGGTCTGCTCTGTATGTGTGCATGGGTTCCTGACCAGAGTCATGAGCCACGGTGTGAGGGATAGCCCTTGTCGCCCAGTATCCAGCCTTTGACCTACCGAGCTGGGTGAAAGATAGCTGGTTTGTTGGACTGCCACATAACGAAGGTGTCGTGACTGCTCCCAGAGTAGCGGGCACGACCGCCATGATTTGATGCGTGTGGTCGCTCACCAGCTGCACGATCAGGGAGTGGAAGCCCTTTCGGTTGACAAAGACGGCCGAGTTGATATGCGGGGCACGCAGGGCAATGTGCGTGCAGTCAATGACACCCTGCATGGGGGAGCCAAAAATGCGAGCGACGCCCCATGCTCGCTCATTCTGCTCGTCTCTTTCAAGAGGAAACGTAATGAACATGTTCCTCATCTCGTACAGTGCGTCTCTGACCTCCCTTATACAGCAGTGCACTGCATACTGCAAGATGTTGCACATGTCGCCAGCAAAGGCCTAAAATGATCCTGAGCCGTAGAAGTTCAGCGCCACAGTGACCTTCACAGCCACAGGCAATGCTGTCCTTGCCCTGCTCTGAGGCTGCAGTTGTGGCTGTAGCAGTTGACAGATCTCTGTCACGGTCTCCTTGGTGAACCTCAGCCTTCGGATGCAATGCTCGTCGGTCATGTTGAAGTACAAGAATTGATCCCTGAAGGCCCTCATTGGGTAGGGCCTCCTGCTCAGTGCCCTGCGCCTCCTCCTCCTCCCTCTCTTCGCAGCTTGACCTGCTATGAGTGGCCTCTCTGCATGTTCCCAGTCGTGTTCAATGCCCAGCGGGAGCCCTAGCAGACCACCCATGGTTGCCAGGAATGTTATTCAACCGCAGTTGTAACTTTCCGAACCGTAAGGTAGTACCTGCCAAACCACTCTCAAATATAGTCTAGGAACTCTCAGTAAGTATAGGGAGCTTCAAAAAACACTTCCTATTCCACCAGCAGCCAGAAGCAATAATCTGGCAACTAACCTGCAACACCTGCATGGTCCCTTTAAATGGCGCTGGTGAGGGTCCTCCAGGCTGCCTAAGACATGTTCAGGCGTGTGTGGTTAAGACTGTGCATTGAGTTGGGCGTTAAGTTCCAAAATGGTGTCTATCACTTTAAATCAAGCGTTGCACACTGAATGCATTTTCTCCATACTTTCATGTTGCCAGCGTTTGGTATTTGCGTGTACCTACACCAAGATGGCGTCTGCCGCACGTCATACTGGAAACGTGCGTGCACAACCAAGAAATTATCTTGGCATTTCGAGAGGCCGCGTAGCACTGAAACAATGGGTGCTACACGGCCCAATTTCTAGCCCTTTATTTGTCATTGCCTTATTTTTAGGATGTCTTGAAAAATAAGGTGGCTTCTGATTGGTCTGTACAAATTTCAAACCAGATAGTGAATTTGCTGCACATGTCTCCTGTGCTTCGTGTGGGAGCCATTCCCTATTCCCACTAATGTTTATTATACAAGTTTAGTGTCCATTAAACAGAGCAGTAGGACACGTAAGGATGGTGAAGTTGCATCAACCATATCTGCAGAACTGTTTCTTCTTTAATACTATTGTGATTACCCATTCTGCTATTGCCCATACATTTACCCTATCTTGTAGATGACCAGTCTGGTGTGAAAGATCAAGGTACCACTACAGAGCTGTCCAAATTCAAAACTGATATCCGGTTGCTTCAGAACCAGCTTGGTGACATGGCAGACGAAGCCTCCAAAACCAAAGCTGCACTGGACAAGGTACAAGAGACTGAACAATCAATGACAACCAACCATAACTCCCTGAAAATCTTGTTGGATGGCAACTCAAGGTCTATCAGAGACATAAACCAGACTTTATTGACATACAGTGGATACATTACCAACCTAGAGCAAAACACTGGTAAGCTGCAAAATGACATACAAAGACAAAGCAAGTCTCAGAGCAATACAGTTATGAATCTCAGTCAGTTAAATAAGACACAGATTCAGCAAAGGAATTTATTCAGTGCACTGCACAAATCTGTTGATGATAATAGTCAGGCCATCCAGAAGTTAAGGAACGATTGGCAGGCTCTCCAACAAACTGTGCTTCAAGCACAAATGGACACTGACTGGCTAAAAGAGAAATTGCAATACCTGCAGTTACAAGCAGTGAACAACTCAGTCATGGTGACTGGTAATAGTGACACTTTGGAAGATATGAATAATCAGCTGAACTCTCTCAGTAGCCAGATGGTGAACATTAGTTTCATGGCTAACATTCATGAAGAGAGTCTCAGGGATCTACAGCAGTATCAAAAAGCTCACGAAAACAAAACATCTGCCAGTTTTGAACAACTTGAAGTGCGTATGGATATCAATGAGAGAGACATCAGCAGTATCATTGCCAATGTCAGTTGGACTATGCAACGTCTTCGATCACTGACAAGCAACTTAAATGGTATAAAAACCACTTGTACCAATACAATAAATCAACATACAGATCAGCTTGCCATCCTGTCCAGCAACATGGACAACATCCGTGTGGACAGCTCTCTGCTCAAAGCGCAGCAGGATGTAATGAAGGCCAGGTTGGATATTGAGGTTGGCAACCTATCCATGATGATGGAAGAAATGAAACTTGTAGACACAAAGCATGCTCAGCTGATTCAGAACTTCACCATTCTTCAAGGTAAGCATTTTCTGTGAATTGTTCAAAACTATGGTGAAATTAATTTATTTTAAGCTTGGTCAATTCAATTCAGTTAAGGATGTTAATTTTTGAAATGTAAGGGAACTATTGGATTTCAAACCTTTGACTTATTCACACAGATATTTTAGTTTATGTTTTAGTATCCTTCTTTACAGTATTTTACAGGACTACAGAATGCTAGAGCACAAACTGATAAAAACATTGGAAGAATTTATTTTCAGATACCTCACACTCTCTGCGGGTTACTAGAAAAAAGTAATTAATTCTCGGTCAATTAAAAAGGAACTGGATCAGTAACTTTCAAGAGGATTGAGTTTACAGAGATCTCGGGCCAAATCTTGCTGAAAAAATAATGGCGTGTTAATGACGCCGCCGTTCTTAATGCGTAAATCTGCCAGCAAATTCAGGGGATTAAGAGATACACCGTGAGTTGTGAATCTCCAGAACCTGCTGGTCGATTTACAGCGCTCCACAGTTTGCTTTGCACAAACGGCATCTCGCCCTTAGCCCTTAAATTTTTTACATTTTTTTCTTACTTTTCTTTTCTGTCTCTTTTTTCTCTCTCTCTTAATCCGATCTTTTTCCCTCACTTTATTTCTCTTTCTGTACCTGATTTGACTCTAATCCACCCTCCTTCTCCGTCGTTCCTGTTTATTCTCAATCCTTAAACCTCATTGGGTTAAGGAGAGATACTGTTGGTTCTGCCATTCACTAAGGTCCCAGATGCACCATTGCCCTCGTTGCAGCCTAATGTTATCAGCTCGCACTTCCAGCAAGTTACAGCGTAAAAACATTTCAAGCTGAAGGGTGCAGGAAAAAGTGTATCTAACGGCATACGTAGCGAGATGTCCCATTCCAGCAAGATTTGGCCCATCAATACATTTATTTCATTCATATAGGCATTGAGAAAAGAATGTAGCAATCCTGAGTGGGAGGGAGTCTTTGATTGAGGTAGTCTTATAAGACCTGTGGAAGGAGAGGGCTTGATGGGACAAATAGCCATTTCCCATTCAAAGCTTTCTTAATATTCTTATCATTATTCTGACAAATAAAGGCCCTGAAATTTGGGCATGGCATAATTTGGGGGATATGGGGGGCACAGGGTATATCCCCTGCGCCTGAATGATGAGGCCCAAGGCTCCCCAATGTTGGGCCTCAGGCTTCATTTTAATGGAGCGAAGAAGATTACAAGATTGGGCCACTGCTAGCATCACAGCGGCCCTCAGGTACGCAGGTCTGAGGGTTGGGTCTGGGGTCGGGTTTGGGGGTCAGGTCCGGGATCAGGGAGAAGAGGAGGGAAGTCAGGGATCGGGGCCGGAAGCGATGGCGATGGGTTGGGGGGAGGGAGAGGGAGAATGGCGGCAATGGGGTTGGGGGGGGCGATTGGGGGAGGGAAGCAGGGGGAATCGGCGCCTTTAATGTGGGGTTGGGAGGAGCACTCCTGCTCCTGTCATTTCCACATTCAGGTAAGTTACTTACCTTCTTGGTTGGGCCTAGCAGGCAATCCCTAGGACTGGATTCCCTGAGTGCAGCTGGAGAAGGGCCAGTGAGAGGAAATGTTTTATTTTGTTACTGGGGCCTCCAACTGCACTGTGGGGATGTCCTACCTTGGATAATTTTCACAGCCTTAATGACTTAGCAAACAATTTGTGCACAGGCTCCCAGTACATTTTGTGCCACCTGACTGGTTGCATTGTGCTACACTGAGCCTACCAGTTCCGTCAAAGGCCTCAGGCCTCCATGCCCAGTTAAAGGAAGTGTGTCTATCATTGCATTATCTCAGAAATTATGGAAATGTGTTCAATGGGTTAATTTCTGTCAACACAACTTGTGCTAAAATGTTTTATTTTTTTAAATCAAAATGTAGGTCCTCCTGGTCCAAGAGGTCCCAAAGGTGACAAAGGAGCACAAGGACCAGCTGGCAGTAAGGGAACAAAAGGACTGAAGGGTGATCTCGGACAAAGTGGACCACCTGGATTGATGGGACCAAAAGGTTCTCGAGGCCTTCCAGGACCTAAAGGAGAAAGGGGCAGTCAAGGATATAGAGGCTCCACTGGCTTAAAAGGACAAAAGGGTTCAAATGGAAGACCTGGTGCACCAGGAGCAAAAGGAAGTGCAGCACTACCAGGTCTAGATGGACCACCAGGCAAAGTAGGTCCTTCAGGACAACCAGGGGAACAAGGTCAACTAGGAGCACCAGGAAGTAGAGGCCCACCAGGACCACCAGGCCCAACAGGACCACGAGGTCCTGCTGGTCTACCAGGCCCCCCAGGTCCCATAGGACTAATAAACCAAGCTTCAACAGTTTCCCCAAAACCAAATGGTAAAAACCTTTAATTATGTGCTAGAATACAAAACTCTCTGGGGTAGATTTTAACTTCCACCGCTGGGCAAAAAACTGGCATTAGCGGATCAGCTACCCGTTATACATCGTGTCTGATTTTCTTTTCCATTGACTTCATTCGAGCAGGGTGTATAACGGGCGGCCAATCCGCTACCACCAGTTTTCCTCACAGAGTGAAAGTTAAGATCTACTACTCTATCTCTCTAACTGCCTGGTTCTAGAAACATGACAAGAAACAATTTGCTATATATATATATATATGATAAAAAAAGTGACTTTTCATGTTTATTTTTCAGACTTTGTGTTAAATATTTTTTTGTGTGTGTACAGTCAGTATCAAATTACTATTCCACATGAATTTAATTATATTAAAGAAGTAAAGAATTCATTGCTTATAAGACGAGTTTATTTAATATGAACATAACAAGGGCTCTTTGCTCATATATGGAGCGAAGTTCCTATTTTTGTTAATTTTAGTTGAATAGGTCTACTCGAGTAAAAAGTGATATTTCACCACTTTATGCTCCCGTCTACTTATAATCACAACATTTTTCTGCAGGGAAAGAAGCTGTTCAGCCCAGCGTATCTGCACTGACTCTCTGAAAGAGTTGTCCATAGGAACATAAGAATAGGCGATACAGCCCCTTGAGCCTGTTCCGCCATTCAATTAGATCATGGCTGAACTGTATCTTAACTCCATCTACCCGCCTTGGTTCCGTAACCCTTAATACCCTTGCCTAACAAAAATCCAATTAGTCCCATTCCCTGCCCACTTGATTTTATCACTGCTCTCAAGTGGGAAAATTGCACCTTTGGCTGCTATTAGCAGTTTTACCGCCGTTTTGCATTTCTAGGTATGGATTCAACACAGCATTAATAAATTACACCAAAGAACTAACGCTGTTAATTTAGATTGGAAGTAGATCCCACAAACTCCGATTACTTACCCATTTTCAGGCGTTTCTTTTTGGTCAGCTGGATGTCTGGCATTTGCAGAAACACATCACCTTATTTGAGGGCCTCCAAACCAAGCTCCTAAGAAATCTGCACAGGTAGACTTTTGGTTTTCCCAATATGGAGTGCAAAGTCCCTCCTTGTATGGACACACCGCACTAAGCCTAAAAGTTTAGGTGAAGGTTGGCAGAGCACAAGGCCTAAGGACACCTAAATGCTCGTGTGGAGCATAAATACCAGCATGGACCAGTTGGGCCAAATGGCCTGTTTCTGTGCTAGAAACAGAAAAACATAGAAAATAGTTGCGGGAATAGGCCATTCAGCCCTTCGAGCCTGCTCCGCCATTCAATATGATCATGGCTGATCCTCTGTCTGAATACCATATTCCCGCTCTCTCCCCATACTCCTTGATGCCTTTTGTGTCTAGAAACCTATCCCTTTCTTAAATATATTCAGTGACTTGGCCTCCACATCCTTCTGTGGTAGAGAATTCCATTGGTTCACCACCCTCTGAGTGAAGAAATTTATCCTCATCTCAGTCCTAAATGTCCTACCCCGTATCCTGAGACTGTGACCCCTCGTTCTAGACCCCCTCCCTGCATCCATTCTGTCTAGCCCTGTCAGAATTTTATACATTTCAATGAGATCCCATCTCATTCTTCTAACCTCTAGTGAATACTGTAGACTGTATGTAAGTGTGTGCAGCACTATGACTGGAGTTTAAATAGCTAAAATCCCACAGGTTGCTAGCATAGCCCACTGGTAAGATTCTTGCTTTAGGTCCAGCTAGGGTCAAGCTACCCATTGGGGTATTGACTTGGAGGGTTACCTGAAGCCAAGTGAGAAGAATTTTAGCCCCCAGTGATAAATCTGCCCTTCCAAATTCCATTATTTATCAAGCTGGTTTGCTCAATCATCAACAGTGACCTGGAGAACTGGGGACCAGCCTGACTCAGGTACTAGGTTACTTAGTCTGCCACCGAGACTGGACTTGGTACCAGACTTTCATTGCTGGGTGTGCCATCTTGGATTCAACTCAACTCCAAAGAGACTTCGCTTACAACCCGGAGTCCTTCCCCCAAGAGGATAGTCATTAGTTGGACATCAGACAGCTGTCAAGTGAGGTTTTAACCCATGCTAGATGGATAGCAGTTATCAGGAGCTCCACACAAGCTGCAAGGTGAGCAGCACAACTGGCATCTAATGTGTAAGTGCAATTCCAACAATCTCTTGATCACAACAAGGACACACACCATATCCCATTGAACAGTGGTTCCACTAGTTGGAGGTGTGGAGCTTCAGCAGCATCATCTTGCTTCTCTGCAGTCAAACATGGTTGCACCAAATCACTTACACTACTAGTGTTGCACTTCAACTTCAACCCAGGCCAAACACATACATTCTTCTATACACTCTCCATCACACTTTCTTTCACAAATGCCCTCACACTTTGACACACATTACCTCACACTCTGTATTCTTAATACTATTAGGCTCCAGAGGTTAAATTGAAACTGTGCCAGCATAGAAATCAAGTTGCTGCGCAATCTAGAAAGTCCTAGAAGTTGATACCAATATAGCATCTGAATACAGGTATCAAAAATTGCAACTGGCTGGTGGTACACAATACATTCCAAGTTATGTAATAATTAGCAGTTACTTATAACAAATACAAGGTATGAACTATGCAGCAGGAATAGCCAGATGGATTGCATAGTATTTTCTCGTGCTGTACTCTCCTGTGTTCTACTTATTAAATCGTAGGTTTGTATTTGTCCTTGCAAACTACCACCCCAACTCCCTTCTCAGCGTTCATTTTTGTCTGATTATGCTTCTGTGAAGCACCTTGGAATATTTTTCTATATTAAAGGCGCTATATAAAGGCAAGTTATTGTTCAATCAGACAAAAATCAATGCCTAGCCAAAGAAGGAGATATTAGGAGGGGTGACTAAAAATTAGGTCAAAGAGGTGAGTTCTAAAGAGGCTCTTAAAAGACAAAAGGGAGGTCGAGAGGTGAAAAGGTTTAGGCAGAGAATTCCAGAGCTTACAGCCTAAATGGTTGAAGGTACGGCCACCACTGGTGTGGCGAAGGGAGTGGGGGATGCACAAGAGGCCAGAGTTGGAAGGACGCAGACTTCTCAGAGAGCTGGAGGAGATTACAGAGATAGAGAGGGGTGAGACCATGAAGGGATTTAAACATGAGGATAAGAATTTAAAATTTGAGGCGTGGGGGCTGGGAGCCAATGTAGTTCAGCAAGCACAGGGGTGATGGGATCGGAAGCTCAGCTTAGAGTTAAATAGATCTTTGAGGATAAAAACAGTCTGCTTCAACCTGAGACAGTGGTCGGGAAGGGGGATGGAATCAGTTGCAAGGGTACAGAGTTTGTGACGGGGGCCAAAGACAATGGCTGTGGTCTTCCCCTTGTTGTAATAAATATTTATTACATAGAGCTGCAGGTTGATAGCTAGAACTGCTGTTTTCTCACTTCACTGATTTTCAAAGGGTTACATTAATGTGTAACATGAATATTAAAACATGTCGTTCTCATTGCCGTAAAATATGAATTTGTAAGAAAATTCAAGATAATATATTTTCAAAAATGTGCTCTTATCTGACTTCACCAGAATAGCCCAGAAAGAAGACTGTCTTTTCAAATGGTTTAATAAGCCAGTAGCACAGTGAATGTTGCCACAGTGATTAGGTGAAGTTATCCACAGTGGCGCAGTGAATTGGAGACTAGCCTTTCACCTGTGGGACCTATGTTGAAATCTAGCTCGGACTGATGAGGTGAAAGTCTCCTGAGTCAGCTGGCTGTGAAATGGGTTTGGGTAGTCCCACTACACTTCCCAGTGGGCATTAGCCTACAACACAAACTGTCCCTAATTCGGCTATAATTGGCAATTTCACTCAGGCTGCTTGATATGGAAAATGGAAGAAATGTTACATCAATGCAGTAGGGGTGCTCCTCTGTGTTTTCAGCAGCTCCTCCGCCCATGAGCGGGAGAACCCCTGTGGTAAATATTGCTGGGCAGAGTAGAAGGAGTTTTACTCTTCAGTTGGCTGTGCAATATCTGACCTGGGAAGAATTGGTGCTGATACTGGGTGCCTTAAATGGAAAATGTTCCATTCCCCAGACTAAACTTTGCTCACCTTGATGAGCACCAAATGAAAATAAAAATTCTTTTAAAAATCTGTTATGTTTTCTTGTACTACTTAAATATGCCTTCAGTAATTTCCTAATCTGTGTTTTCTTAAAGGTTGTCCACCTAAATGGAAGAATTTTAAGGATAAATGTTACTATTTCTCCATTGATCATGTTGACTTTGAAGAAGGAAACAATCTATGCAAAAACATGTCATCCAACATGATTATAATTAATAACCACGAAGAACAGGTACTAAAAAATCAAAACATAATACCTCAATATTATTTTACTCAAATTTGAAAAACTCTTATTTGCTTCAGAAATATCAAAAGGAAAGGACTAGATGTTAAGGCACACTTAGTTTACAACATTTTTCTTTAACTTTTATAAATTGGGTTCAAATGGAGCTAAACAGATCTTTTGTTCTCTGAAAGCTGTTCAATTTTATTATGAAGCATAAGAAGAAAGCATTCCTAATCAGGTCTTAATGAACACAGTATCGATAAGATATTTTAATTGAACCTGAAACCGCGGGACGCGATCCTGGTGGTTAGACTGGGATCGTACTGACCGCACCAGAATTTGCAGGTCAGTGGCAGGGCACCTAATTTGCATGAGGCAGGCAGGCACATCTCCAGCATCTGCCTGCCTCACGCAGCCAGAAATTGAGGGGAGGGGGCAGGTTTGCCCAGGCCCCTCCCTCTTAGACCCCAACCATGTTTTCTGCCTGTAGAAAGGGTCAATCAAAATATTGTAAAGAAAAAAATTAGCATTCTTTAGGGATCCAGGCTGCTTTTGGCACCAAAATATGCAAGTCAGGAAGAGTCAGTATGCATACTCTTGAAGATTTAATTTTTGGAATGGAATTAGAACAGGGAGACTTAAAAAGGGACCAGGCAGTAATAGTAGCCATGTCATTTTCATTGTCCAGACAACGTGGCAAAGCCTAATTCTTGGATGAATAAAACAATAGAATACAACTTTACAGAAGTTATGCTAAGGCTTCACAATGACTGGTCAAACCACACTTAGAATACTGTGTTCAGTTTTGGTCATCACACCACAAAAATGTACTTGTGTCAGAAGAGATAAAGAAGAGCAGCAAAACTGCGACCTATGACTTTGGCGAAGGATTAAAGAAGCTTAATCTTTGTTTTTTAGAAAGAAGGTGATTAAAGAGGATTTCATCGAAGTATTTAAATGTGAAGCACAGATAAAGTAAACCCAAATTATTAATTCAAAATATGCCAGGAAAAGAGGATCAGGGAACATGAATAATGAAGAGTAAATTTAAAACATATTATGAAAGACTCCTTTGAACAGTGCTAAATGTTTGCAATGGTCTGCCATGAAGATAAGTAGAGAAAAAGCATCGGGGTTATACAAGAAACACTCCAATGTTATAGTGAGAGAATTAGGGTTCTAGAAGTTGGGGCATTGAAGGACTGAGTGACATTTTTTCATCCCTAACTTTTCTTATATTATCTTCTCTAATTATGTGGTCAGAGTCCAAGTTAAATAACCTGCTTGCCATTATCCGTTCTTCTAAGCACTTTTTAAAAAAAATTGGATTTCTTAGAATTCTCTCCAATGACACAAGTTCAGTTCTGAATCTCTCTTCATAACAAGGGCTGTAAATCCCACAAACATCATTTTGCTTTTCTCTGAACTCTCTCCAATGTCTCAATATTCCTTTGAAAATAGGAGACAGAATTTTCCTTTTCTTCACTGCAACTTCAGTGATAAGGGGACGGGCCACGTTAATAAATTGGGTGAGGACCCATCACGTCAGATCCCTGCATATTTTTCCATGCATTGCATTGCCACCAGAAATAACGATAGCTCCAGCAGTCCCTATGCAAATTTGGACAGGTGTATTCATTTTAAGCGATAATACATTGTATTTTCCATCATTACCAAATTAGCAATGTTGAATGTAAAGAACACCTCATTTAATAGGCATCCAGGGGGAAAAATTCGATAGGGGCCGTTTTTGGACGCGGGTAGCATGATATGCTATTACGCCATGCCCAATGGCTCCTGCGCAGGCAGGATGCAAGTTTGGACCCACCGGAGCACTTACCTGCAACAGCGTTCCTTTCCAGGCCTTGCACGTGGAATCATTGTAATTTGCACTTTCCACCACCAGAGGAAGCTCAATCTCTTAAAGGGAGGATGTTTCTTAGAAATCTCCTAAAGGTAGCTGGAACCTGTTATTTGCTGAAAATAACAATCTACTGTCTGCACGGAGTCCGAACGGAGATCAGACATCAAACACATAAAACACAGATGCAGGTCCCATCCCTATGTTTACACTCTGATGAGTTATGTTAAAACATTGAATAAAGGTTGCGCACTACAAAATCCCACATCCTCCAATCTGCACACCAGACCGCACCAATCTGCCGATCTGAGTTGGTACCAGGCCTGCGAGAATGCATGCACCAAGGTTCTCTGCTGATGCACAAGAGACTTTGGGTGCAAGGGGTGGACAGGAGGGGGGACATCCTATATCCGCGGTGGGGGGGGGGGGTGGGGGGCAAGGGGCCCTCTAGACATATACTGAATAGACAGTGAGAGGCAGCGGGGGATGAAGTCAATGCCAGGCGCACAGTATCATGAACATGGATGCAGTGCAGGAAGAAGTTCAATGCTTTGACATGAGTGGTCAAGGTGAGTGAGGTCAACTGTCAAGTGGCGTCTCCTACCAACTGCACCACGCACTACACCCCCATCCCCCACATACCAATAAACTCTTTCCATCAGTACTCAACTCTTCCAATCAGATGCTTCCTCTCACCCTTACACATTACCACTGTTTCAAGCCGCCTACCCACAACTCACAGGCTACACACACTGGCAGTTATTCAACCATGACAGGCACATCACCCAGACACATGTCCCGCAGGAGAAGGTGGCGCATATTAAGAGGCAGTAAGTGGCAGTGGCATTTAGCCCCTTGAGCCTGTTCTGCCGTTCAGTGAGATCATGGTGGACCTGTGACCTAACTCCATATACCCGTCTTAGCCCCATATCCCTTAATACCCTCGGTTCACAGAAATCTATCACTCTCAGATTTAACATTCACAGGTGAGCTAGCATCAACTGCCATCGACAGAAGAGCATTCCAAACGTCTCCCACCCTTTGCGTGTAGAAGCATTTCCTAACTTCACTCCTGCACGTCCTGGCTCTAAATGTTAGACTATGTCCCCGCGTCCTAGTATTAAAGTCTAGGAGACCTCCAAAAACTGTTACAAATATCTCGGCAGCCAGAAGCAATAATCCAGCCACTAACCTGTAAATTCTGCATGGTCCCTTTAAATAGCACTGGTGGGGGGTCCTTTAGGCACTCTAAGACATGTTCAGATGGTCGTGGTTAAGACAGTGCATTGATTGAAGCGTTAAGTCCCAAAATGGTGTTGATCACTTTAAATCAGCGTTGCACACTGATTGAAGTCATTTTCTGCCTACTTTACATGATTCCAGCGTTCGTTGTCTGCACCTGCGCTAACTCCTATACCAAGATGGCGTCTGGCGCACGTCACGCAGGAAACGTGCGTGCGCATCCAAGACGCCATCTTGGATGTTGGAAAGGCCATGTAGCGCCAAAACAATGGGCACTGCACGGCCCAATTTAGCCCCCCAGTGTTGCTAAGGTAGAACAACCCCAAATAGATTTTTAAAAATGGAAGGCAGGATGACTGATGGATTGCAGCACAGTTAAGTGGTAAATCTCATGTTGGTAGATTTTGCCACTCATTATGCCAGAATTTTTTTTTCATAAGGCTGCCTATCTCTTTAAACTGCTAAAGGGAAAGAGCATCTGCAGTACCTTCTATCTGTTCCCTACCAGTTGTAAGTTCCCAAGCACAGTCGGAAGCTCACCCAAAGATTTTTAACTAGGCTGATCCAGGGAATTTCAGCGGCGGGTTAGTCAGGACAGTGCAAAGCCCGCCCCACCAATGTAACACCGGCGGTCCTAGCTAGAGAAAAGTCTAGACTCGGATGTCTAAAACCGTCCACAATAAAGTAACGAGAAAATCAGCAGTGCTGCAAATTGGACATGTTGACTTCCGCGCCAGATTTTCAGGTACTTCTTCCCATCAAGCAAGATTCTGCAATGGAAGCAGAGTCTCACAAAATTCATCCTGATATCCTAAAAATGGCCTCAACCAGGATCAAAGCCATTGTTTTATGGCAACTGAATGAGTCAAATGCCATTTTTGTTACATAAGGTTCCATAATTTTTATCAGTGTTTTGGGGATCACATTCCACAGTTCTGGCCCATTGGTTTATGGTAACTAGATAACTCAAATTTGGTTTTTATTACACAAGATTATGAGATTTACCATAGTTTTAGAGATCACATTCTGTGATTTTGCCCATTTTTTCGTGAAAATCACAAATCAGTGGCCTTACCAATAATTAATTTAAGGTTAGAATAAGTTCTTTTCAGTTATAATCCAATGATTTTGCTAAGACATGGCTACCTTTGTTGCTCCATCTTCATATTGACTGGATGCTTTCAGTGAATGGTAACTATTCCAACCTAAATCCTTTTCCTTTTCTGCCTTTGCTAATGGATTCCATTCATCGTGTACATGTTTCACATTTCCTTTACCAATTATGTACCATCACTTAGCCCATCAGCCTAATTGGTCCAATCATTCTGACCATGATGCTAGCCCGGGATTGGCTTGCTGTGACAGGAGGTACTTAATCCAACAGCAGATTGGGATGCCTTTGGCTTGTTATAGGTCAGCTTGTGTATGTTAACAAGTGCAACTGATGACACCACATAGCTCTTATTTGCACTCCTCTGAGGTAAAATCACTTTAAGAGCAAATATTGACTATCAGAAGAACAACTTTACTGTAATAAAGTATTTCTGACAGTCTTAAGATGTGGTGTTTTATTATACACTATTGTGCAAAATGTTGAAAATGCTAAGTATTTTTTTTGATGTTCTACATAATATATATTTATTCACAGTGCTAATAATTTGTGTATTGATATTATAGCAATGGGTGAGAAAGCAAATGAATGGAAAAGATTACTTATGGATTGGTCTGTCAGATACTGAGGAGCAAAATATATGGAAATGGGTGGATGGAACCACTGCAGAATACACGTATGTGTACATTCTACTATAAAATGCAATAATGCTAAGGGCTAAGTAGGATTATCATCTATTCATGCAAATTTAACTAACAACGTTGCTCTACTTAAAGTTAAATATGTTCTGGCTTATGATATTCATTCAATATACCACAATTCTGCTCAAGTGACAATGACTCGGTATGTTTATCCAGTGAGTAGCTGAGCCTTAAGAGTAAATTTTATAAGGCCCAAGCCACTGACTGGGTCTCGCGTGCAGCCAATGCATATCAGAAAATCGTGGGTAGCACAATTTTCTAGTAAGTGCTGGCTGCAGCAAGGTCCCACTAGCAGCACAGGTCTTTCAAAATCTACCCTATAACACCAGGAAGGTTTGATCTCTGATTTGTGCTGAATTTCTGGCTCATGGTAGGAATGATACAATTGGCTTCAGTGCCTGATTAGGACGATCTTCTGCTGATCCCTATCCAGTCACCCCTGCTGGAAATGAATGTTTGTGGTTATCAACTGAGGACAGGATTAGGCTCAGCCATGATGCCCCCCATGCTGGAATAGGTTATCAGTGTTCACTGTCAGTGCACCCACACATATAATGGCCATTTAGATGAGATACCATAGGGCAAGTGGCACCAGTGGAACTGTACCCAGCAAGGAATAATGTCTACTGAAGCGAAGGGGGTGGGGGGTGGGGGGTGGGGGGAAGAAAATTAGCAGAGAATAAATGAGGCTTTCAAAGGCTTGTGTTCCAACCAGTCAGTTCAGCAAGTTTGCCATGAAGAAGTATGCCTCAGATGTGAACCAGAGATTTCCCATGCAGTGAGCTCCTAATCTAGTCCGCAAGCGTCTGAACAAGCAGAAATGAGGTGCTTTCAACTAAAAGAGGGAAAATCAATAATGGACCACATGTAAGCTTTACTGCCAATTATATATTGACATTGCCAGACAGCAGGTCATTACCTGACTTCTCAGATAAAGCTGGGCATCTGATACAAGGTACCCAACATAATAGAGAAAATATAGGCACAATCGGATAGAACAGCAGTAAAGTAAAGTAAAGCCAGATATGAGAAGGTTTTGAGGGACTAAATGCCATGATAGATTATTATAATACCATTCTTTCACCTATGGAAACTAGATAAAAATCTCACCTCAGGCAGATGGAACAATAGCTGGAAAACCTTCATTTCTTGGTTCAATGGGTAAATGTCCTACATGGTGTAGTATACAGTCAAGAAAGTTCCAGTTTCAACCCCTCATCTGCAATGTTTAGTTTGTCTTAGCCAGAGCAATGATGATGCATTACAATTGGCCTATGTCCCTGGGCCAAAACTCCTGTTACTTACTACCACCCAGTGGCTCCTGCTGCAATAATGAAATAGCATATATCAAATGAGGACAGGATTGAGCTAGGATGTAATGTCCCTTCATGGTTGAGTAACCTGTTGACACTAACTGGCCAATTACCTCTCCTCCTCCCCCCCCCCTCCCGCCGTCTGAGTGCATCCAATGTACGCTCAGTCCGATGAGATCTTAACTTACTCATATTTTCCCGAGAGGACTTCAGCAGTTGTAACAGCCAACTGACTGCTGTCCAAAAACCCGATAATCATCCTGATAGCCCTGGATTAAAAATGAACTTAACCTTTTTGAAGCATCCGGGAATTTACTGCCTGCCCATTGTCAGATCTCACATTCTGTGGGGGGCTGGTCAGAAGCATTAAGGCCAACTTTCTGCATTCTGGCCGTCAGCTGAAACCCAGGAAAATGAGGCATGTTGACATCACTCCCACCTCATTAACATCTGATTTACATGAAAATGAGGTGGAAACCTAGCATCATAGGTCTCTAGCCTGTTTTCCTCTGTTTTGCCCCTGGGAAATAAGGAAACCCTGGGTGCAAAGCAGAGGAAAATAGGCCATTAGCTGTCTAGACTGAGACATGAACAGTTAAGGTACAGAAGGGTTGCTGGTTCCATGCAACCATTTACCTGCATGAGTTAATGACTTTAAGAGAGATGCGGCAAAAATTGGGAGCAAAACAAAAGTTTTGCTCCCTAGCAGTCTCGTCCCATATCTTGATGAAAACAAATCAAAAAGAAAACTTGTAAAGGTGTTTCGAATGAGATAGCTACTACTGTAGTAACGGCCTGTCTGTAACGTCAAGCTGTGGGACTGAACATAAATGCTTGTTATAAGTGATCCCTATATTCAGACTTTTAATTCATATTTACAATAATTGGATTGTAAATGGCATTGGGAATTTTCGCACATTCAGGTGACCTGGACAGGTTTTACTGTGTATTGCAAACATTTGTATCTTATTTTTAAAAGGAGCTATATACCATATTTAAAATAATTTTAGGAGGAATTTTCACAATGGCAGTGACCTAACCAATACAAAGGGCCAGATTTTGCTGTAAAAATAACAGTAAGGCTAACAGCGCTCACCATTATTTATGTGCAAATCAGAAAGCAACCGCACGTGCGCAGTTAAACTTGGACATACGGAGGTTGCTGTACTAGACGCGATGCTCCTCCAAAAGCTGCGCAAAAACGGCATCTCGCCAGCTGGCTCCCCGTTGAAATGTATTGAATGGCATGGAGTTCCTGTACTGACGTCGCAGATACAGGCTAAACTCAATAAAAAAAGTTAAGTCTAGCCATTTCAAGTTTAAATACCATTTTAACGGCATGGTAACTCTTAATTACTGCCAAACAACCTCTCTGGCACTGAAAATCAATTTTTACAAGTGTGGAGCCTCATTCCTTCAGATTTTAATTATCGTTGGACATTTTAAAAAAATTTTAACAGTTTTTGTTTTACTTTTTCTTTCTATCTCTTATCTCTGTCTCTTAATTCAATCTTTCTCTCCCTCTCTTTATTTCACTTTCTGCACCTGATTTGACATTAAATTTATTATTCTAATTTACACTTCCTGGTTCTGACTCTGCGCTGTTATTAACGATTCTTCAATCTGATTGGTTAAGGAGATACACAGTTAATTGCCCTGTTCATACAGGTCCCAGATGCCCTGTAGAGGGCGCCATGCTGAATGGCTGTCCCATTGACAGTAACTTGCCATGCAAAAGCTCAGAGAAAGTCTTTGGGCAAGTGTAAGTCTATCAAATGGTTGGTGCAATTCGTTCACCACTCACAGCAAAATCCAGCCCATTGTCTCCAGCTTGCAAGTGGTAACTGGATGCATTCCAATTATCACTTGGCACCCACAACTCTTAAAAACTCCTGTGGATGTTTTATGTAAATCTTGAACAGAGCACTGGTAATTGACATTTGGTTTTCCACACTTAATTTAAAAGGGGTGTTAAGAACAATTTAACTCAGTTGCTCCAAACATTTCAAATTCATTTTTGTTAAATCAACATCTCACCTAGACAGATAGTATTCTATATAAGGCATTGTAATAATTCCAGCTTACATATACATTGAAACTATTAACTTTCTGATTGGCTTGTGTATTCATTTGTGTTGCTGTTTTATTCAAGAAACTGGAGGCCTGGGCAGCCTGATAACTGGCAGCATCAAGAATCAACGGAAGATTGTGCAGGCCTCGCTAATAATGGACTGTGGAATGACTTCTTCTGCACAGACCACAATGGCTTGATTTGTGAGAAAAGTGTTGACAAAGGTGAATGTTACATTTGAATTTCTGCATTAAAAGGTCTGGTTCTGTTGTGCAATATGTTTCATAAACAAATGATCTCAGTGCTTCCAAGTCACAATGTTATGCAGCTTATTTCCCTTGTCATTACTAACAGGCAGCATTTCATTGGATGGCGCAGAGTGATACGATGCAGGTTTGGGATTCATGCTGTGCTGAAATGAGAACTTTAGTGGCCTGTCAGTTGTCTTGGTCCTGAGTATTTTACTACTTCATTTTAAGCATGTGGGGGAAAGGCAGGCTCAGTGCAGTGCTCAACACTAATAACAGCAGAATTCAGAGTTGCAAACAGTATTTAAGTATTTTGATCAAACTTCCCACTTGAAATAGTTAATCAGCTATTATATTGAATTGCATAGTCATAATGTTGATAAGTTTAGCTGTACATCTTAAGTGACAGTGCAGTCCACTAATTTACATACTGCCATCCGCATGAAAATTAGCTATCCGAAACCAGTTGGTGTCAAATTTATCTGTGTTGGAGATCTGCCAAACAGAGCAAATCCAATATGGTATCAATCACAGAAATCCATCAGTGATTAAGAAAGAAGAGCCTCGAATTCCAAGACCAATTCCATTTACCCGCCTTGGTTCCGTAACCCTTACCTAACAAAAATCTATCAATCTCAGTTTTGAAATTTTCAATAGACCTAGCCTCAGCATCTTTTTGGGGGAAGAGAGTTCCAGATTTCCACTACCCTTCGTGTGAAGCAGTGTTTCCTGACATCACCCTTGAACGGCCTAGCTCTAATTTTAAGGTTATGCCCCTTGTTCTGGATTCCCTCACCAAAGGAAATAGTTTCTCTCTATCTACCCTATCAAATCCTTTAATCATCTTACATCTCAACCAATTAGATCACCCCTTAATCTTCTATGATCTAGGAAATACAAGCCTAGTCTATGCAACCTGTCCTCACAATCTAATCCTATTAGCCCAGGTATCATTCTGGCGAATCTGCACTGCATCCCCTCCAAAGCCAGTGTATTCTTTCTAAGGTGTGGTGCCCAGAACTGAACGCAGTACTCCAGATGCAGTCTAACCAGAGCTTTATACAACAGTAGCATAACTTCCACCCCTTTGTATTCCAGCTCCCTTGCGATAAAGACTAACATTCCATTAGTCTTTTTATTTATTCTTTGTACCTGTCCACTAGCTTTTAGTAATTTCTGTACATGGATTTCCTATTATAATTTCCTATTATGGACTGATTCTAATTTAATTGTTTTCAACTTTATACTGATTCACTACCTTGCTGTATCATTTAACTTATGTTCCTTAATTAACCTGTAAAGAGATTTGACTAATAATTTGTATCTATACGCATTGGCCTAACAACATGCCTTTTGGGAGAGAAAGGAGAACATGACGGGCATTTTAGATAATCTCCAGTGAACTATATATTACAATCAGAAATTAGTTATTAAACCTAAGCACACTAATCCCTGCACAGCGTGTATTAAAATGCAGGTTTTGTATCAGAATAAACTCAGTTTGCCTTTTTGCTGTGAGCACAAGACAGAAATGTTGGG
Organism: Heptranchias perlo; assembly: GCF_035084215.1. Classification (NCBI taxonomy): domain Eukaryota; kingdom Metazoa; phylum Chordata; class Chondrichthyes; order Hexanchiformes; family Hexanchidae; genus Heptranchias; species Heptranchias perlo. Next base: position 54,192,270 of record NC_090327.1, read on the forward strand.
TTAAAATTCTAACTATAATGCTGCCATTGTGGCTCATCAATTCTTCTCCTGCAGCTAGATGTATTCATACCATTGGTCTTTTCACGTTGCAGATCAACTTTCAGGGTGATTGTCCTGATTGTCCTAAAGAGCACGTCCAGTGACATTTCCGGACCAGTATCAGAGATGGACTTCAGTTTCAGGTCCCCGATTACCAAAGGAAGCTTCTGAATCTGAGTTAGAAGACAGCTATTAACCTAACTTTCCAAACTTCGTTTCCTCATGCTGGGCATCGGGACTTAAATCTTTGACCCTCCTTAACTTTTAATTTTAAGTTAGCCCAAAACTTTATTCTACAAAGAATATCTATTATTTGATAACCATTATTGATTATTAAAATTGAAATAAGCAAAAAAAAATTACAGAATCCATATGAACCCATTTTCTTTTTCCATAGATACCTGTCAATATATGAAAATCTGTATGTTAACACTTGTGTTTAAAAATATTTACCATTCAGCATAGTAATGGGCTTACAAAACTTTCCAGCTTTCAGGAATTTTTCTACTGAACCTTCTGCGTCTGGTTTACAGTGCAATCAAGGAATCATTATTCTACTGTAAGAAGTTATATCAGCAAATAAAATACCAAATATAAGATGTAGGCATGGGGTTGGAATTGGATGTTATTTTGTTATCTTTCAGCTGCTATAAAGATAATCTATTTTATACTTTATTACAATGAATAAGAATTAAGCAGGTGGGCACAGTGTGCCTTCTGACAGTGCCTTGTGTCACCAAAATCATTTCACCTAAAAGCAGAGCTTGTTAAGATGATACTTGCAAATACAAATGTTGCAATTCCAAATGGGAAGGAAAACATTTTGCAAAAAGTGACATTTTGACATTAGCAGCAAGTTTCAAGCACATCTCAGAAGGTATCTCAAATGGGGACCACTTACTTTATCATCAAACAACATAATTGAAATCAAAGATTTCTGCTACTGTCCCCCACAACCAAAAGAATTTAAAAGGATAATGGAACTCCCTTAAGAGCCAATCTTAAGATCAGAAATGCCACCTATTTGAAACTGTTTTCCTTTAATGAAGTGCAAAATGTTATGGTTATGAACAATTCCATTTTACCAACAATTGTTCACAGTAAAATCGTTGTTAAAATCAGTTTTATAGAGCCTACTTCTGGATCCATCGTGGCTGTAAATTAAGACTTCAGCACATTTAATCAGTCATTATTTGCAAAACACTGTGTTCAGCCATCAACTGCCTATTGACCCAGCAATGTAAAAATATAAGTACAGACTCCTTGGCTAAGTGACAGGAAACAGAGAGTAGTGGTGAACGGTTGCTTTTCGGACTGGAGGAAGGTGTTCCCCAGGGGTCGGTACTAGGACCACTGCTTTTTTTGATATATATTGACCTAGAATTGGGTGTACAGGGCACAATTTCAAAAATTGCAGATGACACAAAACTTGGAAATATAGTAAACAACAAGGAGGATAGTAAAAAACTTCAAGAGGACATAGACAGGCTGGTGGAATGGGCGGACACATGGCAGATTAAATTTAACACAGAGAAGTGCGATGTGATACATTTTGGCAGGAAGAACGAAGAGAGGCAATATAAACTAAATGGTACAATTCTAAAGGGAGTGCAGGAACAGAGAGACCTGGGGGTATATGTGCACAAATCTTTGAAGGTGGCAGGACAGGTTGAGAAAGTGGTTAAAAAAGCATACGGGATCCTGGGCTTTATAAATAGAGGCACAGTGTACAAAAGTGAGGAAGTTATGTTGAACCTTTATAAAACACTGGTTCGGCCACAACTGGAGTATTGTGTCCAATTCTGGGCACCGCACCTTAGGAAAGACGTGAAGGCCTTAGAGAGGGTGCAGAAAAGATTTACTAGAATGGTTCCAGGGATGAAGGAATTCAGTTACGTGGATAGACTGGAGAACCTGGGGTTGTTCTCCTTGGAACAGAGAAGGTTGAGAGGAGATTTGATAGAAGTGTTCAAAACCATGAAGGGTTTAGATAAAGCAAATAAAGGGAAACTGTTCCCATTGGCGGAAGGGTCAAGAACCAGAGGACACAAAATTAAGGTGATTGGCAAAAGAACCAAAGGCGACATGACGAAAAACTTTTTTACACAGCGAGTAGTTAGGATCTGGAATGCGCTGCCTGAAAGGGTGGTGGAAGCAGATTCAATCGTGGCTTTCAAAAAGGAATTGGATAAATACTTGAAGGGAAAAAATTTCCAGGGTACAGGGAAAGAGCGGGGGAATGGGACTAACTGGATAGCTCTTACAAAGAGCTGGCACAGGCTTGATGGGCCGAATGGCCTCCTTCTGTGCTTTAACCATTCTATGATTCTAAGACGCTAACTCATATTTCCGAAAGCTTTTTCAGCATAGTAACTGAAAATAGGCTCTGTACCAACCTTTTCTTTTAATTGTCCTTACACAATGGAGCCTGGATAAATTTACTTAACATTGAATTCCAGTAAGTTTTTCCCATTCACACCCTTTTCATAGAAGTTTTAATTGCAATCCTGATCCAACATTCATTTGAAAGATTTATTTTGTGCCGATCGAGATTTGACTGCAGAATAAAAATCCCAAAGCAGATTTTATTGTAATTAAGATCCAGTTGATTGAAAATTGATGTAAAAGTAGTTCTGCTGTAGGAATGACACCGGGCCATTGAGTGCACTGGAATTCAAAACACGTCACACCACAAAATGGTGGAAAACAACAATTTGCACCCACAATTTTCTGATCTCAACCTTGCCATAATAGAAAGCTGCCAAGCAGAGCATAGGCACTTTCTCTCAGGGAGGGGAGGAGAAATCATTGATTTGGTCATCCTTGTCCACAATCACACAGCCCTAGCAACCGGCAACAGAGCAGCACTGGCTCAGACCTAGGAGAAGACCTCCAGCCCATTCACTTAACCAAGGAAAGTACATGAAAAAGGAAAAACAAATATAAAATTAAAGATAAAGAAGGCTTTGCTGCATTATTGCTTAAGTAATGGAATATTACTACTTTGTGTTGAAGTAAGCCAAATTTTAAAAAATTAGGTAAAAAGGTGGAATTCATTGTCCTCAAGTGCTCTTTCATGTGACCATTTTTGAAACAGTCCTTCGGGGGTTTCAAACATTGCTATGCACCATAGTCAATTTTTATTGTTATGTGTAGTTTTCAGTGGGCTCAATAAATGGGCATGTATTACATTATTGTCAAATCCATCTGTACTATTGACTAAAACCAAAACTAACCAACATGGAATTGTGAAATAAAACAAATTTTATTTAAACAGGATGTGCATTGATTGATCCAAGTCTTACTGGACTTATATATAGAATTATATAGAATTTTACAGCAGAGAAACAGGCCATTCGGCCCAACAGGTCTATACTGATGTTTATGCTCCACACAAGATTCCTCCCACCTTACTTTACCTCACCCTATCGAAACATCAATACTACCTAATTTTATAAATTGATATGCAGGGTACTTTAAAAAAGAATAGATCTCTATAACTACTGATATTATGGTATTTTCTGTATGATAGAAAATATCAAGGAACGGCTGAGTGCACTGGATACAGCAAAGGCTATGGGCCCTGACAACATCCCGGCTGTAGTACTGAAGACTTGTGCTCCAGAACTAGCTGCGCCTCTAGCCAAGCTGTTCCAGTAGAGCTACAACACTGGCATCTACCCGACAATGTGGAAAATTGTCCATGTATGTCCTGTCCACAAAAAGCAGGACAAATCCAATCTGGCCAATTACTGCCCCATCAATCTACTATCAATCATCAGCAAAGTGATGGAGGGTGTCATCGACAGTACTATCAAGCGGCACTTATTCACCAATAACCTGCTCACCGATGCTCAGTTTGGGTTCCGCCAGGACCACATGGCTCCAGACCTCATTACAGCCTTGGTCCAAACATGGACAAAAGAGCTGAATTCCAGAGGTGAGGTGAGAGTGACTGCCCTTGGATCATCCACTCGGCATTTCTGGCCGAAGATGGGGATGTTTACAGAGCTTCCTCCTCCGATTAGTTGTTTAATTGTCCACCACCATTCATGACTGGATGTGACATGACTGCAGAGCTTTGATCTGATCCGTTGGTTGTGGAATCGCTTAGCTCTGTCTATACCATGTTGCTTCCGTTGTTTAGTATGATGTAGTCCTGAATTGTAGCTTCACCAGGTTGGCACCTCATTTTTAGGTACGCCTGGTGCTGCTCCTGGCATGCTCTTCTACACTCCTCATTGAACCTGGGTTGATCCCCTGGCTTGGTGGTAATGGTAGAGTGAGGAATATGCCAGGCCATGAGGTTACAATTCTGCTGCTGCTGATGGCCCACAGCACCTCATGGATGCCCAGTTTTGAGCTGCTAGGTCTGTTCTGAATCTATCCCATTTAGCACGGTGATAGTGCCACACAACACGTTGGATGGTATCCTCAGTGCGAAGACGGGACTTCGTCTCCACGAGGACTGTGCGGTGGTCACTCCTACCAATACTGTCATTGGCAGATACATTTGCGACTGGTAGATTGGTGAGGACGAGGTCAAGTAAGTTTTTCTCTCATGTTGGTTCGCTCACCACCTGCCGCAGGCCCAGTCTGGCAGCTATGTCCTTCAGGACTTGGCCAGCTCGACCAGCAGTGGTGCTACCAAGCCACTCTTGGTGATAGACATTGAAGTCCCCCACCCAGAGTACATTCTGTGCCCTTGCTACCCTCAGTGCTTCATCCAAGTGGTGTTCAACATGGAGGAGGACTGATTCATCAGCTGAGGGAGGACGGTAGGTGGTAATCAGCAGGAGGTTTCCTTGCCCATGTTTGACCTGATGCCATGAAATTTCATGGGGTCCAGAGTCAATGTTGAGGACTCCCAGGGCAACTCCCTCCAGAATGTATATCATTGTACCGCCACCTCTGGTCGGTCTGTCCTGCCGGTGGGACAGGCCATACCCAGGGATGGTGATGGAAGAGTCTGGGACGTTGGCTGAAAGGTATGATTCTGTGATTATGGCTATGTCAGGCTTTGCTTGACTAGTCTGTGGGAAAGCTCTCCCAATTTTGGCACAAGTCCCCAGATGTTAGTGAGAAGGACTTTGCAAGGTCGACTGGGCTTGGTTTGCCTTTGTCGTGTCCGGTGCCTAGTGGTCCGATGCCAGGTGGTCCGTCTGGTTTTCTTCTTATTATGACTTTTTTTAGCGAGATTTTACAACTGAGTGGCTTGCTAGGCCATTTCAGAGGGCAATTAAGAATGCACCACATTGCTGTGGGTCTGGAGTCACATATAGGCCAGACCGGGTAAGGACGGCAGGTTTCCTTCCCTAAAGGACATTAGTGAACCAGATGGGTTTTTACTGCCAAACAACTAAAAATTAACTTTTAAAAATGTGGAACCTCATTACTCCTTATTTTAATAGCTTTTGGTCATAATTTTTTTTTTTAACTTTTCCTTTCTGTGTCTTTTATTTAATTCAATTATTTCTTACCCTCTCCTTTTTTGCTGTCTATAACTGTTTTTACATTGATTTTAATGTTGTACCTTTCACTTCCTCAACGACCAAGCCTGCAGAGGCAGTGAACACAACTTGGCAAAAATGCTGCGATCTGATTGGTGGAGGGGAGAGTGTGATCCTCTCGCTTCTCCGGGGTCCTTGCTTTGCATGAATTGACGTTGGGCTCTTCTCCAATTCCTATTCGAGGAAGTGCCCGAGGAAAAGACCACGATACGTTAGTGGGTTAGTATAAATCTATGGAGCGTCGAGCACTGTTGGCTCGCTGCTCCAAGCAATTTCAGCCTCAATATTTTTCTTATTCACAGGAGGCAACAAAAGTTAGTTGGAGTAAGTGAGGTTTTGTTACATCTGTTACTCTAGACATCCACTTGCTGTCTGTTAAATAAAACAGCTTAAAGATTTGTGTCCACTTTGTCTCACCAGGTATTTGTCAGTCCACCTTCGAAAGGATTGGGGGAAGCCCTCATGAGGGCATGTGCGAAGGACATGATTTCCATTTCAAATTACAAAGGGATCCTATTGTTACACCCCCAAGTTGCACAATCATGTAGTTAGATTTTGGGCAGTAGGAGCACACTCTTGGACATAAGACATGCAGACAACTTACAGGAGTGACCAGCACCACTGTACCTGTCAGAATATCTAAGGCAGACCCGAAACTTGTAACAAATGTTTAACAAGCTCCTAACAAGCAATGTGTTTTTAAAAATCATTTCCTTTCTCCCATCTGAGGCTGTCATCAAGAATCAGATTAGCAGTAATAACCACCAGTCTTGCTCTCTTGTTTACTTGTATCTACTTTTTCATTAAAATTGACCATTGGAGGAAAATATTGCATAAAAACTGCTGGGAGATGTTGTTTGCTGAGGAGGTGTACATTTTGGTGAGAGCAAGTTATGCTTTTTGGCCTGTTACACACTCCTGTGGGGGTGAATACATTGGTCCTAAATCTGTTAATCCTGGCTCATGTTGTAATAGTCCAGCAAAAGACCTTGGGCCTGATTTTAGCAGGCCTGCGGGTTCCCAGCGGGTGGTCCTCCGGGAGCGTGGTCAACACGCTCGGAGAAATTAGTGGGTTGCCCGCGCGATCGTAGCAGGCAACACACTAATAGGAATCAATTACCTGATCCTCCGGGGTCCGCGGCGCTGGCCTGCGCGTCGGTCGGGCTGCGCATGCGCAGTACGATCTGTCAGCTGGAGGCTCTCTAGTTAAAGGGGCAGTCCTCCACTGACAGATGCTGCAACCAATGGAACAAATTGCAGCATGGAGCAGCCCAGGGGGAAGGCTGCTCCCAGTTTAATGATGCCTCACCCCAGGTATCATCAGATGGGGTGAGGAGGAGGGGGAGGACACAGATCTTCCACCCGGCGGTCGGGAGGAAGCGGCCTGCCTCTGCCACCAAGAAGGCCTGGCTCGTGGTGGCAGAGGGGGTCACCTGCGCCACCAACATATGGCCCACCTGCATACAGTGCAGGAGGCGCTGCAATGACCACAGTAGGTCAGCCACAGTGAGAACACGAAGTCTTTCCCCTACACTCCGTCTGCCACATCACTGCCCCCACCCCACATCTCCTTCGGCACCGCCAACACTACTCTGTCACATCACCCTTCATACCCACTCAAACCCCATCCTCATCTTACCTCCACCTACTCACCTCGCCAGTACTCATCCTGCCACTAACACGCAACCCAATCCTCATACAATCTCATTGCTCCATCCCATACTCACCCTCTCGTGCATCTCCCTCACGGCCAGCCTCACTCAACCTGCCACCACCTGTGCTGCAGCCACAGGGCATGCATCACATATGTGCAGTAGGCAGCGTAAGGCAAACGTGTCATGAGCATGAAGGGGGTGCACAAGGGTGTCTGAGGGTTTGTCATGGGTGTTACCTATATTGAATTTCAGAGCAACAAACAGCACACATTATATTGACACCACCACTGCCACGTCTCCGCGAATCCTGTCCGCTGTGTCCAATAATGCCCGCTCCTGGGTATCACTATGAGGACCCACCACTGATGCCACCCATCGTGTTACTGCAGAGTAGGTGCAGGTGTATTTGCAGGGCTCGTCCGCGCAGACGACTGAGAGACATCGGCGGTGTAGCCGGCTGCACCCTGGAAGGATGCGGAGGAGAAGGTGTGGAGGGCAGTGGTGACTTTGACAGCGACAGGTAAGCAGTTGGTGCTGGGGCCAGCCAGGAGCAGCTCGGAATGAAAGAGGCTGCAGATCTCCACAACTAAATGTCGAGCGAATCTGCGCCTCCCTGTGCACTGCTGCTCGGAGAGGTCCGGGGAGCTGCGCCTCGGTCTGTGGACCCTGTGGCAAGGGTAGTGCCCTCTGCGATGCGTCTCTCTCTGCGGTAGCCCTCCCTCCTGCTGTGCAGGTGGGCGTGCAACAACACCGTGTTGGGGGGCTCCACGTCTCTGCGAGGCTGCTGGGGCTGGTCATTTTGTTCGTCCTCCGAGGGTGTCCACACACCACCCATCTGGCAGGTGTTGGTCTGAGGGGTTGTGCAGGGTAGGTGGGTGGTTCCTCGGACTGGGGCTGCGGTTTCGTGTCGGTCTGTCCTCTGGCTTGGCGGGGGGTGGTGGGGGGCAGGGGTTGCCCTATGTGACGTGGTGGCCTCCTGCGTGGGTGAGGGCTCTCCCCCGTGGAGTGCACCTTGGCACCTGCCACAGGCTACTGGCTGCAACACGCCTGGTTGGAGAGAGACTGTTTCACCCAGTGTGTGAAACTCACTGCCTTGAACCTAAAATCCCACACTTCCTCTTTTGACAGCTGATTCAGCTCATTAACTGACCTCAACAAGCAAGGTAAGTACACTCAAGTGGAACCCCGCTGGCTTTAATTGCCTGCGGGATTCCCACCAGCGGGGCTTGCGCGCGCAGCCCCGCACGTCAGCGCGGTACCCGGAAGTGGCCGGGATTTCGTCGCGATCCGGTCACGTGACCGGATATCGGGATTTTTGGGGCCCCCCCGCTGGAAACCCGCCGGAAACCCGACGCCAAAATCGAGCCCCTTGTGTCTTTCCCATCAATAGAAAATAAATTTGATTTGTTTGCTTAATTAAGTCATGTTGTATTTTGTCCTGCTCTCTGTGTATTTTACATCATGTGGAAAGCTGGCAGTCTATCAATAGGGCGTTGATGCACTCCTTGGTCCCGCAAGAGAACCCATAGGTATGTATGATTCAAATGTTGATTTATAATTATACATTTTAATATTTTGGCATATCATTTGAAGAAAACTTTAAGTAATTTCCCTAGTAGTTTAGCATTGCCTATCCAAGTTTGAACAGCATGTCTTTTGGGTTGACTGTCCAGATCATTTCTAAAATATAAACTGGAGACCAAAAGTCTGTTTTTAAAAATGTATATATTTTCCCTACTCACTTCTAGCATCTGTAGTCCCAGCACTGTCTCAAAGACTACCTCCACTCATCCTCCAACTCCACCCACTCCTTCAGACCACATGTCTCACTGACTTCCTCCATGTATTTCAATGGGGCAATGAAAAGGTTGTTTTCCAATTATTAAAGGAGGTTTATGTTTTCTCCCCCTTTCCTACCACTTTCTCCCCTCTTCCTTTCCTGAAGGCATTGACTCCATGCTGGAGTACAGTTCCACAAGTGCTGTGAGCATCGACAGTGAGTATTTGCAGACTATTTGATTGCGGATGTCATCACAGCATAGCCCAACATTGTCTCACATCCACTCATACACATTTCCAGCAAGGATTGCTGGACAGAATCAGGAGTGGGAACTCTGGCCAATTTAATGCTAAGGTGCTGAGATTAGTCATGGCATCCTGAGCACCATCCCAGCTGAGATCAAGTAACTCATGCTGGGTGTTTGGGAGGATAGCAGGGTGCCCTAGGTTTGATAAGACGGGGGGTGAAATCCATAGTGTTTTACAGTCTTGAATTTGGCAGCATACAAGAGGTACAAATCTGGGTTTTGGCAGGAATAGGGGAGGGAGGAATCCATGATTTAGCAATGCATGGAATAAAATCTAGAGTTTGGCAGCATTCTGGGGAGAAATCTGGGGTTTGGCCGAACTGGGAGGGGATCTGGGGCATGGTAGCAATGGGGGATATCTGGGGTTTAGCAATGCAGAATGGGGGCTTCAGTTAGGGAGTACTTCTGGGGAAGGTGGGGGGCAGGTTATTTTGGAGTAATCTGGGAGTATGGAGAGTTCATTTGAAGCAGTTGTAAATGCACCAGAACAACAAAAACCGACATGGCTATACCAGGAGATTAGAAAGTGGCCACTTTCAGTGCTTCATAGGGAAATATCAAAAGAAAGGTGAGAAAAGACCATCAGGCCAATTTATGTCCACCCTATCCATTAGATGGTGCAACCTTGTACAGCTATCTCCCCAAACACGAATTATCATTATTTCAGGGGGAGATAAAAAAGCAGAAAAAGAAGCCTTAAATACTGCCAAAACCCTACTCCCCATTAAACATAGAAACATAGAAAATAAGAGCAAGGGTAGGCCATTCGGCCCTTCGGGCCTGCTCCGCCATTCAAAATGATCATGGCTGATCATCTAACTCAGTACCCTGTTCCCGCTTTCTCCCCATATCTCTTGATCCCTTTAGCATTAATATATCTATCTCCTTCTTGAATACATCTAATGACTTGGCCTCCACTGCCTTCTGCAGTACAGAATTCCACAGGTTCACCACCCTCTGAATGAAGAAAATAAACATTACCAGAAATTCTGGCAGCAATGGGATTTGAACCCACGTCCCCAAAAAGACTAAATCCAGCACCTTAGACCACTCGGCCATGCTACCACAATGAATGCTAGCAAACCCTTTATTCCCCAGTGCTGCCAAATCTCAGGGCCCCTAATGCTACCAAACTCCAGACAATTCCCAGTGCTGCTAAACTCCTGACCCCCCCAGGTTCTGCCAAATTACAGTCTTCCTCAGTGCTACAAATCCCCCCATGTGCTTCCAAATTCAAGAATACCCCCGTGGTGTCTTTCCAGGTCCCCTCCCCACCACATCATTCCACCAAGCACCAGATCTCCTGCAACCACAGTAGGGCTATAGACAGCAGCTTAGGTCACACCAGGAGGGCATTAGGCTTTTTGTCCTTCTGAGAAAACCACTTAGAGCAGGAGACTAAAGGGCAATGAAGTTATGCATGCACATAGTCCCACAAAATATTAAGGCACAGCTGAACAATGCAGGCTCCACAAAAGGAGCAAAATTGAAGGTCCAGGACCCTGACAGAGTAGGGGGGAATTTTAACCAACACCCCCCCCCCACCACACCAGGATAGGCAGGTGAGGGGCAAGGGCTGGGGTGTTAAATTCTTAAAAACCTAGTTCCGGTTCAACGGGGGCGGGCTGGGGATCAGGCAAGTAACCAGCTCTCAAGAGGCGGGTCAGTAATTTAAATATGTTAATGAGGCTGCATGCCTCAGATTTTAGCAGCCTTTCAGATTTAACGGCTGCAGGGCGGGTTTCCCAGGGCTTGAGAAAACCGGCAGCTGAAGGGGGGCGAGAACTGCCAGATCCAACATCTATGTGCTTTTTATAGCACTGCTTGTGGGTCAGGTGGAGCAGGAGCGCTTCCCCCCCAGCTCCCCAAGCTAGTCTGCTATGATCGGTCTCCCTCCCCATGATCTGCCGCCCACCCCGCCTCCAGCAATCCGCTGACCCCACCCCCCATGATCTTATGCACCCGCCGCAATCCAATGCCCCCCCCCCCGATCTGCAGCCCAACCCGTGATCCGATGCCCCCCGATCTCCAGGCCGACCCCTGATCTCCAGGCCTATCTGCAATTCGATGCCCTTCCCACAATCTCCCCCCCGTGATCTCCCCCACCCGATCTTTCCCACGCGATCTTCCCCGCCGTGCTCTCCCCCCGCTATCTTCCCAACACGCTCTCCCCCCACCCACACGTTCTCTGCACCCACAGCATGGCTAACTTAACAGAACATGATTAACTTAACAGAACATGGTTAACTTAACTTAACAGTTAATTTAACAGTTACTTGAACCAATAAGCTGCAAGTATGACATACACTTTTCATGTGTGACACTTTTAAGTGTAAAGTTTTCAAGCGTGACATATATTTCCTACACATTATTGATGCTTGTTAGACACATGACTTTGAATGACATAGATATTGGCCTAGAATTTCCTGGAACAGCAATCTGTGACTTACGCCATAATTTGCTCTGATTTGTGCCCTGATATTCCAGTTGTGCAAAAAGATATTTAAAAATATATAAATGAAAATCCAAAATAATATAAAACACAAATTAAAAATATACATTGAAAGAAACTCAAGTTTAAAATTTACCTGCATGGAAACCAAAATGGCATTTGAGCTGGAAGAAACAGTGCAGAAATTTGGTCACAGAGTCACCAAGTGGTCAGATTGTGCAATTATAAATTGTGACAATCCAGCTTTTCCTTAATAAATACAGACATAGAAATTTATAATGGAAAAAGTTGACATAAAAATTTGGCAAATACATGGCAACAGAAAGTAACGTTTTATACACAGGAAATACGCACCTACATAAAATGTTTAATAAGTAGAGTACGGCTGAATAATACTGAGGCTAATTATGCTCACACAATGCATTGGACAGTGCAATGTGATGGTAGGAATCACTTGGAGCTGTGTTGCCCTCATGATGAGTTCTCAGTCTCAACCATAACATTACTTCCAAAGTGAGGATGAGGAAAATTGAAGGACAAATCACCTCAAGGTACTTTAATACTTTTCTGAACAGCTGGCTATATAGGGTAAGGTGCACGGTCTACTGATCTGTGTAGTGTACGCCTTGTTCCAGAAACAGTGCATCTTCTCTACTGTACTTTGTACGATGCACTATAGAAATTTCTCTGTACAAAATTATCTACTATTTCAGTGAGCAACAATTCAACCACTCTTTAATAGTAAAACAAATGTTGTCACTGAATCTGGCAACAAAATAAGCCCTTTAATTTTAGTATAGTTTGGAAAAGTAAGGAAGAAAAGTTGTAGTTAGTGTGATAATATCTCTCCAGCAGGTGGCATTTAAAGGCCTGAGTAAAGCCTTAAGCCTATAAATAGAAGCTGAAGAGGATTGTGCTAGTGTATGAGGGTTGGGCTGAAGGACGCAAGAATCTGGTATTACAGCCTCTCAGCTTCTGGTGCAAGGTGCTGGTAGCCTGTCCTTATTTTATACCGGTAGTACAGCAATGATTGATCTGATATGGAATGTGAACACACTGACCAGAGATCTGACAGTGTATTTAGAAAATCAGGTCAAAATCAATCTGTCAGGTTCAGGGGTAGGTTTGTCCCTTGTTTTAGGATTCGGTGCTGCCTACATCTGTTATTACCTGAGCTCAGTTGCAAAGGTAAGGAAGAGGTTTATTGCATTTTATCTAACAGTTTTTTATAAAATCTGTCTGATGCCATGTCCCAAAAGGCAATAGATGTTACTGTAAATCATTTGATGTTGCTTGTTTTTTCATTATCCACATTTTAAGCTGTGTCCGTCACTTTACCAGGAAGTGGTTTGCAGCTAAATCGATTCCTGTATGGGATAAGATTAAGTGATTAAATCTCTGCTGCAGATATTGGAGTTGTTGCAACTATTTTAGTTTTATTTGAAAACCTCCAATCACAAGTTTCAACCACTGCACTGAATGGATCATAGTTGACACTTGCAGATGTATCTGCATAATGTAATCTGTACTAAGGTCAGTATTACCTTCTCATGCGCTATTTCTCCCTGTTTATTACTCTCTCCATTTCATTCTTCTATTTTCTCAACCTAATATGTCATAAGTCCAGGGCCAGCCTGCCTAGCCTCATGTCATCTGTTGTACTCTCGCCATCTCATTCTTTCAGTATTAATGTCTCTTTCTTTTTTCTTTTTACCCTTCCCTTTAATTATTATTAGCCTTACTTTAATTAAGCATTTTCCGAAGCCACGACCGCTTCATATGCAATTAAACAGGCACCTTTGTCGTTTGGAGAAATTTCTAACTGACTTAGTTTCACAGGAATTTCCTGCTCTGAGCACACAACTTTATCCTGGTCAGCAGGAAAGTTGGAACTGTGGCAGTTACTGTGTTGGTATGAGTTTTGAGTGAATCTCTTTGGGCCGTATCTTCCCTCTGCATGTTTTTTTAATGAAAAAGTAAATGTGAGTAGGTCCTTTCTGTTTTTACTGCTACTCCAAGTCTTGCTCACATGAGATGTTGTTTCGCATAAACTGTTCCTTATTAATGACTGTCACAGAAGGGTCATGAGAAATTTGAGTACTTGCATGCAGACCAGGAGAGCAATATATTAATAACTGTGATTCTCATTTAAATTAAGTGTTTCAATAGAATATAAATAAGTGCAATGTGTAACCAACAATAAAAGAAAATCAATCAATAAATCTTGATCTCAAATCCACTGTACGGAACACAATGACACCCTTTTAGTTTCAGGCTCAATGGGGTAACTGTCTGGTGTCACAGTTTCAATGTCCTGTGATTAAAGGTCAGCATCTGTTAGTATACTGGAGACTTAAAGGGTAATTTTCCAGCTTTGTGCTCCCAGGAGGGAGCTTTGCTTGTGGAAGCACAGAATTATAAAATTATTTTTTTAATGCAAAAGGATGAAACATCATTTTCAAAAAATGAATGAGCCTCTGATGCCATAGGATTGATTCTTGTGCAAGATTGGGGAAGCTATCCAGAGCTTTCTGTGCAATAGGACAATCGTGCAAGAAGGTATTGCCATTTGTAAGTGCTCCATTGGTACAGAGCCAATGTCTTGTGCGGTGCAGTCCCTTCTGCTTTCATTCAGTCAACTTTATTTCTAAGAGGACAATTGCATTTGGGCACGTAATTATAACTTTGAACAAAAATCGAATTTAGATATTCTACCAGAATAGAGAAATATTTATCTGAATGAAAACGTCTTTCAATTATTATCACAAATTTTGTTTTTTTCCTTTTTTAAATGTAAAAAGATGGGGATAATTGAATGGGTACAGTATACATTTTGCATCTATATTAAATTATATCGTTTTTTAAACTTATTATTAGAAATGTCTAGAAGGCCCCACCTGAGATCGTGGCCTGAACCCCAGGAAGTATAAATACACAGAATTACATAGAATTTACAGCACAGAAATAAGCTTTTCAGCCAGTGTTTGTGCTCCACACGAGCTTGCTTCCATTCTATTTACTTCATTTCACCCTATAAGCTGTGGAATTTTTTTTTTAATTTGTAAAACGACCCCCTTTACAAAGGAGCCATGGGGATATTTATTTCCACTTTCTGGGGGCTACTGACAACCTCGGACCGGGCACAGTACACCGCATATCATGGCATCTGGGGCAGGCCCAAGATGAGCCCATTGGGGTACGGGCGCCCTCCATTAGAACGCAAGATAGGAAACATCCCCCTAACCCCAATGGATCCACCAGAGTCAACTGTGGAGACTCCTGATGGATGGGATTCAAGTGTAATTGCTGGGCTTGCAGGAGCGTGGATTTTCAAGTTCTTTATTTATTATCATTATCCATATATTGGGATTGTTGATGTGAGAAATACAACATTTTGTTTTATATCTGACACTTTGAATTTCCATGTCTTTTTAAGATTTTAAGGATTTTCTCCCATTCATGGAGAAGTTCTTAAATACGTTAAACCATATTATTTTCTTTATAATAAAATTATTATTATAATCATAATAATACATTACTACTATAATCATAATAATATAATATTACTAGGGGAACAGTGTTCACCAAAATACCAAATGGACTGAGTTCGTCATAGCTGCGAAATGTCGCAGATCGCTAGTTCTTTTAATGTTTCACAGTTATAAATGAGTACAAAGCCAAAGGGCAGGCTAGCACTGACAACATAATAGAATATGCTGAGTATAGTAAAAATTGAATTTGCAACATGGTCTTTGAGTTTTTGGGTCCCCAGCAGAAACCACAGATCGAGTCTTCTGGCAAATTCAAACCTGTTAAAATGTTCTCTAATCACACTTAGCTGCACTTGTTCAGAAGGCAAGGCAGTGTTGAGGAGAACAGGGGAGCAGGTTTCTGCTGTCAGCAGCATTATCCACATAAGATTAGTCTCTTCAGCTGATTCAAATTTCCTGAGCTCCGGGAATTGGCCATGAGTTATCATCGATGGCACAACTCTCAGGAGCCCAGGACATTTGAACTGGCTGAATGACCTTACTCCATATCACTCTATAACTTCTGCCACCGGCCCTTACCAGGTTCATCCCCTACGAAACCCACCACCTGTTCCCTCAATTCTCTCCCCACTCAGATCCTAACTATTCAACTAGCCTTTCTTACTCCTTTTCTCGCGGACGTTGTAAATAGCTCTCTCTCTGCTCAGACACTATTCCCCTCCCTTCAAAATTGCCATCATCGCCCCTCTCCACAAGAAGTCCTCCCTCAATTGCAGTGTCTTCTCCAACTATCAGTACATATCTAATCTCCCTTTCCTAAGATCCTTGAAAATATTATCACCGCTCACCTCTGTGCTGACCTCGCTCACATTTCCCTGTTCAAATCATTCCAGTTGACCTTCCACTCTTCCCACAGCACTAAGACCACCTTGGTCAGTCAATAATGACATCCTTTATGACTACAACCATGGCACATTATCCCTCCTTGACCTCTCCAATACAGTCGGCTACTAGATCCTCTTCCAGCACCTCTCCTCTGTAGTTCACCTAGCTCAGGGTCAAACAAAACGCTGAGGTTGTAAACTGTCTGGTTCAGCCTGAGGAAGCAGTGAGGGAGAGGATTGGACTGCTTTTACATGACTCCACTTCTGTATCAGTTCCAAAGTCGCCAGCACATTTCCAACAATAGCTCCTCCTCCCATCTGTACACGGACACCTCTGAAGTACCCCAAGATTTCATCCTTGTATATTTTGTTTTCCTCTTTTAGATGTTGCATTTCAGCAAAATTATCCTTAAGCACAGGATAACTTTATATATGTGTGCTGACGACACTCAGCTCTACCTAGCCACTGCCACTCTCAACTCCATGATCATCCCTGTGTGGTCAGATTACTTGTCTAACAATAAGTTGTGGCTGAGCCAGAACTTCAACTGAATATCAGAAAGGTTGAACTTATCTTATTTGGCTCCCAACAAAAAACTGCTCTCATATCATTGCCCCCGACTCCATCCCCTTTCCTTGCTGCTTGCTCAGGCTGAACCAGATGGTTTGTATCCCCAGGATCGTGTTCTAGCTGAATTTCAAACCCCATAGCCCAGCCATAAATGCTTAATTCCACATTCGTAACATTGTGTACCTCTATTTTTAGCTTACCCCTATGCAGCTGAAGTCCTTATGTAACATTACCTCTAGAGCAATTTTTTCAATATCCTTCTCACTGGCCTCCCAATTTCCATCCTACACAAACTCCTACATATCCAAGACTATGCTACCCGCATCCTGTCCCACATCAAGGGGGAGAATTTCCATGGGGTTCTCTTCCGCTTTCCGGCCATAACTTTGGTGGAAACCCTGGAGAAGCCTGATAAACAGCTGTAGATCAGGAGAACCCCCCTTCCCCCCCATGTAAATTTCAAGTACAAAAACCACTCATCCATCATTCTTGCCATCACCAATGTCATTTGACTCCTTAGCCATCAAAATATCGAGTTCCAAATCCTTATCTTCATTCACAAATCCCTCTCTGGCTTCACCCCACCTTACCTCCACCACCTCCTCCAGCCCTGTCCCAGTCCGTACCCTTCAGTCCTCCAATTCTGGCCTCCTGTGCATCCTACCATCCATTCAATCACCATCAGTGGCAGAGCCTCCAGCTATCTCACCCTCTGGAACCCCTACCCTAAATCTCTCTGTCTTGCACTTTTTTCTTTGCTTTCAAAGGGCTTCTTAAAACCTATCTTTTCGAACATGCATTTGATTATCTTTCTTAAATCTTCCATTGCTGTTTTGTGTCCGTTTTTCCTCTGTGAAATATCTTGGGATATTTTCTACATTAAAGGCACTACATAAACGTAAATTGTTGATGTTGGTACTGTTGCATCTATTCATGGACATCACCTCTACTATATCAACACACAGATCCCAATGCCATTAATCACTTGATAGCAAACTTGTGACACTGCTGTAGATTTAAAATTATTAAACAGCTAGAACATGTGCATCATTGGGCCCATTGAGTGTTGCATGATTGAAAAATGGAGTATATCCTGCTACCAGAGAAATATCATTTCAAACTACAGGAACATGAACTCTTTTAGATGTAGGACTTCTTTTTTCAACAAAGCTGAGCCTTGTGGGTAAATTGGCATTTTCTAAATTTTCGTTAAACCATCACACACAAGATTTAGGTGCTCCAGAGAAGGATCACAGAAATGTTCATCAATTATTCCTATTCATTGATTCGTTACGGGCTTGTGAACTGTGAAAAGATACTTCTTAGTTGGTTGCTTTTCTTTTCGTTTATGCTAATAAATCTTATTGGACAAAGTTGTTAGCAGCAAAATTACATGCACGCAGTACTTTGAATTGGATCCATTAAAAACAATGATAAAAGCACAAGTAATTATTTATTCACAAACAGAGAAAAATACACCCCTCAATTTTTTTCAAAGTAAGCTTTTAGAAAAGTGATTTTTTTTTTGCAATTGTTAATGAGATGACACAGATGGGCTAGATTTCACCCATCCATTGTCAATAGGTAGAAAATCTACAATTACTTTATGTGATTTACAAACTTGGCAAATAACGTGCAAGGAATACTAGCAAAATAACAGTGCGTCTCTAAGGTACATGAGTAAACAAGCAGCTTGACATGACATGCACCACAATATGATGTCAAAGATATGAAATCAGATCAGATACTAAAGGGTATTCAGCAAAGAGTTCATTTTAAAGTGGCTTAGCGAGGTACAAAGGGCATTGAACACCTACACGTGTATTTTGTTCTGCATATAAAGTTAAATAAAAGGACTTTTACTAAACTGGAGAGTTTTATAATGTCAGTTTATTTGCAAAAAAAATACCCTTTAATTAAAAAAGATTTGAATAATTGTTCACATTTTTCTTTACCTTGACACACAAAGCAAAATACACTCAATTATTGTTTTTGAATTTTTTTCATGTCATCTGGCAGAATGTAAATCCAAATTTTAGGCAGGATTTTCTGATGTGTAGGATCTGCAATGAGAACAACCCACCTGAAACAAGCAGTCACTTCATTTACACATCAATTTGGAAAGTGTTAGGTCGGCATGCAGGTTTCTGCAGTTCTTGCAGGACATGGAGGATGCCCATATAAAATCGAGTGCCCAGTATTGCTGCGTCGCGACAAAAAGGGCCACAGCAACCAAATCTCCTTTTGCATATGGACTGCAGTCAGTCCAAGTGAAAGTCATCACAGCGAGATGTCCGTTCAGGGCATGCAACTTGCCAGTATCATAAAAATGATGCTCGGTCCTCGAAATGGCTCACACCTCCTGACGACAGGAATGGGCTGGTAGCCAACGTGTCCCCCTGGTTGGCCGACCGAAAACTAAAATCTACCCCAGGGTCGTTTTGGGCAGCAACGGTTGACTTCTTTAACACCATTCTATTTGAAGCCTCTTGCTGTATTTGTCATGTTATTAATGCTCTTTTCATAAAACCATAGAAGTTTACAAGACAGAAGAAAGCCATTTGGCCCATTGTGTCTGTCCTGGTTCTTTGCTAGAGCAATCAAACCTAATCCCACTGACTTGCTCTCTACCCGAGGTGCTGTATCTTCTTCTGCAGGGCATCCTAATTTATCGGTTTAGGAAAGTTACCACAGGAACAATATCAGAGGATTTTAATGTTTTACCTTGTGGCAGGCTTTCCCAAAGTGTAATGAGCTATTGATGCACTCATGTTGCAATATGGATGCCTCCTCTGCATCCCCTGAACTTTTTAAGTCGCGAGCAATTCCACTCCCAAAATGGTTAGGTGGTTTGTGACCACAATGTAAGATCCTGCAAGTGAATGCTAAATTTGCTGGAAGTTGCTTTCTCCTCAGGAAGTCCAGCCTCCCACCCTTTTTTCAGGGAGAGGGAGAAGGAGATGGTAAAGGGTCTGGCTGGCTCTTGAAGGACAAAGGCTATTCCTTTCTACCATGGCTTAAGAGAAACTATTGGCATTTTAAGGCATCAATTCCATTGCCTCCATCGAGCTGGATGAGCTTCGTAGTACAAATCCGGCAGGGTGTCGAGAATAGCAGTGGCTTGCTGGGTGTTGCATAATTGTGCCCTGCAGAAACAGTGTCCAGTGGAGATCCCTGAAGAAGTTTCTGTGTCCTTCCCATAAACTCCTGGTTGTTTTCCATCATCTAGCAACCCTGGATACCCATTTAAAATAAGCGTTCTTAACATCAGGCACCCTGCTCACCATTTTCCACTGTTTTGACATGCGCAATGCCTGGCGATGCCCAAAATATACAAATTAAAATGAAGTTCCTGCACATTTGAGGCAAACACCTCTACCACCATTGGAACCTGTGAAATGTGTCAGGATGCAAACTGAGTGCACTTGCAACTGGATGGGATTTAATCAGATTTTCCTTACCCTATGACCCAGATACCACCCGACAATGTTTTACCTTTATTGACAGTAACATCAGCCAGACTTTCCCCCCATTGACCACCCGTTTTGTGACAGATTTTGAGCAGAAGGTAGAGGAAAAATGGGTGGAGAGGCCTAATGCTGATTTCCAACCAGTCCAAAACCCAGTTGCAATTTTCCTTCACCCCCTATGGGAACAGACTGCAGCATCTCCCATAATTGCACCCACTGCAGTGGAGGGTATTGCTGTATCTTTTCCATATTGTTGGTAAGTTTTAGATGGTGATCAACTCAGTGAAGGCATGGTGGCTCGAAATAGAAAACATGCTTATTACATTGCTTTCTTATGACTGCCTCCTCCTACCTTGGCTACACTGGAAAGGCTCAGGTCAGTGACCTTCTTCCGGCATTGAGTAGCCAGGCAAAGTGGGTTTTGGAAGTGGCACTCACTGCCAACACCACCTGCTTCAACTGGGCCTGGATCATGCCCTTTTTATGGGCCTCCTCCCCTCCTCCTTTGCTGGATTTCAAACACTAAGTCCTCAGCTGAATAGTCGGTAAACTTGGGAGCTCGGTGCCCCTTAGAACAATAAGCCTCAGACATTGCAGTGAGCCAAATTGTTTCAAACCCAAAATGACTGCCTTGGCACTTTCAACTGCTGCAGCCAATTTAATGGTGTAGCAGTACCAGATTTCCCTCCCTCCACCCACACCCCCTCCCTCCCAACCCCTCCCAGAGGCAGGCTCCTAATAGAAAGTACAATTTTCGCTGGGAGCTGGCCCTGACTATTCAATTTTGGTCACACCGGTGGGCAGAAGTGCATTTCTGGTGCACTTCAAGCGGTAAATCAGCCAAGGAATAGAATCTAGCTCTACATCTCTACAAATACATTCAGAAAGGGAATTGCTACACCAGCTATTACAATCTGTAATTCCTCTTAATTCTGTATGAACAGTTATGTGTATGTGTATGACTTCCTGCTACTTAAAAGATTATCATCTGAAATGTGTGGTGGAATATCACGTATTAGAAATTAGGTTACGATTACATCTGAATCATTTGTAATCAGAAGAATTTAATTCAAAGTGTTGTGACCACATTGATGCACCAGCCAGGTAACCCATGGAGTGATATGGTCTGGATTCTCTTTGTGAGCCTCCCCTCCAATCACTGAGTTTCTTAACTTAACCATACCATTTAGGGGTGGTGACCAGAGAGAAGGTGCTTCCTCAGAAAAAAATTCAAAGTCCCACACCTTACTTCCTCACTTTACAGTTCAAACTAATATTAGCTGGTCTCTGTGAATTCATCAAAATGGGAAAAAAATTAAATCCACACTTGTCCAGGAATGATACTTTACATGTGCAGCACATGCAAAGGAAGAACAAAAACCTTCAAAATGGGGTGGGAGAATTGGCTGATACAGAAAGTTAGCTGTCAGTCTATTTGCCATTGGTTATTGAACTCCAATCCGATCCAGAGTGATAAAATGAAAGACTCCTCTCTCTGCCAGTTATGTGACATGAATTTGAGAAGTATCAATCCAGTTCCCAGTTGCTGTGAGTTCATAGCACAGACAGCCCATAATTCAGCACAAATTATCACGTTTGCCCAGACTGACCACATAGATGGCTGGTGTGGGAAATGGAAACACCACTCTTTTGCAGTTAAATAGAAATCTGACCATAATCTATACTTCCATAAAATTATACAAAATACAAATATACATTTAAGCCTGGATATCATGAATAAATCTAATTAAGCATTATAATTAGGATAAACACTTGATGTGCTTGTATGACTTTCCTCTAACTGTCATTTTAACAAACACTAAAATGTTTATTTTAAGTGGGTTAGGACTTCTTTTAAAATAAAAGACAGAGAAATATCATATGAAAGCATTAAGCATTTATCCACTATTATCACCAAAAGCAATTTCTACCCTTTTATTATCTTAAATAGTTTTCCCTGTCTTGTTAAGTAGTCAAATGTACCAATTACCAAGTAGCTGGTCATGTTCTGTACTATTTCTAGTAACATACAGTGAAGCAGTTACATAACTAATTGAATTTTGAAATAAAAACAGGAAATGGGTTAGTCACTATCTGAAAGAAAACAACGTTAACTTTTATGTTGCAATTCTCCATCAGAACTGTAGGGCAAATTTTCTGATTGCTGACTCCCAGCCTGGAGCATCACCAGGAGTGGACATCAGGAAACCTTGCACGGACATCCCACAGTTTGCTGTCCATTTTAATGGACAGAAAAGTATGAGTTAAAAGCACACGATTTTTTACTCCTGGTGGGCGAGGCTCTGCACTGGGGGCTCTCAATAGGAAAATTTATCGTTCTGTCTTCACTGGCTCATTCACTGTGCATTTCCAGCATTTTCTATTTGTATTTCAAATTTCCAGAAGTCCTTTTTATCTTTAATATAATTCATTGAACTGTTCAAGTGATTATTAAATTAAAATACTTCAGTAAACCAGACAGCAAGATGCATTAATAAAGTGCTAAGGCATATGTTGGTTATGCAATATAAGAGAAATAGAAGTACTCATTCTTGGAATTTAATCAACATAAAAGCCATTTACTGCAGATTACTTCAAAAAAATTGAAGTTCCTGCTATTAGACAAAAACAAAGACTAAAATGGGAAGAAGAAAATCAAGACAGGGATTAAGCTGACAGGCTATAAAAATGAAATTTTTTAAATAGAGAAGAGGGCAAATATTAATTCATAGTTTGAGGTTTGGGGCTCGATTTTACCAGGCCTGCGGGTTTCCGACGGGTTGGGTTTCGGGAGCGTGGTCAACACGCTCGGTGAAATTAGTGGGTTGTCCGCGCGATCGTAGCAGGCAACACACTAATTGGATCCATTTACCTGCTCTTCCGGGCTCCGCGCTGCTGGTCTGCGCGTCGGGCGGGCTGCGCATGCACAGTACGATCTGTCAGCTGGAGGCTCTCTAGTTAAAGGGGCAGTCCTCCACTGACAGATGCTGCAACCAATAGAACAAATTACAGCATGGAGCAGCCCAGGGGGAAGGCTGCTCCCAGTTTAATGATGCCTCACCCCAGGTATCATCAGATGGGGTGAGGAGGAGGGGGAGGACAGAGCTCTTCCACCCGGCGGGCGGGAGGAAGCGGCCTGCCTCTGCCACCAAGAAGGCCTGGCTCGAGGTGGCAGAGGAGGTCACCTGCACCACCAACATATCGCCCACCTGCATACAGTGCAGGAGGCGCTGCAATGACCGCAGTAGGTCAGCCACAGTGAGAACACGTAGTCTTTCCCCTACACTCCGTCTGCCACAACACTGCCCCCACCCCACATCTCCTTCGGCACTGCCAACACTACTCTGTCACATCACCCCTCATACCCACTCAAACCCCATCCTCATCTTACCTGCACCTACTCACCTCGCCAGTACTCACCCCGCCACTAACACGCAACCCAATCCTCATATAATCTCATGGCTCTATCCCATACGCACCCTCTCGTGCATCTCCCTCACGGCCAGCCTCACTCAACCTGCCACCACCTGTGCTGCAGCCACAGGGCATGCATCACACATGTGCAGTAGGCAGTGTAAGGCAAACGTGTCGTGAGCATGAAGGGGATGCACAAGGGTGTTTGAGGGTTTGTCATGGGTGTTACCTATATTGAATTTCAGAACAACTCACATCACACATTATATTGACACCACCACTGCCATGTCTCCGCGAATCCTGTCTGTTTTGTGCAATAATGCCCGCTCCTGGGTATCACTATGAGGACCCACCACTGATGCCACCCATTGTGTTACTGCAGAGTGGGTGCAGGTGTATTTGCAAGGCTCCTCTGCACAGACG
This sequence comes from Heptranchias perlo, assembly GCF_035084215.1. NCBI lineage: Eukaryota > Metazoa > Chordata > Chondrichthyes > Hexanchiformes > Hexanchidae > Heptranchias > Heptranchias perlo. The sequence continues at coordinate 54,216,266 of NC_090327.1, forward strand.
ACTGAGAGACATCGGCGGTGTACCCGGCTGCACCCTGGAAGGATGCGGAGGAGAAGTTGTGGAGGGCATTGGTGACTTTGGCAGCGACAGGTAAGCAGATGGTGCTGGGGCCAGCCAGGAGCAGCTCGGCATGAAAGAGGCTGCAGATGTCCACGGCTACATGTCGAGTGAATCTGCGCCTCCGTGTGCACTGCTGCTCAGAGAGGTCCGGGGAGCTGCGCCTCGGTCTGTGGACCCTGTGGCAAGGGTAGTGCCCTCTGCGACGCATCTCTCTCTGCAGTAGCCCTCCCTCCTGCTGTACAGGTGGATGTGTCACAGCACTCTGTTGTGGAGCTCCACGTGTCAGAGGTGGACGGCGTGGATGGTGAGGCTGGCGATGTTGTGCGCCCTCCGAGGAGGTCATGCCTGCAGCTACGGCGGCCCCCATCCGCAATATGTACATCTGAGGGGGTCCGCAAGGTAGGCACATGTCTCCGGACCCCGGGGTGAGTGTGCAGGTTGGTGACTTTGACCGTCAGGAGGGGGGTAGTGGAGGCCACACTTTGCCCCAAGTGACAGAGCGGCCTCCTGCAATGGGTGAGGGTCTCCCCCCCCCCCCCCACCTGTCAAATGGACCTTTGCAGCTGCCACAGGCTGACGGCTGCAACACGTCCAGTTCAACTAGGACTGTTTCCCCCAGTGTGTGAAACAGTCCCATGTTTCTCCAAAATCGCACACAGTCCCTTAATCAGGTCAGTTAATGACCTGAACAAGCGAAATAAATACACTCAAGTGGCATCCCGCTGGCTTTAATTGCCTGCGGGATTCCCACCAGCGGGGGCTGTGCACGCACCCCCGCACGTCATCGGGGAACCCGGAAGTGGGCGGGATCGTGGCGCGATCCGGTCACGTGCCTGGATATCGGGATTTTCGGGGCCCCCCCCCCCGCTGGAAACGCACAGGAAACCTGCCGGTAAAATCGAGCCCTCTGTCTTTGGTTCTGTCCTGTCATGTTCTGTGTACTGTGCTTTTATTTCTAGGAGCAGTACAACATTACCTTTCTTACTGTACTTCTTCCACGCAATTCTTTTTTTAAATAATATTATTACAGAGTTTGAGCACAGAGGTTGGCGAAGGCAGAGAGTGAACCTCTAATGGAGTGCAGCGCTAACAGAGTGAGGACCTTCAACTGGGAATTTGGTGAGTGTGGGAATTAGGTGCAGGGGGGGAAGGAGGTGCTAAGTGATTTAAACCAAAGAACTGTAGACTAAGACTGAGTGGAGCATAAAGGGAGCCACACGAGGAATCAAAAATCAAGAAAAAGTCAAAAAGTGACGTCACAAGACAAGGAGGAGCGCCGAGGGTAAGTCAGTAAGTATTTAGTTCATTGGTTAGCGTTCTTAGTGGTTAATGTCTTCAATGGCTGGTTAGTGTTTTTTAGTGGTTAATGTTTTAGTGTCAGAAAAACAGTAAAGTGCCTTATAGCTAAACAAACAGTTTAAATAACTGTTAGCTAATACGGCAGGACGGCTGGGGCCCATCGCACGCACATCCTGTCCTGTGCCATGTGGGAACTTCAGAACACTTTCATGTGTCCTGGAAAACCACACGTGCAGGAAGTGCCGCCATCTGCTCGAGCTCAAGCGCGAGCTTGGAGATTTTGAGCTTGAGGGGTGGCTGGCGTCACTACCGTGCACACAGGAAGTTGAGAGTTTCAAGGATAGCATGTTTCAGGAGGTGGTCACCCTGCAGCTATAGAGAGTTCAGCTGAGAGGGAGTGGGTGACCACCAGACAGACTAGGAGGAACAGGCAGGCAGTGCAGGAGTCCCCTGGGAGTGTGGCACTAACAAACCGGAATACCAGTGAGGGTGTTGACACCTCGGGGGAGAGCAGTCAGGAGCAAATCCACAGCACCGTGGGAGACTTGGCTGCACAGGGGGGCAAAGAAATGCAGTTGTTATAGGGGATTTGATAATCAGGGGGATAGACAAGCATTTCTGCAACTGCAGACGTGAGTCCCGCATTGTATGTTGCCTCCCTGTTGCCAGGCTAAAGGACATCACTGAGAGGGTGCAAAACATTTTGAGGGGGTAAGAGGAACAGCCAGAAGTCGTGGTCCATGTGGGAACCAATGACATAGGGAGGAAAAGAGTCGAGGTCCTGCTGTCAGAGTTTCAGGAGCTAGGGAGGAAGTTAAAAAGCAGGACCTCGAAGGTAGTAATCTCTGGATTACTCCCAGTGCAATGCGCTAGTGAGTATAGGAATAGTAGGATAAGACAGGTTAATGTGTGGCTGGAGCAATGCTGCAGGAGGGAGGGCTTCAGATTCCTGGGGCATTGGGACCAGTTCTGGGGCAGGAGGGATCTGTTCAAGATGGACGGGTTGCACTTCAACAGAACTGGGACCAATGTCCTCGCGGGGAGGTTAACTAGTGCTGTGGGGAGGGTTTAAACTAATTTGGCAGGGGGATGGGCACCAGGATGAAACATTAGAGAGGAGAAACAAGGTGCATAGAGGACTGGGAGGGACAAGCAGCACTCAAGTAAAGAATGGTTCAGAAATAGGAGGGATCAGACAGGGGGGAAATGTGAGGCAATCTAACATGAGCTTAGAGTGCATGTGCGTAAACGTATGTGGCATGGTAAATAAGGTTGGTGAGCTGCAGGCCCAAGTCGCCACATGGGACAATGATATGGTGACAATAACAGAGACCTGGCTCAAAGAAGGGGAGGATTGGGGACTTACTATTCCTGGCTACAAGGTATTCAGGAAAGATAGGGAAGGAAAGAAAGGGGAGGGGTGGGGTGGCAGTATTGATCAAAGAAATTATTATAGCACTGGAAAGGAATTATGTAGTTGAGGGGTCAAAGACAGAATTTATTTGGTTAGAATTAAGGAACAATAGCAGAGCTATTACGCTACTGGGCCACCAAATAATGGGAAGGAGATAGAGGAGCAAATTTGCAGGCAAATTACAGATAGTTGCCAGAGCTATAGAGTAGTGATTATGGGGGACTTCAATTATCCCAATATAGACAGTAGTCAAACTGTGACGCTCAAACTCGGAACTCCTCCTTGTCTTGTGACGTCACTTTTTGAACTTAATAGACAGTAACAGTGTAAAGGGCAAAGAGGGGGAGGAATTCCTGAAATATGTTCAAGAGAACTTTCTGGAACAGTGTGTTTCCAGCCCAACCGGGAAGAAAACAGTGCTGGATCTAGTTTTGGAGAATGAAGTGGGGCAAGTAGAGCATGTATCAGTGGGGGAGCATTTGGGGAACAGTGATCATAATATCATTAGGTTTAGAATAGTTATGGAAAAGGACAAGGAACAATCACATGTGAAAATGCTTAATTGGTGGAGGGCAAATTTCAGTGAGTTAAAACGGGATCTTCCCCAGGTGGATTGGAATCAAAAACTGGTAGCCAAACAGTAATTCAACAACAGGAGCCCTTCAAGGAGGAGCTGGTTCAGGTACAGAGTAGACGCATCCCTACGAGGGGGAAAGGAAGGGCATCCAAAGCAAGAGCTCCCTGGATGACAAGATACAGAGATTAAAATGAAACAAAAGGATAAATACAGAAAGTACAGAGGAGAATAAGAAGGACAAAAAGAGAGAGTATGAGAATAGATTAGTGGCTAACTTAAAAGGGAACCCAAAAGTCTTTATAAACATATGAATAGTAAAAGGCTAGCAAAAGAAAGGGTGGGACCGATTAAGGACAAAAAAGGAGATCTTCTCGTGGAGGCAGAGGGCATGGCTGAGGTAATAAATGAATACTTTGCATTTGTCTTCACTAGAGAAAAGGATGCTGCCATTGTAGCAGTAAAGGAGGAGGTAGTAGCGATATTGGATAGGATAGAAATAGATAAAGAGGAGATACTTAAAAGATTGGCAGTGCTCAAAGTAGAGAAGTCCAGATGGGATGCATCGGAGATTACTGAGGGAAGTAAGGGTGGAAATTGCAGAGGCTCTGGCCACAATCTTCCAATCTGTCTTAGAAATGGGGACGGTGCCGGAAGACTGGATGATTGCAAATGTTACACCCCTGTTCTAAAAAGGGGAAAGGGATAAACTCAACAATTGCAGGCCAGTCAGCCTATCGTCATTGGTGGGGAAACTTTTAGACAATAATCCAGGACAAAATTAATTGGCACTTGGAAAAGTATGGGCTAATAAATGAAATTCAGCATGGATTTGTTAAAGGAAAATCATGTTTGACTAACTTGATTGAATTCTTTGATGAAGTAATGGAGAGGGTTTGTAAGTAAAAGCCAATATGTAAGTAAGAATGCCTTTTACTTAATAATCCCAATTAAGATGCAAAGTGGTTTTGTTCCAAAGTATAATGGCTTTATTAAGAAGTAACAACAAATTATTAAGAGGTTAACATACAAGAATACAAGACTTGATAGACAAATACGACCTGATACAATTCAGTCACTCGCCAAAGCCTTGCTGTGCACCCCGATCCAGGAAGGATGACCCTCTTTCACACTGATAAACAAAGAAGGCACCAGTGTATGATTGCTTTGAGAAGGTCTAGCACAACCCTTATCTCCACACCAAGGCGATAATGTCCTGTTTGACTTGTTTTACTGCCGAGAAAACAAGTCTTGAGGACATTGCCTCAGGTGCCATTAGTCGAAGGGCCTTCCTTTTTAACAAGGCTACAGAAAGCCTGTTGTGATCAAAAGCAGACAATCCTTTGTTCACAGCAAAGCTCTAGACTACATACATTTGACTTAAAACAAAGTTTATAATAATAAAGGAGGTTGGATTAAAGCTTTTCTTACAGGGTCGATGAGGGTAGTGCAGTTGATGTTGTGTATATGGACTTTCAAAAGGCATTTGATAAACTACCACATAATAGACTTGTTAGCAAAATTGAAGCCCATGGGATTAAAGGGACAGGGGCAGCGTGGATACAAAATTGGCTAGGGGACAGTAGTGAGGAACGGTTGTTTTTCAGACTGGAGGGAAGTATACAGTGGTCAGTATCAGGACCACTGCTCTTTTTGATATATATTAATGACCTGGTCTTGGGTATAGAGGGTATACACACCATCCTGACTTAGGAATATATCGCCGTTCCTTCATCATCGCTGGGTCAAAGTCCTGGAACTCCCTACCTAACAGCACTGTGGGAGAACCTTCACCACACGGACTGCAGCGGTTCAAGAAGGCAGCTCACCACCACCTTCTCAAGGGCAATTAGGGACGGGCAATAAATGCTGGCCTTGCCAGCGACGCCCACATCCCATGAATGAATTTTTAAAATGTCAAAGTTTGCAGATGACATGAAACTCGAAAATGTAGTAAACAATGTGGTGGATAGTAACGAACTTCATGAGGACATAGCCAAACTGATGAAATGGGCAGACACCATAGCAGATGAAATTTAATGCAGAGAAGTGTGAAGTGATGCATTTTGGTAGGAAGAATGAGGAGAGGCTAACTAAATCGTACAATTTTAAAGGGGGTGCAGGAACAGAGAGACCTGTGGGTGTACGTACACAAGTCTTTGAAGGTGGCTGGACAAGTTGAGAAGGCTGTTAAAAAGACATACGGGATCCTTGGCTTTATAGAGGCATAGAGTACAAAAGCAAGCAAGTTCTGCTAAACCTTTATAAAACACTGGTTAAGCCTCAGCTGGAGTATTGTGTTCAATTCTGGACACCACACTTTAGGAAGGATATCAAGACCTTAGAAAAGTTACAGTTGAGATTTACTAGAATGGTACCAAGGATGAGGGACTTCAGTTATGTGGAGAGACTGGAGAAACTGGGGTTGTTCTCCTTAGAACGCAGAAGTTTAAGGGGAGATTTGATAGAGGTGTTCAAGATCGTGAACAGTTTTGATAGAGTAAATAAGGAGAAACTGTTTCCAGTGGCAGAAGGGTCGGTAACCAGAGGACACAGATTTAAGGTGATCGGCAAAAGAGCCAGAGGCAGCATGAGGAAACATTTTTTTATGCAGCGAGTTGTAATGATCTGGAATGCACTGGTGGAAGCAGATTCAATAGAAACTTTAAAACCGAATTAGATAAATACTTGAAGGGAAAACATTTACAGGGCTATGGAGAAAGCTGGGGAATGGGACTAATTGGATAGCTGTACCAAAGAGCCGGCATAGGCACGATGGGCCCCCTCCTGTGCTGTACTATGATATGATTATCTTGCTTATCTCAATTTGAAACAATTTGTTTCAGTAAATAATTCAATAGCAGTGGGACAATAGCAATCAGAAATTAATATGGCATAATTCAATCAGTTTAAGAAAGAAAATAATTAAAAGAATAGTAAAGTGTATAAACAACACTTTACAGAAGCTTCAACTGTAAGACTTCCTCCTGGGGCACACTGCTGTTTTTCTTTCCGTTGTCCAAATCCTCTGTTCAGCTACATATTTAACTTGTTTTTCTGCATGCATGGAGGATTTTCTATCAAGGTTAGGCTGAGTCACAGCCAAAACTGCTGTGCTTTGAGATGCAGGACTATCACGGAAATGACGCCTAAATATAGGGGGCTTTACACCGAGGGAATGCTATCAACCACAGATGTAAAGTACTCCCACCATCAACAGTACTCTAATATAAAATGTCACTTTGCACTACCAGCAGCAGTGAGACATTTTCATCGACCTCATGAGCTGCTGTCATATTAAACACCTAATCCACTTACCTGTTAAATGAGCAGAGCTGGTTCCATGCACCTGTGTACTTGCATCATGATCCTATGCTGTGTCATGATGCAAGTGCACAGATACATGGCTCTATATTGATTCCCAGACCCACCTTATATGCAATGCAATGCTTACAATGCAATAAGTAATTTTAAGTAATATAGCAGGCAATAAACTGCAGCAAAAACCCCACTATGCTCAGCTTGCAGCACGATAATCAAAACGGATACTTCAAATACAATCCAGGAACATCGCTAGTCTTGATATCCCCCTGTTTGCACTTGTGGAATCAAAAAATCTTAAGAACTGGCCTGTAAACGACTTACAATGACCAATCAGGGTGGCAGATCACAAAATAACTCAGGGATATCTATACATACAGAGAGAGCTTCCAGGTCTCCTTAGAGCTGCACTCCTAGGATCAAAGACTAAAGTAAAAGTGGATAATATATCTCTCAGTAGTTGACACGACTTTCAATATTGCTTTAAGGTAGCAGATAAGAATAAAGTAACTTATGTACAAGCTACTGTCCTCATCTCCCTTTTTATAAAATCATAGCCGAGAAATTATTTTTTGCGATATTAGCACACAAACATTTATTATACATAGGATGTTACTTGGTCTGCTATGTTACTGGAAATATTAACCCATTTAGTCCAAACGATTAATGTCTCCCATAAAATAGCAGAGAAAGGAAAGTCACACAGACACGATAAGCATTTGCACATTAATATTGTAAACGGTAGTTTCTAAGCTAATAACTCCCATCTATTAGGAGATGTCTCATTCTTATGAGGAACTACTGTTTTGGATCTTTGGCCCCCACTCCCCCAATGAAGGAGCTAAGCTGCACAAAGAGTGAGCAGCCCTGCACCTTACTCCTGATTCCTTCCAACATGTGACCCCTCAACCAGTATAACGTGGCATGAGCAGTTACAGCTGTCACAAGACAACCAAATTTGCCTCACAGCCCTTCCCCAAGTGGCTGTACACAAAGTCACGTATGAAGCAAGAAGCCCATCAGCATTCTCTCCTGAAGTCCCACTTCACAAAAAATGCTGCACACACCAGAAGACCCAGACTACATGTCACGCCAGGTGGTCACAATAGGGGGAATTTTAACCCCCCCCTCCCCACAATGGGTGGGAGAGGGTCAGCGGGGAGGTTAAAAATTTTAAATTGCGTAACGCGACCCTATTTTTACGGCAGCATGTTGCATGCTGTGTCTGTGTCCCACTCTTAAGAGGTGGGACTCTTCATTATAATATTTAAATCAGGCTCCCTCAAATGGAGATGGGAGTAGCCGGATCAAATAGGTAAGAGTCTTTTATAGCACTGCTTGTGAGAAATGCTCCCCCGGCCCCTCAAGTAAATCTTCTGCCACAATCAGCCAACATCCCCCCAACCCCCCAAACCCAGGAACCCCAGACTTCTGCCCTGCGATCTCTCCCTCCCTCCTCTCGATTGCTGGTCCGAAAACCCCTCTTCTGCCCCGCGATCCCTCCTAGTCCCGCCTCCCAATTGCCAGTCCGACTCCCCCCACCAAATCCCGATCTTTCCCGGTTGCCGGAGACCGTCCCCAATGGTACAGGACCTCCGCATCACCAGGATTTCCAGGTTTCCCTCCCGCAGCCGCTCTTCCCCGCTTCCTCCCCACCTCGCTGTAAATATCGGTGCCAATGAGTCAGAGGTGTATCATCAGGTGAGTGGTCTGCAATTTGATGACATATCTCAGATTGGGGATATGTTACATTGTCAAAGTTATCACTGGGGAGCAGTTGCTCCCCTGCAGTTCGCACTTTTGCTCACAAAGTGTATTCCTTTTCCTCTCTGGTCTATCTTTCTAATTACTATCTCTGATCTTTTTCTTATTTTCTCCCATTGTATTGTCAATGATTTATTGATTTTGTGCTTCTCCTCACAATGAGTATTCGAGGTTGTGAGAAGATTATTAGTCTCTTCATGTTTCTACAGTTCCCTCCAGCCTTACATTGACAGTCTCTCACTTTTCCTCCCCTGCCAGTGGCATTACTAACTGTCTTCTTATAATGCACTGTTTTTTTCTCATAGCTTTCTTCACCTGAAGGAATTGATTCCTTGCTAGAGTTTGGCATCCTTCCAGTATCTTGCCCAGTGGCTCTTATTCATGTGTGAGTTTTGACAGTGAGCATCAGTTGGACATTGGATCCAGAGGAGCATTACAGCTGAACTTGATCCAATCTTCCCCAGAGGTCCTGGCACCCAAGCCCTTCCAGCAGGGGTCACTTGATAGTGATCAAAAACTGAAAGTCAGGTGATTTTTGCCCACCCTAATCCAGCAGTGCTGAAGTTAATCGCTGTGTCCTTATCTGAGTTAGCACAGTTGGAGATTGAACCTGGGACATTTCTCATCCATGTGGCTCACCTGCTGACTGGATAAAATCACTGAGCCATCGGGAAGCCAATAATGATTATTTTGTGGTTAAACTGAGGGGTTTCACCATCAGTACCCCATAAAGAAATTTAAAAGCTACAAAGAATTCTTTTTGTATTTCTGTTGATATTTTTGAAGCAGAATGGCTCTGGCAGTTTAACCCTAGAAATAAGTTTTTATAAGATTACGTGGGTTACCTCACTGGATCAGACAAACTGACATTTGTTGGCTAATTAAATACACCACTTTCCACTTTTTTATTATGTTCAAAGGTAAAGGAATATTAAGAATATGTTGATGTCCCTAATTATGTGATCATATCTCTTGCCACTTTCTATTCCATTTTCCAATCTGCACACAATACTTTTCAAAGTCATCAATGTTATTCTGTGTGATTTCAATCATTTTCTTCTATCTCCAAAGCATTATCCACTGACACCCCTACTTCATCCCCTCTCTCCTCTATTCAGTATTACTTGGCTTTTGCAGACCCATCTTGTCCTCATCTTGGCCCCTGCTGTCTTCAATACTATTGACCATTCCATTCCATTCATCTCCATTTTTCAGGACACTGCTCCTACCTGTCCCAAAGTAGTCACAAGATTACAAGATAATTACGGATGAAACCGCTGTTCCATTCATCTTAGTTCACCGATCCTGAAAGGCCTTAAGTTCACCATTGCAACATCCAATTGTTTCTTAAATAATTCCAAGGTTTTCACCTCCACGATTCTATCTAGGAGTCCATTTCATGTGTTGGTCACTCTGTCTGTGAAGAACTTCCTGATATCTGTCCTAAATTTGCCTTTTTCTAATTTGAACTGGTATCTCCTTGTCCTATTCTCTCAATTAATTTAGTTTAATTAATTTTCTGGATTTAGCTTTTTCATACCCTTAACTATCTTATATACATTGAATAAGATCACATCTCAGATTCCTTCTTTCATGCCTGAAAACCCCAAGCCTCTCCCACTGTGTCTGTGCTAGAACAATCCATAAGATTTCTAGGTCTCACTATATCTCGTCCACTTGCTTTTCCTTCCCTCCCAGCAAGAAGATCCAGTGATCTACAGCTCAACAAAGACAAGATTGAAGCAATTTAATTTGGCTCTTGATAGCACCTACATGCCTCTGGTTCCAACTCCATTAACTTTCCTGGTTGCCCCCGCAGGCTGAACCTGGTGGTGTGTAACCTCATCATTTTGTTCAACCCTGAACTTTAAACTTCACACCCTGTCAGTCACTATCCAGGCTACATAGGCACATCAAGTGAGTCTTCATTACACAACAATTCTTGACCTCTGACCCACAGAGTCCATTCCAGCTTCCTGCAATGATGTCATGAATAGGGTGAAGAAAAAGATGATTGTGCCAGCATTTGAGTTGGACTGAAGGTCGCCGGCATCTCATGTTACAGCCTCCTGAGTCTCTGCTGCAAGGTGCTGGCAGCTGGCCCTTAATTTAAAAAAAATTAGAACATTCTTACAGTAATCACTAATGTAGTATGTAACATGAATGAATTGATCAGAGAACTAGCAGTATATTTAGATATCAATCTATTTGATACCAGGACAAGTTTGTTTCTTGTTTTAGGATGCAGTGCTGCCTACCTCTGTATTTATTTGCGTATAATATCGAGGGTAAGAAGGTTTTTCACCTGTTATTTAATAGTTTTTATGTAATACTTAGGTACTTTATGATGTTATTTATTTCTTGATAGTAATTTATGTTCTTCTACAATTAAAGAATAGGTATTTAATATATAACAACTATCTATAAAGATTGTTAAAAAAACTAAATACAATTGTGAATTTGCATCATCTGGTCTTAGAATGCATTCACCTAGATTATTTTAATTAGGATGTGATCTGGTATGAATATTATTTTATGTTTTCGACATATTCTTAATTAATGTTTTCTGTGTTGTTTAATAATTAAATGTGTATTTTTCATAATTAGTCAATTCACAGTTTGGTTTTATATTAATTCGAACAAGAACCTGTAAGGTGGCTCAGTGTGTAAAAGCATCACCTTTACCGAGCCATGGGGAACTAAAAGTCCCAGGTTCAATGAAATGCAATCTCAGCATATGAGCTGTTTGATGCCTACTGCACTCTTAATAAATTGAAGTTATTGCTTTAGATTTTATTTGCATTAATTGAAATGTAACTTTGTCTGGAAGGCTGGTGGTTATGATACCATAATAGGATGGTAGTTGTGGTGATTGATTATGAGGTTATAACGAACTGTGGGCATATGACATAGTTTTTATCATGTGACTGAGTGATGGGCAGCGGACAAGTATCATATGTGGTACACATATAACAGGCAATCTGCAGTGAGATATGAGGCAAGTGATTATCAAAATCATCTCAAACCTGAGATATGTTACTACCTTGGAACACAATCCAAACTGCATTATCTTTTTCAAATTTGTCTTCACAAAAACAAAAATGGTAAACCTTTTATTGTTTGTGGAGACATACAGAAAAGTGTGCCTCATTTTCATCATAATGCTGTGAACAAATAACCCAGTAATACCTTGCAGTATGGTTTCTGTCAATGTGTCATACATTTGTGAGTGAAAAAACTCAAATACAAAAGTGAAAAAACAAGTCTATTGAAGACATTGGCTCCGATATTTATGGCGAGGTGGGGTGGGAGAGGAGGAGCGTGTTTGCAGGGAGGAATCCCGGAAACCCCGGGAATGCGGTGGTCCTGCCAAATTTAACGACAGGACCTCATCATTTTTTTAATTCCATTTCCCGCCCGGCAGCTGGCCAGATTAACAAGCTGGAAACAAGCTGGCAAACAGGAAAGATCACAGGTTGAAAGGGGGATCGCACTGGCAATCTGGAAGGATGGCAGGATCGCAGTTTGAAGTGGGGGGGAGTCAGACTGGCAATCGGAGGGGAGGGAAAAATCACGGGGCAGAAGAAGGGGGGTAAATCGTGAGGCAGCAAGCTCGGGATCGTGGTTTGGAGGGGAGGGTTGGCTGATCGCAGCAGCAAGGGGAGGCCGCAATAGGTAGAAGGTCTGCTCCTCCTGACTCATAAGCAATGCTGGAAAAGCTCTTCCCTGCTTGATTTGGCTGCTCCCATCTCCATTTAGGTGCCGGGTTTCCAGAGCCCTGGGAAAGCCGGCCAGCCAGCGTTAAATTTAAATCAGGCTCCCAACTGCACTGTGGAATCCTGATTTAAATATTATAATGAGGTGTCCCACCTCTCGGGACCGGGGCACAATTACAACACGCAACGCTCCACCGTAAAAATGGCGACAGGCACGTGCGCAGCAGGTTGAGGTCGCATTTCACAATTTAACATTTTTAATCCTTCCTGCCCGTTGTGGGGGTGGGGGTTAATATTGACCCCATTGCCTCTTTAGCACAACTTACTATAGTTTATAGAATTTTCTGCTCTTGTTCAGTATCAGTAGAATGTCATAGGTAACAGTGATAAGCAACCAGCACCAGTAATCAAATCATGTGACAGCAAAATTGTACTTTAGACAACATAATATTTACCTATGTGTTAGGCAAAGTTATAGCTTGTATATATTTCCCTGCGTTGCAACAGTGACTATATCTCAAAAGTACTTAATTGGCTGTGAAGCACATTGGGACGTACAGAGGTCGTGAAAGGCGCTATATCACTGCAAGTTCTTTCTTTCTCGTGTATATATTATAGGGGATAATTTTCCTTTACCCACCATGCGCGCTGCTTTCCGATCTTTCTCAAGGCTTCGAAGTTGTTTGTTTTTGATTTGATAGGTAATTAATTAAGTTAAAGGTAGAGGTGCTTTGAATATATCCATCCTTACGTAAGAAAGGATGTACTTGCTACAGAGGGAGTGCAACGAAGGTTCACCAGACTGATCCCTGGGATGGCGGGATTGTCGTATGAGGAGAGATTGAGCAGACTAGGCCTGTATTCTCTAGAGTTTAGAAGAATGAGAGGTGATCTCATTGAAACATACAAAATTCTTACAGGGCTCAACAGGGTAGATACAGGGAGGATGTATCCCCTGGCTGGGGAGTCTAGAACTAGGGGTCACAGTCTCAGAATAACGGTTAGGCCATTTAGGACTGAGTTGAGGAGAAATTTCTTCACTCAGAGGGTGGTGAATCTTTGGAATTTTCTACCCCGGAGGGCTGTGGAGGCTCAGTCATTGAGTACATTCAAAACAGAAATCGATAGATTTCTAGATATTAAAGGGATCAAGGAATATGGGGATCGTGCAGGAAAATGGCGTTGAGGTAGAAGATCAGCCATGATCTTGTTGAATGGCGGAGCAGGCTCGAGTGGCCAGATGGCCTACTCCTGCTCCTATTTCTTATATTATGTTCTTATGTTATTTGGGGTTCAAATGCCAAAACCTAGATGTTTTTTTTAATGCTC